>NC_139535.1:68716928-69316928 GCF_965153285.1 Podarcis tiliguerta | reverse complement strand
CTAGAAACAGAGATATGAATGCTAAGAGCTAAATGACACATTAAACTTAGGTTTAATTATGGGTGCAACAACAGAATGTCTAGGCATGCTTTTTATAACAAGAATAGAAAGCTAAAAATGAATGAACTGCAGCTAAAATATTATGTTCATTTTTTCACATGGTCTAGTCCTTCCTATGCCCACCCCACTAATATTCTTAAGAGGCTCTCTTCTCCAGTCTTTAAAGAGTAGCTAGAAGTGGGGAGACAGAAAAAGGTCCCCCTTTCCTTCCACTCTGCAGTTTTAATCTGAAATCTTAGGCCCAGAACTCAGAAACTGTTTGCGCTAATGAAATTCTCTGTCGCAAAATGCACCTAGAACAATGGGGGTTTCGAACACTGAGAACATGTGTTTTTGTAGTGGTAGGGCTTTGTATTCTGCTTGAAGGAGCTTCAGAATTACCAGCTGCATCTTAGGAGTGAAGATATAATTAGTTGAATTGTGTTAACTTTTGAATACATTGAAATGCAATTTATTTTGCAGACAGATTGCAATGTCTGGGTTCGACAACTTCAATACAGATTTCTATCAAACAAGTTACAGCATTGATGATCAAGCACAGTCCTATGGAGGAGACTATGCAGGAGGAACATACAACAAGTAACTTGAGTTTCCTTTATTCTCTTAGTAATCATAATAAAAAATGAAAATGAAAAATGTAGAAATTATTTAATTCCTTAAGATAAACATAGGACATTGGTGCCATAAACATAGGCCAGTTTTTATATGCAAGTAGAGTGTTTAAAAGTTGGATGCTTGTAAACATTCACTGTTACTAATAAAACTACAATGCTCTTTAATTACACTTTGCTCCAGTTCATAAAAATTCACATTTAGTCCAATACATTTCATACTGTTATAAGTAGCTCATATATAGGGAGCACTGTTTATGTATCAACTGTTCATTAATAGCAAGTTTTGTACATTGCTTACCAAAAACTGACTTTGTAAATAAGCCCATCAGTGTTACCAGCCTGCACATTATTCTGCTTACATTTTCTAGCTGGCTGCCATGGACAAGAAGTCTTCTTTTCAGCTACCATTGAAATGCAAGCTACTACATAAGCCATTAGTTTTTTAGTGGATTGGTTTTAAAAAAGGAAAGGGGGGGGGGAGTCTACAGCCAAGCAGAAGAAGAGACTTTTGTTTTATTGTGGCTAGCACAGAAACCAAGGGAAAAGGGGACTTGGCAATCTTGCCCTCTTCCACCAACCTACACTCACCTGCATGGAATTTCTTGTTGCCTGTGGCAGCCTGGCAGCCAGTCATTTTATTCAATGCAAGCCTGTCTTACAAGGTTTAAAGGGCAGTGAGCCTTAAAATGAATAAATACAATGCATCACTTAGAATGTGTCCTTAGAACCCAATTCTGTATAGGTTCTGCATTCTTGTCTGTGAAGAAGCTTGCTTAGAAATTAGGGGAAAGTACAAATACAAACAACCCAGAAGGCCAGTTGTGGTGGTTTGTGTCATAATGGGTACCAGGTCATTGTGCATGTCACAGGTGTTAAAACAAATGCTACTATCCACATGATTCATTCAACTCTTTAGAATAGGAGAGTAAGGTGACTTAGCTTAGGTCCTCATTTAAGGTCCAGAAATATGTTGGACTACATTAAGAAACTTGTAACCAAGCCTTGACAACAATCTCAGTAATATAATCTGAGTATGCAGTTGGATTTGTCTGGAAGTGATCATTGAAGGGGATGGGGGTGAGGAGAGAAATTATCAGGAACATTTGACAGGAGGCAAGCACTGTACAAATGATGGCTTAAAAAAAGAAAACAAGGTTTTAATAGGACTGATAGTTGTGAGGCATTCCAAACCATTGAATTCCAGGTAAACAGTGGTAGAGTTCTTTCTGCTTCTCCTTTACATGTTGTCGGAATATATTCGTACAGCCATCTTCTAGAAATTACGTTCCAAGAATTCATGTCTGCAGTGTTGTATTCACTGATATTGTATAAAGGTAAAGGTACCCCTGACCATTAGGTCTAATCGTGGACGACTCTGGGGTTGCGCGCTCATCTTGCTCTATAGGCCGAGGGTGCCGGTGTTTGTCCGCAAACAGCTTCCGGGTCATGTGGCGAGCATGACTAAACTGCTTCTGGTGAACCAGAGCAGTGCATGGAAATGCCGTTTACCTTCCCACCAGAGCAGTTCCTATTTATCTACTTGAACTTTGACATGGTTTTGAACTGCTAGGTGGGCAGGAGCAGGGACCGAGCAACGGGAGCTGCGGGGATTCGAACTGCCGACCTTCCAATCGGCAAGCCCTAGGCTCAGTGGTTTAGACCACAGCACCACCCGTGTCCTTGATATTGTATAGGGAATGTTTATATTGTATAGGGAATGTTTATATGGAAGTGTCTCTTGTGAAGTAGGTATATAAGGGCTTTGAAAGAGTATCTAAAATTCCTGTGTTGTAATCATTCATCTAATACTATTTTTAAAAATTGCTTTCTGCAGACAGTATGCTGGCTATGACTATTCTCAGCAAGGCGGATATGTCCCTCCAGAGATGATGCAGCCACAACAGCCTTACACTGGCCAGATTTTTCAGCCAACGCAAACATACACTCCATCCTCTCCACAGTCCTTCTATGGAAGCAATTTTGAAGATGAGCCACCCTTACTAGAAGGTATGGTTTTTATATATTGCAGATCTATATATCTGCTAATATATTTGGGGGACGCTATAAAGGAGCACTGACAGCTGATTTCCAAAAGAATACATGCATATATTTTTAAATTTATCTTTACATAGTAAGACAGCTGCTATTGAGTTTTTAGCAGTTTCTCTGGTCTCTGGTTTTATTCCATTAACTTGCCTCTTACAAACTGATCTTGTGTGTTTCAAGTGGAAATTAATTACAGGGCTGAGATAAGGTTGAATATGGCCCTACCCCATCCCCCCAAAAAAAAAACTTATGGGTTTTTATTTTATTTTAAATATATTTCATAGTAGTGCCATGCTATCTTTTATAACACATTCATACCTTGTGAATATTTTTCCACAATTAATATTTCTTGTTACAGCATGTCTAATATCTCCTATCTAGTGAT
Source organism: Podarcis tiliguerta (assembly GCF_965153285.1). NCBI lineage: Eukaryota > Metazoa > Chordata > Lepidosauria > Squamata > Lacertidae > Podarcis > Podarcis tiliguerta. The sequence goes on along the minus strand of NC_139535.1, from coordinate 69,313,823 downwards.
GCTTGTGACTCATTGTGCCAGTCCACAAACATATTACAAATCTGTTGATTTTTTTGCCTCCCTTCTTTCACCCTTACGTAACTTGTAAGCTTTCCAATTTCTGCACATTCAGATACGATTTTTGATTTCCATTCTCTCACAGCAGGTACTTTCAAACTTTTCCCCAGTGTTTTGCATAGCAGAATTTTGCAGCTGCAACCATATCTAAGAGTTTGTTTGTTTTCTTTTGGGTCACTCCACGCCTTGCAAGTTTATACAGCAATCCCTGACTGCTTAAAACAACATGTTTCCACTGATGACAAATGTTAAAATACTGTTCTTTGTTTGATAATGCAGAACTAGGAATCAATTTTGACCACATCTGGCAGAAAACTCTTACAGTATTGCACCCGTTAAAAGCAGCAGATGGCAGCATAATGAATGAAACTGATATGGCAGGGCCCATGGTCTTCTGCCTAGCCTTTGGTGCCACATTATTGCTGGTAAGATGTCAGTGGTACGCATATGGGGGTGGGGGGCATCAATCTAAAATACGTTGGGCAAAAACAAAAGTTGCAAGTTAAGGCATTTCTAGTAGGTGTGGTTTCTTAAACGTATAAATACATAATGAGGCTGTTTGAAATGCAGAAGAAAAATACAAGAGTAATTTTTGTGTGTGCATACTTTAAAAATATAATAGCTTTACAGAGGCAATGTGGTGAATATGCATGAATGTGAAATATTTTGTTAGGACCTTGTTGGACAAGTTTCAGAGAAGCTAGATCTAGTTAGACAGTTCTTCAGATGAAAAGGTGAATTGGGTGGCCTTTTATTTATTAAATTATTTCTATGCTTTTGATCAAAGATTTCATGTAAGTATTTAATTCTCAAAGACCAGCTGAAAAGTTTCTCACCCACCTTCAGAAAGTGAGCAAGGATAAGAAGCAAGGATTCAGTAGTTTGTGGGGCTGCTACAGACAAGGACTGGCTCCTGGGGGAGACACATCATGAGCTGGGTCTCATATAAAGTTCTGCACCTGGAAAAGCCTTTTTATTAATTTACAGAAACTATATCTCCCCTACCCCATTACAGTGCTCTGGTGATGTATGGCTCAGTGCTTTTTGGTTTGGAAAGATGTGTAGATGACTGACCTGGCTCCTTGTGGTCCACGCACTGTTGGGAGTATTTATCTCTTGTGTTGATACTCATCTGGTGCCTTGGACCCCCCCCCCCCCCCGAAAAAACATGCACACACAGTTTTTTCTTGCAACATCTTCCCCATTCATCTTTTTTATAAATAAACAACCTAGAGTTTAAAAAACTATTGTAAACTTAGTAAGTAAAAATACCAAAACGGTAAAGAAAATGATTTTGCCTGTAATCCTTAATTTTCACTGTTAATAAAAAGTAATATTTTCTTTTTCTCCCTCTTTGATTTTACTCTATTTTCCCCGTTCTCCAAATAGCTCAGAGTAAGGGGATCTAATATACAAAACTCCTAATAAGACAATGTGGTTTGAACTTTTGATTTGGTTTCTCTCCTTTCTAGGCTGGCAAAATTCAGTTTGGCTATGTGTATGGGATTAGTGCAATCGGATGCTTAGGAATGTTCTGTCTCCTGAATTTAATGAGCATGACGGGTGTTTCGTTTGGCTGTGTTGCCAGTGTGCTAGGATACTGTCTCCTTCCTATGATCATACTTTCCAGCTTTGCAGTTGTATTTTCTCTACAGTAAGTATTGCCGTCAAATATTATGTTACACTGATATACTGAATGTTACATCTATAAATTCTAGTGATGGGAAAATCTACAAAAAGCAGCTTATATTAACTGTGCATTCACCTCGGAAACAAAGAGCCACACCTTGTAGATATTAGGATCAGATTAGGTTCCAGGCAATATGAGCTCATCTTGGAGCTTTGAGGGGGCTTCTAAGATTTTGTTTGCCATTTGCTATATTTTTGTAAAAGGGGGAAAAGATGCTCCCCATGAATACAATACACCAAGCAAAGAGGTAGGGGTGTAGTTCTATGACTGACAGCTCTGCTTTCCAATCAAGTGATTTACTTTGGTTCCTTTCTCTTCTGGTCATAGTGCTTTTATTTAGGTGGCAATCCTAGCCCATGTCTTGTTGTGACGGGACTTGTTAGAGCACCGCAACCCACAGTGCCCTACAGAAAGGGAAGGGGGGAAATGTCCCTTCACTGTATCAGCTCCCAGGTTGGCACAGTGAAGAGACATGGATTAGGCCAAGCTTCCTCAACCTCGGCCCTCCAGATGTTTTTGGCCTACAACTCCTATGATTCCTAGCTAGCAGGACTAGTGGTCAGGGATGATGGGAAATGTAGTCTCAAACAGCAAGCTTCCCTACTGATTTGCCAGCAAGCTTCCCTACTGATGGTGGAGCTTCTCCACTGATGTCAAAGCTCCCCGAAAAGCTGAGGCTGGTAGGGCATGAACAGAGGTGCACCTCCACCTCATCCTAAACCTGTCTGGCATGGCAGATGGGAAGTTTGGATTGCTCTGTTGGGTAAATTTGTATATTGCTTTTCAATTAAAAAAAATTACAAGCCACATATTAAATGTATAGTAAAAAAACCAAACACAAGCACCCCTGATATTTGAAAACAATATTTCAAAATATTACCAAAAGACAAGAGGATCAACGCAGCAAAATCAAGTGAAAATCAGGGAGTTCTTCAACTTGGATTAAATTAGTTCCCAAAGGCAGTAGTTAAGATCTACATCTTTAATGTCTACTTAAAATCTGCAAGGGCTGTGGCTTATCTGATGTCCTGTAGAATTTCATTCTGCAATTGTGGGGTCACCACTGAGAATGCCATTGTCCCTGTGTTAGCTGGTCTTTCTTTTATACACAGTTATCTCTGTAGGGCTTCAGCAAGCCTTTCTTTTGGGAGGAACGTAGAAAGACTTCCTTCCTTCCTTCCTTCCTTCCTTTCTTCCTTTCTTTCTTCCTTCCATTCTTTCTTTACTAGTCGGCAGGCTTAATTGAGTGATACAGTTATATTTTGAAGCCCCAAATACTGGTGGTAGCATGCTTGAGAGTGCTGCTGGATACATTTTTTTATCCTTCCCCAAAATATGCTTAAAAGCCATAGTAACTGGAATACCTTTGAAGGACTGTTTTGACATGTGCACAGTGATGCGAAGCTCTTACCCAACATTGTGTTTAAATCATTTTGTTTTTCAGGGGTATGATGGGAGTTATTCTTGCTGCTGGAATTATTGGATGGTGTAGCTTTTCAGCTTCCAAAATCTTCATTTCAGCCTTGGCAATGGAAGGACAACAACTTTTAGTAGCATATCCCTGTGCTTTATTATATGGAGTCTTTGCCCTCATTTCTGTGTTTTGAGCTGACTTATCCTTATTGTTGGACTTAAATGGGCCAAACTGAAAAAGCCTTCACTTTTGAGACACTTAAAACTGGGACCAGAAACCAGCTCTTAGTCACTATCATGCAAGGTTAATGCTTGAATTGTCGTCTGGAGCAACAAAAACAAACGAGCCTTTTGTGTTCCTTTTTATAGGACTCTTGAATACAGTTTTGAACTGTCCTGTAATGTCTATACCTTTAATACAGGTTCATGATTATACTGTTTAAAATGTAACATTTCTTTCCCAGTCCAACAGCCTCTGGCAAAATATTATTATTTTGAAAACTTTTGTAGTTCAGAAGTTTTTATAGATAAGAGGAAATGAAACCATGAACTTGACAGTTGCTTTCCCATGGCAGCATGAAACTACAATCCTAAACAAAAGATATACATTCCCTTTTTTTCTACCAGTTTAGCAAACTAGAAAACTATCTCAATAAAACCTAATCTTGAAGCAAAGCAGAATGAGTCCCACATATAACTTTTGAAGAGTTTACAGCACCAACTTAGATTATGTTTTTGTTTACAGTAAATGGTCCAAAAGGCTTTCCAGGCTCAAAGCTACCGCATTTATAAATGTTTCAGTTTGTATGTATTTTGTAAATAGCTCTATCATAATTGTATAAATCTGAGATGTTCACTTTCATACTAAAAAATCAAGAATAGACTTTCAAATGGTTCCCCAAAAACAACCTGTTTCAGAAAGCGGTTTGGATGAATGTTGTCCTACACCAATTAAATTGTCCCCAAATTGCTCTTTGAAAATGTTTCAATTTGACCTTTAACAATATATCTTCCCAGTAATGTTGTCCAGCCTTGAATAACAAAAAAAGCCTCATTTATTCAAAGGAGGATTTGTTCCTATTGAGCAAATGCTACATTTCAATCACGGCGTGCTTGTATCCAATGTGGTTTATCCAAAGACATCCCTGCATGAATGGAGCATAGCACAGGCCTTAGCCTTCCTCTCCTATCCCCTTGCACCCCCATGTGTGCTGTCAAAATCTGCTTCAGAGGTTTGGGGAACCCTTGAGCAGATTTTGGGGTCTCTGGGAGCTGCTGGAGAGGAAGGTGAAGTTGCTCATGCCAAATGTTGGATTGCACCAATGGCGTTTTAGAATTAGGCTTCTTAATTGTAAAGCAAGTGTTGGAATCCTATCCAAAATGACAAACAAGTACTTACTTCACATGAAAAACTTGCATGTCTCTGAGAAAGTAATAATTTTGCCATCCTTTGTTGAGAAATGGAAGTAGCTAACAGTATCTTGCAAGTCTTAATTTTGTCATAGTGGTACAGATTTTGAGTATCCCATTGGATAATATCGGTGAACCAGTGTAACTTAACAAATCAGCCTCCTTGTCAGCAAATACCTGGTCATACACTAGTTTTTGCTCCTTTCCATGCCTCTGCACAATTCTCCATGTGATCTGTTTTCATGTAGCCCACAGTTGTTGGCTAAACACTTTAAATAAATGTTGTGCAAGAAATTCAGATAACTTTGCACATTTAAATCTTGGGTATTTGCAAATTAAATTCTGTGCTTTGGCAGTTTTTCCTCTGAAATATATATACAGTGGTACCTCGAGTTACGTACACTTCAGGTTACATACGCTTCAGGTTACAGACTCCGCTAATTCAGAAATAGTACCTTTGGTTAAGAACTTTGCTTCAGGATAAGAACAGAAATCGGGCTCCGGCAGCGTGGCAGCAGCAGGAGGAGGCCCCATTAGCTAAAGTGGTGCTTCAGGTTAAGAACAGTTTCAGGTTAAGAACGGATCTCCGGAACGAATTAAGTACTTAACCCGAGGTACCACTGTATTGATCTTTCATTAGTTCTATTTTAGCAGAGAATGGACGGGACAATTTTTTTTCAGAATTTGACCATGATAGGGGAGCAATCCTCAGATTCATACCCATTCTCCCCACATTGAAAAATAATCTACCTGTGGGTAGCAGTTTCAATGAGATGCATGGTAAAGATACATTTCCAGCGTCTTCCGCTTATAGTTTAAAATTTGAGTCTCTAGTGCCTCATTCTTTCTTGTATTGAACACAGGTCTGCAATGAATGGTTTCTCTCTGTGTGTTTCTCTATTTTCTAACTTAAAAGATATCTAATTTTCATGTAATATTTCCTACCATTCTACTGAGTGATATCCAATGTAGCATACATTGAAAAATGTTTTTAAAAATCATTGGAAGATAAAATTAACCGAGGAAGGCTCTGCAACTAGAAATCTGCAGAATAAGTAGGCTAGCTATTAATACTTTGGCATTGATTGTGGAGATTGCCTACTATGAGTAATCTGAGCTTCTGCACTTTTATAGTGTGCATGTATTCCTGGCATTAGTATAGCATGCCCTTGGGAGCTCTGTAAGTATGCATTGTGTGAAGAATTCAGTCACCAAATTGTTCCTAATTACGTTTTGGGTAACCTATAAAAACTTTTAACTGCAATAGGCAAGCAGCTAATGATGGATTAGAACATTACCTGAGCACAACCTGAGACATAATTTAGGATGGTATAAATCAAGCTGTCTAACCCTTACAGTACTTCTGCAACTTGGAGTTAATTCATATCCAAAGAAGGACTTGAGGCCTTTCATCTATTTGCCACACATTCCCACCTGTTTGATGTTTTTTTTTAAGTCAGGGTTGGGTAGCCAATGTGCTTCCCATATACTGCTGTACCTTTAGCTCCCATCATGTCCAGTAGGCATGGTCAAGGATGGCATTTGTAGCCCAGAAAAATCTGGAGAACACAACATTGACTACCCCTCCTACAAGATATGTGCAGATATGTGTACTTTCCTTCTCAAAATGCCCAGAATGCTGCTATGACAGCGGGCGAAACTAGTATAAAATGGGGGGAAGTGCACAAGGTGTCTTGTGTTTAACACAAAGGCAATCGGAGAGAGGAAGAAGGAAATGAGGACTGCAGTCTTGCTGGAGTAACAACGTAGGTAAGTGGGGAGGGAGGTGTGAGCATGGCCTGGCAGGATTCGGATGCCCAGGGCTTGGGTACATACACTGACTAGTGAGGACTCATGATCTGAGTGTCAAAGTCGATATATGTCACATAGCTTGTCCTTGCCTAGTGTGTGATTTGCTGGCATAGGTCTAAGCCGGACAGGGACTGTGATCTGGGAAAGGAGAGCTTTAACCCTTCCCCCCCCCCCCCAATGTCTGAATCGGAATTTGACACACGCCCAAATCAAAAAAAGTTACTGCCCGGAGCCAGAGGGAAGTTGCTATTCAGGGGTGTACGAAAGGCACAACTGGGAGTTTCAGACAGACAAAGTGTCTACAAAAAGGACCGTTTCTGATATCTCACTGTACCTGTAATCCAGTGGAGTCTTAAAATTTCACAAGTTTCAGAGTATTAAGATGAGTTACAGTCTTGGGAAGCTTGGGTTGGTGCTAGAATGGAAGTGAATTTTGAAATGAGCAAAAGAAGGATGAATGTTTATCTCACAAAAAGAAGCGAAGTGGGCAGTGACAAGAGCCGGGTATTTAAACAGGCAAATGGCTTAAATTAGGGAGGGGAGATACACATGCAAGCCCCTTCCTCTATGACGCCCCCCCCCCAATATTTGCATATTCATCCCAAATAAACGAAGAGGCGTTTTAAGCACATTCAGCTGAACACATTGAAAACACCTTGGGTTTCTGTGGTGCATGTGTGGACGTCTGAAGGGCATGCTTGGGGACATCAGGGCTGGGGTTTGCATGCCCTGTCACCCTTTCTCATTTAAACCCTTTTGTGTTCTCTCGAATGCCTTTGCAAGGTGCCTTATTGAGTCAGGACACGGAGAAAGTGTAGGTTTCAAGAGATCCTAGGCCAGTATACTGAAGAAAGGACAACACTCCTGATCTGTCTCAATGTAGGGTGGCGGCAGGAGTTCCAAATGCATTCTTCCCCAACTTGCTAGTGTTTCCAGGCAGAGTGGGAGACTTCTGAGCCAAGGTGATTAGGTAGAGGCCCAAAATGGAAACAACAGGGTATTGTCCAGGAGCCGCCTGCTTAGAAGACCCGATAGACCAGTGGTTTCCACCATAGTTGTTACTCTTTGTTGACTACAATCATCATTCGGTATCACTGCAGCATTTTGCACATCTGTGCATTGAGCATCTAAAAAGAAAAAGCATATGAACCACAATTATGGGGATAGTGTTAGGACTGGTGGTGATGGAAATCCTTGGACGTGATCCCTGAAGTCTTCTGGATCCTGTCCATAGGCAGCAGCAATACAGCACTTAGTTTCTTGAAATTAATCACAAGGGATTTCATAAGGGTCTTTTGTTCATGACACTTGGACATTTCTGCTCATAGCCATCTTTTTAAATCTTACGTAAAGCATTCTGCCCTGTGTTGCAAAGGAATGCAGAAGAAGCTATTCTAAAAACGTTAATTTCAACTTTTGCTGATGAAGGTTTACCCATGTCCCTTTGATCTCTTAGTCATGCATCATGACAAACCTGATTATAATTTTAAAGAGTACTTTTTAACTAGAAATCGTATATTTTCATTGTATCCTGGTTATCACTGTACATCTGCCCCGGTGCACAAAGTTCTTACTCGGCTTTAATGAGGAACATTGTCTGTTCATGGATCACAGTGTCCTGTTTCCGCGCAACTAAATTAAAATGATTACTTTTTCAAATGAGACCTAATTGTATTCCAAACTGTTCTGATAAATATGAAAGATCAAATTCTTCTCTGAGCACATCAAGTTCTAACACTAGGATATTGTATAAGGTTAGTATAGCTCACTTCAATTTTATTTTAAATTTGGACCTTTTATGGCAATTAGCTCTTAATTTTTCAGCTAGCTTGCATGGTGACGGACTAGCTGTTATGAACTTAATTTTCAATGGTGTTAGCTCTCTCTTTTCACATAGACGTGTTAATGCTTGGGAAAGAAATCTGATACTACTGGCGTTTGAATTTTCTGAAGCTGAATCTTTAGAATACCAATGTGGGTGGTTATTTTTAAAACCTCAGCTGAAACATAATACTAGCATTATTATTTTTAAGGCAGCTTTGTTTGTCCATAAAGGGGGGGGGGGGGTCCACAGTTAGTGAATACTGTTGTGAGGATCAATTAAATTGCAAAATAGCATGCGATAATTTTGACTTCCCCAGAAATCTCTCAGGCACAACATTACACAAAGCTGTAATTTGGAGGACGGGGAACAAGTATGAAACAGTAGAATGTGGGGGGTTGGGGGGGTCGTTTTGGTCATATTAAGATGTTCAGATTGACACATGCATTATAATCATTGCATATAATGGAGTCATTGCATATATTGGAGTGGTTAGAGTGCTGGACTGGGACTTGAAAGACCAGGGTTCAAATCCTGCCTTGATGCTCACTGGGTGATCTTGGGCCAAGTGCCTTCTCTCAACCTAACTTATCTCACATGGTTACTGTGAGAATAAAATGGGGAGCGATAGAAGCATGAACACTACCCTTGAGCTCTTTGGAGGAAAGGTGGGATTTGAATGCAACAGTAAATGAGCAAATGCATCAGATCTCAGAAATGTCAGTGGAAGTAAAAGTGCAACACAAGCATGGGTGCAACAGAAAAATCTACCTAAAATGAAGATAGAAGCCACATGTTGAGATTCTAGAACGATGTGACTATAATTTTAGGATTCTATGAATTGTCAAGAGTTGGAAGGGACCACCAGGGTCATCTAGTCCAACCCCTTGCAATGCAAGGAATCTTTTTCTGCCCAACATGGGGCTTGAACCCACAACCCTGAGATTAAGAGTCTCAAACTCTACCAATTGAGCGATTCAGAAACCAAATATGAATAGCCACAAAACCGTTGTGAGGACAGGTTTAAAAGCAAAATCTGTGCAGTGAAAAGAACTTGGAGCTTTTCCTATATATAGGCACCCCATGAAGCATACATATAGTTCTAGTGTACATATTGTCTTTTCTATTCAACTTGATTGCAGTCCCAGCTGAGCAGGGGCATCTGTACATGCAAAGAGTTCCATGTGCACCCTGAGAGGCCCTGGAGGTTTCAAATAATAATAATAATAATAATAATAATAATAATAATAATAATAATAATAATAATAAATTTTATTTATATCCCGCCCTCCCCAGCCGAAGCCAGGCTCAGGGCGGCTAACAACTATAAAACATTACAAAAGTACAGTACAAACAACACTCTAAAATCATTCATTATAAAATTAATGAACCAGCATTTCAAATAGAACCAGCATTTCAAAAATCTGCAATATGTACAGTGGTACCTCGGGTTACAAACACCTCAGGTTACAAACACTTCAGGTTACAAACTCCGCTAACCCGGAAGTAGTACCTTGGGTTGAGAACTTTACCTCAGGATGAGAACAGAAATCGCGCACCAGCGGCAGCGGGAGGCCCCATTAGCTAAAGTGTTACCTCAGGTTAAGAACGGTTTCAGGTTAAGAACGGGCCTCCAGAACAAATTAAGTTCATAACCAGAGGTACCACTGTAAACCAGAAAAGCTTCATACCATGGCCGATAGTTGAAAGGCTGCCCCAGTGTTAATCTTTTTTTCCCTTTTTTATTGGAATTTTATTTACAACATAATACAAACCCCCCAATATACAAATCCACTCTCATTAAACATGAGCATAACATACAACAATACAAACAACCAAATAAAAGACTTCCTTTGTCCTGTATCTGGCCTCCTTATTTACTTCTTATAAACTGTTTCCTTTATGAATAATTATTAAGATTTTTCTAATTACAACTTAAATATCCACCCAGTTTTTGATAATCATTCACATGTGGCTTTTTTGTTCTGCACCATGCAGCTGTGAAGGATGCAAACTAAAGCAGAAGTTTGGTGCACAAGGGATGAGGAAGGATTTTTAAAAGCGATTTCCTGAAACCATTTCACAATTAAAAAATCACATAGCAAGCTGCTTTTTGTCCTGAACAGGGAACTGTACTATATTGTGTTAGTCGAGAATGGATGAGCACTGCTAATTGCCTGGTTTTTCCTTGAACGGCTTGGATTTTCATGTTTCTGAGAACCTAATGTAACAATGAGTACTAGTCGGGAATTTTATGTGGTTTATCTCCACGGCTCATGGCATTTGAACAGCTGGCATGAACTTAATATAAAATACATCCCTTATGAATGAACTGTGACCCTGGTACAAGCACCTACATTATCTTCTTCTACATGATTTGGAAAGAACAGCTAGCACCCTGGCCCTAATGGTTGCAGAAAAGATCAGAACACTAATCCTTGTATTTGCCAGGAAGGCCTGTTTACTGTTTATCAACCTCCTGTAAGCAGGAACCAGACTCCAAAAAGACAATGAAGATCTTTTTTAAAGATAAATTTATGATTTAGGAACTACAGAAATATCGATGTCGTCTTCCCAAAATTAAGGCCCTGTCCTCTTCAAGCTCATCTCACAAAACACAATAGTACACTAGAAGGAACTCATACCAAAGGATGGAGTTCTCTGTTATCCCTTCCCTCAGAATCCCTACCTCTCTTCTCCATAGAAATTAGGTAGAGTCAAAGTACACTTAAAACTTCAAGGTTTTCAATGGTTGGTTAGCTCACAGCTTTCCAATAATTATTTCTAGAAAAAAGCCCATGGCTGCCTTACGAATGTTTGCAACAGCAGGGAGTACAAATAGGCAAGAGGCAAGAACTTTTGGGTGGCCTTGATTCCTTCAAGAATTGTGGGGTCTGGTTCAACCAACAGGACAGTTATGTCTAAAGCAGGCATCCCCAACCTTCGGCCCTCCAGATGTTTTGGACTACAATTCCCATCATCCCTGACCACTGGTCCTGTTAGCTAGGGATGATGGGAGTTGTAGTCCCAAAACAGCTGGAGGGCCACAGGCTGGGGGTGCCTAGTCTAGAGGGCTGCTATCTATAAGGCTGATCAAGCTCTGGCCTCTGCCATACAGAGAAATGGAATGCCAAAGTGAGTTCACATTTATTTTAATAACAGACTTTCCATTACAGATCCAGCAACAAACATCCCTGTGGGTTTGCTGCACGAAGGCCAGATGATGAAAATAGTCTGGGGATCTCATTGTCTATGATTCCCTCAAAGAGTCCTGGGAGCTATGGTTCAGTAAGGGTGTTAGGAATTGTAGCTCTGTGAAGGGTAAACCACAGTTCTGAGGAATGAATGAATCTTTATTTGCATCAGCCATCGGCCATAGCAATAAAACAACAATGCAATATACAAAGAATAGAAATGAAAAGTCAATTATATAAAATACATTTTAGGGTTTTGAATCAATAGTCTATTGGTGGATCTTATTCTGATTGCCCCAGCTAAAAACCTTGCAACCTTTGCTGTCACCTGCTCATCTTGATCTGCCAAGAGAAAGGACACTGTGGCAGTGGTTGGGTGACCCGGAATGAACAATAAAAGAGGGGTAATAATCTCATTCCTTTAGTCTTTATAAAGAGTGCAAGCCAGAAGGCCATGCACCACTCATTCGGTACTGCCATCTCCACAGGGACATGAGCGTTTTCCATGTGGAATCTGTTGGAATAGTCCCTCAAGTGCAGCTGAGGGCAATACATTCACTCTTGCGAGTAAAAGCATGTCTGATCAGCGTTTTCAGGATATTGCCAGAGAGAACAGTTCTGAGGATTCTTTGGGGAAGACCGTTTGCTTTAAATGTGCACTAGATGTGCTTTAAATGTATGGTGTGGATGTGACCCTTATCTTCAGACACAAATATAACTTTTCACCTTTTGAGGGATATATTTTGACTTGGCAGTAGGGAGCACTGTCCCACCTCATGTTTATTTGATCCCATGGGATTATCCTTCAAACAGTGCCAACCTTTCTGCCCAATTCTATAGTCCTAATCATTGAATGGCAGTGAAGTGGGCTTAGGTACCAGCTATGCATACCAAGAGCAAGATGAGCGCCGCAACCCACGACTGGACTTAACTGTCAGGGGTCCTTTACCTTTTATGCACACCAAAGGCACAAATCTATGTGCTTAAAAAGAATTCTATTTCATGTTCAACCCTTTACAAAACCATCTAGTTTGATTTACTTCACTTCGCAGTTCAGTTTAAGTTCAGCTAGGGTTGCCATATTTTGAAGAGCAAAAAGAGGATGTCATGACGACTCTCATTTTAAGTACCCCTGCTATATGTAGTAGGGCAGTTCATAAAAAACTTTTTTTTTTTTAATGCCTGCTCCAAAGGTCTTATCTTACTACATAGCTAGGGATTATATAGCTGTATCTGAAATTTCATGCATATCAGTTAATATCTTGACACTGCTCCACTGAATTGAAATTTCAGCCTTCACGACATAGGAAAACAGCCAAGTAAACAGCTATTTTCATGGAGGAGGGTCAAGATATTAACTGATATGCATGAAACTTCAGATATAGCTATATAATCCCTAGTGTAGTGAGGTAAGACATTTGGAGCAGGCATTTTCAAAAAAAAGTTTTTTATGAACTGCCCTAATATGTAGGCTATAGAAGCTGTGATATATTGCTGAGGGGGGCAGGGAAAGAGAAGCAGAAAGCAAGTCTTTAACCACCAATTATGTCTATGCCTCATCTAGAAAGTATAGCCAGAGACATTTTCACAAATTTAAAAAATCCACCCAGACAGAAATTTTTCCCCTGAAATAGAGGACATGTCCTGGAAAAAGAGGACATGTGGCAACCCTAGAAATGAGCCTTGGCAAAAAAAATTCCTAGCATTCAGAATGTTGCATGGCACCATGTTGAAATATAAAGATATTTTTGAAGACTAAGAAAACATCAAAACACACACATAGTGGAATGCAAAGAGTGTGTGTGTGTGTTTATCTCTAAGCGTAAAGCCCAAAGTAGCATTCAGATGTAGTTAAGAGCTTTTTAAACTAATTCAGTGAACTTGCTTAAACCAAACTAGTTCAATCCAAGTACTGGCTTTATTCTATGGTTTCTCCATGTTATGCTTCAAAGTGCACAAGCAAAAGTTGGCAAAGGTTAGAGATAATCTTAAACCTCAATAAGTAGTTTATGAAAAAAAGCATTTTGCAGTGTTTACATTTTTACTTGTGTCATGTTCTAGTTCTCCACTGGGTGGGCCTATAGCATACCTCACAGAGTCTACTTTACAATTTACTCATTCACAGCTAAATCCAAAGCTGCCACAGCCGATACTTAGGAAAGATTTAAATTCTTCTTCCATCCTAAATTCTATCCAGAGGAATTCACCAAGCGAGTTGCTAAATTCACCACTTTAGCAATTCAGGCCTCTGTTTCCTGAAAAACACAAGGGATTTGTTTTAATCATGGCCTTTCAAATTAGCACAGATGCTGTTGCAAGCCTGAGTGAGCTGGGTAACCCTGGTGATGGGTGAGAAAGCATTGCTACTTCATGGTATGCTTAACGCTCCAGTTCTGCAGTTTAAGCCAATCCTCTCTCCCTCTCTCTCATAAAATCAGCTCACTTTTCCATTCCAAAAAGAATTCTCCTGCCTTCCTCCATTCAAAGTTTTCTTTTCTGCATAATTTCAGAGTTATTCTCATTTTCCTTTGACAGTTTTATTAACAGGGATGGAGGGGTTGCGTTTGGTTTTTGTGGGTAATAATTTTATTTATATTGAGCTCCCACCCCAACACTAAGAGTTATTACATAAATTTGTGTTAAGCTATCCTTCATGCAGCACCGAGAGCTAGGATTCCCTCACTAAGCCTATGTCAGCCTTTCAGTCCACACCCTAGTCTCTGCTCCTCAACTAGAGTAAATCCTCTTTCCAACACTATAAAAATAAAGAAGCTTCCTCTCCACATATGCTCACACTCTGACACACACACACACACACACACACACACACACATACTGTAGCGTAGCTTTCTTTTATAGAGCCCATTAGCAAGCACCAAAGAGCGTTATTTTCAGTGCATCATGTGCGCTCTGAACAATTTCTCACCTGAGGAATTAGAAGGAGTAACTTATACAAAAGTGAAGAAGAGAAATCTTACTTGTGTTTTTGCAAGCTTAACATTCAAAAAGATTGGTAATCAAAAAAGACAGATCTATTCTTTTGTTTTTCACGCTAATGCAGAAACAGTTTCAGCTGCCTGTTGTGGTCACAGCATTCATATCTCCCTCTTTGCTTATGTCACTTCCAACAAGAGAAATCTTTGTTTTTTCGGTAGAAACAAAGACATACTCCGATAAACACTGAGCTTGATGTTGTTTAGCTATTGTTGCACATAAGTTTAATAATCATTAGCAATGGAAATCTACCAAATTAACAGGGAAAGATTATCTCAGAGATGCACTTCTGAGGTGAACAGACACATTGGAATACATATCATGTGGGAAATTGTACCAAATAATTTTTCCAATAGACAATTTCAACCTGACATTTTCACCACACTTTGACAGTCATTTTTATCACTGGAAAACTTGCCAATGTTATTTTATTTTTAATTTAAGGGAAAGTAATACATTTGCTGTCATTAAAAGCAAATACAGTGGTACCTCGGGTTACAAACACCTGGGGTTACAAACACTTCAGGTTATAAACTCCGCTAACCCGAAAGTAGTACCTTGGGTTAAGAACTTTGCCCCAGGATGGGAATAGAAATTGTGTGCCGGTGGCAGTGGGAGGCCCCATTAGCTAAAGTGGTGCCTCAGGTTAAGAACGGTTTCAGGTTAAGAATGATCCTCCAGAATGAATTAAGTTCGTAACCAGAAGTACCACTGTATAGCACTCCTCATTTCACAGGTAAGGAAAGCCATAAGTCAAACATCACATAATGGCACAGTACTAATCACTCCAAGGTAGCAATATATGATTTGATCCAAACATGTTAAAAGTTCCATTGGTTTTAGTAAATATCTGTACATTGGATTGTCAGAATACAGATTATCAGGCATTGCCCACCATACCACTCAAAAACAACCCCTATGTTGCATTACAACTCAGTGCAAATTACATTCTCACAAACACATTTTTACAAATGAAGTCAAGGTCAGGACTGAAAAAGCCCCATTCAGAAAGTGCTACCATTTTCAGCCTTTCACATTGTGTTGAATCTTGCTCAGGTCTGAGAAAGCAGGGTTTGTTTCCCAGCCTGCATTGAGAAGTGGGGTTAGAAAAGGACCATCGAATGCAAAGCCCTGTGGCCTTCTGCATCCCCTCCCCTCTCCACAGCAGCCCACAAAAGTGGAAATGCTAATGGTTGATTATATTGCCCAGTCACAATCAGATTGCAGTGTGGATTACCAGTAAACTATGGAACCTAGCAGTTTGATAGCACGTCAAAGTGCAAGTAGATAAATAGATACTGCTTCGGCAGGAAGGTAAATGGTGTTTCTATGCACTGCTCTGGTTCGCCAAAAGCAGCTTAGTTATGCTGTCCACATAACCCGGAAGCTGTATGCCCAGCTCCCTTGGCCAATAAAGCGAGATGAGCGCTGCAACCCCAGAGTTAGTCACGACTGGACCTAATGGTCAGGGGTACCTTTACCTTCACCTTTATGGAGACAAATACTAAACATTTTTTGGATGGCCCATGATAACTTTAATGAACTCAGTCAATGCCTTTTGCTTTGATGACTTAATTTTTGCTTTATTAAAACGAGGCCATCAGCTGATTTCACCCTCCGTTATTGCTTCAAATGTTAATTATCAACAGGAGAAGTTAATCTAGCATCTTGGCAAAGATATGTGGCTACTATGGCATCTTTATTGGATCACAGCTGGCAATGTTTAAATTCAGTATGATTTTCTTGTTCTGAGGCTATTTGTCCTAATTAGAAGTTCTTGGTTCAGACAAGGTTAGGAGATGCAACGTATAGACTCTACAGAGAGTCATACTTAGCCACAGTCAGTGACAGATGTCAGATTTCCCTCCCCTCACATCCTTGTGGCTCTCTTCCCAGATTCACTTTACAGCATTTAGGCAAGCAACTAATTTGGTTTCTGTTTATAGGAGCCCCAAGCTGGCTCTTGAAGGTTCCAAATGTAGATATATTCCCCCATAGGGCACCGTGATATCAACACGTACAGTCAGCCCATTTCCCTGATCCTTCTATAAACCCGGATCTCATTCGGGTAAATAGCATAGCAAAGAAAATGAGTGATGAAAAAATTGGATTGAATGCAACAAAGTTATCCTGTTCTCACAAGGACTTCTCCTTGCACAGCAGAACTTACGTTTCCTCTCCTCCCACTGCGAAACTCCCCACATCTCTTTCTGTGGGTCCCCAGCAACTCCCTAGAGCAAACCTTGTTAGAGGATTACAGGGATAAGAGAGGGAGGGGAAGGTTAAAGGGGGGAGGGAGAAGAAGAGTTTGGATTTGATATCCCACTTTATCACTACCCTAAGGAGTCTCAAAGCAGCTAACATTCTCCTTTCCCTTCCTCCCCCACAACAAACACTCTGTGAGGTGAGTGGGGCTGAGAGACTTCAGAGAAGTGTGACTGGCCCAAGGTCACCCAACAGCTGCATGTGGAGGAGTGGAGACCCGAACCCGGTTCCCCAGATTACGAATCTACCACTCTTAATCACTACACCACACTGGCTCTGCTTGGTCCTCTCCTCTATCAGCCAGCTGGCAGCCACAGCAGTCCACTCAATGTCATTTTAACTTTTCCCAGCGGGTGCAGTGCTGCTGGAGCAAAGCTCGTTAGTTGTATACATTCTCTTCAGTCCTCTGAGGTACTCAGTTCTCCAAGTGGGGTCCAAAAGCAAGGAACTAAAGGTGGAGAGGAGGGCTTTCAAAGCTTCACTCTGACAGTAGCACATCCACTGTGAAAAATAAAAAGAAAGATGTTGTGGAAACCGCAACTATGACAGTATTGTTTGGGGAGGGAAGGGCAGGGCTACCAGCCTTTAAAGGCCTTAAGGAGATCATACCTGCACCCAGCAGTCTAGCCCTAGCACAGGCATCCCCAAACTTGGCCTTCCAGCTGTTTTGAGACTACACTTCCCATCATCCCTGACCACTGGTCCTGTAAGCTAGGGATGATGGGTGTTGTAGTCCCAAAACAGCTGGAGGTCCGAGTTTGGGAATGCCTGCCCTAGCAACACCACTACTGATGGAAAGTGATGAGACATATAAAGCACACCTCTCCAGAAGACATGATGTGTCACCATGGACCCTTCTGTCATTTTCTCTAAGAATTCTGCCAGCAGTTCCATTCTTCATGTGTACACAGATGTATATAATAATGGTGGCGGTGGTCAGTGTTTCACATGAGTTTGTGTTAAAGCTATTAGTTTACGTCAAAAGGACAAGAACTGACCATTACAAAGTCATTACAAATAGTCAGCATCCTAAACATTTAGAAAGGAGACAATTTGTTACCCCTCAAGGAGAACTATAGTTCAGAATTAATGCTAGATCGGCTATGCTGTGTGTCCTGTCGCATGGAACATATAATTAGGATAGGCCAATCAGTGGTTTTCCAGCTCGTGACATTTTTGTATGAGTCTGCCATCTTGGTTCCACCTTAATCTGCTAGGTTCATGGAAAAGTCACATTTGAATACATATTTCTAAACCTATGTTCTCTCAAACTAGGCATGTATAAATGTATTTTTCCTCAGACATTATTTTTACACATAGTCTGATATGTTTAAACTACGGAGACTACTATCACAACATTCAGAAAGTACAAAGTGCAAGGTAAGTTCCAAATAGAACATGTGTCCAGCTTCCCAGCACAACAGAGTCCATTAGCTAAAGTGACCTTTTAAATGACATCAAAAGAGGTTTAGAATTAACTGCAATCCATATTAATTTTCTTAAGCACAGAACTCCTTGTTGCACACCACCCATGTTCAGGTACACTGCAGCAGTGCCAGTCTGGTTCCACAGCTCTGGAATGATGCTACTTCTTCTCAAATGAAGGTTTTCTTGGTGTCAGTGGGTAAGAATGTTATACTTTATAAAACCAGCTTGGACAGCTTTTATATTCCAGTACATTGACTGAGAAATAATACATTAGAGCTTGCAATATCCTTAGATCGTTCAGCAACTTACACAGGAGAACCCATAATTCTATGCATGTTTACTCAGAATGTAAGTCTCATTGGATTCAATAGGACATACTCTCAAGTGTGTCTAGGATCGTAGCTTTGAATTTTTGAAAGTTATTAATACTAGGAAATGCTTTTAACATGCCTTTGGGGAGGCAGCTAAGATGACTATGAGTCTCTCCAGAAGTCATTTTTATTGTGCATTCAGGATAATTTGTGGCCTTAACAGTGTTGGGGTGGTCACTGTGATAGCCTGGGGCTCAGGCTCAGACTCAGAAGCAGAGGAGTCTCAGTTTGCGCTGGATCCTTTGCCTCAGGCATCATCTGAACCAAGTCTGGGGCCTGATCCTGAAGAGTCCCAGTCTGCACAGGTTTCCCTGCAACAAACACCAGCTGGGCCGAGTCAGGGGCCTGAGCCTGCCCTGGATCCAGATGTGGGGATTACCTTGTTGCCTCCAGCTGGGCCATCACTTACAGCTGCTCCACTACCGGTTTGGTAAGGGGAGGCTGAGGTGGCCCCTGAGTCTAGTAACCCACCGACGTCTTCCAAGCTGCAGAGACTAAGGTTTGAGCAAAGGAGAGACCTGACTACTCACAGGAGGAGTGCTCGTCTCTGGGCAAAACAGGGAGGTGAGTCTCCGGGGGATCAGGACTGGCCATTACCCCGAAAAAGATAAAAGGCTGTCGGACCCTGCCCCAGATTGCGGGAGCAACATTGCTGTATGCCAGATCCTGCCTGAGATCCTGTACCTGTCCTTGCCTGGTTTCTTGCCTTGTGTCCTGCCTTGGCCCTGTCGGACTGACTCCTAGCGGAGCCTTTGGATTCTGGACCGGACCTGGACCATGTTTCTCGGGTTACCCCCGAGAAACACCCCCGGGCCCAGCACAGTCACATGGCATAAGTAGAACTCTGTGTGTGGTCCATAGCTTCCAGCAAATATCCCCCCAAAATTATACCAGAAATGCTGCAGTGTTGTTTTCTGCCACCACCTTTGATGCATTATGGCGCCACGGCATTGTGCTGTGTTGAAGCTGCTTCTTCATGACATTGCTTTTTGATGGGAGTGACAGGGCACAGTCTGAAGGCCATGATGTAGCCACCTTTCTGAAGTTAAATAGGTTTGGCCTCGGTCAGTACCTGGATGGGAGACCGGGGAACCCCATGTATATTGCCTTAGGTTCTATGGTGGGGAAAAGGTGGAACAGAAAGGTATGGAAACAAGTCATTCTGATCGGCAGAGCCTTCAGACAGGACCTGGTTGCATAAAATCTAACAGGCAGAAGCCCATTTCAGCCTGACAGTATCCCTGATGAAGCCCAGGAACAGACTGCCTAATCTAAGCTCATGCACACTGGATTGGTGCATATAGGCCATATATTTAAAGTTGCACCCTTGTGGGGCTCTCCAGGAACATTGCAGACCGAGCAAATGCACCAGGCAGTCTGGTGCACTCTTGCTCCTCATAATAAGCATGGTATCAAACCAGGGGAAAGCATTGTCTGATCTGGTCAATTACAACTTTGGGTTCATTTTGATGCAGTGGTTTCTTATTTATGTCAGAAATACATATACAGTGGTACCTCGGGTTAAGTACTTAATACGTTCTGGAGGTCCGTACTTAACCTGAAACTGTTCTTAACCTGAAGCACCACTTTAGCTAAAGGGGCCTCCTGCTGCTGCTGTGCCGCCAGAGCACGATTTCTGTTCTTATCCTGAAGCAAAGTTCTTAACCTTAGGTACTATTTCTGGGTTAGCAGAGTCTGTAACCTGAAGCGTATGTAACCTGAAACGTATGTAACCCGAGGTACCATTGTATGTAGATCCTTATCCTGGTTTTATGTTAACATTAATATAAATGGTACAAAACATGCAGACCCTCCAAGTGTCCCTATTTTCAACTTGATTCCGGAATGTCCCAGTTTTGGACGTCCATATTTTCATCAGTGAAATGTTGGACAGTACGGAGTTATGTGACTCACAAGCCAAGGAGATAAGTAACCATACAACCTTAGAAGACATATGAAGGCAGCCCTGAATAGAGAAGTTTTTTTTAATGTTTAATGTTTTATTGTGTTTTTATATATGTTGGAAGCTGCCCAGAGTGGCTAGGGCAACCCAGTCAGATGGTTGGGGTATAAATAATAAAATTATTATTATCATGGAATAGGGTGTATTTTTTTTTCATTGGAGAAATGTTGGAGGCTATGAACACGTGGTTCCAACTGATTAAACTGGACCAGTTCATACATTCAAAAAAATATGGAACATTAAAAAAGAGAGAAAATCTTAATCTTGGAAATCTTTCTGTGTTCTTGGTGGTCATTATTACTTTCTGGTATGGGAACATCTGACATGTTCATACAGGAGGTGCAGAATTTCATTGTAGCGACTGACACAGCTGAATAAAATATGAATTGGACTGTATCATAACTCAGAGGACATCTTTCACCCTTTACCCAGCTTTTCCCCTTTTTACTGCTATCATATTTCACTGCAAACTGCCTAAACTTATGGAAACATATGGATAAAGAGAACAGTTTGCAGATGTGCTTAAAAAAAAAACCTGTTGCATGTCTGCATTGATTTTCTTGTGGAATTTCTTGTGGGAAGGAGCCTCAGAAAGGTCTCCAAGTTTCATAATGAGGTAAACAGCATTTCATAGCATTTAGTTAATAAAAATTAAAGACAAAGACAAAGGGGAAAAAGAAAAACAATTCCCAATGCATTGTCTGGATCAGATGTTCCAGTATTTAGTCAGAGAATGCACTTCAGGAGGGAATAAATTTCCTTGGCTTTCCTACACATTGATAAATCACTATATACTGTATAGAATGAACCAAGGATATGTCAGTAAGTTAATTCCCTGGAGACACTTTTTCCATGGCAACATTTTGTCCCAGAACCATATAGGCAAACAGGCTTATTCCTGCATATTAAATAGCTGTGGGATGGAAATAAATAGAGTGTTCAGATTCAAAGAGCAAACATGAACATTTAATTAACTGTACAATGCCCCAATATTCAGCCTCTGAAAATAGTGGCTTAAATGTCTAAAAAGTGTTGCCAATTATTTATGAATCTAATCATATAGAACTTGCATCTGCAGACATAGTGTGTTGGTTCTTTCACACTGTAATATTTCAACACTATCATCTTCTTCTTCTTCAACTGTTTGATTACTGTTTCATCTTTGAATGTCTAGTAATACTTAACAACTGTCTTAATGCTGGTGTCACTGTTTTCATGTTCACATTCAAGTTTGCTAGATGTTACCACACCTAGAAATTGGCTAGAGTTATTCCAAGTTACAACGGCCTAGGGTGGTTCAGATGGAATAATTTGAAGACACTATAAGCCCTCATAAAGTGGGGAGGAAATGGGTGTTTCCAGGGGAAGGGAGAGGAATATTGGGGGAGTTGCCAACTTTGACTGGCTCCTATCTTCCCCCAGGGCTAAGTCCCACCATCCCACCAGTATACATTTTATGATAGCAAAAGAGCTGTCCACAGATGAAGTGATTCAACGGGAAGCCCCAGAAAGCTGCCCCGCATACCTCCTCCCATTCCAGCCAAATTCAGCATAGTATAGAAAAACCTGACAGGAAAACTACAGCTCAGAAGAAGCCATGTGGTTGGTATGGGGTTGTCACCGACGTGCACCTCATTTGACCCTTGCATTGCAAGGGGTTGGATTAGATGACCCTTAGTGTCCATTCCAACTTTACAATTCTATGATTCTGCCATTTTCTGCTGAGTCTATTCATAGGGGAACTTTGATGGCAGGTACGATCATGAGAGGGCTCTTGGCACACAAAGGGAGAACTCTGTCTGGCTTCAGAACAAATACAGGAAGTGTATATTGCTGGTTTTCTCCTCAGAACACTTAACGTAGCCTGCCTCAGAAGTCCACACAGTTGGGGATGAAGGGACAAAACACCCCTCAGATGTAAGCAATTAATTGCCGTAATTGATTGCCATAAGAGGCTGTATGGAGTCACCGGGTGGAGCTGTTCAACATTGCAACTGGGGATCGTGGGGAATCATAAATTCTGCAGAACTGTCAAGCTTTCCAGCTGGGAAATGTTTCCATCACCAGGTGAAAATGCCTTTATTTGTCCAGTACTTTTAGCTTGAGTTTTTATATAGTGTTTGGGTTTGTTTGTTTCGAACCTCACTCATTGGTTCATTCTGCTGCTGTTTCACCCTGTCCTTAAAAAAAAAAAGGTGGTGATATTCTACTGAACTTTATTAAAAAATAGACCTACTGAAATTAATGGATATACTGTAACTTAGTCAAGTGCATTAATTTCAATGGGTCTACTCTGAGTAAAACTTAGTTGAATACCCCACCCTACCCCAAAAATATCTTGTGTTTTTAGTTCTGCTTGTTTCACTTCTGTTAGCTATGCTGGGAGGTACTTTACCTGACCGATGTGATGTATGTTTTAAATAAGACAAGCATTCCCTCTGGTGCATGTCTTTGACGTTTCTTCCTCTGTTTTCTCCCTTAAGCAATTTGTTTTCTGCTGTCTGAGGAAAAAGAGGGCAGCAAGAAGAAGGGGGGTGGGAGAGAGAATCCTGGATACAGCTGGCTTCCGGATAGCAAGAAGTGGCAGAGTGCTGGCAAAAGCCTATCCATTTTCTGTACTTAAGATCACCCTACTGAATCTCAAAGCACTGCTTTCAGGTTTTTTTACTCCACGTAGTAAGGCAGCAGGAAGGAGGTTTTACGAGAATATTTTCCATGGAAACTGACAGCGTAATCCTGCACATAGCTCTTTCCGTTATAATATATACAGGCTTGGTGTTTGGATACCAAGCAACTGTGTCAGCTTGGTTGCTATGGCCATGTTTTCTGTTTTCTCCCCAGCTTTGATTAAAACAACAGCAGTGAAGAAAACATTTGGGCAAGTGTGATTCCAGTATCTGAAGCCGACATCCAGACTATGCTAGCAAGCTAATGACAGGCTTGACACAGACGGGCCGGTTTGTACATTTGAGCACTTAGCAGTTTTTGGCCTCGTACGTGCTTGTTGTCATTTGAGTCCTGTGCTGTCACACAGCTCTGGCAAAAGCATCTTAACAGTTGATTTTCAGTCCTGCTATGTATAATATTTTCCCACACACACTTTTAAGTCTACAGTAAGTTTGCTCAAAGATGTCAATTAGAAGTCCTCAAATATTCTATGTGACTGCAAGCGTTGCCATTCCTAGTTTCCTTGCCAGTGCACATGGCACGTGTACAATGCTGGAGTTCTTCCACAAGTTCCTTCCACACAT
Source organism: Podarcis tiliguerta (assembly GCF_965153285.1). Classification (NCBI taxonomy): domain Eukaryota; kingdom Metazoa; phylum Chordata; class Lepidosauria; order Squamata; family Lacertidae; genus Podarcis; species Podarcis tiliguerta. The sequence continues at coordinate 69,290,153 of NC_139535.1, read as the reverse complement.
CATTAAAATTCACTTCATACAGAAGTGGCTGACCTTTTCTGGCCCCAAGGCTGCATTTACCCTTGGCCAACCCCTCAAGGGCCACGAGGGTGTGACCACCCCCCTCTCTTACACTCAGATTCTCTCTCACACAGAGACTGAGCTATGCTATATAATGACCAGGGAGGGGGACATTTACATCCCCCATCAGAGTGCCCCAGTGCTCCATCTACTTTAATTTCATTTTTCTTTTTGTCACTGCTGCCAAAATTGGTGAGGTCTTGCAGAGAGAAGAAATATTGGGGCCCAGTTCCAGGTTAGCCACCCTGACTTTAAAGTTTAATGCATCTTTACTATCTCTGAGAAGATCTGTATTGGAATCTCAGAGATGAACTTGTATATTGTAAAAATAAATAAAAAATGCAACTAGGAAAGTAATCTCTGAAGGCTGGTGACAGAGGATATATAGCACTTTATTCCATGGAACTGTTATTTCAGTGAATGAACGAATTGAAAATTCAAGCATGAAATGGTATATTTGAATAATATCTCAAATAGAAGGTGATGAAATCTGATTGAGAAAGGGGAGACAGAAATATGAGGCTCTGAAATAAACGGCATGAAAATGCAGAATGCATCTGCTTCTCCAGTAATAAATCTCTGAATTTAATATGAGCTTTCCACAACAGTAATGGCAACCTGAAATATAAACTCTTTGGACTGTATCCAGTGTAGTCCTGCTCAGAGTAGACCAATTAAAATGAATGAAGATCACTAGCTGAGTGATAGCTGAGTGATGTAGAGAAACTACTGGCCAGAGAACAGGGGATTCACGGAAATGCCCCCCTGAGCTGAATTCAAATGGGTTATAGAAAGGTGTGTGGGATAGAAAAGAGTGTGGGTTTGAGATTTTGGAGGGAAACTTTAAAAATAATTGCTTGATATTTGGGTTGGTAGGGCTAAAGTCTGGTTACCCAAATGGACAAGCCTCCACTAACTTTAATCAGGGATTACAGAAGAAATGAAACGGCATAACACACCAAAATACTAGAATTCAGCAATGGCCAGTCACTATTTCTAGTCACACCTCAAAGGTATCTTCTAAAATTTACTAAAGACTTGGAAGGCCCTTAGCAGCTGCTATTATTAGATGCTTACTCTGCATGCTTATAAATCCACCACTGCTGTCTGCCGCATCTAAACATGCCACTCTCCACCCTGTTTGAAGACCCTCAACTCTCTGGAGCCAATCTTTGAGAGTGCTACAGGGAGGGGAGGGAAATCAGCAAAAAATTGCCTCCCATCTTCTTTCATGGGCCGAGGTATCCAGTGAAGATGCAATGACACCAACTGGATTCCACACTTGGTATGCGCAGGCTTGCAAAGAATCTGATCCTTCATTGTGGGGAGCTAAGTTTCTGTACAAGAACTAAAAAAAATGTGCTGGAAGTGAATGGCAGCAAAGCAGCAGAAGATAGTTGGCAAGCTGGACCCCAGAAGCCTTTCTCCTGGGTATGGTAAACCAACAGGTGCAAGTGAAGGATAGAACTTTGTTTATGTACGCTACAACAGCAGCAAGAATACTCATCGCACAATATTGGAAGACGCAAGATTTACCCACGCTGGAAGAATGGCAAATGAAGCTCATTGACTATATGGAACTTGCAGAAATGACTGGCAGAATCAGAGACCAGGGAGAAGAGACGGTGAAGGAAGACTGGAGGAAATTTAAAGACTATCTACAGAAGCATTATAAAATTATGAACGTTTGAGGTTATCAGATTGAATGTAAAAGAATGTTACCATAAAAATGACAATGATAAAGAAAGTATATTTTGCAAGACATAGGGAAATGTAAAGACTATTAAGACAATAACATTAATCTGAACCAAAGATACGCCAGAGGGAAAGAGTTTACTACCAGAATATAAGACTTAGAATACAGAGTGGGAAGGCATGGGGAAGTCGCAGACTTAAGTTAATGCTGAAGAATATAATGACACAATATTTGTTTTTAATTCCTTTATTTTTATCTCTTTTTATTTTTCTTATTGTCTTTATATAATGTATGTATTGTTTTTCCTTTGTCTTTTTCTTTTTGATGTGTTTGTCGATTTGTATTTTTTGTTCATTGAATGTGGAAAATAAAATATCATTTAAAAAAAAAAAAAAGGCAAGCTGGTTGGTTACGTATTTGGCATCAGGTACGCAATAAACGACAAAGAACACCCTTCCTAGCCCTAAGCCCTAAGGTTTATAGTATGGGAATACTTAATAGGTCTGCATCAGATTCTGAGCAGGCCAGTTCAGCTTGCTTTCTGTAGTTACATGTTTGTTGGTTTGTAGAGAAATGACAGAGTGGCCTTCACCCACGCCAGCACACCCAGGCACCTGTCCTTTTAAACAGCTGCTGATAAATTCAACAAGTGCAGCTCTTCCCAGTGTAGAGATGATACAGTGATAGGAAATTCATGTACTGAATTTCTGCCTTTCAGGCAGCTGTAAGCAACAGGACTCGAGGGAGAGGGACGGCCCACACACAAACAGTTTGGCTTGCACTTAAAGGAGGAAAACTTTATATTTCTCCCAACTAGAATAACTTGGATTTATTTTATTTCAAAAGAAAATATTAGAAAAGAGAACTTGAAAATGGCATAACACCTACTGAAAGTAAATACCTCATAGTTTTGTCAATAAATACATGTACAGCTATTTAATTGCTTCACTTACCACTAGGGGCTGCTTTTGCACGAAAGTTTGCTGGAAATTACTATCACTGGAATATATAAATGGAGGGGTGGGTGGAGAGGACTGGGTGTGGGGGACAGCCTTGTTGTGTCAGGATTTGGGTTGCAGCTGCAGTCCTCTTATAAATTGTAATTAAATTCCCATGGCTGGAGAGTAGTGGTGTTCATGAATGCAACAGTTGATGAGGACAGACTCTCTTCAGCTGTATTAATGTAATTCACCAGGGAAGATGGTGGAAAAGGCGTTCGGAAATATCAATTCAGCACTGCAAAAAGAAAAAAGAAAAAAGGACAGAAAAGTTGCTTGTTGTGCCATCATTTCAAAGTGAATTTCAAGCTTCTAGCATGCAAGCTGTACAGCCCAACTCTAGATAAGTTGACTCTGAAATAAATCCCAGTGTGATGACACTTCATCCCAAGTTAGCATACATATAAGGCTACAGGTTTAATTGGTAGCTAGTTCAACCAAGGTTTCTGTTTTGATGAATAAGTGGAGGCAGTTTTAAAGAGGGTGAGTTTTAATTGTGGGGCTAAGAAGTAAAGGCTGCCTTGAGGTTATTTCGATTCTGGTGTGCTACTGAAACAGGAAACAAAATAAATTGCTAAAGGTGCCTTTCCTTTTGACAGTTAACTCTGACTTATTATGTTGTAAATTCTTCCTCTTTCTTCAGAATTTCAAAGGCACCAATGATAAGGTTTTGACTGTCATCATCCCAGTCACCTTCTGACTCATTGAAGGAAGCCTCTTGAAGCGGGGAGCCTTCGTAAAGGTTGCCTTTCATGAGTTGGAAGGTTACCAGAATGGTGACACATTCATGCTTATGCCTCCTGCATGTGTTTAGCTTACAAGCTTCAGAATAATATGTCTTGTTTTTTTATTTGGAATTTACATGAAATACATAGGGCATGAAGGGACGCGGGTGGCACTGTGGGTTAAACCACAGAGCCTAGGACTTGCCGATCAGAAGGTCGGTGGTTCAAATCCCCATGACCTGGTGAGCTCCCGTTGCTCGGTCCCTGCTCTTGCCAACCTAGCAGTTCAAAAGCATGTCAAAGTCCACGTAGATAAATAGGTACCGCTCCAGCGGGAAGGTAAAAGGCATTTCCGTGCACTGCTCTGGTTCGCCAGAAGCGGCTTAGTCATGCTGGCCACATGACCTGGAAGATGTACGCTGGCTCCCTCGGCCAGTAAAGCAAGATGAGCACCGCAACCCTAGAGTCGGTCACGACTGGACCTAATGGTCAGGGGTCCCTTTACCTTTACCTTTACATTGGGCATAGGTTCTGGTGCAGCAGCAGTTGTGCCCAATCCATATTAGGACACCAGCAAGGGTAACACCATCCTTGATGAAACAGCGCTGCGTGGAGACCTGTGGGCCTTTGCAAAGAGCACAAAACAAAGGGGTGCAAGATGTAGTCCCATGCAGAAATGACCCTCCATTTTACATCACTCTGTTAGCAAAATGTTCAAGGGGCTTGGGGTGGGTGGTCTTTTGATTGATAGTGTTGCAAGGATGAGGGCTGATTAAAACTGTGGGTGCTCATTTGCAGACTAGCGCTGTCTGTCTACATCCCGCTCTCAACCTGCATCTTTGTAACTAAACAGGTATAAATAAAACACCATAAATAAAACACCATACATCTCTAACACTTTCTTCTCACAAGGGATGCTGCCCCTGTAAAAAATAATGATGATGAATCGGGGTAATTCAAGACTGCCACCTGAGATGTAGAGAAAGACTAGGAAAACATTGTTCAGTTTCAAGATGCAAGTTCAAATCATGAGCAAGATCGGCATAAGTTATTGGTAGGAAAATTATTTGCCCCTTTCCCACTGACGTTGCTGAGCTTTTCAGGATGCGGTGGGTTTTGTGAGAGGGTTCTGTGGAAATTTGAAAGCTGGGTGGGGGAACGGCTACTCTTTTCAATTAGCTGGAACAGAAACTCCCCACAGACATCTCAAAATATATTCTAGGAATTTCCCATTCTTTTCCTGCTGAGCTGCAAGTCATATTAGGTGTTCCTACAGCAAAATTACACATTGGGTCTCTGTACATCCTAGAATTTCAGGGGTTGAACTGTTCTTAACACTCTCTTCCTCATGACAAGTTAAAACGGAAGGTCAGGTCACAGTCAACTGATAGTACAATGAATTTTCAAGAGTTTCTCTCCCACTTGTGTGCCAGTTTAGTATTGCTTGTCATATGAATCAGCAGGTGGGGATTACAGATAGGCACATTTCAGAAGAAATGCATATTGCTGCCTTATGCAATGAGACAGGGTTCTGTTTTCTGCTGAGAATGGTCAAAGAAATAGATCTTAAAACTGCACATTTTATTTCTTTTCAGCACATCTCTCCAAATTAGCTCCTGAAACTCCTTTGTGGTATTCTTTTGTCTGTGCCAAATTGGACAAGGAAGAATGTCTGTCAAGACTTGTTCGTCTACTTTAAAAAACAAAAACAAAAAACCACCTGCTGAATGTTACCCTCTATTACCCCAAAGCAATTTACCACAGGTATCAGTACAGATCTAGTGACAAGGAAACTGTGGGTGTTAGTTGCATGGGGGACGGGGGGGGGGGAGAGTCCCCATCCCATCTCACAAGGGCTTTGATAACTGGAAGGAAATTGTTTGCTGATTTTCAACCAGTGGGAGTGGGAAGCTGAGCAGTTCAGCAAAACTTGATGTAAATCTTTTCCATTGAAATATATCATCAGGATAATTTTAACCGAAATGTATATTTCCAAATACAGTGGTGCCTCGCAAGTCGAAATTAATTCGTTCTGCGAGGTTTTTCGTTGTGCGAGTTTTTTCGTCTTGCGAAGCACCACTGCATTTAAACACTAACAACGGCAGGGAGGGGCGGGGAGAAGCAGGACAGCTGCTGCAGCCGGTACCTCAGACTCACCCGCGTCTTGTGGCCACCGTGCAACACGGCTGCTGGAGGGCGGCGGGGCTCAGGAGCGCAACTCCGGCTGCAACGCTGGCTGCTGGTGGCAACGGCCCTCTGAGGGGAGCGCACGAGGGGGGTGGGCAGTGGCACAAGGCACTAACCGTCAGCCGGAAGGTTGGAGGGAGCCGGAAGAGCCGTCAGCGGGAAGGTGGGAGGGAGCCGGAGGAGCGGGGAAGCGAGCATGCGTGCGTACAGTGACTGTCGCCATGACACGAGAGGCAGGGCCGTTTCGTCTAGCGAAGCAAGCCCTTAGGAAAATCCGTCTTGCAAAGCACCTCAGAAAATGAAAAACCCTTTCGTCTAGCGAGTTTTCCGTCTTCCGAGGCATTCATCTTGCGGGGTACCACTGTAGAGCTTTCTCAGTGCTCTATTGTTTTCAATTGTTATTTATTTCGGTTTTTGTGATTATGGTTCCCCCACCCCCACCCACTGGGGAAAGGGATGACAAGCTAAAACAGAAAAAGTCAGTGTGAAATTGGGGAAAGGAGAGAAATTTAAAATCAATATATTGTTGTTTTTTTTAAAAGGATGTCAAATTTGAAAATAAATTAGGTGGAGATACTGTTGTTGCTGCTGCATAAATCTCCATTGCTCACGGTGCCTCTGAGGCAGCTTCAGGAGACCAACACATTACACAATGGAAAAACACTGAAATGACTTTATTTCTTTCAACCAGTTGCACCCACATTAACCTTTCTGGTAGCATATAGCTTCCATACAAAACCACAAGCCTAATTCTTGCTACTTCTCAAAAAGGCCAAACAGTCAATTATGTCAGCAGCAGAGGCGCTGGGTGGCTAAATTTAAACAGGTGAATTTCCAAAGCATCTGATGCTATAGAACGCAACAAAGACTTAATGCAAAAATGGTGTTCTTCGACTTTCACAACACAGGCGTGAAAGTGACCGAGAACATCGTCATTCTGGAAGAAAAATAAAAGCTTGTCACTTTCAGTAACCGTCCAAGCTAGGAATTTGTAGTAAACAGAGCTCCCTTTCTAAAGCAGTCGAGGCTGGCTCATTAAGGTGAATGGGGCTCTGCCTAACACCAACCTGTCTCCCTTCTACCTGCCAGTCTCCACCTGCCTGCCTTCTTCCTTAGAAACAGCCCCAGGGGTGGCACTGGCTGTCAGTTACTTCCTCCTCCTTAGTCCCTAAATAACTCAAGGGGGAGGAGGATGGGGCAAAACTAGAATTGGTTGTCTGTGCCTGCCCTCAGCTCTGGCTCTATAGGCCTGCTTGCCTTCCACCTTACAGCCCCCACGTACACCACCCGCCACTGTTCTGAATTTAGTCCAGTCACTGGAGGCCCAAACTCAGTAAAAAAATGGGGGAACCATCTATGGAAAGAGTGCAGAGTAGCCTTGTGCACTGTCATGTATGTGGGAACCTGTGACATTCAAAGCTCTCCTCAGGTTTTTGGAATCTGTATCCATGGAGAGAGTATGCTACTGTGTGAGCCTGCCCTCTCCACCACCCAGACCTTCAATGTTTAGTAAGAATTTTTGAAGGGGGATTATATCTGTATCTAGCTGAACTTGTATGCAGTCTTCCCCATGCACAGGAACTCTGTGGTATCAGAGTTCCAAAGTGTGGGGTGAATTGTGTTGACAACCCCCCTCTAGACCTTCCGGCTCATCGTAAGAAGATTGGGAGTGGAGGGAATGGGGCTGGCTTCACAGATACAAGGATGTCACTGCAGTGCTAAAATCATAATATAAACAAAGCTTTATTCTTCCTAGGTCAGTGTGGGATGATGGGGAGCAGTCCTGTGCTGTAAGGGAATATTCAAGTTGCTCAGTTCTGCAGGTACACTTTATCTCTGAATGTTCTTTCCTTCCTTGTCTCTGTTGGAGGAGGAGGAGGTGCCACAAAGCTCCTTTGCTTGAGCTCAGAAATTTCTGTCAGTAATACTTTGGCTGCAATGGAAGACAGGGAGCTGAGGAGGTGAGAGAAGAGGCTCTGTCTGATGCATTATCTTCTCCTTCCTGGGGTCCTGCTAACTTCAGGAGTCCTATATACCCAAAGTCCATGCCAATGTGGGAGCAGCCAACTCACTAATCTCCTGTCAATCAGATTCAGCTAAAAGACAGGACTTGGTGTGCCTGACCCAGGGCTCCAGTGATGTCTTCCAACAGAAAAAGCAAGCCAATCCTACTTGACTACTTTCTTGTTTGACTGCAGCTGAAGCGCAGCTCATTTGTTCTGAAATGAGGTAAAGTCTCACACAGTAACTTTACTTTGCAATTTTCATGCGGTGGGAATGCTCTCATATAAAATTCCATGTGGAAAGATGGAAAAATAGCACATCATCACAGAAGTGTTTTGTTGTCATTGCTGCAGATGTTGTAACCAAGGTCACATCCACACAATACATTTATCAGTAGTTTTAGATTGCCTATTGTAAGCACCACAGCCAAATAATTCTGATCTACCACAGCCCCCACAGAGGTCTTGGCCCATGCAACCATAGTTGCCATTTGAATTAAGCTAGTTAGTACACCTAGATGACTGGCACCTAGTTGAGTCTCCTCAGCTGCAATAGTAGGAATTGTAAGGGACCCAGCATTGATCTCACTGTACTGATTGCTGGTGCTGGGCCTGATGCATATTAGCAAGAGCTGAATCTTTTATGGTACTAGCAATCGTCACTCCCAAGTTGAAAGAACCCAAACAGGAGACGCAAGAGTGATCATGTTGCAGGGAGTTAGAAATTCTGCTCCTTAGGCAGAAGATGCTGTTTGAAAATCTCCAGAGGAAAACACCACATAAAACTTTGTAAACTCCATAACTGATTTTAAAGACAAAATAATGCCTCAATAACCAGTTAAACTGGGACATATTTGTTAGGGTGAAGGGTTTGACTGATATCAAGTCTGGCTTGACAATAACTGTTAGCAGCTTTTAAAAATGTATGTCTTCCTGACAGCATTAGACAAAACAAAGAAGTGAAATCCGATCAAGGCAGCCTTTGACTAGGCAGATCTATCAAGTTATGTGTTTAAGCAGAAAAAATAAATGCCACAGCCTGTTTTGCAGGTGGGAGGTACGGACAAGGTAAAGGAATATTAAGATTCATTGAGGTAACACAACCCAAGTTAGAGGAGGTACTATAAGCTTTCCTATTGATTTATAACTAGGACTTGTATGTCACTGCTGCACTGTATTTATATAACCCAGGGATGGATTACCTGTGTCCCTCCAGATGTTGCTGGACTCACATTGCTCCTGACCATTAATTGATTGATTGATTGATTGATTGATTGATGATTGATTGATTGATTTTTTCATACATGTATATACTACAATTCATTAAAAAACAATATCAGACTACTGTGAGACAATATATATTGTTACTGGCAATCCCAACTTGGCACTTAAACAGGGTTTATGTTTCCTTCAGTCTCTGTTGTGCCATTATGAAATATGAATTATTCACACATATTTACACTGAGTCTACTGTTGAGGAAGTTCCCAGCATCCACACTTCAAGAGTGGCTTGCTTTCTGCAGGAGCGCAGGATTGGATTCAAAAGCATCCCAAGCGACCTTTCTGTGTCTCTCCTCCAGCATGCCTCTGCCAACCTGCCCAAAGTTCTCCTCATGCCCCCCTTTCCAAACCTCTTTTAAAAAATGCCACATTTTTTTCCTTCAGCCCATGTCACCACACACTGCCCACCTGGAGCTCCCCCCTCCCAGCTTACATTATCGAACACTGAAAGCCTAAACCTCAGCAGCTATTTCACTCTCTCCGCTCTGGTTAGATTTGCTTCCTTCGTGAAAAGAGGTTTTATTAATTGGTTTATTGGGTCTGTATATAGTGGGCATTGTACAGTGGTACCTCAGTTTATGAACTTAACCCATTCCTGTAGTCTGTTCTTAAACCAAAACTGTTCTTAAACTGACGCGCCCTTTCCCTAATGAGGCCTCCCGCCACCAGTGCCCTTCCACCGTTCAGCTTCCATTCTTAGACTGAAGTAAACTTCTCAAACCGGGAAACGACTTCCGGTTTTGCAGAGTTCGTAAGCCGAATTGTTCGTAAACAGGACTATTCTTAAACCGAGGTACCGCTGTAGTAAGAAATGGCAAAGGTTCTCTACACATAGCTACCCACACAGACAGAGTCTCTCTTCATAAGGTATTATGTTGTATCATCCATCTAGGACCGCCAAGGGCATAGACTGAAAGCATAGTTCTGTGAAGGCGGCTCTTAATAAGGCAGGTGGAAGATTTGTCAAATATCTGGCTCGAAAGTGCATCTTTTTAGTAAGCAGAAACCATAGTGAACACTTAGAAGAAGTGATCCTAATTAAGCCTCTTTCTGCTTCAGCCCTATAAAGGCAGTCCCTTAAATGCCTCTTAGGCCTTTGTTTCTGCTCCCCATCCCCTCAGGGGAGGAGGGGCTCACACTCTCTGTTGCCCCCTCCCCCACGCACAGGATAACTGTTTGTGTCAATCATCCATTATCTTCCTTTGTACTACATGATGGTTCTTCTCCCCAGGCGATTCCTGGCCAGTTTTACACTGCTAAGCTATCTCTCACCTGAGTGAAGACTTCAAGCATTTTGTAATCTCCTACATTTACTAAATTATGGGGGGTGGGATATGTCCCTCCCCTACAAACTCATAACAACACAATAAAAATCACATTTTTAAAAAGTGCAGCTTACACAGTTATAAGGGTGCTCCTCAAATTCCTACTTAGCCCAGCAAAACAGTGACTAGCCATTCCCATGCTACCTCTTTAAGGAGGGGTTGGGTGTGCTGCCTCTCGGAGAAATGGCCTGAGCTGCTGGAGATGGAACAAGCCTTTTAAGGAGTAGGTGGACTGACTCCCACTGGTTGTGGCTTCCCACTCTTCTGGGTTAACATGCCCAGGGCTCTGAGGGTCAGTGAAAAACTGCTCACTCAGTGGATGATTGAGGGAGGCACACTAGATTTAGAATAGTAGGTACCAGGAAGAAGGCTTTCCATTGCTGAGGAATGCTCTTCCTCAGGCGCTCTGCAAAGCCCTTTCTTTGTTGCATGTGGGGCAAAGTTTTTATTCTATAAAGGCCTTTCCCTTTTTGGAATGATCTGGTTTTATGAATTTTACAGCTGTATTTTCACTTCAACTGTTGTTTGTTGTTTTTGGTGAGCCACCTTGAAAGTATTGGTATTCTTAAAGACAGGATATAAACTAGGTATCAAATTAATATTATCAGTGAGAACCTTCTGACCTGTGCAGAGCACTGGCTTGGAAATTGTTAAATCTTTTTACATTACTTTCTGGGGATCTTATATAGAAAGGTGTCATTTCAAAGGAACACTGTCATATCTGAGAAATAAGCAATTCTGGATTTTCCTATCAGAAAAACCACATTTGGTGGTTTCTGCTCTTGCTTAAACACACTAAATATGTCCAAACACTTCCAAGAAATGTTTCAGGTACAGTAAGATATTTGCTTTGACTGATGAGTTGTACTTTTTTGAACTCTTTCGCTATTTCCACATACTTCCTGATTGATGTTCTTTGAGTAATTGCTGCATGGGAATCACTTACGGTAGTTGGTTAATTGTCTTCCTTCCTGAGCAAAAGGGTTCTGAATGCAGTCACCTGGAGTGAAAATTGCAAATAAATGGTCTTGTCATTATTTTCTAAAGGTCTTGTCATTATTGTTTTTTAAAGGTCTCTCATGAGCCAATGCCCTAGCTCCTGTGCTGAATGGGCAGTTTTAGTGCTTGACAAAATTTTATGCTAATCACAAAGTGATGCTCTCTGATCTGACAAATCTAACAAAGAAGTAAACTGACCCACAGAATGACAATGCTGGGGGAACATTGATTATCAACCCCAGTTAGGTGTCTTATGCAAGGAACAGTCTATGTATCAAATCCCATTCTCTGCTCTTATGAAATGTCTCAAGTCATCTGGGGCTGTAGAAAGATGCAAGCCCATTGGGGCTTCCCCAGCTAGTGGGGAAGCCTCCACCTTCTAGAAAAGGCATGAATACAATTCAAATCATGATTCATCAAACCATGAGTACAGTCCTACATTGGAAGTCAAATGGAATCCGTTCCAAAAGTCTGTTCAACTTCCAAAACTTTCAGAAACCAAAGCACAGCTTCAGATAGGCTACAGGAAGCTCCTGCAGCCAGTCGGAAGCCACAGAAGTCCTGTCGGACGTTCAGCTTCCAAAAATAGTTGGCAAACCTGAACAGTCACATTTGGGTTTGTGGCATTCAGGAGCCAAAACGTTCAAGAATAAGCTGTTTGAAAACCAAGGTACGACTGTATGCACAGCAGCTTATTAGTGGCAGTGAACCATTAGCACATAGGTTTCTCAATCTGTGGTCCACAGACCATTGGTGTTTGGGAAGCTTCATGCAGGTGGTCTACCGTGTGTTTGCAAAAATACAATTAAAAATAATCAATGCCTACTGCAACAGGCAGGAAAGGCATTAAGTGGTCCTCCAAGACTCTCAGCAATTTTCAAGTGATTGGTGGTGGAGGAGGATTTGTGAGCCAGTGCACTAAGGGGTTGGAAAACCTCCTGGTTTTATTGCTTTAGCTGCCTGATTGAGGAGGGTTCAGGCACAATACATAGCTGGTGGATTGTGTCCAATGTGGTGGGTCCCAAGCTGTGCAGGCCTGCACAGAAAAGGGCAAAAAGAACCTCCAGGTCCCTAGACAGACTGATCTCACTGAGTTAAAAGCATTTCCCCTGACCCTTGCTTCCCAAGATAGCACAAAGACTATTTGATATCCACATTCTACAGTACCATTATCTTTTATGTACCAACCATATGAGGGCAACTGGAGACCCATAAAGAAATATGGAATAAAGTTATTAGCTATTAACTTGGCCAATTTGGGACCAGTACAGAGAGCCACTCTTTTCATTTCCCTCCTACTCACTGCAGATGAGTCATCTAAGTAATTTGCCACAAGCAGAACCTGGTGTGAAAAACTGCAGTCTTTGTGACGAATGTTTAGCCTCTGAATGGAGAAGAGAAGACTAGATTTTTTGGTCACTTTCACAATGCTCTGGTGTACTTCTGAAATGTAGTGGTGGTGGTTTGATTTTCAGATTCCTTTACTTTATTATGCATTATGTGTTTTCATGCCATAGTCCCTCTGTGATTGGTTTTAATCAAGAGCAAGTTATAAATCACCTAAATAAACACATACATAACTAAATAGGTGGTATGCTAGTCATCTTCAAATATTTGAAGGGCTATCACATAGAGCTGGTGTGTGACACTTCTTTTCAGTCCTAGGGCCGCATTCTCATAAGAACAACTTTCCTAGGGGCCACTTTCCAGTGGTGGGTGAGGCCCGAGGGGAAAGTAGGTGGAGAAATGGGTGTGGCTACACACGTACAGTGGGCTACATTTCAACCAGTGTGTTCAATAGTCACACATCTCTCTCCATCCTCCAGCTAAGCAAGTAAAAGGCAGCATCACGGTTCAATGACACATTTCATTCAGGCAAAAGTAGTCAAGGAGTGTGTGAAGCAGAACTGGTGAGGAGTGTGGTCCAGAGAGCAGGAATGTGGTCTGGGGATGGGTGTAGCCTTGGGGATGGTCCCAATAGATAGAGAAGGCTGGACAGCCACAATCAGCCCCAGCCCTGACATAGATGATGAAATATTTTTTTCCCCTGTTGCTCCAAAAGGTAGGGCTTAAACCATCAGTCAAACTTCCAAGAGAAAGGAATGAGACTAAACATTAGGAAGTGGCATAAGCAGTTCAGCAGTGGAACTTGCTGCCTTGGAAGACAGTGGGCTTTTCTCCATTAGGGATTTTAAGCAGAGGCTGGATGGCTGCCTCTCAGGGATGCTGTAGTCCTGTATTTTCCCAGATCAGCAGCAGGTTGAACTAGAGGGCCTTTGATGTCACTCTCAACTCTGTGATTCTAATTATTCTGATAACAGAAAGCAGAGGGTAAAAAAAAGATTAATCATCTGAGTAGTCTTCTGCATTGGCTGACTTTAGGATTAGTTTAATAAAAGGCAAGTTTGGTTAACTCTAGCAGTTGTACATTGATATTTGGAAGTCCATCTTTATCTAATTTATTCCCTGGTCTGCATACTGATTGAAATGACCAGGTTATGACCTTACTCTGCTAAGTGCAAAGCAAGCCTGCAAATCTCGCTGAAGCAATGAGAACAGCTCGCATTGTGAGCCATTTAGTTAATCATATAGCTCATTATTGCAAAGAATATTATCATTGTTTTCTTTTTGTCACAGCATTTTGATCTGAGAGATCACGTTTTTATTTGAGAGAACCAAAATAGCCTCTGAACTGACATAATTAAACAAAGTATTCTGAAGAGAAAAAAGTCATATTGTCTAACCCCTATAAAAAAAGGTTTGTAACATAATGTAAAAATGTCACACTTCACACCAAGCACACTTAATTAGCAGCCACTCTTCTCAGACCTTCTTTTTTATCACAGTGCTGCCATTGAAATGGCATTTTCTCTCTGGATTCCCACCCCGCATTGCTGATTTCTTTAGTTTTCTTCAGTCAAACCAAGGAACTTCTGTACCAAGTCCAAAACATAATTCATTCTGGGCAGAGATGCCCCAAATAAAAGAACAACATTGCTTGTGACAATATGTTGCTTAAGGCACTTGTGAAAAAGCAAGCAACATAGCATGTGGATGGGCCAGAGCCTGCAAAACAAACAAACAAACAAACAAACAAACAAAAGACTCACCCAATCTTATTCCAAAAGAGCCAAGCTTTTGAAACTTCAAAAAGGAGCTGTGAAACTTGCCCATCAGCTCCATCGCATCTGAGATAAGCCAACTCGTAATTCAGCTCAAATCAAATGAAACTTGAAATGATTGCAGGAACAGAGGTAGAGGAGAAGAGGGGGGCCATAAACTGAGGTCTTATTAACATACTAGTAGCTTAGTGCTGTGGTCTAAACCACTGAGCCTCTTGGGCTTGCCGATTGGAAGGTTGGCAGTTTGAATCCCCGCCACGGGGTGAGCTCCCTTTGCTCTGTCCCAGCTCCTGCCAACGTCACAGTTCGAAAGCACATAAAAGTGCAAGTAGATAAATAGGTACCGCTGCGGTGGGAAGATAAATGACATTTCCATGCACTCTGGTTTCCGTCATGGTGCCCTGTTGTGCCAGAAGTGGTTTAATCATGCTGGCCACATGACCCGGAAAGCTGTCTGTGGACAAACGCCAGCTCCCTCAACCTGAAAGCGAGATGAGCGCCACAACCATAGCTGTCAACTTTTCCCTTTTCTTGCGAGGAATCCTATTCGGAATAAGGGAATTTCCCTTAAAGAATGGGAAACATTGACAGCTTTGGCCGCAACCCCATAGTCACCTTTGACTGGACTTAACCATCCAGGGGCCCTTTATCTTTACCTTTTACCTACACGGGGTTGTCTCTAGCAGCCAAACAAAAAGGAACATTTACCTGCATGTGAGCTATGTGGATGGTTGTTGAGAGAGGCAGAAATCCATGTCTGTAGGCACCATTGTACACATATGTATGATGGATGTGCATAGTCAGGCAAGACATTTAAGGAAACAAATTTCAGACAAAGGAAAAGAAAGAGTCCTCTGTAGATCCTGAGCAAAGAATACAGTGGCCATTGCAGAAAGGGACAGTGAGCTTCTGTTTCTGTTAAATATGTGAAGTAAGGTGACTAGGTGAAAAAGGGGACAGTGTAATGTTTTCTGGCCATGAGCCACACCATCAGGCTCAGAGTCAGACTAGGAAGAACAGTAAGCACCCCCTGGTTAGCAATCATCCACCACTTTGAAACCATCTAGGAGATGGCCTTGCTTGAGTGCTCTGGCTCATATGACACCCTTCCAGTACAGCAGTCCTCATTGGCTCTGCAGCAGCCAAAGTATTTTTTCAGCCATTATAAGGCCTCATAAAGCTTCAGCAAGTTGTTGAAGCAACAGCTTTCCCTGAGAGGTGTAGGACCGCAGGGAGCTCTCCAAGGTACTGTCCACCTCGCCTGTTCATCTGGCAACACCTATCTGTATTAAACTGGACTTGCCCTGTCCTTTGAGATGTGGCACCTTCAATCCAATCTCCCTGGGACCTCGATATAGGAGAAGACAATACAGGTATGAATCCTAGGTGCTTAATAATTGTCTAGAAGAGGAACTTCAGAGGAAGTGCAATGCAAGTTAAACCTGTTAAAATTTCCTCTTCTATACAATTGTTCAAGATGTGGGAGCACTGCCTGGTTTTTCATCTGGCCACCTACAAAGAGGAGCAGAGAGCTAGATGTCTGAAGGGGCATCATGCCATGAAAAAGCAGCTATTTCCAGTGTGTGTGTGTGTGTATGTCTGTGTGCATGCACACACCCACACACAGTAGGAAGTAACTCCATACTGAAAGGACATTCAACTTCAGAAATGCATGGATCTCAGCCCTTGAGGCTGCAATCCAATGTTTACTTTCCTGGGAGTAAATTGCCATTGAACACAGTGGCATTTCTGTGTAAACATACGGAGGAGCAGGCCTCAGATGTTGACCTGACTTGAATGTGTGAGTAGCCACATTCATGAAAAAGAAGTCTTTTCTATATCCCAGTCCCCGATTATATAACCTTAAAACTGCCTACAGTTGTGCCTGTGACTTTTCTTAAAGTGCCAAGATTAATTACAGTACAAGGCATATAAGGCCTCATAAAGGGAAATGACTGCTAAGGAACCATTCAAGTTAAACCAATAATGAAAGTAACTCTAATTACCAAGTATTTTTAGGCACTGAACTCAGACATTATGACAATTCTTGAAGAGACTCCAAAGCTTTTAGAGGATAAAAAAGCTGAGAACAAAGGATAGGCTCCATGGGCACTATTACTACAAACATATTGGGCAAAATGGTTAAATTAGAGATGAATGGCAAAAATACATTAAATTAATGGTGATATTTGGGCAACTGGAGAAACGGAAAGTAACCGATTAGTTGTTGTGCAACTACATCGTGCAGTCCCTCCTCAAGCACCGGCCCCACGCAGGCGTAAATGGAACAGCGAGCTGGAGCTTAAAATTAAACAACACCTGCACTCTCCAGATTTATTGGTTCTGAGAGACCAGTGTCTTTTACCCAACTCTGATCCTTTTTCACTATATCAGCGGGTCTCAGAGTCTCTTTTCCCACTACTTACAAACTCCAGGCCTCCCAAACAACATAACAAATCGGGGGGCTGGTTTGACAAAGATTGCCGGAAGCTAAGATCCCTGCTTAGGAAGCAACAAAACAAGGTAAAACAGGAGAGGACTCTGTCATCTATAGTAAATCTCCACAGATGGCGCTCTTACTATAAAAACACCTTAAAACTCAAGAAATCCCTTTATAGGAAGGAACAATGGGAGGCACTTGATAAGGCGATTAAATCGCGAGATGATAGAAAATTTTGGGCAATAGTAGCACAGGGAGTCTCATCCAAAGGAAAAATTGTAAACAACAGTATTCCATCCGAGGTGTGGTTTCAACACTTTTTCCAGCTATACACACCCTCAAATATTGCTAATTCGAGTCCGTCCCTCCCATTGAAGAATGTTCATCTAGCTAGTTGGGATCCTGTTACGGAATCAGAGTGCCTACAGTTAATTAAAACATTAAAAAATGGCAAAGCTCCTGGTGAGGATATGATCCCCCCTGAGGTATTTAAGTCAAATACCCAATGGTGGGCCATCTTTTTGGCCAAACTTTTTACGGCAATAAACAACACATGTAAAATCCCAGCAAATTGGAAACTAAGTGTGGTAGCCCCTATCTACAAGAAGGGAGATATTCAAGATCCAGCAAACTACCGCCCTGTAAGCCTTCTGGACATCGCATACAAACTTTATACCCGGTACTTATTAAACAAGTTGGTAGATTGGGCGGACCATTCTAACCTGTTCAACCAGGAACAGGCAGGATTTAGAAAGGGCCACAATACGATAGGTCACTGTATGGTACTACAGACCCTGGTAGCTAAATATGCAAAAGCGTATAAGAGCAGACTCTTTGTGGCCTTCGTTGACTTGACATCTGCCTTTGACTCAATCTGTAGAGATAGACTATGGAAAAAATTATATGAAACGGACATTGATAGACGACTTTTAAAAATTCTCAGAGAGTTACACACAGATACTACAGTCAAAATCAGAACTGGGCCATCGGGAACTCTTACGGACCCACTGCCATTGGGGAAAGGGGTCAAACAGGGATGCCTGCTAGCCCCATTTCTTTTTAACTTTTATATAAACGACATTGTTCAGTACATGGCAAAGTACAAGTCATCGGCTCCAGCCCTTGAAGGTAAACGTCTGAATACATTGCTATACGCCGATGACATGGCTTTAATGGCACTCACCCGAAGAGGCTTACGCAGCATGCTGGAGGGGATCGCAGCCTACTGTTCCCATAACTCACTAAAGATAAACTATGACAAAACAAAAATTGTGGTGTTCACTAGAGCTCGCCACACCTTTAGATGGTTTTTAAACGAACATGTGATTGAACAGTGCCCCTTTTTTAAATATCTGGGTGTTACATTTCAGGCTACATCTAGTTGGCTAGCTCACTTTAAGGCTGTAACCATCCTAACACGAAGAACAATTGGTGTCCTGCTTAGTTTCTTCCATACCCGGGGAGGACAATTGGTGATCCCGGCATTAAGAGCTTTTGTTGGGAAAGCTATTCCCCAGATGTTATATGGGATAGAACTCTGGGGGTGGAACCAGAGGCTGTTGGAACGGCTTGAAATTTTGCAAAATTATTATCTCAAGAGGATTCTAGGCCTTCCCCAAGGAACCCCAGCAGCTTTCTTGAGGGTGGAGGTTGGATTACCCTCTGTGTCTGCCAGGGCCCACTTAAGATTCCTACGATTTTACATCAACCTTGCAAATACTTCAAACATCTTATTGGCCAAACAAGCCTTTGTATCTCTTCAAAAGAACACCACTTGGCGTCAAAACCTATCTGAGATCCTGGTTAGATACACCCTACCGGAGTTTAATATTCTCAAACTGTGGAGCCCGGACAAAGTTCGGGAATGGATCCTGGAGAGAGACGCTCTGTTAGATATCACAAAAATACAGAACCCAGCGTCCTCCCACTGGTTTCCCCGTCTGAAAACAGTCAAAACCTGCGCCAATTACTTGGCGAATATCACCAATCCCACCCTTCGGAGAGCTTTCACCATGGCCCGTTTTCAAACCATTCCTACGGCCTATCTGTCAGGCAGATATGCAAAAATCCCAGTAGAGCAGCGTATATGTCCTTGTCATATGAGAACCAAAGAGGATCTCACACATTACATGTTGTATTGTCCCATCTATTCGGCCTTCAGGGATGTGATGTTACAAACTATTCCCAAATCAATAGCCAACTCTGAGGACCAAGTAAAGTTTTTATTGGTGGACGCTGATCCACGGATTTCTCACGTGGTAGCGGTCTTTGTGGTGAAGGCTATGAAAACTAGGGTATGGTTCCTGGATGAAATGGTGAGGTCCCTCCCATTGCTCCCCTAACCTGTTGCTGTATCTTCTTCCCTGAAAGGCGGGGGTTTTTGGGTAGTTTCTTCGCTGGGACAGCATGGCATGAATTTTAGCTTATTTTTATAATTTTATTGTTTATCTTTTAATAATGTTTTATGGTATTTTGTGTAAAGGCATGGACCTCACAAATCTAATAAACTTGCTTGGGATTAGTTGTTGTGAAAGAGGTCACATTTCAGTAATCAAAAACTTCTCAGCCTCTGTGACAAAATTGAAATCTGCATAGACAATCATTGCCCTGATCTCCTGACCTAAATTTCCCATTTAAAACACTGCTTTCAATGTTGTGCAAGGACTTGTTTTGAATGGACATTTTAATTGTGGGTGTTTATTTTAATGTTTTGATGAGATGGTTTTATTATGTATTTTAATTATGTGTATGATCGATTTGATACTTGCAAACCACTTAGAAGGCACTTTGGCAATTAAGCAGTATATTAATTATATTTCAGTTTTGATTTGCCTGATGGCTTTATTATTGCTACCATCTTTAAATAGTTTTTAAAAACAACAACAACAACAACAACACCATGCTTCAGGCTCTTTAGTCAACATTTGCTCATTTTTAACATGTCTCTTTCACAATGATGTCCTCTTTGAACTATATACTATGCAAAAAAAGTACTTTCTTTTGCCTGGCCTGACTCTTCCAATGTTATTTATTAATATTATTTATTAGCTGATATATAATTTGCATGCAAAAATGGCCATTCCATTCAGCGTCATTGGACGGCTCCAAGTTCCAGCACTATGAGAGAGGAAGAAAAACACCTCTGACAAATGTTTTGCAGCAGGCCTGAGGGGAAAGCGCACCCACCACCACATCAGAGGGTGCTTGGGTATTTTACTTTAATTTTTGCAAAGCAAGCGCTCATCTCAAAAATATTCTAAGGATAATTTGTGAAATGTTCATATTTGCAAAGCTCCCACGATTCATCTCCATAAATACTGGATCCATACAGCTGGACAAACTAGACCACTCCCATCAAACCTTACAAAACAACAAACTGCCTGAATTAAAGTTATGGGTTTCAGCCCAGAGATGAAAAACTATTATGCCTCGATATGGCAAAGCATTCAACTTTCTCAGTCTTATGTCTGGCTGTACTGTATTTCAATGAAGCACTGGGAAGAGCTTGTCCTGACCTGCTTCTCCTGACCTTCTTTGTCTTAGTTACTTGCAGAGAGACTGATGAAGCACCAATGGAGTCTGGACCCTGCTTGAGACCTTCGTAAACAGAACACACACAAAAACTCCTTGTCTCCGCCATCCCTTGGTCACAGCGACATATGTGTGTGCCCTGAGAAGGACAGGAAAGCACACTACACTGAAAGCTCAATGTGCTCAAGCATATCTAAACAATTCAGCTACAAATGAGCCCTGATTCATGGAAAAGAAATTACTCAGCCTATCAGCCTGTGCGTCGAAATCATGTTCTTTGTAAAAGGATAAATTGTTTGGTAGCATGAGTCAGGACTGGTAGCATCTATTTTATTCTCTTGAAATGTCCACTCTATACTTAAAGGCACCATAGTTCAGTGATTCTTTCATGGGGACCACTGTAGGTCTGTGGTTGAGAGCACACTTTTGCATGCAAAAAGTCTCCAGTTTCAGTCCCTGGAATCTTCCATTTAAATGATCAGCTAGCAGGTGACATCAGGGGATGGGGGACACTCTCGATGCCTCAGACCTTGGAGAGCTCTAGTAGAAACAATTGCAGGAGGAGCCAGTCTGCCTGGGCGATGGCGCACACATGGCCTCCTGGTGGGGGAAGTTGAGCACTGTGCAGGTGGAAATGGTGGGTCAATCTGGTGGGTCACAGCTGCTGCCTTGCCCCTCTCTCCCTCCCAGTAAGACTCAGCAGCACCAGAGCCGAGAGGCCAGGCAAACACCGCCAGCCAGTCCTGCCGAACTGGCAGACAAAAGGCATAAGGCATTGCTTTCTGTGTTCCTTAAATCAATCTAGGAGCATTGTATGCTTCTTTTCTATGTCCTATGGATCTGAATATTTGGATTTGTCATCTTTGGTGCCCGCTTGCTTACTGAGCCCCCACCCCAAAAGATGCTCCAACTATCTCATACAGTGGTACCTTGGTTTTCAGACTTCATCCATTCTGGAAGTCTGTTCCAAAACCAAAGCTTTCCAAAACCAAGGCATGCTTTCCCATAGAAAGTAATGGCAAAAGGCGAAGATGATGGACTTTGCAGAACAGGCCAGACTGACTTGCAGGATTCGAGATCAGGACGATCAAAAATGCCAAAGGGACTGGAGTAAATTTATTGTATATTTGAATAATAATTGCAAAAATCCGAAGACACTAGCAGGACTGAAATAAATCCTACAATGTGGATAATAGGTGAAAGATCGAAACTGCGAGACTGGATTTGAAAGTGGAAAACCTGCTGAAGGGAAGGAGGGAAGTTGCATGCTCGGCAGAGCAGAAAGTTTTTGGTATTGTATTGTTGAAAATATTGTTCAAGGAGGAAAATAATAAAAATATTTTAAAAAGATATGCAAAAAGGATTAATCCATTCCAGACTTTTAAAAGCAACCCCTAAAACAGCAATTTAACATGGATTTTACTATCTAATGAGACCATTGAACCATAAAATGAAAGCAATAATCAATGTGCTGTGCTATAAAATAAATAAGACAGTATTGTAGATGATAAAAATTAAAATTAATTGTTTTTTCTTAGCTGCACTGATGATAGTCATTGCTTGGATGGGGGGCTTTTATCCATTTCCACAGTCACACAATCAATCAATCAATCAGTAGCTGAACTGGGTTCCACACAGTCACAAAAACAAATTAACCGAAGAAGTCTCAAAAACAAAAACATAAAATAAATAGCAAAAACAAAAGTGCCAAACTTAATCCATTCCGGAAGTCCATTTGACTTCTGAAATGTTCAAAAACCAAGGTGCAGCTTCTGATTGGTGCAGACACCCCAGAAACAATAGCCAACAGTCACATCGGACATTTGGCTTCTGAAAAGCGTTCGAAACTGGAACACTTACTTCCGGGTTTTCGGCGTTTGGGAACCAAGGCATTTGAGGATAAGCTACCACTGTAAGTACAAATATGCTTTGATGTTATTATCATCATCATCATCATCATCATCATCATCATTAATGTATTAACACCCTTTGCCCTAAGGTCCCAGGGTGGGTCACGACATTAAAACACGACATTGCAACTTTAAATGTTTTGATTCCCTCCCTTTCACTGTTTGAGTCTTGTGCCCTCACATCCATTTATAGCTGCCACTTTTTAACCAGGTCTTTGCTTAGCCTGGGTAACAGGTGTTTTGCTTTCCAGCTAATCTCTTGCCTCCATTATCCACTCCAGTTAATTCCTCTGAGAGCTGTTCTGTATATACTGGGTCTTGACATAAGGATTACATTTAATTTTTATTTTTATTATCCAAAGCCTAAGGCACCTTGGTAACAGTTTCAATCCACCCTACTACCAGACTGTTAAAGTCTTTGAAATGATTACACAGTAGAACACCACAAGAGCTGAAAATGAAAACCACATGTTCCAGACGTCTGTGTTCCTGTGCGTACGCCATAACTTCAGGCCGCGTTTCCCCAGCTGTAAGCATCATAGAGGAAAAAGAAAGAAAGAAAGAAAGAAAGAAAGAAAGAAAGAAAGAAAGGCAGACAGCAAGGAAGAAAACGCGCAGGCCAACTGCTGATGCCAGGTTTGGACATTTTCTTTTCCCTTGTATCACTGACTGTCTGCAACTTCAACGGTCTGCAGGAAACCAGACCAGAACTGTCTGGACATTTGTGGCATTCACCCCCTATAAGTAATATTCCAATTTTACTTGTAGATAATAGTTCTAATTCAGGGATTTTCATGTGCAGCTCTGAACACCTCCTGCCAGTGCTACCCCCCTTTAAAAAAATGTTTAGGGGTACTCTCATTTTGACTCAAGAAAATCACCATTTTATAGTTCAAATCGGGGGAAATAAATACAGTAAATGGACAAAAGTGCAAAGAACATGCATTACCTGTATGAAAATGAGACCACACTTTCATCAGTAAAACACCACACATCCACATTCCACACTGCTTCACACATTAAACACTAACCAATCACTGTGCTATTCAACAGAACTGATGATTCAGTGTGCTAGAGAAGAAATTAATATTAATATTTTTTTTAGTTTCTTCACCCGTTAGATTCATGAAATGTTCAGGGGTATGTGTACCCCTGCACCCCCCCCCCCGAAAAAGCACTGCTTCCTGCTATGTGGAAATAATAGAGGGAATTCCATCTGCAGGATGCTACCACAGAGAATGCCATATCTATTATCACCAACCACTCCAATAGATGGGACATCAGGCAAGCCTATCCAGATTCCAGACATGTAGAAGGATATTAAAAACACAATAAAACATCAAACATTAAAAAAAAACCAGCGGAAGTGGCTCTGAATACATCAGTAAAATTTCTTGGCAATCATAAAACGCTAGACTTCCCCCATATTGGAAATACTGTGATGAGGAAGGTGGGACATAGATGCTAGAAAATAATATAATATCCTCTATCATCTTCACTATGGGAGACATTTATGGAGGCAGTTCCCTAGAAAGCTGAATGGCCTGAAAGTAAACAAATACACTCAATGACCCAGATTCCCTTCTTGTTTGCTGTTGGTCACCACATGGCTAAACCAGAAAATGTGGCTGGTAATAACTGGATGGTTAACTCAGACTAGAAGGAAGTTTCGGCATATTTCTCAATTAAAGGCAATGAAAATCATACACTGGAAATTATGCATCTTCTAGGGATAAACAATGCAACTATGGCAAGGATGTCAGAAGAAGGACCATTGCATTTCCTTTGCCAAATCATTGTGAGCATCAACATGGCAGTTTCTCTGCATGCTGCCTTTGTTTAGAGGAGCAACGACATGTACTGCAGGCAAGCAGATCCAAGGCACAATGTTTCTTCGTTAAAGAGCGAGTCTCCAAGAGAGCAAACAACTGGAGATCTGGGAAATGGCTCTGCCTATTGTTATGTAATGCGGCAGCTCTTAATTATTATTATGTCGCTTTTTAACTGAGTCATTAAGCAGTTGGTGGACACAGCAAGGAAACATGACAAATCAATGCCATTCATTTATTGCAGCTGAATAAATTGCCAATACAGTGGTACCTCAGGTTACATACGCTTCAGGTTAAAGACTCCGCTAACCCAGAAATAGTGCTTCAGGTTAAGAACTTTGCTTCAGGATGAGAACAGAAATTGGGCTCTGGCGGCACGGCGGCAGCAGGAGGCCCCATTAGCTAAAGTGGTGCTTCAGGTTAAGAACAGTTTCAGGTTAAGTACGGACCTCCGGAACGAATTAAGTACTTAACCTGAGGTACCACTGTAGTCTAGTCAACACAGCAGTTGCCAGAGAAGGGGTTCGTGGTGCAAAGGCAGAGAGCCTCTGACGCGCTATTATTTGTGGCTACAAGAGCATGCTAAGGAAATTCATTACAGTGAGGAGACAACCAGTGAGAGGAGGATGGAGTTACAAACTGTCGTAGTGGAGGCAGGGAGGAGTAAGTCCAGTGGTCTCTTGGGTGGCTCTGGGAATCTAAACACAAGACTCAGCTATACAGCTGCCAATAAAATGTTTTAAGTGCAATATACCATGTGCCACTAGTTGGCAATGGGGAGCCTTATGGAAAATTCAATGTATTTTTTTAAAAAAACACACACACCAAAAAAAGCATTTTCAGAACCTTTTTGTGTATGTTTGTAGATTCCACCACAGTGATAGATAGCACTGGATTTCCCTGAGCTCTGCCAGAGGCCAATATTACATTGTAAGAATGGGAGGTGATGATTATTTGTGTATTCTGCACTCAGCAATGGATCACAGCCTGTTCAAAAGTGGTTCATAGCAGCAGCACAACCACCATAGAAATATATGGTGAGAGAAAGAAAGAAATGAAACCCCAAATGCAAGTTTGGATGGGTCCTGAGGTAGAAGAGGTTGAAGACTACTGGAAGACTACTACTCATCTGGAAAGACTGATCAACAGAAAAATTCAGGGAACTAGCAATAAATAAATATAACAGCCACAGATGCAACATTGTGCAATATCTTCCTCCCCTGCCATTTAAAAAATAAACATTGCTGTATGGATATGATAAACGTAGCAGCCACAATCTAGCCACAGAACTAGTCATGCTTTGGCCCATTGAAATAAATCCCCTTGGCTATGCTTAACACTCTGTTGGACTATGGCCAACATGTCTATAATTTCAGAAGGAATTGCATTTGAGTAATTCAGTCATTGTCAGGCTGTTATTTTTAATGGTGTCTTCTTGATACATTTCCATTGGCTTCTATGATTCATGTGTAGTTGTTTTTTATAGTAGTTGGCTCAAGGAAAAAAGCTCCATGCCAGAACTAGAAGTGATTTATATCCATGAGTTTTCAGTAATTCTCATGTTTTGAGAACAACCGGTGAGCGTTTTTAGACAGCTTCTTGTTTTCCATTTAAAGGCACAAAGAATCAGGCCTGGCTTACGGTGAAATCCTAATACTTGGAAAACTGCAGACAATGGGGGTTATTCCCTAATACGTGTGCATAGAATTGAACTCAATTCGCAAAACGTTTTGTAAAGGTCCTCCACTCTCCCCACCAATGTATCCACTTTAATGTTTGGAATCTTGTGCAGTATTTGTGACACACTTGTGAATATGTAATTTTCAACATGGTGGTGGTGGTGGGAAGATGAAATATTTTTTTGCTTTCTGTAGGTCATCAGATTGCAGCATTTCTAACACCAAGTGTTTTCTTGATGCTAAATGTTTAGTCAACATACAAGGTTTCCTGCCCCCCCATTTGTTCTAGAATTTTTAAAGATTAAAAAAAAAGTTGAAATTCATCCAGAAAGAGAATATTCATTTCAAATGCTGATTCCTCAGTAAAACTGTGAAACTTTAGATCAAGGCCTATGATCAAAGCCTATTGACCACATACAATGCAAGAATTTCATTACCGGAGAAGGCGAAACCATGATGAACTTTATGATAAAAGATATAAATAACTATCTAAAACACTCTCAGTAGTTTTGTAGTCTTTATGATTCAGTATAATAGACTCCCTATTTCCAGTGGCTATGCTGCTAGGAAATGAATAATTTCAGGCAAATGTTATCAGATCTAAAGCTTATGTTTTTTGTGCATTGCTGTTATTGTCCAGCTTCACACAATGTTCTTAACACCTCAAGGCTAGACCCTTTAAAAACCCTTCTTTGTGGAAATGCGGGTGGTGGGTGGAATCAAGAGGTCTGTGCTATTATGCTAGGATGAAAACATGTAGTAGGCACACATAAAAACATCTAGATAAAATTCACCCATTGGTAGGTTAGCAAATGAGGATTGCAAATATCTGTATTGCTTGGAACACATAAAATGTCTAAGGGCTAACCATCCATATTCATTTGATAAAAGTAAAGGTAAAGGGACCCCTGACCATTAGGTCCAGTCGTGGCCGACTCTGGGGTTGCAGCGCTCATCTCGCTTTATTGGCCGAGGGAGCCGGCGTACAGCTTCCGGGTCATGTGGCCAGCATGACTAAGCTGCTTCTGGCAAACCAGAGCACCGCATGGAAACGCCGTTTAGCTTCCCGCTGGAGCAGTACCTATTTATCTACTTGCACTTTGATGTGCTTTCGAACTGCTAGGTGGGCAGGAGCAGGGACCGAGCAACGGGAGCTCACCCTGTTGCGGGGATTCGAATTGCCGACCTTCTGATCAGCAAGTCCTAGGCTCTGTGGTTTAACCCACAGCGCCACCCGCGCCCATTTGATACTCCATTGCAAAAACAAGAAGCACAGTCTACATTGCTGAAAAGCTTTTGAAAGCCACAAAGACAAAAAAACTGTGTACATCCACCGTTGCTCCATTGGCAGCATTTCTTTTCTAACACTTGCAACATGTCTACATGCCCCTTGAAGAAAAGTTAATGGAACTCACCGAGTTCTTTCACGATGACATGACAGAGAAATATTAAATCTCTTCTACATACAAATTTTGGTGTCAATGCAACGTTAATTAAAAATAGAGAGGAGTACATTTTGTCCATGCAGGTTCTGTTGTTTTGAGTACTCTTTCAGTAAAACACGTCCACCTGAATATTCATAGTCATTCAGAATGCAAGCTGACTCCACAAGCTCAACAAATAATTTCTACTGAAACCCAACTTCTGCCCTCATTAAAACTTCACCATCATTTTACATTAGGCTAGGAAGCAGTTTAAAAAGAAAAAGAGAAAGCCAGGTGGGGTGAACTGTTTCAAATAAGCCATTTGTAAATCAAAGTTGCTTAGGGTTACACCACCCCCACCAGCATCCTTCTACAATGGAGAATATGATTATAAGATTGTTTCAAATCTGCATTGTTAATCTGCAACTGATGAATTAAGCAATCTATCCGTTAATGATTTCATCCAAGTTCTTAGAGGCCATATTAACCTACACTCTCATTTTTAAACAATTATGCTCTCCTGCTCTATTTACACAAATTTAATTTTCTATAACTTTCCTGTGATGGGCATATTGAAGCAAATGTCGCATACTGATAATATTTTATTCCATCCTTAACTACTGGGCCCATGCATACCTCTACATTTATTTTATTTTATTTTAATTCCATTATAAACTTGCCCTTTGTTGTTTAGTGACACCAGGGCTGCTTCTTCTTCATATTGTAGCAAGAGAGGTAGAGGGAGCAATGTTTGCAGCAGGTGTTAACCTTTTTTATGCACTGAAAGATATTTACATAGTGATGCAACTCCCAATTTCAAAGAAGAATAACAGTATTATTTTTAAAAAGCAATTTCATATTCTGGAGCAGGACCCAAATTCAAGAGTTAAGGCTTGACTTTCAGGCTGCCATTCAGATCTGGTTCTTAAGTGCATTTGGGCATTTGAGAAGGGAAAAAAATCAGTTCTGTCAGGGAGGCAAATAATGTGGGTGGGGAGCAAAATAAAGAATGATGTCTTGTGTTAAAAGAAGAGGGAAGATGGCTCTTTGGCAAATATATTGAGATAAATTATGCCTTTGGTTACAATTCACTCAAACCAACTGAAGATTCATATGTAACCAAGAAAAGTTTGGCCCAAGGTATTGATACCAAGTCTAGAAAGAGACCAGAATGAATAACCTGTGTTGTCCTACAGCTGCAAAAACAATAAAGCATTTGAGTTTGAAATAAATAACTTGATAATGGCTTTCCCCCTCTAGGAGAGTTTAGCAGGGAACAGATGGTGCTAAGATGCTGTTGCATCTCAATGTCACCTCAGATAATCCTTCTAAAAGTTTTCAGATACCTCAGAAATATCCTCTTGCCAACTTGATCGGCTAATGCAGAGATTAAATTCTAGTTCAGCATGACAAATTTTGACAGAAGAAATAAAATCAATGCTCTTTATGATTTTTTTTAAGCTAACAAAAAGCATTGGACAGCTGCTCAAGGTTAGGTGGTTATTAAAAATGAACATTCAAATAGCCATGGAAGGAATATAAGATTACCTTCTTGTGGCACCGGACAAAGATATTATTTTTAATTGTGTATGAGATGTTGTAGTCAATCCAATCACAGCAGTATAGGAAAAGAGACCATTCTTCTATTTTTCTCCTATCAAACAATTCTTAATCATAATCATAAATAATTAGGCTAGACTGCTATTCAACAAAAGTGTTCACTATGCAGTTTACAAAACAAGAAATATAACCCAAGATGAACCAGAATAAAATCAAGTCAAATCAACTTTGGTGCAATCCAAACCTAAGATTCCCCAGGATGAGAGAGTTTGAATTTAATCAATGATGGGCTTTTACCAGCTGAGCCCCAGGAAGTCTCCGCCAGCTGAGCTGAAGCTGGCAGAATTTATGCTGGCATAAATCCCCCCCCCCACACACACACAAAAAAAAATAGGGTGTGGCTCAGATGTGAAAGAACAAGAAGAGAGAACTGAAAAGGGTGTGGAATAACTGGAACTCTCACCTTGCCTTTTCACATCCCAGCCACACCCAATTTTGGGGTGAGGGAGTTACAGCTAGTAAAATACCATGATCCATCAAATTTGAACTGCTCTGTGAGTTTGACCTACTTACATCACCTTTTGCCAGCTAGGTTTCGCTGGGCTGATGTAAGCAAAATTTATCCTGAATGGAGTTTGGAATAGGAGTAATTTAAGCCAGTGTTGATTGTACCAGAAGTGTGCAGAAAAGTAAGAAACTGGCAGAATCCAAAATTGACAATTCATCCTTAGTCATGACTGACTTAAGTACATATAGTTTATTGGCCATACTCTGAGTTTGACTTAGCTGGACACTTACATTTTTTATTAACTTTAAGTGCTAATAGAGTAATCCTAACTATAGACTTGCCGAGGAAGTACATTTCACAGCTCCAGAGTCACCACAAAAAGGCCCTCGCCATGGTAGATGGCAACGTTATCTCCAGGGCTTATTTTCAGTGAAACTCAGTTCTGACACCTCTCAGTAGGAGCCATTGCCACAATAAAAGAACAAAGGAGGCATTCGTGGTGAGTTCCAGCACCACTTTTTCTAGAAAAATATCACTGCTTATCTCCCAAAGTCATGGAAGCTAAAGCAGAGCTTCATCAACATATACTTAAGCTATGAAGGCAACAGATGAACCAGAAATCAAAAGCTTGTCTCCGCCCTCCTGGTGGAAGATGCAGTATGGAACCCAAGGAGCATTGTTGTTGTTTAGTCGTTTAGTCGTGTCCGACTCTTCGTGACCCCATGGACCAGAGCACGCCAGGCGCTTCTGTCTTCCACTGCCTCCTGCAGTTTGGTCAAACTCATGCTGGTAGCTTCGAGAACACTATCAGAGAGCCAGTATGGTGTAGTGGTTAAGAGCGGTAGTCTCATAATTTGGGGAACCGGGTTCGCGTCTCTGCTCCTCCACATGCAGCTGCTGGGTGACCTTGGGCCAGTCACACTTCTTTGAAGTCTCTCAGCCCCACTCACCTCACAGAGTGTTTGTTGTGGGGGAGGAAGGGAAAGGAGAATGTTAGCCGTTTTGAGACTCCTTAAAGGGAGTGAAAGGCGGGATATCAAATCCAAACTCTTCTTCTTCTTCTTCTTCTTCTTCTTCTTCTTCTTCTTCTTCTTCTTCTTCTTCTTATCCAACCATCTCGTCCTCTGTCATCCCCTTCTCCTTATGCCCTCCATCTTTCCCAACATCAGGGTATTTTCCAGGGAGTCTTCTCTTCTCATGAGGTGGCCAAAGTATTGGAACCTCAGCTTCAGGATCTGTCCTTCCAGTGAGCACTCAGGGCTGATTTCCTTAAGAATGGATAGGTTTGATCTTCTTGCAGTCCATGAGACTCTCAAGAGTCTCCTCCAGCACCATAATTCAAAAGCATCAATTCTTCGGCGATCAGCCTTCTTTATGGTCCAGCTCTCACTTCCATACATCACTACTGGGAAAACCATAGCTTTAATTACAATGAGTTAATTTGTTTCATCCCCAATCCATGACAGCTAGAAAGCCTCAAAATCTGCCAGCCACACGGGATAATAGCATTTCTTAGAAATCAAATGCAGGGATTTCAGTGTAGTACTGACTCTGTTTTGTTTTGTTTTGTTTGTTTTTTGTTTTGGAACTGTTTGTCTAGAATCCTGAAAGCAGAGGCTTTTCAGAACAGACTGGAGTAGGATCATCATTATTGTGTTTGATAATGGCACCTGCTCTAATCATTCACCTGTACTGACTGCAGTCTTCAGTCTATTCCTTCTTAACCTGCAAATATACAAAGTCCTCCTCTTCCCGCTAATTTCCACTAATCCATCAAGATTACAGTCCTTCCATCTTGAAAGGAAATTTATTGTGAAAAGGCAAAAGTGCAAAATCGCGATTACAGAGGAAATGCTTATTGGGGGCAGGATGTGGCAGCCGCCTCAGGCAACAGCTGCTGTTGGGCAGCAATGAGATGCTGGAGACAGAGGTGTGAGAGCTGTCAGTCCAACACGCAGTCCTGTTGCCAGTGTTGAAGTAATATTTAATTGTCATTCCAGTCAGCCTCTGTATGTGGGATGAGGCAGGGTATCATTTTGTCTTTTGCATCAGGTGGCAAAATGCATATGGCCAGACCAGTCTGTAGGCATGGAGACCCTTCTTCTCGTTGACTACTTGCTGAGCTCTGCAGAAGAACTGCAACTGCAAATCATACATTCATTCTGAAAAGCTGAGAAAGTTGGATGTGCTTTTACAGTTCAACAATCTCCTTAATATATCAGCTTCAACAGAAAATATAACTCAGTAGCCACAAAACTGCCAATTTCACTGACTGCAGATCACTTTTTCATACACCCCTCATGGCTGGAGTGCCACTTGCCATTAATCAGGTATATGAGGAAAGATACGAAAAATATTAAAGAATCCTTTTCTTATTGCTACACTGATCCCTTATCTATGTAAATTAGGTTTCTTTGGACAACAGAAAAAGTAATCAATCACACCCACCCACACACCTAGTTGTCAGATCTGAGCAAGTATTTAATTAATACATCATTGATAAAGAATTTAGAATCAATTGGTGAAGTGACCTACCTCATGGTATTTTTGTGTTTCATCAGTGTTGTGATGCACGCATTCATAATCTCTTGCCATCATTTTTGGCAGATGACAATAATTGCTGTATGTAATTTGCAATGCTTTCCCCAATTTGTGAAACATCCTGCAAGGGACCCAGCAACTCTTTCGGATGAAAGGGAGCACCCAAGATGGATCCATTCCACTGATGTTGTTGGTGCTGCTCAAAAGGCAAAGACCGGCAATGAAAATATAAGACAAGGGTCCCCAACTTACCTGAGATCCCTTCTGCAGACTGGCAGGCTAGCAAGGAGTAGAGAGGAATCTGCCAATGACAGTTCTACCTGTTCACACATTTGGCAGGTCAAGAAGGGTCTCTATGTCGGTGGGGTCACACTGGCACCACTCAACAGGCAGGCTGACAGGACTAAGTGAAGAAATGACTCCACCCAATCCAACACATTCTTCAAGAGAGGATTTAGATGGATCTGGAAGTTTCTAATGATGACTTCAATCCTAATGGTAAAAGAAGTCCCATGGACTTCTCAGAAGGCAGTGGACTCTCCTTCCTTGGAGGTTTTCAAACAGAGGTTGGGTGGTCATCTGTCATGGATTCTTTAGTAGAGATTCCTGCAGTGTTCCCTTCCAACTCTACAATTCTGTGATTCTGTCTTTCTAATATTGCTTAGAATCTGGCTGTTAAGTCTTATTAAAGTCAACAGAATTTGACTCTGTAACTATGTGCCGGATTACAATTCTGATTTATTTATATATTTGCCACTGGAATTTTGGTTTTGCCGCCAGTCAAATATAATTTGTGAAACTGTCTGTGTCCATTTACTGTGTGTGACGGATACCATAGCACCAGAAACAGGATACATTGTTTAGGTTTTTGTCAACTCGGTTAAAGCAAACCAGGTGACATCACCATTGCCAAAGTCAACTGTTGAAATAAAAACAAAAGCCCAAACTCTCAGAGCGTAAATTCTAATCTGAACACTTATCAAAGAGGGGCGAGCAATCTAATATGCTTTGTGAATGTAAGAAGTCCTGTTTCTCTAAGCCCCAGTCAAACAAGAACAGAAACAGCACTAAATGCACATTACCTTTAACACATTTATTTCTCAAATGACACATTGGAATCCAAAGTGTCAACTGTTTTTTTAAAGTCTCTTTTTCAGTGATCTCCAAAACTCCAAACGGTGCCAGTAGCCTTTATGGAAGTGGTCATAGCAGGATGTGGTTATTAGCTGTAAAATCTTCAGAAAATTAATTGCATGGTCAACATGAATTTTCTAGCAAGTTGCCATTATTTACTTCGGTGCTATCTTAAATCATTCCCGAAAGGGTATCCAGGAAACTGCATCATGTAGTTTCAGATAAAATATAGGCAGTGCTGGGAGGCAGCCAATGCTGTTTCCCGTGAACAGAAGGGAGCCTCCATTCATGGAACAAGAGTCGTGTTCACAGAAGGGATGCTTCTATGATTGGAAAGGGTCTTTCCATGAATGGAAGCTCCTTCCGTTTATGGAGCAACAACAGTGCATGCTGTTCTCTATGTATAACCAACAATGAAATGAGACACTTAGTAATTTGCAGTAACAACAGCATTCTGTGTGGGGTAAAGTAAATACTTATCCCTTCTTGCCAGCTGAGGTTCTACCATATATTGAGTGTAAATGAGAGTGGGGAAGCATACAGGCTTTGTGCGTGTGAATGAGTGGTAATCGCTGAGTGCTTTTGGGCTCTCTCATGCAAAGCACCATCATGTCCAAATTATTACTGCTGTTGTATCATCATCATCGTCATCATTATGTGCTTGGAGAACTGGGTATTTTAAAGGGGGAAATCCAGCGTCCTATCAACGTATGCCATAAGCAGCATGTATCAAAATCAAAGCACATAAAAAATCAGTCTTAGAGCTCAGTTTCAGACCATAACCCTTTGCAAAATGATGAGAATGCCTTTACAAAGCATGCTCAGGACTTTATTTCTGCTGCTGCTGTCACTGTGTCTGTGTTCTGACAGGGTATTTTGAACATCAAGGTCAGGGCTTGGAGAAGGAAGGTCGCGTAAGTGTCACAAAACTCATTAGGAGAGCCATTTGCAATATGTAATCACGTAATGAAGGATTTGTCGGCATCTGTCTGTCTCGAGAGACAATGGAGTGTGCCTCTGGGGGTGAGATCAAACCGCTGCATTAGCAGCACCAAAGTGACCTCTTCAAGCCTGGGCAGTGTGTATGAAGGTCCTGGGCTGCCCAGATGACAAGACACCCTCCCCCCCACTTGGCTTTGCTGATGTGGTCCAAAGGAAATCAGATTAACTTGTTTGGCACCAGTTGTCAGAAGGAGGTGTACAAGGCACTATCTAACCACCTTACACTACACCTCTGGATTAGTGTAGAGTTTACTTCTTAGCCTTTCCTTCTCCCAAAGATGTTCTGCAAGGCAGTGGAGGTTTAGGATCAGAGTTTTCCTTCTCCTAGATGGGCTACTATATTTCCATATCTGTTGATGAAAAATTCAGAAAAAAAATCATTAGTATCATAGTGTGTATTTCTCATGATATAAACCTTTTTGTATGCAATTGTGCCAAATATAGTGAATTTTTGTATGTTACTTTTGCTAACGTGTGCATTTTTATACACATTTTGTGGCTGAGTGGCTGAGTGGCTGAGGGCTGCATTGCAAAATTTGGAGAAGTGCAAATTTCAAAAGAAAGGTATGTTTTGGTTCATGTACTGTTTCAGAAAGTGAAAATGAAGTAGGCTTTCTTTAAAAGGCAAACTAAACCATATTCTACTCCCATCCCTACCTTTAATATACACATCAAATTACTTTAATTGCATTCAGCAGTCTACCCCCAATCCAAAAAATACAGATCATCCTTCCTGAATGCACTGAAGCCAGATGTGGTGGTGATGGTGGGGGGGGGGGGAATCCATCTAGCATTCAACACTCTGAGTTCTGCTTCTGACTCAGTCCAGGGCAAGTTGAATCTCAGCATAGCCAACTACCACTGTCAGAGCTTTCAGATGATAATTGTACCTTCACCATGTTCTTTCCATTTTAATTGATTAATACAAAGCAAGGGAGATAATAAAGGAGTATCTCACAATTGGGCTAAGCCTGCAGTTAGCTGTGTCACCTAAGGTATGAACAAGGTCATTTCATCTCTCTAAAGAAAAACTAAAATCACTATAATGGTGAGCAGGTAAAATGCACTCAGATATTGTAAATATGGAAAGTATGAGAACAATGACAAACAGCAACAACAAAAACACTGTAATTCAAAATGTTGCATGTCTGACCAGATTGACTTTGAGTAGGATGGTTTTAAAATATTTTTATTTGGTTAGAATTGCTAAGCAATATATATAATATTCACAGGGAACCTATATGTATTCGTATACATGGATACATGTTCACATCTGCATAAAGATGCTGTCTAGGCTTACACATCTGGAAGGCTACCTCTTCTGTTATTCGAGCAAATCTACCATGATCTTTAAAACAGGAAGCATTTGGTAATATCTTCATTGTCATTTCTGCTGTCAAAGCCTTAGCAGGAAACTGATTAGCACATTGCACCCTGCCATTATGTGAGCAAGGTTTCAACAGGAAACCAGTCAGTGTTAGTCCTCTCTTGGAACCTAATGCCACATTTGGAAGATTATCTGTGGATTTATTCATCATTGTCTATGAAGTTGCGGACCAGTGCAGTGACTGTGTGGTCTCCCCTCACACACCCATTCCCATTCTGGTTCAGCTTCAGCTTTAAGATCCTGATTTGTATTAAGAGTTTCCCATTACACCCAAACTAGGGGATGTCGACTTGAATCAGGCTGGCAGAATCTTATATCCTGGCTCATTGCCCTATTTTGTTAACCATCATAACACTGGATTTCCCTTGTTTGGATGCAAGAGGGAAGTATGAGTTAATGCAGGCCGGGATCTTTGTGCTGAAGCAGATATGCAATCAAAGGAAAAGAGGAGTGCACAGCCCTGTTCACAGATTCATATATGATTGTCCAAGTGCAGCCTTAGGATGCCATACTGAGGTCAACATCTGAGAGGAACAAAATGAGACTGGCTGAGCAGAACAGTTTTTGTAACATAATAATAATATTGAAAGTATGTTTTCCTTAAACCTTACACTTATACTCATTGATAGGGTGCTATGGTTTTTTCATGTTTCTATCATTGGAATAGGGCTGTCTTAAGCATATGCAGTGCTAGGGGCAAAGAGCCACCCAGCACCCCTCCCCCTGGTTGCCCAGTCCCACGCGTCTCGCTGGCTTGGTCGCCCCCAAACTTGCGGCACAGAGCCACCCACAGCAGAAGAGCCAGCCGCAGCACTCCGACCAACGGGCTCGCTCTTCCCTGGACTCAACTCTCGGGCCCCGGATTCTTGGCCTGACGCCCCTGAGAGCCCGGAGCCCAGGTGCCCCACACACCTAGTGCCTATGGCTAAGATGGCCCTGCGTTGGAAGTAAAATAAATGCTCTTTGCAGCATTAAAACATAATTTTGTAGCTTCTTGCATATGCTCACTATGCATATGCTAGCCTTTAATGTTGTGCAAAATTATTAATAGTTTATCCATCTTGGACCCATGTCATATAGCTGTGATGAAAACAGCCCAAGAAAACTGACTCTTCCAGTCGAAACCTATACATGACTACTCAGTCCTAGTGGGGCTTTTTACCCAGCAAGTGGATATAGGAATAGGATGGCAACCTGGTCTCATGGGCATTGACAATCTTCCAAAAATTAAAGAAGAAACATGGAGAAAGAACAATGACAGCTAATTTCAGGTTTTTGCAGTTTCAACGTAAGTAGCAACTAGCAATGAACATTCACCAGGTAACTGGTGGCAAAGGAAGACCATAGATTCATAAGTCTTGCTATGTCTTACCCCTTGGAAGATGGCCCTTCTGTCTGCTCTGGACTAGCATCACTCCAGGGTACATCATGTGGAAGGTGCACATTTTCTCAAATCTACAGTAAGCTTTGGTTCAAGTGAAACCTGCAGTAAAATGTTGCAGTGTATTTCCCTTCCTAACAGAAGTGTTCCTATTCATCATTTCAGCCCACTCTTCCCTACAAGCAGGATTCTCCTCTACCACCACCACCTCCTGTTTCTCTTTCTCACCTGACACTCAGCATTCAGAAGCTACAGAACATGTGAAATCCTCTCGGATTTGTTTTGAGGTGGGCTCCTTTGTCCTTTTGCTTTAAAATAAGCAAACAAATCGTACACCTGCAAACCTCAGGGTTCCCTCTTTCTTGCTTCTAGGTGCCTCATTTTGGCTGAACTTCAATCAACATCCATCCCCTCAGTTTGCAATTAGATCATAGGATTCAGCACACAGCTCCTTTCTCAATAATCCTCCTCCTTTCCAATGCCCACTCATCATCCCATGGCCAATTCGATGCCATTAATGCTGTCAGGTTACAGATTTTAATTCTGGTGCAGTGTTATGCTAGGCCAGTCCCAGAGACATCTGGGCCTTATTTTTCTCACTGGAACTTCTGAGAGAGGAGATATGCTGCTATACTTGCAAACGCTGCACAAGACACTTGCTATAGTTTAACATAAAATGGTGGGCTCTTAATACATGCATGAATTCTAAAATATGGCTCCTGCTACAGGGTGTTAAAGGCATCAGACTGAATAATCACTCTTCTTCTGTGCATATAGGAAAATTGTCACCACTTTCACAAGAAAGAACCTATTCACTTCTCCCCAAGATGTGTGACTGCAGCAGAGGAGCAATAAACCTCCCGATGTGACGCACAAGATAACTTACCCATTTGATAAGCATGAATCATCTCCTGTGTTTATTACAACAGAGGAGAAAGGAATTGTGCACTTTCTCCCAGGGCTGGAGCAATCTCCAGTGGTTATGAATGAGGCAGAAGCAACAAACATCAGAGAGCCTTCATGCTAACATTAGAGGGAGCACTTAAACCTTGGCAGGGTGAAGTTTATCAGCTATTCCAGAAACGCATACTTTCTAGAAATGTAGTATCAGCTTCCTTGCTCCTGTGTTATGTTACACTGCATTGCAGTTTTAAATGAAAAGCCTTTCCAGTGTATTAATGCTAGCTCTCATTATTATGCCAGTCACAGCGCTGGCGATTCATGTGGTTATATATTACACTGCAATGCAACAGTTTCCAGCAATGGTTCGCTGTGAGGCCTTTTGCCCCTGTGTACTGTTGCATGAGAAAAGGGAGTGCAACACATTGCTGGAAGTTGTTGCAGGGAAGCGGGGAACAGTGGTGGAAAGATGGGAGTTGCTCACGCAGCACTGTGCTGATATGCAGCTGTTGAGTGGCTGGGAATGTCGAAAGAACTGCTGGTGTATGCAATGACATCAGCAGTTAGTGTTGGACACTCAATAGCCATGCACCTTCACATTGCTAAGGATATCAGCTTCTTCCTACAGCAGGCGTGGAGAACCTCCTGCCTAATTAAGCCCACCAGGCTGCTTTGGCCAAGGCCTACATCTGACAACATATATAACATCAGGTGTGGGGCAGGTAAAGATACAACTAGGCCAAAGAGAGTTTGCAGGCACCTCTGATTGATAGGAATTGCAAAGCTCTTGAAAGCCAATGTGATGTAATGGTTAGAATGTTCGACTAGGACCTGGGAATCAGGGTTCAATTCTCACAGCCACGAAGCTCGCTGGGTGACCTTGGGCCAATCGCTGCCTCTCAGTTTCACCTACCTCACAGCGTTGTTGTGGGGATTAAATGAGAAGGAGGAGATTGGCCGCTCACCTCTTTCTCAGGTGGGCAGCAGTTATGGCCTTTTGAGAGCTTCCAGAGTTGGCCTTTGGATGGCTACCTCAGTAGATCAACATTGTGGGGAGGCCATAATCCTTGGCATGACCTTGAAGCAGTTTCAGCCCTCCAGCAAGAAACTGGAATGGATATACACCCAATGCCTGAGCCAAAAACCCACCTACATATGCAATCAATAAAGTTGTGGCCATTTTAAAAATCCATATCATTGTCTGCTTGAGTTTATTTGAGTTTATTTTATCCCACTTTAGCCACTGCCAGGGGAGGGTGGTACTGCAACTGGGACCACTACCATATATGTCACCTTGATCTCCTTGAAGGAAAAGGTGGGATATAATATAGCTTGACAACATAAAACATAACATAACATAAACAAATCTGGGCCTAGTGGCAGAAGCTGGGAGTAAACAGCTTCATGAGGCACTCCTGATGACGGCCGCTTCAAAAATATTGGTGTTTTTCCGGGGTTTTTTTTTCTTTTACGTTACTGTGGCGACCTGACAAATACCTATCTATTTATCTGATTTGAAAAATATAGCTTCAAATCCCAGAGGCGTGCATTTCATCAACCACATTACAGAGATGGT
The DNA here is from genome assembly GCF_965153285.1 of Podarcis tiliguerta. Taxonomy (NCBI): domain Eukaryota; kingdom Metazoa; phylum Chordata; class Lepidosauria; order Squamata; family Lacertidae; genus Podarcis; species Podarcis tiliguerta. Next base: position 69,250,955 of record NC_139535.1, on the reverse strand, counting down.
GAACTCTGCTGCAAAGAACCGATGCATCTATTAAGGCTGCTCTCCATTTCGGCAAATGGATGACATGGGGAATGTACACTCGCTTCTCCCCTGTTTCTTCACACTGGGGACCACATGGTGATGCTTATCTGCTCCCCTGATATGAGAACAGCTGAGCAATTCAAATCTCATTCTACTCCAGCTTGTTGCATAGTTCTGACAGTCCACATTTTAAGTCCAGAGCTGCATAAAACCTGACATTTCTGCTAGTTTTATTGAAATCCTTGGTTTCCTTCACTTTCTTTTCTTTTCTTTTAAAGGAAGAACTGTGGAACTTCAAAATTCATTTCAAATGTTGTTTAGGTAAAACCTGGTGGGGGGACAGCTTAATGCTTTTTCACATGCACTTTTTTGTTGGTCTTTTATCATGCTAGGTTTTTTTGCAAAAAAACCCAACAACGGAACACTGTTTGCCCAGAAAGGTGCTCTTTGTCTGTTACAGTGCCTTTTCGATCAAGAGTCTAGGGAGGAGGAGTCCCTTTGTCATAAACTCCCCCTTCCCCACTGAATCCAAAATACTTCTCAAATGAGTCCGAAATACTTCTGAAACACCAGCTATGTCACTATCCGTTTGGCTCTCAGTATACAAGAGTTGGTGCTACTGCTTTCAGTATTTGTCTAGGTTGCTATCCCCACGCATCTCCCTTACGTAGGGTTTGTCACAGTGAGACTAAGAATGCTACTCTGCTCAAAATAACAAGTCTGACTTTTTAAAATACCTAAGCAGGCATTGTGGCTTTATCTGCGGGCTTATTTATCAATGCCTTAGATGCATATGCATGTGTTATCGAACAGCTAAACCACAGGGATCAGTATCATGGAAACAGTTGCTTCTATTATGTGCAAACATTTCAGAGCATCCCTGGCCTAGGCACTTGGTTTCACATGTTAGAGGTCTGCTATTTTCAGCTTTAGCAGTAGCAGATTAAAGACACAGCAGAGAATGAGTGCAGCTTTGTCTTAAAACAGAGATATATTCTATCCCAAAGCTGTTGTAAAAGCTCTTCTAAAACCTATCAGTGACTAAGGTGCATTTAAAACAACTATGAGTGAACTGGCTCGACATAACCCAGCATGAACACTCAGTTGTATAACTGTGTTTGGTGAAATGAAATAATTAACATTGCCTAGCACTTCATGAATATGAAAAATAATGGTCCTCATTTCAAAAGGAGACATTTTATTACAAATATAGGCAATTTTAAAACTGGTTAGATTGGTTAAATTTACCTGGGTAAAAGTGCAGCATAGCTCCCGTGAAGTCCTGTGCCATGGAACGTATTTATAAATTATTGGAAGATATTCATAAGCAATCAATATTTTGTGTTAAGCTTTGCTTCTTTATGACTATATAAATAAATATTTGCCAAATGTCTTATTTTTGTCTTAAAATATACAAGAAAACAAATAATTATTATCTATCATCATTGTAATTAGTGTAAAAATGTTTTTCCTTCGTATGTACTGCAAATTCTAGATAAATGCTTGCATTAATTCTTATCTGCCAAAAAAACCCCTACCCTCTCGGTTAAATTCTGCATTCGCTACAGCATTTGGTAACCAACTAATTACAAATATCTAATTTCTCATTCAACACTCAATTCTCCAAATGAAATAAATGATCTGTTTGCATGCATCACTAGACCATCTGGTTTCATATGAGAATTCAACAAAGAATCTATTAATTGCCAGTCATGTTTATTCAGCAGCCTTAATTCATAATTCCTATAAATGATTAAATCAGAGGGCTCTTAGCAAACAACCACCTTCTTGAGGATTCAACTTCCATAATTGAAAGGCAGGAGGATCTGACTAAATACGGGGTATTTTCATACCAGGGACAGAGAACATTGTCTAGCCCAAGGGCCACAGCCTATTCTGGGCAACTTTCCAGGGGTCTCATGCCAGTGGTGGGTGGGACCAGAGGAAAAAGTGGGTAGAGCAGTGGATATAAACATTAGCTTTGTACAGTAGGCTAGATTCAACACACACTCCTCTCTGTTCTCCATTCAGGCCACAAGAGGCATTATCAGAGTTCAAGAGCACATTTCAGCCAGGTAAAAACACTCAAGCAGGGTGTGAAGCAAAGCCTATGAGGGATGTGGCTGAGGAATGAGTATGACTAGGGGAGGCTCCCAAGGTCCAGATAGCAAGGTCCAGAGGGCCACACCAGTAGCTGATTACATAGCATCACAGAACCAAAGAATTGTAGAGTTGGAGTCATCCAATCCAATTCTCTGCAATGCAGGAATCTCAACTAAAACATCCATGACACATGTCCATCCAACCTCTGCTTAAAAACCTCCAATGAAGGAGAGTCCACCACCATCCGAGGGAGTCTGTTCCATTGTTGAACAGCTTTTACTGCCAGAAAGTTCTTTATTTAATGATTTAAAAATAGACGTCATGAAAATCCATCAGTGACTGGCAGGAGCCAATACACACATTTTTGCAAACCGAGCTTTCTTAATATAATGCAGTTTGTACACTGTTCCTACCAATATATGCATTTTTATACATGTTTTATTTTATTTATCTACTTGTTAAATTTCTATACCCCCCCCTTCATCCGAGGATCATAGAGTGGTTTATGCGTTTTTGTTTTTATGGTTTTGCAGACTTTACATGGCTACATTGCAAAATTCAAAAACAGTGCGAACCCTGAAGGATCCCTGCATTTCAGTTCACATATTGGAAAATGCAAAATAGGTGGGTTCAAGCAAACTGAACAGAGTTTCTCCCCCACTCTTAGTTCCAGGACTCACTGTTGGAGTGGAAAAGCAGTAAAATGGATCCAAGACCCGGCTCAAAAATGAATTCCTGCTCTCAATAGCTAACTGCGTTAGGCGAAACTGAGCCTAAGCAGAATGCAAGGGAAGCAACTGCCTGCTGGGTCCCTGCTTACCCTTGCCTTCATTTCCCTCCCATTGGTCTCCACCCCCTGATGAATTTTAATTTGTAAGCTCCTCAGGGCAGGGACCTGACATCACGTACTCTGTATAGCACCCTACACACAGAGATGATATAAAAGTAAAATCTTAAAATAATAAATCAGCTAAATAAACAAAAACCACGCAGCGTACATCTTACGGGAAATGGGATGATTGTTCACACCATAAGTAAAACCTGACTCCATTCTCAGTCACTCCCCACAGTTTCTTTCTGAAAGGAATTAGGATTGTCTAGCGCTCCCACCCTTCCCTCACGCTTCTCATTACAAGTTCTAACTGTGAGAAAGGCACAAGTGCTCTCCCCCCACCCCACCCCTTTCCCATGCCTTGGGGGGGGGGGGAAATGCTATTAACAGTTCTGGAGACATTAGGCTTGAAGGAACCATGGAGCTGAGTTTATAGACCACAAGAAGATTGATACAGCTGCTGGTAACTAGTATGCACATGCTTGCAATTATCGTTCATCCATACATTTGCTGGCGTCGAATTCTTCATCCCCTGAGTGGTGTCTTTATTCCATATTGCAGTACTTAATTCCCTTTACCTTTAGGAACTCGGTGTGTTTCTCAAATAAAAGGAGCAGGCGAAAGAGGTGGAATCAATTCATCCGGACGACAAAAGACTGCATTTTTTTCTCTCGATTAAGTTGAAATGTTACTGAATGATTTCATCACCATTAAGGGAAATAATGGAAAATACCCATTTCCCAAGGCTGCTTGTACAAGATGCGGGCATATTTAAAAAGCCTCGTTCCCTACTTCCTTTGCACGTCTCATTATATGTGTATATATTTTAATAAAAATAATCAGTCATGCATAGTAGCCAGTTACATGTATGTGTTCTCAGGAGGACGGCTGCCTAGAGAAACACATGGCGCAGCTGTATCCTAAGCAAAGGCTGATAGATTACAAATATAAGGAAAATTAGGAAAGTCAGTTTAGTGCCAAGTGAAATACCAAGAATATATGTAATTGGTGTTAAAAGCTAAAGGAATTAATGTCAAACAAAAATTAGACTAATCAGGGGTGGTGTGTTGTTTAGTGATGACTCTATCTGGGAGAACATTTCCAAAAGAAAATCTGCATTATTATATTAAACCATATGAGAGGAGAATTGGTTTAATATTGTATGTGTGCATGCTATAAATATCAAGGTCTTTAGCATATTAGCATTGTTTATATTGTTAGCATAACTAAGACAAACAACACAAATATATGCTTACAAAGTGCCAAAGGTGTGGGAAAGCATATTACAGTATTACTACTATTACTAATATTTGCGCTTATTAGCTGCATTTTTTATTTAAAAGAAACTCAAAGTGACCTACAAAACATTGCAAACTATAAAAATCAAAACAGAATTAAACCCTAAAATACATCCATATGTATAAAATCAAGGTCAAACACATTCTACCCACTGAAATCGGACATGGAATATCAAAAACCCTCCAGTTAATGACCAAAGAAAAATGTTTTTGTCTGGTGTCTAAAGTAGATAGTGATGTTGCCAAGCATACCTCTCTGAGGAGAGCATTCCATAAGTGGGGGAGCCACCACTGAAAAGGCTGTTCATATGTCGTCATCCTACTGTACCAGCTGCAGGTTTAAAACCATCTTCAAATGTAGGCCCACATAATGAATTGCAGTAATCTAGCCTGGAGGCTACCAGAACGTATGCACTGAAGTTTGGCTGTCCCTGTCAAGATATGGGTGCAGCTAGATGTCAGGGACCATGCTGAGGACGGCTGCACTGAGGAGGAATGGTGGGAACCGCCCCCTCCCCCTCCCTCTGCTCCTGCTCCTGAATCTGCCCAGGAGCAGGAGGACAGTATAGATGTGGAACAGTGGTTTGCAGAGGGACATAGTTCAGAAGGCAGAAGCTGGGAAATACTGGATGGGAAACAGCTAGGAGAAGAAACACTGGAAGAGAGAGGGTTAACAGATTCACAGTCTCTGGATAGCACCCACCCACCTTCTCCAAAGTCACAGAGAGCTCAGAAAGTGTCAAAAGTGAACAGAAAGCACAGAGGCTCCAAACTCAGATTACAAAACACAGGAGTGAGGTAGATTAATAGGGAAGGAGGAGGGAGTTTCTCTTAATTGGGAGCACTGCCATTTCTAGGAGGGGCCTTCTTTGTTCTCTCGCTGTGATTATTAAGGATTCTAACTGGTGAGGCGTTGCTTTCATTTGATCTGTTATCTACTGCCACCGGGGTGGTGGTGGAAGCAGATTCCCTGAAGCCTGACACTAGGCAACCAATCAAAGCTGATGGACATTAGTGCATCCTATCAAAGTCACTCGGTCCACAAGTGACAGCACTGGATCCCATACCATCCCACTTTTCCAGAGCCCAAATCAAGACATGCATCTTCCGAGACATACTTCCCGGTAAGTGACTTGGTCCATGCTCTCAATCAAAAAAAGTGCCTTTTCAGAGTGAGATCTTGTGCGGTGCCCCAAAACATGCTCCTGAAAAAGAGCTTTTTCAAGGCAAGAGCATGGGGCAAGAGAGCGAGAAAGTGCAACGCCCAAAATGGCCACTCCACTTTTTCTGGGGCGCTTGGGAGGGTATGGGATCCAGAAGGACTCATGTTGAAGATCCATTCTGGTTCTTTCACAAAAGGCAGCTTTTTAGTAGTGATAAAAGGCTGGGCATTTTTAGTACATTATTCCAGACTGCTAGCTGAATCACGATGACACTGTGAGATGTCATGCCAAAACATTCTTTAAAACAGGGCTGCCATACATCCGGATTTCCGGATTTCCCCAGTCTGCAAAAATGGAGACCAGGCGGATTTTTGCTGAATCAGCAAAATGTCCAGGGAAACCTAGGCGTACGGCAAGTAGGGTGATTAGAAAAAACAACAACTCAACAACTTTGTCCAGATTTTCACTTTTTGGGAATCTGGCAACTCTAATTTAAAACTCAGCAACTGTACTACTGTAGGGCAGAAAGGCCCCAAATGTTACTTGTAAGTAACGTTGGCAGGATTTGACAGGGCGATGTAAATCGTTGTAGTAAATAATAAATATTATTTTGGTGTAAATAAAAAAAAAAATATTGGGAAATTTATCAAACCTTGTAAAGGGGGGGATCAGTTCCAGTCACCAATTCCCCCTCTCCCTGGATGTGGTTTCTCCCAAAAACTTTTACATTGATATAGTACAGGCACAATTGCTGCTGCTGCTGCTGCTGATGATGATGATGATGATGATTCCTTGACATTATTCCCTACTGAAATTCAGACGGGGGCAGGCAGGGGAGGAGAAGCCCAAAGCAAATGTTCTTGGCGTTTACCCTCCCAGAGAAACTGGCTTTATTGACTTTCTATCAGAGGAAGTGAAGCGAACCCAAACATGCCTCAGCATACATTATGAAGGCATATAACTTTGGGCAAAAAAAACCTTTTCAAAATGTGTATCAAAGCATCAAAACCAAACAAAAATGACTGATTAATTGTTGAGCAATTTTCTTTCTGACAGCCAGAAGACGACGACGACAGGAAATGGTCTGTGGTTCACAAAATGAATAAATGGCCTTCTTACAAGACTGGCCTTCGAATCATTATTTTTTTAAAAAAAAAACAAAAACCAAATGGGGGCTTTATTGACCACATCACACTGGAAAGTTCCATTTTTAAAAAATAAAAAAAAATCCAGAGCTGGAAAATACTGAAGAGTATAAGGTAATGTGCAGAGCAGGTTTTGTTTGTGCACAGCTAATTCCAAGAACAGCAGCTGCTAAGGTCCTCTAAACATATTCTAGAAGCCATGTAAACATTTCCTGCAAGTTTTGTTGTCTAATTTAGCATTAGACTCATACTGAAAATTCCATTCTCTGCCTTATCTTTCCATGTGGTTGTCTCCATTCCAAGTGCTGATTTTGATTACATTACAGCTTCATTTTTTCCCCCCTAATCTAGTGACAATCCAAGATTTATTTATCTTTTAAAACTCTTGCCTGGCATGATAAACTGTGTCTTAAAATATACCCCAAACAGGGAACGTATCCAGATTTTCTAATATGTACATCCTCAAATAAACTTTTTTCTGGTTACTTCAAACTGGGGCATAGGAACATCTGGTGTTGCATATATAATTATGGACGGCATCTTTATTAGAGATGAGTTACTTACAAGAATGCTGGAATATTGACTCCTTTTGTGTTGAGGTAACTTTAAGGCCAGAGCCCCAAACACACTTACCTACTTCAGAGTAGACATGCGTATGCTTGCATGCAAGCCATCTTCATGCTTCTATGTTATTTACTTGCCTTAAGAAGCTGATAAGGTAAACATTACATTCTGGAAAGAGAAGGGCTTTGTGCTCATTTGTTCCTCTACCCAGCTGCTAAAAGACTTGTCCCCAGAAACTGAGCAAAAGGAGACAGTAGAATTCCCTTACTTTAGTTCTTCAAAGGGGATTAATTAGATACTGCTGGGATCTTCCATTTAAACTAATTATATTTTTCAAAGGCCAAGCTGTATCTGTAAGAGCTCTGAAAGCAGCAGCAGGGACACGGAAATTTAAGGACTTAAGGTAAGTTTAAACTGTAAGAATACCTTATTAAATGGGTGAGGTTTATCTTTGTCTTGAGGGCTGTATGTTTTGAATGGAGATTTTGAATAGAGATGCCTTTTGTTTGATTAAAGTTTGTACCTTAGAAAAGCAGCATAATTTTGTATATTCTACAGATGCCTCTTAGACAGAACAGATTTTACTGATTATGTAGTAACGACACAAATATTTCCCACACACACACCCCTAAATTTATAGCATTGCCATTTTATTTGCTTTTAGTGACCTTTTTAGTATTATTATTAATAATAATTCAGTAATGACAACTTCACACCATACACTGGCTTTCCCCAACCTGTAGGAATGAGAGTAGCTCAGATGGTGGAGCATGAGACTCTTATCCCCAGGGATTAAGCCCTCAGGGTCTCCTGGGCTCTGCACTCATCCAGTGTGATTCAGAGTGGGGCCCTTTCCCCTCTTCAATGGCATTTGATTCCCACTTTAATTATGGTTGCTTTTTTAAGGAAAACTGTTAAGTTGTGGGTGAACATATCAGATGACACAGCAATTCTTCAAACAGCTCTTGTTTATTCACAGGCCAGAACAGAACTGGGCTGAAGGATTCAGCCAGCCTGCTTATATAGAGCTCAACTACAAGGCAACAGTAACAACTTTCTGTAAGTATCCAATCACTGAACGTTACTTTCAATTCCTTATTTGCATATGTGGACCTGAGTGAAAACTATCTACAGTACCCCCCTGCTGGCCCAGGGTGAGACTTCAGTACATAACTAAAACCCCAAAATCCCCATACATCAATTCCACCTTTGAAACCCCCGTAATGTCTGGGAAAATCCTACCCAGACTCTGCAATGGTTTTTTTTATAGACTCTGCAAAGGTTGGGGGGGGAACTATGGACTATGGTAGCCCTACTTTTACTGTTGGGTAAGGTTGATTTGATTCCACCACCCCACTTGTTCCTAATGTCTTTATTGCCCCCTTATTCTTGATGTAAATCATCATTCATCCCTTCTTCCCTGGCAGGGAGTCGCATTTTGTGGTTTGCCTCAGGTGTCAAAATGTCTTGGGCTGGCCCTGTTTCCTGGTATTAGGATTTTTCAAAATTACACACACACACACACACAGAGAGAGAGAGAGAGAGAGAGAGAGAGAATATATATAATGTTTCTCTAGATATTTCATATTGTAGTGGCCTCTCAAACATTTCAAACATCTTTACATTCCATAGAGGTGGTATCTGTTTGTTTTGTAGTCAACTTGAAGTTTTCCAGTTCAGAGCTGTTCAAACACATTAAGTTAACTTTTGAAAAAGACAAATAAAAGTAATTGCCTATCTGATTAAGGCAGTGACGCTGTTATAAAAATCCTTTTCACAACATGAAAGCTGAATGTGATCGTTATGATTAATATTATTACAATAAATGTCACAGGCGCAAATAATAGGTAGGTTCCCCCCCCCCCAACCATTGCAGAGTCTATAAAAAATAATGATTCCTTTCAGAGAAAACAATTCCACATGAAGACACATTAAAAATCGGGGGAATTCCACTAATTATACCAACATACTTAAGACTGCTTCCTCCCTTGGGCTCCAATATGATCTCTGAGAACCATCAAAGACTCATGTATTGTTGCGGAGCCAGATGTTTTCCCTCATATTAGCAATTTTTTAATGAGGTTATCAGGTTCTCCCAATACTCAAATCATTATTATTATTGTTGTTGTTGTTGTTGTTGTCACTGAGAGATTACAGCATCCTACACACCCCATCATGCTAACACATCCCTGCAATTTGGATAGTTTGTGGGATCCAGATGAACAAATGTTCATCTGATACTGTCTATCAGACAACTATCAGATATTGTCTGCAACAATTCTAGGGACAGACCACAAATCTCTCTTTTCTTCACCATGATGCGGGGGTTTTGCCCAAACAAAAGTATTTGACTGTTGGTATACTTAAGATGGTACTTGGATGTCTTTCCTTAGGTCATACCACCCCACTATTGGCTAAACACCAGACACTAAAGCTGCAGTTTGTGCGCACCCTTACTTGAAAGTCAGATGCATTTAACCAATGGCATATGTTCTGGAGAAAACATGCTTAGATCTTAGTGGTCTGTTCCTGGCATAATGCTGAACTCTGGTTTAGCATAACTTTGAATTTGCCTTGGGCTTAGGTACTTTCTCTACCAGCATGCCATGAGGAAGAGATTGGCAGCTTTGGCTTCCATTTTCAAATTACCATGGTTTATTGTTATGTCTGAACCTCAAATTGTGATTATTCTTAACCAGTGGTGTGTTTTTTTAATAAAAAAAAATGTTATGGGATATTCTCATTTTGACTCAAGAAAATCACCATTTTTATAGTTCAAATCGGGAAAAATAAATACAGCAAATGGACAAAAGTACAAAGAACATGCATTACCTCATAGTGGTACCTTTAGTTACAAACTTAATTCATTCCAGAGGTCCGTTCTTAACCTGAAACTGTTCTTAACCTGAGGTGTGCTTTCGCTAATGGGGCCTCTTGCTGCCGCTGTGCCACTGGCACACAATTTCCATTCTCATCCAGGGGCAAAGTTCTCAACTCGAGGTAACTCTTCCAGGTTAGCGGAGTTTGTAACCTGAAGCGTTTGTAGCCTGAGGCGTTTGTAGCTTGAGGTACCACGGTATTACATAGCTGACAGCTCACAGTAACTTCCACATTAGCATGAGGTTGTGTGCACTAGTATCTTCCCGATTCCTCTGCTTGCTGTTGGTGTCCGTCATCATCAGTAAAACACCAAACACCCACATTCCACACTGCTTCACACATTAAACGCTCACTTCTGTCTGAGACTCAGTAAGCATCATGACAGGAAATGAGGCCACCATTGGGGATTGCAACGGAACTGACGATTCACCGTGCTGGAGAAGAAACTAAAAAATTTATTTTTTTTAGTTTCTTCTCCTGTTAAAGATTCACAAAATGTTTAGGGGTATGGCGTACCCCTGCATCCGCCCCTCCAAAAAAAACCCACTGCTCTTAACTATGGTTTAAATCCATAGTTAAATCCATAATCACTCCTGGGAGTGACGCGGTGGCTTGGGCACCCGCAGACTCCACGCTGCCCCAAACGGTCTGCCTGCTGCCTCCCCCTCAGCTATAGGGCGGCTGAGAGGGAGGAGGCAGCCAGACACCTTGGAGGCCCCGCAGAGTGTCCTGCTCCGGCTCACCCCGCCCTATGGGCAACTGGCTCCGCCCCTACAGGTGGCTGGCACCGTTCCTGGGCACAGGACGCACGCGCTGCCTCAGGCGCCTGATCGGCTTGCTCCACTGCTGTTGGTGCATCCAGTGTTTTTTCAAGGGTATGCAGTAGTGGCGCCTTTTTTTCCTAGAAGAAAAACACTGGGTGAATCTCTCTCACGCCAGAGATTCTACCCCTCCCGTAACATCCCATTTTGGGTGAAATGCACATATGAGTGAAATAACTTACAGAAATGAAATATGTATTATTATTTATAAAACTATCTGTATACCGCTGTGTCATAAAAAATATGTCAAGGCAGTTTACAGCAATAAAACCATAAAAAAACCTTTAAAAGGTTAAAAACAGACATTAATTTACCATTGTGGAAGGGTGTGCTCTTAATTGCTTGGCGGGATAGAGAGGTTTTCAGCAGGCGTTTAAAAGCTGGCTGAATCTAGACAAACCACAAACTTGATTTTATTGCTTTGTTTACTTACAGTATTTATACACTGCTAAATAACAAGGTTTCTCTGGGTAATCTACAAATAAAATATAAAATAAAACAACTATTTTAAAATAGAACAAAAACATGAAATCTGAAACACGATAAAATGATAAACAAAGAACGACATCCGTAAAAATGATGACTCCATCTTTCAAGTATGCCATAAAAAAACCCAAGCTCACCAGGAGAGATATTTGATTAATCTGCATCTGAAGTGTGTGTGAAATAATACAATAAAGTTTAACAGGGCTACCTCACTAGGAAGTTTAAAATCACGTGGGGTGCCTGCCATCCCATAAGGGTTTTTGTTTAATTTTTACAAGCTAATTATTTTTCTCATGATTTTCTAAAGCAAGGCGATGTTGCTGGTGACGAAACTTGTTTCTTAACCACAGGGTGAGGTGAGGACTTGGTGGCTGAATGTCATTGGGAGTAGCCTGACAAATATGCAGAATCTGCATTTTACTGGCGATGATCTAACTAGGCTGCAGACTACCTGCAGCATCTTGACAGCACATTTTTAACCCTCGGTACACTGGTACTCTTTAGTCTTAAGCTTGGTCATTTTACCAATGCATGCATGGAAACTGCCTTTACTGAACTGAACAGCCCGGATATCTGAGCCAGTGGCGTGGGGCTTCTGATTAAACTGAACTCTTCTGTTTCCTTGAAGAAGCTGAGCATTTTACTATCCACCAAATGGAAGAGAAAACTTATTGAAATAGAAATGCTCATCTAATCACATACTCCTAGATAAGCCCGCTGACTTCAGTAACATTGCAGTCCAATTTGTGTTTACCTGGAAGTCCTATTATGTCCAATGGATCTTACTCCCTGGTCCGTAGAACAGCAGCTGGCCAGAGCAATCCTAAACTGGGCTTCAGAAGGATGAAAGTGATGGAATCACCACTACATCCTAAGCCGTGCTTGTATGGGTCAGGGTGGAATGGTGTGTTTGTGTATGTGTGAATTTCTTGCCCCCTTTCTTTTTTCTAGCTTGGTTGGTTTTGCCATGCACTCAAGAGCCGTACATCTGCAGAGCAATTAGAGCTCCAAACATGTGAGTGTGTTGAACTGCCCCAAACAAAAAGCGCTCTCTCTCTCTCTCTCTCTCTCTCTCTCTCTCTCTGTGTGTGTGTGTGTGTATTTAAAAGGAAGGTGCATCAGTGGTCCCCACAGTGTGTTGACTGTGCTGCACACATTTGTAGGTATGTAGCTGCCACATCACTAGATTCTGATATGAGGCCAGAATGACATTCCAGATTCACACACACACGTAGCTTTTTGTGTGGTTCTTTGCAGGAGGGTGATGAATGGGTAGGACAGACTTAGATTAGGCCTGACCATGTGTCACACATATAGTGGTACCTCGGGCTAAGAACTTAAATCATTCCAGAGGTCCGTTCTTAACCTGAAACTGTTCTTAACCTGAAGCACCACTTTAGCTAATGGGGCCTCCTGCTGCCGCCACACTATTTCTGTTCTCATCCTGAAGCGAAAGTTCTTAACCCAAGGTACTATTTCTGGGTTAGCGGAGTCTGTAACCTGAGGGGTCTGTAACTTGAGGTACCGCTGTATTCTGTAGTCACGCTGGGTTGCGGGTGTGCATGAAGTGGGCATGCTCTCATTGTGCACATTAAAAAGGCAAATAATAAGTTATTTTGTTACCCCACTGATCTTTGGTTCAGCCATCTAATTCATTTGCAAAGCCCATGCAGTTCCAGGAGGCTCCATCAACCTCAAGTGTATTTTCATAGCCCTGAGTCTTGGGATGAGTCAAGCAGACATTAGGGAGTGGCTTTGATATTCAAAGCACACATTGTTGTCCCCTCTTTGAAGTGAGCACAAACTATGTTTCCTGTGTTTAACAGGCTAATTTCCAAACATCCCTTTAATTAAATTAGCATGAAGGAAAGGGTTTGCTCTCATCAGCTGGTGCAAGACCAAATGCCAGCACTTTCAGATGACAAGGTAGAATTGTATTAGGATAGAATTGGATTAGGGAAGCAGGTTACCAGAGTTAATGTCTTGTTAGATTATTTTTGTAGCAGATCTTTGGCAAGGAGGGGAGGGACACACGCTGCACAAGGTTTGAAGCACAAAACTATTGTTTATTTTTACATCCTTCCCTACAGGCCATGCCCATTTCCTTCCTCCACCTCTTCCCCTATGTCCCCTTTCTGTCTAAGCAGAGTGGGAAATCCAGTCCTGAGAATTAGATTGACAGACACTCTATGGGTTGTATCCAACAAAGCAGTTCTGTTAAGTGGAACAACTTCCACTTGTGCAATGAACTTCCCTCTCCTTTTCTTTCCCACATGCACCCCCCGCCACACACCCACACCCACACCCCACACGTGGTTCCCCCAGGCCCTTTGAGCAGATTTGGAGAGACACTGGGAACATGACGGGGGGGAGGGCAGAGAGGAGAACTCCATTGTGCAAGCAAAGTCATTTTGTGCATGCAACCACAACTTTGTTGGATTCAGCACTGAGAGTCCAAGTCTGCTCAGAAACATGGGGTTCAATGGAGCTTACTCCCCGGTAAGTGTTTAGGATTGCAGCCTAAAGGGACACACTTCCAACCACAAACAGGGAAACAAAGTGAAGCTGGAATTAACTATGTTCCAGTTTGCTGGCGTGGGGGAAGGGGGAGAAGAAAGCATGTCTTGACTATGCCAAGTTTAATAGCTCTACAGAGCAAAGAAGAATCCATTGTTGCCTGTGTTTTGGTATGCAGCTAAGAACGCTACTTTGGCAATGAGAGAGGAAATATCATTAGCATCAAAACATAGCAGGAAAAATGCTGACTGTTTTCTTAACATAAAGGCTGAGGGAAAATAAAGCGCACCATCCAGTATTTCTTATTTCAGAAAGAAATGTAATTGGATATGCAAATACAGGAGTGACTTAGAAGCAAAGCAAATGCCAAAGATAAAATGAATTATAGGCTTTCTTTTGCAAAGGAGGCAAGGACTTGTGAATGGCATGGAACAGGGGATGCCAATCTCTTTGGATCAATGGGCACATATTACACTTTGAGAGAGTGCTGGAGTTCAACCACAAAATGGCTGCCATGGGGGCGTGGCATGACACAAAATTAAAGAGACAGGTACCCCTGACAAGCTTATTCTTACCACAGGAAGGCAACCATGTGCTGCTTGTCCTGATTTGTGGTATATCACACAATATTGCTTTTACACACACCTACATGCATGCACACCCACTGGTGCTGTTGCTGTCTAATGGCAACAGGGAGAATTCTGCAGTACCAGGGAAAATGTGCAAGGTGGCTGCACCATACTTGCATTTCACAGAAATCAGTTATGTGTAGTAGCACTAGTCCTACACACACACACACACACACACATCCATGTGCCCCCACCCCATACCATTACCAAATCTGGTCTGGAGGGTTGGGGAAAACCCCAATACAGATTTAGGGGGCACATGGGTGGAGGAAGGGTAGAACATTCCATTACACAGGGTAAAATCCTTGTATGGGTGGTGTGTTCACTGTAGTGCTAAGTTGATGACAACCCATTGGCTGACCATGGTGAAGTTCCATTCATGATGCAGATAGGCATTTAGCTTTATAAAGGGAAGGAACATATTGTGTTTCCATCTTCAGAGCCCTGGTGTGGACGGGAGACGTTAGTAGTGTTTCTTGTGGTCCTCTAACAGCCCTTTGCTGTTTGTAGAATTTGGATGATGGTGATGATTTTTTTTTGCCATGCATTCCAATGTTACCTTTTGAGAAACTGGAAATTCTTATTTGACCTCATGAGAATAGCTGGATTGACTCTGCATGTGGCTTCCAATATTTCTAAAATCACTGACACAATCATTCTTGTGTGAGGTCTCTTCAGCTTGTTCTTGAGTTTGTTTGGGTTTATTTTTTTCTCATTTAAGGATTTAAAAATCTTGCAGATTTCCTCTTGAGCCTGCTAAATCATTTTATTGCTCCGGCTTTTTATGATGTTAATACTTTATTCCATTTAATAACTTCATCAAACTTGTTTTAGGAACCTTTGATCAAATAAGGATATGTTGACCAAACTGCAGTCTTGACTACAGTTTAAAAGGACAATACTTTGCAATTGGGTGCTACAAAATCAGCCATTTTCCCCACAGAAAAAGCATGTGCCGTGCTATTTCTGCCTTCATAAGGCTGTTGGGATGAAATATAATTTGAAATACTTTTTAACACTGTGGTGTGCTTAAATTCTTTCCAGATTATGTAAGTATGGCACAAACTGAAGTTCTGACTGGCGTGCTATAGTGGTATCTAATGAAACAAATTTTGCTGACAGATTAGCTTAGCCAGGTTTAATATCGCAATCAAGACACCAGCATGAGAGAATAAGACGACACCATGAGTCTGATCTGCCAGCTAAAGTTAATTCACATACCTCCATGGGAGAGCACTGCATGCAAAGGGGTAGCCATTCAATCGCTAGCATTTCCAGTTAAGCACTGAAAGGACATCCCGCCTCAGTGCTGTAGTGCTGCTAGCCGGTGTAGATACAGAGCTGGAAGAACCAGCGGCATTAAATGTTCTTCTAGGATAAAGATACAAAAAATGGTGGTGAACACTCCCCAGGCTCGGCAGACCTCATTATCTGGGAAGGCCTTTGAGGAAGGGGCATAACGCAGTGCTAGAGCATCTGGTTCAATCCCCAGCATTTCCAAGTTGGGCTGGGAGAGATTCCCTGTTGGAAACCCATGGGAATCTGCCGCTAGTCAATATTTTATTTTATTCCATTTTTATTTATTATTTATTTGTATACCACCTTTCATCCAATGATGTCAAGGCAGTTCGCAGCACAGAAAATATATAATAGAAAACAATACCTTCTTACAGGCAAACACATTTAAAAGGGTATAGGATGTTAATCATCCAAAGGCATGGTTGAAGAGAAATGTTTTTGCCAGGTACCTAAAGATGTATAATGAAGGTGCCAGGCGAGCCTCCCTGGGGAGAGCATTCCACAAATAGGGAGCACCGAAGTGACCTCCCTGGGGCACAAGCCTGGGCAGTGTGAATAATAATAATAATAATAATAATACTTATTATTCTTATTTTATTCTTATTGTATTTATACCCCGCCCATCTGGCTGGGTTTCCCCAGCCACTCTGAGCAGCTTCCAACAAAATATTAAAAATACAGTGGTACCTCGGGTTACATAAGCTTCAGGTTACAGACTCCGCTAACCCAGAAATAGTGCTTCAGGTTAAGAACTTTGCTTCAGGATGAGAACAGAAATTGTGCGGCGGCGGTGTAGAGGCAGCAGGAGGCCCCATTAGCTAAAGTAGTGCTTCAGGTTAAGAACAGTTTCAGGTTAAGTACGGACCTCCAGAACGAATTAAGTACTTTACCCGAGGTACCACTGTACAGTAAAACATCAAACATTAAAAGCTTCCCTAAACAGGGCTGCCTTCAGATGTCTTCTAAAAGTCAGATACTTGTTTATTTCCTTGACATCTGATGGGAGGGCGTTCCACAGGACAGGCGCCACAACCAAGAAGGCTCTCTGCCTGGTTCCCTGTAACTTGGCTTCTCGCAGTGAGGGAACCGCCAGAAGACCCTCAGAGCTGGACCTCAGTATCTGGGCCAAACGATGGGGGTGGAGACGCTCCTTCAGGTATATGGAGGTCTTTGGCTGCCCAGATAACAAGACCCCCCTCTCAGCCTTGCTGGTGTAGTCCAAAGCAAAGCAGAACAATATGTTAGGCACTAGCTCAGCTGCAGGAGTTGCCAGAAGGAGTAATCCAAGGAGCCATCCAACCTTGAAAGGAAATGTGGAAAGGGGCTTGGGGCTGTGTGGGCAAGCTTGCCAGGCAGCTACACATGGCTGCCACACATAGGCACTGATATTTCTTCCAACATTTTTCCAATGAAATGTCCCATTCCATAATGATAATTTTACTATTTATACCCCACACATCTTAACTGGGTTGCCCCAGCCACTCTGGGCAGCTTCCAACATATATAAAAACACAATAAAACATGAAACAATAATAGTGGCACATGGTGGTGGGCCCACCACCATGTACCACTATTATCCTCCATGCATGTCAGAAGGAACTCTACTCATGTACTGATATACATGTGTGGAGCGCCTTCACACAAGGAGGAACCCTCATTGAACCAGAGCCCCACGTGGTCCTGCAAACTCCCTCCACTCACACACCTCTTTTCACCATTTGGTGGAGGTTGTGTGAATCCTTCCTACAGTGACATCATGATGGAATGTAAATTTTGCCAGAAGTTGCAAGTTTCAGGGTTGAAGGTGAATAGTGTCTGTTTTCCGCAGTGGCTCCCATTCCTCATAACATCTGCTTTGCCTTTTCAAGTTTGTAAGACCATAACTACAAATTTCTTAACTGTGTAAGTTAAAAACAAACCTATACATGTACTGACATTACAATAGAATATAATATCTGACAGTAACAGTTTCATTGTTTTAATATGAAAACCTGCATGTGAAATTAACTAAAATTGATTCTCCATTAGTGTTAGTGCAGTTCCTATTAGTAGTAATTAATACACACTTACTTGTTATAGAGAGTGCTTCATTAAAATACATTCAAGAATGGAACAAATAGCAAGACACCTGTGTTTGTTTTGTTATTTCTGTTATTCTTTATTGCACCATTTAGATTGTACAAAACTCAATAAGATACATGTATGAAAAAGAGTGCATATTTGTTTTAAATACTGCTTAAATGTGTGTTTCAACTGAGGCTCCCACAACTCATTGAAAAGTTGCAAAAAAACAAAAAGAAGGTATATATCATACTATCATGGGCAAACTTCACAGGACTTTTTGGAAACTGTAGCCAGACTATATATAAGAAAATCACACTGGCACTGTGCCAGACCTCACAATCCTTATTCTGTTTTTTGTTATTTGCAAGAGGCATGGGCAAACACTGATCTAAGAGAAAGGGGACGGCACTTTGTGAGCCTTTTTATGTCATTAGTTCCATTCATTTTCAAACTGAGAGCAGTCTATCGCTTGCTGATCCCTCCTCCTCCTCCCCTCCACCACAATATATTGGCAAATCATTGTTTTTCTCTTTCTCCTTCTTCAGCTCTTTCAAAATGCTATTCATTGTTAGGGTCTTCAGTATAAAACTTACCGTGGAAATTGGCATAGCATATTACACCATCAGGAAATCCAGTGCAGATGGTTTGAAATGCAAGATTTGGTTACAGGGTGCTGGAACTTAATACCACTGTGTCATATAGCCTTGTGGGAAGGCTCTGCATTCTCAAGAAGCAGGGTGGCTAGAGCCCTTGAAATAATCTCCCATTTCCTAAACATTAGACAAAATGCCTTGATACTCTGAGCAGTTTGAAAGCAGTACCAGTTACCAAGAGTGGCGGTGGTCTCTTTGTCACTGGAGGAGGTGTTCAGCCACTGATGGCCAAACTTGGCCCTCCAGCTGTTTTGGGACTACAATTCCCATCACCCTTGACCACTGGTCCTGTTAGGTAGGGTTGATGGGAGTTATAGTCCCAAAACAGCTGGAGGGCCATGTTTGGCCATCATTGATTAGACCTTAGACCCCTGCCTATTAGGGATGTTCAGACCATCCAGGTGCCCCTATTTTCCAGAGACAGCCCCGGATTTACAGAAGCTGTCCCAGTTTCCAATTTGATCCTGGAATGTCCCACTTTTCCTTAGGGCATCGGAGAAATGTTGGAGGATGTGGAGTTATGCAGTCCCCGAGCCATCTAAAGGCAGCCCAGTATAGGGAAGGGGTTTGGGGGGGGGGGTTATGTTTAATGTTTTATTATGTTTTTATGTATGTTGGAAGCAGCTCAGAGTGGTTGGGGAAAGCCTTTCAGATGGGCAGGGTATAAACAGTAAAATTATTACCACTACTATGGAATAGGACGTCCCTATTTTCATCAGAGAAATGTTGAAGGGGATGTGTTCTAGTGCACCAATCAGAGAGTTGGGCTAGGTGGGCCCCAAGGCCCTCTCCAACTCTCTCATTTTGTGAAGGGAACAGAGTGCACCTTTCTCAGGCTCTGCTGCCAGGCACGTCTCTCCTCAGGCTGGACGAAATGGGAGATGGCCCCAGGGTCTCCAGTTGGTGGTGGCCCTGTGCCAGGCCCTGAGCGTTGGCAGGTACCTGATCAGGCTGATCATTGATCCCAGGCCTGGGATGTTACTGATAACTTATGAGAAGAGCTCGTGCAGCTCTCCTTTGTGGCCTTACTGGCAGAAACACAAGCGGGTGGTTTCAGGATACTTTCAGGCGTTTAGAGACATGGAGGAGACAATGGAAAAATATTACTTTAAAACGTGTCTGGTTCTAATCTAGCCTAAACAATATAATCATTGTAGAGTGGCCTAAAAGAGTATGTATTTCGAAATGCATGATGATGCCTCGTTTTTCTTGAGGATAGGTTTCAGAAAGATTTCTTTATATAGAACCAACATGTTCTGCGGGAGGCATGCAAGTACGGATGCTTTAAAATGCCATTTAAAATGCAATCTGGCCCAAACAAAGCATCTTGATTTCAATGGGGAACATAAGCATATACTTAAATCTCTTCTGCATTTGCAAGATGAGGAGCTACGAGGGAAGCAATGCTTTAAAGGGCACTATTAAGTAATTTTCGAGCCCATAAGCTCTTATCTCACTTTTACGTCTGGGATAAATAAATGTAAAAGTATATGGGGGAAATATGAAATCACATCATGTTTAAAGATTCACTGAAAACAGCAAAGCAATGCAAGAAGCAATTGCAAGAGGGGAAAGATAGCCAAATGTTACAGTTTTCTCTCCAGTTGCTCCAGGTGCTCTCAAAGTGGGGAGCAGGGTTCCCTAAAAATGCTCAAGCTGTTATCCAGAAAGGCACCTTCTTACCAGATCTACAATTCTCTTATCCACATGCTCTCCCTTCACTGCCAATTTGGGGAAAAGGCTTTTGCCAGCCCTCAACCAGGATCAGAAATCTCTTGATCCGTGGGGGAGAAAAGTGGTCAAAATCTTAACCTTTGACCTAGGGGGTCAGGCATTTTACATGGGAACTGTAGTCTCCCATAGTCCTTTGCCGCTTGGAGACTGGGGTGCGCACAGCCGTTTTTCAGGTTTGCCAAATGAACCGCTCCAAGCGCTGAGATAACGTAGACCCTCCAACTTGTTGCCTGTGGTGTCAATAGCTCAACGCTGGGAGACTGAAATGTGTTTTAGTCTCATTGGTTAATTCACAGCTGGCACAACTACTGTGTTGAGTGAGGTAGTCACCTTAGGCAGTGGGTGCTGGGGACAGGAGACAGCGAGTGCCAATGAAGACTTCCAGAGCTGTATTTGCCACACAACCTCCCTATTATCCCCTAAGCTAGCCTGCTCCCCCCAGGTCAAAGGTAGGCAGTTTCAATTCAGCTACCCATCTGGTCAGCGTCTGTATGTGGAATTTGGCTATGGAGGCAGGGGACAATCTTGTCCTTCACCTCAAGCAGCAAAATGTCTTGGAACAGACCTGGGTTAACAATTCTTATCTTACTTCACCTCTGTAAGATTGGCTGAGCTTGGTGACTGATGGAGGAGGCCAGGAAGCAGTCTCTTTTGCAGCTGGTTTCTCTGTCAGTTATACTAAACACCAGGGCGTTTTTTTCCCCCAGCTGGAACTCACCGGAACTCAGGAATAGCTTGCCTGACCAGGCAAAGGCACTATGACAGTCTCCTGTTGGCAGTGTCTCTTCCTGGGAGGGGGAAGAGCAGGACAGGACAGCAGTGAGGTCGGGGCTGTGCAAGCACACTGGCACAGCACATCCTGTGTCCCCCCAGTTTACCCATGCTGCCACCTCTGCAACACTGCTTTCGGGGGGGCTATTGTTATGACTCTGCTGCACTGGACGTGCCACTCCTGCCCCTCTCCCCCCTCATTGGAATTTGAGCAAAGGCAGAGAGGCTATTGCAGAAATCTTTGATAACAGTCTCCATGGCAAACTATGCTACAGGAATAAGATTCTACTGGGGGCAATCCAAGCAAAGAACAATCTGCTTGTACTTGCCCTTTTGCTTCATGTAGGATGAGAAAGATCTCGAGTCAAGCACACCCAGAGGGCTCATCAGGACTGGATGGAAGTGTCTTTGCAGGCGCATGCAAGCCTGACTGCTTTCTGCTTGAGAATGCCAAACAGTCCATTTGGGCTGAAGGAAGAAGGGACAGGGAACAGGCATCCAGAGGAGGTTGTGTGAACAGGTCCCTAACTAATTACTCAGTTCAGCAAGTTCTCTAAATCAGGCACCCTTGTCAAGGCAAGGTAATTTTCAGGTCTACCAACCTTGAAAATGTCCTTTTAATTTATGAATGGAAGACATATGCCTGTAATGACTGGGAGATATATAAGTTGTACTCTCGCCAGCACTTGGAAAGACTCTATTCATCTTCTGGCGATGTTTATTCATTAATATTAGCAGAGTTTATTGTAGGGGCCCTACCCCATTCCCCATTTTTCAGATGAGGATACTTTCAAATGTAATAAATTCAGCACTTTAAACATAATAATATAAAAAGTGGTGCCAATTTATTTGAAGGCGTTTCCTAGAAGTTTGACTTTGAGGTCACTTTTTGTAACTTGTTGAAGATTGGAGGGCTCCACAAGAGCTTATTAATGAGTTTGCATGGGGAGAAATTAGGGTTGTTATGGAGAACGATAGTTTCCCCTTCCTCATTCATAATTTTTGGACACCCTGTTAAATTGACAGCAGACCAAAGAAAGCACCTCTTCACGCATCTTATGGAATTCGCTGCCACAACTTGGGCAATGGCTTTTAGATGGCTTTGAAAATGTTAGGGAAAGTAATGGAACGAAGATCTATGGAGCGGTTCTGAGTCCTCTCTGGTTAGAGTCTGCCTTGACTCCCAACACATCAGTCAGAAAGAAAGGCAGCTAAGAGGTAAGACTCTAGCAGCATATGCTGGCAGCAACTAAAGGGTGCCTTGAGCAGGCAACTTGGAGGCAAGCACTGTCAGCTTAAGCAGGCAGCATCTAAGAGGTAGCTTAAGGTGGCATGAGATGGCAGTGTGTAGTATGGGACCATGGAATCAGCCTCTGAAGCCTGCCTTCTCCATTATCACCTTTTCACCAATGCTTTTGGTGATCTCATTTGGTGCTGAAAACCACAATCCTGTGGCCCACACGTCCCCCACTCCATCTCTTCTGTTGTTGTCTGCCTAAGGGTTTGGGGGATGGGAGACTGAGAGCTAGCAGAGGACTCAGTTCTTGCTCCTGCATGAACTCCTCCTGCTGAGGCCTGGATGCCTGTCCTCCAATCAAGACAGACTGTGGTGTCTGTTTAAGGGCAGGATCAGGCGGCTGAACCACAGCATACAGGGACAGTATTTTCCAGTGCTAAAAGTAGACCACACCCATTAGGCGGCTGAGAGCACAGGAAAACCACCGCAAATAGCATCTTCCTTAAACATCGCTAGTTACCTCTAGGGCACAATTCAAATTAGCAGATCTGCTATGGTTATAAAATTATAAGGGTGATACAGTATGTTAATTATGCCGTCATTTAAAAATAATGATGCAATGCATACTATTAGAACAATCAGTTCTGTTCTAACACAGGGCACAGAATTCTGCATCAGGAGATCATATGAATACAGCTGCCCAGGATTCTATGACTAGAGCACCAAAACAAAACACCTTGCCATTTCTTAATCAGCCTCTCTTTTGTCATTATGATGTTCTGTTGCTATGTTAATAATGGAGAGAGGCAATATTTTGCAGATTCAAGTATTTTTTCTGGGCAAATGACATTTATTTCAGACAATCAGTGGCTCAGACATAATTGGCTTTGATCTTAATTAGCTAATTATGTTGTTTAGCAATGATCAAAGTATTTGAGAAAGCAAAGGAATCCAAAATAGCAACATTTTAATTAACATGCTGGGCTATGCCACTTCCATTCTTTTTAGTCACTTTGCAATAAGATTAATTCACTTATTGATTTTTCATTCGCTCCGTAAGCAAATGCCTGTGAGCAATTAAATAGCAGCCCTGAAAGGAAAAGTCTATATGTGCAACATTGCTCACATACTTTTATTACTTTGTTATATTCATTGGCATGCTCTTCTTGCAAATGTGAATGCCTAACCAATCTATTTTTGTTGGAGATGGTTGTGTGTTTTCTGGTAGGGTTAGGTTTTCCTATAATTTAGGGCCCTTCCAGGTGTACCACCTCCAGTGCTATAACTGGATTTCTTTTAACCAAGATTTTTCCGCATGCTTCTACATATGCCCACCTGGGTATTCTTTTCCACATGTATTATCCAATGAATGGGAATGTGTGGGATGCTGGCACTATTCAAATGCAAATGCCGCAATAATGGTTGCAGAGTTTGTGAGTGGAGGAGAGAAGCCATCCCACGAGTCCTAGGTAGGCAGCACCACCTACGCTGCAAATTTCAGTACATCAAGGGCATTCCATAATGTACCGAGCTGTCACCTTTGTGTGAACTAGTGACCTTCCTCCTGTTGCCTTTGTTGGTCTCGCTAATTGCATTTCCATTTCATGTTATAAAGCGACTGAAGGCAAATATATCAAGTACTTTACCTACCTACCTACCTACCTACCTACCTACGTGTCCATATTCTTTCCTTGAAAATGATGGAGGCAAAGGGGGGTGTCTCACAAACATAAGTGTAGAATTGCAAGGATTAAAATAGGCCACGCGCAGCCACTCTCTCCACCAATGGAATGCAACAGAAGTAAAATCCAGCCAAATACAGTAGAAAAGTATGCATCCATCTTACCTACGTAAATATATTATCTACAGACTTGAGTCCGCAAAATCTGTGGCCATAATAAATTAGTTAGTCTTTAAGTAATCAAGGTATCTTGCATCCATACTAGTTTTCCTGCTAATGTGTGAGTATTTTAACCATGTACCAGTAATGTTAACATCTGGAGGTACCTGTTTGTATCCTTATCTTGCTCCCTAGTTGAAAACCCCCTTCCCATTTTCCTGTTCCGAGGGAATGTTACAAAAAGGTCTTGTTGCCTGGACTTTCCACCCCTTAGACTCCAGTGCATTCCTACTGATGCTCCTCAAATTTGCAGCTATTTCCAAATGCCTCGCCAGCCCTCTGTGATGGATGTCTCTGAGATTTATTGGCAGCATGAGGTAATTCAACATATAAGAACTCAGCAAACTGTGAACACCATTATTTATCGGTGCAAAACTGGGGGTTAATTTGAGCGGAGGCCTCGATACTCCCAGCCTGCTTGCTTTGTTTTGTTTTTAACGCATTGCATGGAATAGTTTTGAATATTGCTGTGCAATGAAAATAAAAGCCTAAATGAAAATTAGCAGGGACAGAGAAAGGTTAAAAATGAAATCAATATCTCATTTCAGCTGTTGTAGGGGATGGGTGTGGGGGAGAAGAGTATTTAAACCTGTCTTTTTAATCGAATAGCAAAAGCCTATAATTAGTCTGTTGGAAAGAAGTCAGATAAAAGGTCAAACACACGGCTTGCTTGCTTTGATAATACTTCTGGTAATGCAAGGTGGAACATTCTAATCACTTTGTCAGTCTCCTTATCTTCCTCCCCAGATCTTCGGAGACATCATCTTCTCTCATAAACTCTGTTCGGTTCAGCAGCACCCCAGCAGCACCAAGCTTTTAAAGAGGAGTGTGCCTGGATTAATAATGCATAATGACAGATTATGATTTAAGAACAAAAGGTCACATGTAAAGATGTAATGAATTTTCCACAGGCTGGTTTAACATAATCCGTTTCACCCAGATCCTTTGAATATGGCAAAAATGGTATCTTTTCCAACACAATGTGTTTCATTTTAAACGCGGTATCAGGTGCCTTTCCACAGTGAGTCATGGGAAGCCATTTTAAAAATAAGATATTGGGTAGAAAGTCAAAGAAAAGGACATGGGTGAGGTAGAAAGGGAATACTTCCATCGGGTATCCAAATGGTTACGTGCCCTAGTAACATTCAGGCTTGACTACTGCATTCTGTTATTTGTTGGGCCTGTACTTGAACACCCAGAAACTCTAGCTGGGTCAAGTCAAAATGCAACTATGGGGTTTCAAAAAGGCTTCACCTCCTTCCCATGACTTTATAAGCACAATTTAATATGCTAACATGAATATATAAAACTCTGGCTTGGGACCAGTGTCTGAATGACAGCTTGCTCTCAAACAAATTTGCTCATGTCATGTGATAATCTGGCAAATCATTCAAACAAACAAACAAACAAAGAAACAAGCACCTACGTTCTACATGCTTGCTGAGAAAAAAGTGTTAGTAAAGTCACCTAAATAACACCGATTCCCAAGAGAAAACTCTAGATAATACTTTACTGAGAAAACTGAGCAACAATTAGGAGAAATGAACAAAGAGTTCTTATCTTTCTTAGCTCAGGCCTTGAACATAGCAGGAAAAGGTTCAGCCAAACATTCAGAGAAAAGCTCCTTCAGAACTAGTGTTGTGGCCATAATACTGCTAGCGCATTTGCAAAGCTAAGGGTTTGGTATGGTTTCAAACTGGATAGGGGACTGCATGTTGAGATTTCTGCATTGCAGGAGTCGGACTAGATGACCCTCAAGGTCCCTTCCAACTCTACAATTCTATGATTCTGTGATTCTGTATACAGCCAATCAAAGCACATGTTACCTCCGTGAAAATCATGCCACCCTACCTAGTTGCTAAGCAAAACCAGCACCTCCACTTTCAACATAATCAAGTTGATGAAGCAGCATTTCCCTTTGGAGAAGCCATACTGATTCTGCCTCAGCAACGCTTGTTCTTCTATACATTCCATAATACTGGTTTTAATTATGCTTTCTACCAATTTATGAGTCAGGGATAATAGGCCAGTAATTTTTTGCCGCCTTCCGATAAGGTGGCTGATTTAACAATGCTCATATTTTTAAAATATCAACAATTTCCCCATTTTCCCAGGGTATACCATCCAGACCCTGTGCTTTTTACATGTTTATTTTAATACTCTGGAATTTAATCTCTTGTCACCTTTCCCCCAAAATGCCTCAGATATGGGTAACAGTCCAACATTTTTTTCCTGCAGTATTAATTCAGCTTCTGTACTAGAATCTATTTAAGTTTCTGGTTGTTGAATCCAATTAATATTTGATATTGAGAATTGTAACCACCAATGATAATATTTTGAAATAAATGTTATCTGTTGTGTATTTTTCTTGTATATGCACAGAAGGATTTTTTTTTATGCCTCCCACATTCATTTTTTAAAGAGCCATCAAAATGATTCATTAAAAGAAAAAAACAGAAAAAACCCCATTGCTGCCATTGGGACCAGGAGAAATCAAGCCGCATGGGCAGCATAGTGAAAATTCAATAGCTTGCCAGCATGGTGGAGAAAGGTGCTGTCAGAAACCAAAAACTATATATGCATTGGAAATATATGCCTGCATTGTGCGTGATGAGTGGTTGCTAGCTACTCTGAAAGAAATTAAACTAGTATTTCACTGTCATGCTTTATATGGGGCACTCTGAAGGCCATGCATAAATCATTTTCCACATTGATCTGTTGATCCATAAATGCAGAACAAATTTAATTAATGATTAATGACAAATTGGAGCGCTCTCCACATACAGTAGTAGTGGAACAAAGTTGCACACCCAAGCCCTGGAAACATAGACAATCAGGCTAATTTCATGGGCTGCAGCAGCTGTTATTATGATTGGTCTGCTTTTGCCTATCAAGATCAGTTAGACAAAATAATTTCAACCCCCCACATTTGCTGAAATATGCAACAGAGACAATGAATTGACAGAGGGAGAGGGAGAGAGAAAGAGAAAGAAAGAGCTCCTAAATACTCAGTTTCGATAGGAGGCATATTATAGTCTGTTGATGTGAAGTGATACTTATGTGATGATCACAAAGTGATGCTGTGCTGCTGGCTGTGTCCTCACGAATCATTGCATCCCCTTTAATAACAGCATATTCAAAAGTAAAGATGTTTACATGTCAGCACTGTGATATGAAGTACACTTTTCTGTAGCTTCGTCTCATGGCCCTGCAGTAGCAGAAGTCATGGAACTGTCCTGAAATGTACGGCTGAAGGGCAGCATGCAAATTTCATAAATACCATATCAGCCTGAATATAAGCTGCACCTTTAAAATTCGGGGGGCAGGGAAGACAATACCCGAATATATGCCACTCCCTTAAAATTCCACAGGCATTCACACCCATTCTGTTTTACCGTATGTCTGTTTCAGCAGCGCTATCATAAAAGCCAATTTTTGTAAGGTCACGAATTTAAGCCACGCTTGAACTTTTCACGGTTGGAATTTGGGAGGGGGGGAAGTGAGGCTTATATTCAGGCCAATACGGTAATAATAATAAAGAACCACATGGACAGGACCAGTTATGCTGCTCTTTCCTACATGTTCATCGCTCTAGCTCCAAGCTAGGTGACAAGTCAGTGAGCAACCCATGTGACTGATGTTCTCCCATGGGATGAAATCATGCGGGGGAACCTGCCATGCCACTGCAGCAATATCTGACGAGTATATTATATCCCAGGGGAAATGAATGTAGTAAGGTATATTGGCATTCATCACGTCATATGCCAACTCATTCAACCCTCCTTCTGTAAACACCAACAAAATATTAAAAGTGAAGAGAGATTTAATCATCTGAACTATATTTACAAAAGTGCTTTCAAGCTTCTTACACTTGCCGGTTTGAGTTGTAACCATTGGCTTATACTATATAGACACAGTTTAATTAACTAATCTTCAAGTGCTTTTATGAATATAGTCTAATTTTCCTAAGGGTATTTATTTTTGCTTTTAATTTTGCATGCTCACTGGCAGAATTAGAATTCACAGCAGCTATATTTGGTCATTCGGTTACTCACCCAATAAGGGGAGGAGTGAGACTGTGCTTGCCCATTACATCCTCCCCACACCTGGTTCTATTAGTCCCTATGTGTTGGAGGAAGGAGATTTGCAGAGGGGAATCTGCCATACATACGTAGACTCCCCACACAATGTAGAACTCCACATGATTGTCCAGGTTTCTAAATCACAAAGAGAGACTACATCCATAGAGCACCCCCCCCCCAATTCAGACCTTTCCCCTCCAATACATGAAGGGTAACAGAACCAGTCATGGAGGTCAAAGAGAAGGCAGGGCCAGTGAGAATGAGCCGCCTTCCCCCCTCTTGTGTTTGAAATTGTGTGAGGGTGAGCACTCAGGCTAGTGTCCCATGCCATGTGGATGCTCACCACCGAAAAATCTTTAAATACAAATTATAGATACACATGTTACAATATGGCACTATTTTAAATCTCTCTATTATTATATGAGACACACAAGGACTGCTCGTGTTTGGATTCTATCCTGTCTTTAAAAAATCCTGCAGCAACCTGTTTCTTCACATTGTGCCAGTTTACATGGAAATATAGTCATCAGTTAGGCCTCATCTGCACTGTATATTTAAAGCAGTATCATACCACTTGATATGGGGCAAGCCATGGCTTCCCCCAAAGAATTTCAGGAAACCTAGTTTGTTAAGGGTGCTGAGAGTTGTTAGGAGACCCCCTCTAGTCCCCTCACTTTCCAGAGTCGTTTATTCTGTCTTCACAGGCAACACATTTTACAAGAACAGGCAAAGAATACATTATACTTTTATTATGGGGGAATTCTAGAAGCTGCAGGCCATAACTGAAATCACATTGCAACATTGTAAAATATGGATAGATGAGTTACTGTGCTTCAGGGAACAGACTTAGACTCGCCCGGGACTTACGTTGATATGGCTCAAAAGTTTCCAAATGGAAAGTGGATGGACTCACACACAGAGAGAGACCAAGAGCATGAAATCTTTAACAAGAGTATTGATTAAATAATTGTGCCAATACTACAGAGAAAGAGGGAGGGAAAGGAAGAGAACGATAACCGCTGAAATTCAGAAGGACCATGAAAAATTTATATGCTAAACATTCCTGATAACATAAAAGGAACTCAGCTAACTGTTGATGCTTCCTGTTAATGATTTCACATATTAGTTTTGCTATTCATATATTAGTCGGCAACCCCGCCCCCTCTTTTTAAAAGGGTATTTCATAGATTCATAATTGAATAGGCTCATGAATGGCTGGCTCCAGCAAGCTTCCTTGTGGTTTAGAACTGTACTGATTATTCCCATGTTGACTACTTTATATATGTACCTCAAGCTTCCTTCAATTCCTGCTTAGTTCCCACTATCACAGTTTCACCAGTACCAGCAGTACTGCTGCACCATCAGATTGTATATGATGATGTAACTTGGTGTTTCTTGTCATTTCTTAAGACAGAATCTGAGCTAATGTGAAACCACCCCTCATTGCTGAGACAATGGCAGGAGCAAATAGCACATGCAGTCAACCAACCCAACTAAAGGAAGCCAAAACAATGCCAGGGGGATGTTTTACACCAGGGATGTTTTACACTATCAATTTCGGTTTCTCATTTTTCCATTCTTCAGTTCCATTTTCTACATTTGCACATTAGTTTCTGATACGAAGTCCTCGTGAAAATTCGCCAGCTTTTAGTGCTCATTTCTCATAATTAACACATTTTTACAAGCCCTTTCCCATAATCTAATGCATATGTACATTTTCCCCTTCTAATATATGCAGTTTTGTACACTTTTTTCTGGCTTTTCCCCTGAATTTTGCATCACAAAATTCAGAGAAGTGCAAAGTTCAGAGGACAGCTGCCTTTTGGTTCCCACATTGTTTCATGATGTGCAGATTAGGTTAGATTTGTTTTTAAAATATTGATCAAACTGAATTTCTCTTCCCATTCCTATTCTGCAGAATGGCACTCTATGTTATGTCATATTGTTGTTTAGTCGTTTAGTCGTGTCCGACTCTTTGTGACCCCATGGACCACAGCACGCCAGGCACTTCTGTCTTCCACTGCCTCCCGCAGTTTGGTCAGACTCATGTTTGTAGCTTCGAGAACACTATCCAACCATCTCGTCCTCTGTCGTCCCCTTCTCCTTGTGCCCTCCATCTTTCCCAACATCAGGGTCTTTTCCAGGGACTCTTCTCTGCTCATGAGGTGGCCAAAATATTGGAGCCTCAGCTTCAGGATCTGTCCTTCCAGTGAGCACTCAGGGGTGATTTCCTTAAGAATGGATACATTTGATCTTCTTGTAGTCAAATTACCTAATGACCCCTCCTCCTGCTTCTTATTTATTATTTATTTGTTTCACTCCATTTATGAACCACTTCCAATAAAACATCCCAAAGTAATTTCTCAGTGCAAGCATCAACAACAGCAACAACAATTATTTAAAAAACCAGCAATAGGAGATGCTACAGATGACTTTTAACAGAGGCAAAACCACCCCTGGCCAGGACTCTCCCTTGCTGTTACTCTCATTGTGTTTGCTAGGCTTACATTCTTAAACCCCCTGGCTGGTTGCAGTGAGCATAGTAATTCTATGCAGGTTTATAATCCCTATTGCTATCTAGAACTAGGCAACCAGGAAGATTGCACAAGAAACAGCATGACAAAGGGTAGGGGGAGGAAGACAGGGAAAAGGAAAACTCACAAATGCATGAGCTTACAATGAATTCTTTTTAAGAAAAGGAAAGCTAGCTGGAGCCGATACATGCCTTGTGCATAGCTGGAAGCGTGATGTGAATGGCAGTGCAGCATGACTTCATCCTTTTAGTGACCTCAGCAAAAAAAAAAAAGGGAAAAAATTGCTCAAGTTTAACTCTGCGAGTGCTTTCTCTAATGCATCCTTTCCCGAACTATGGGGGTTAAGATTGTATTAACTTCTCTTATCTACCCTTATCGGTGTAGGGACCACATTTTAAAAGGAAATGGGAGAAATGGGTTTAAAGATCTTTCAGCTCAGGCATGCAACTAAAAATATCCCACAATTAGATAATTTCAAGGACTGGGAGATACAGCCAATTTGACATCAGAATGAACAAAGCCTGCATTCTCCTGCACTCATATCCAACTGTTTAACATCATGGACAAAGATCTTTTCTCCACCCCACCCCCACCCCCTTCTTTCCCCATTTCATCATTCAGCCTTTTAAAACATTTTATTCATGAGAGCTCTGGCTCTGATCATTCCAGTAATGAAGGACTTCAAAAATGAAAAAAGAATAATCCATAAAGTCACATTGAGGATTCAGATGTGGTTTTTAATCTTTATCTACTTTGGTTTTTGTGAAGTCCTGCTCTGAGAAAACAGAGGGTGGGGGAAAACATTGCTATCTGCCTTAGTTAGGAATAGATACCAGACTTTTTTTTAAAGTGTGATCAATCAGGGGCATTGTCAAATGAGGACTCAGGCTTTTGTGGTGGCCTCCTATCTTCTGCCCCTTCCACCATTTCTCAATTTTAAAAAAACAAAAGCAAAAAGCTTTCCTTCAGGGACAGCTAGGTTCACTGCAAAGCCCAGTACTGGTGAAATCCCAGCTACTCACCACCTTAATTTCCCAGAGGCCTCTCTTTGTATATATGTTAGTAACAGAAAAAAACCAACACTATGATTCTAGTAAACAACTGCTTTCAAATACAAATGTGCTCTGCAGGGGAAATTGCAGTTCACTGGTGTCTTGGACAATTGCAGAAGATGACTGCAGGCACTCTTGTGTGACAAACGAGTCGGCTGCAGGGATATTGTTGCAGTTGCCCAAGGTTAAGGAATATGCTTAGTATACACAGAAGATGATTGAGGTCTTACCAATATTCCAATTTCAAGCAGCTGAGGGTATTGCTTTGCCTGTGCAATAAATGCAAAGGGTATACTCTCAGTCACGTCTGAGGAACAGCTTTTGCTGTGAATAACTTTCGTTTGTTAGTTTTCCTTTATATAAATAAATATGAAAATGAGCTGTTAAAAAAATTGGGCACATGCCATCCTCTTCCACTCACACACACCACTATGCACATGGGGAACATCCCCAGCTATCTGGGGACTCGTTGGAGGGCTTAAAATCCCTCTCCACCACTGGCCCTTACTGGTACTTACTTAAAATCAGTGCATGCCTCTCATAATAGCATCCAGAGGTCATGTCCCATTCTTGGACCACAAGTAGTCTGCATACATGCTTTAAGGTGGCTGGATCAGTCTAGTCACACATGGACCTTGCATTGTGCTTGTAGAAACCAGACATATACACCTGAGGACTGGAGCTCTTCCTGTATGCACAGTAGGGTGCATAAGTGACTACTTACACAGTTCCAAAAAATAAGAAATGCATCCCATTAAAAAAAAATTATGTCAATTTGCATATGTATTATATGTATAAATTCAGTTGTAGAAATTACTACTATAATTTAAATAGACATACAATATTTTGCCCGATTGGGGAAGACTTTGCAGATGCTCACTAATGAGAGGTGACTTCAAGGACCCCATTCTCCCTCCTCGTGGTTCTTTATCTTTAATCTGGCCTTGGAATGGATAACTCTCCAGTATAGGACTCCTTCCAACAGAAGGCTGCCTTTTGTACACATGGCCAGTGCACAGGCAAAAATGGAGCATGTCAATAATTTTAAAATAAGAAGCAATTTAAAGCCTGTTTCTGAACAATGTTGTGTACAGTCATCCTAGGTTTAGATATTTGAGTCACTATAAATTATTCTCAACTTTAAAATTACTTCTTTCTCCCTCAAGCCTAAGGATACCTTATAAGGGAAAGAAACTGCGCAGCTGAGATTAAAAGAGTTCAGCAGTGGATACGGCAAATATTGCTGGAGTTCATCGGATGATAGCTCCTTTAAAGCCTATTGATGAATACAGAAAATGCTTACTCTGTGTTGATTAATTCTCAGTGACATATCACTTTCTCTTTGCCAGACTTGGGATTTCATTAGAGTCTCACTGAGTTTCCCTGAGAATGGAATTTAAGAGAAATGTCACTTTACATACATCAAGGAGCTGCAGCCTTTCCAGTAGGCTACATTATTGAAACCAAATTTGACTTTGTGTGAATGCAAAACATGGTTCTGATTACAATACTAGGCGTTCCCCCCCCCCTTGTGAGTTTTACTTTGTGTCTCCTACATTGTTCAAAAGCTTCAGTACTTCTTGAGACATTCTGAGACCATGAGGTGGGGTCAAGCCCTACATTGACCTTAAGGAACCTCCAGACATTTATTTCTTCATATCTTTTAGGCAAGTCATGGAGCTCAAAAATCTGGCCTCATATATAGAAATGCTTTTAAACATGAGTGATATATTGTTAATGTTTTTAGCATCCGAAGACCATACGCATGACCAAACACTAAAAATGGAAGTGTTAAAGTGTTGGGAAGAAGAGAAGAGTAAAGTAACCAAGAGCAGTCTATGAGGATGAGAGCTGCCGCTTGCTTGCTCCCAACCCCAAAACTTGTCAAACTGTTACAAGCAGCCACTGCTATTTACCGGGAGATGAAGGGCAAAGCAGCAGAGAGGTCAGCACCTTATGAGAGCATTGGTGGGAGCAATGAAGCTGGATAGTGCCAGCCTCCCTCCTGGTTCGCGGAAGCTGCTTTGCCCAGAGGCCAGATGCACAAGGCTGCCCCTCATCAACCACTCTTCAGAGGAACATTCACTACCTTCACAATTAGGTTTGCACCTAATATTCCACATATCCACTGGGACATCTTCAGGAGAAGAAAAGGCTAAGGAGCAAAGCCTACACAAATTTGGAGTCCCTAAGATGTTGGCGCTGTGGGTTAAAGCCTCAGCGCCTAGGGCTTGCCGATCGAAAGGTCGGCAGTTCGAATCCCCGCAGCGGGGTGCGCTCCCATTGCTCGGTCCCAGCGCCTGCCAACCTAGCAGTTTGAAAGCACT
Organism: Podarcis tiliguerta; assembly: GCF_965153285.1. Classification (NCBI taxonomy): domain Eukaryota; kingdom Metazoa; phylum Chordata; class Lepidosauria; order Squamata; family Lacertidae; genus Podarcis; species Podarcis tiliguerta. The sequence continues at coordinate 69,216,843 of NC_139535.1, read as the reverse complement.
CCCGGGTGCAAGTAGATAAATAGGGACCGCTTACTAGCGGGAAGGTAAACGGCGTTTCTCGCCAGAGCAGCGATGTCACGCTGGCCACGTGACCCGGAAGTGTCTTCGGACAGTGCTGGCCCCTGGCCTCTTGAGTGAGATGGGCGCACAACCCTAGAGTCTGTCAAGACTGGCCCGTACGGGCAGGGGTACCTTTACCTTTAAGATGGTTGGATGGAGTTTGTATTGTTCTGCTTTCCTTTGGACCACATCTTGTCATCTGGGCAGCCTCGGACCTCTGGCTTGTTTCCTAAAGAGGTTACTGCAGTGCTGCTAATGGAGCCCAAGGAGAAGGGGACGACAGAGGAAGAGATGGTTGGACAGTGTTATAGAAGCGACCAACATGAATTTGACGAAATTCTGGGAGGCAGTGGAAGACAGGAGTGCCTGGCGTGCTCTGGTCCATGGCATCATGAAGAGTCGGACACGACTAATCGACTAAACAACAACAACAAATGCAGCAAAGACAATGAAGGAGGAAGCAGTTATGAGTTACTGGCATTTGCAGCCACATCAACCACTGTAATTCTCCAGTGGTTTAATTTTATCCCTGGAGGTGCACTCCATTGTCTTTTGAGAAAGATGAATGCCAACATAAAAAGCAATATTCCATGAAAATAACCATATTTTTATGACATAGCAAAATTAATTGGCCATCCTACAGCACCTTATGGCTCCCTACTGCATACACACACACACACATATACATATAAGCATAATCTTCCTAGAACCCGCTTTTTGTTGGATTCATGAAAGGTTATACATGAAGAGATGTAGAAGGGACTCTCTACAATAAGTGTAGAGTGCACGCTCAGTGGGTATATAATTGTGAGTGAGAGAAAGAGAACAAACTATGGAGAGGCAATAAAGACTCACCTTTTGGCCACTTCCTTTGAGTTTCATGATGAAAAGGGGGGTCATTGACATACCTGGACCAGCAGAGCCCTAAGAGTAATCCATTCACAGTAACAGATTCTCCCTACCTAACTCTACTGTGCCAATTTAATAGCAGCAGTAGCAAAGAAATGCACAAATCTTTTATTTCCAAACTGAAAATGACTGAATGTTTCAGTGCAACAGTTATACCCGGGAACCTCTACTCTGGGTGAAACCACGCCTTATGGTAGGAATCTACATTTGAAAGTCTTACAGCTCCTCATAATCTGTTTCTTTGCTAAGAAGTATGAAGAGAGGTTGAGACAATTGCCAAGAAAACAATGCACGTACACCTTCCATGCATAATTTCTAAAAACAAGACATTGAGCCTACCAGAATTCATAGCCTTCAGTCTGGAAGTCTTGGCTGTCCCTAATCATAGGGTATTTGGGAAATATACTCTGCGTGTATTCAGAAGCTCCCTCACTTTACTATCACTCTTGTGTTTCAAGCCTGCTTAATAGGCCTGGCTCACACTTAGGAGGAGTCCCCTGGGAATAGATTGCATTTTATTTTTGGTAAAACTCATTTGGACAAAACGTTCCTGGAATACTGATTTATTTACAGCAGGGATAAATTTTTAACACAAGGCCCACATTTCTTTCTGGGCAGCCTTCCTGGGCCTACCTTCCAGTGATGGGTGGGGCCAGAGGAAAAAGTGGGCAGAGCAACAAATGTAAATTTTACCTTTGCACAGGAGGCTAGTTTCTACACACACCCAAACCCCACTCTCTATCATCCATCCAGACAAGCAAGAAGTGTTATCAGACTTGAAGGACACATTCCAGGCAGGCAAAAACACTTGAGGTGGGAAGCAGGGTCGGAAAGAACCTGGGAAGAATTTGTTGGAATTCTTCCCGATAAAGAAGCCCAAAGGCCCTATTCAAACCTCAGGTGTGAGGTTCCTCATCAATATGTCTACATTTTTTCACCTTTCTATGTTACATATTACAGAGACACCCCAAATGGCAGCGTATTTCACGATTTGAAGTGTGGGGCTTTAAGGTTTGCATAAAGCTATAGTTTTAAGTTTCTGGCATAGAATGACCTTGACACTTTGTTGGAATCAGAAGCCACACAAATAAAGTGACCACGAAGTCAATATTTTGCATCAGATACACTGAGCAAAACTTGTAAAACTGTTACAAGCAGTCATTAAAACCAAACTCCCTTGCGCAAGAGGCCCTAAACACCTACAATAAAACGGATTGCATGTGGTTCTGCTAACTCGTTCCATTTGTGTGAGGGAGCATTGCCTCTTGTTCTGCATAGTACTGTGGCTAATGCGATGCAGGGGTTAGAGGGTTTGTTTTGAGGAGCTCTTCAGATGGAAGCAGGCAGAACGAACACCCTTGTGTTCTAAAAATGCATCTGTGCAATGGCACTGAATGTTGTGGTCATGTGTTTGCAAAGTTTTTAGAGCGGACGAGATACAAAATGATCAAAGCAAGACTGGATCTTCCAAAAGGGGCGAGAAACCCTTGAAGTGTTTCCTTTTAGAAATAGTCGTTTCATTTCCTGGCCTGGCTGCCCCAGACTTGAGCAACATGTGACCCACCAAGATGTATGCAGTCTAACAGCCATGTATTATGGCTTGCCAGATGCTTGACAACCCCTCTGTGTTTGCAGTTCTCGGCACGCAGCAAAAACAGAAAGCGTATTGATCCTGTAGCCCACTACCATATATGGCTGGGAGGCCGTGCTTTATGTGAGTTTGCAAGCTCTGAAGCCTTCCTTCAGACTGTCCCTACAGAAGTTATATAAAACCTTAGCAACAGTTTCACAATGAAATTTAAGGAGGTAACTCACTCTCCCCCACTCACCCACCCCATTTAAAGTGTAATAAATATAATTTAATTGATAAAGTTTTAAAGGGACAGCTGCAGCTTTCCCCCACTTGATTACGTAAGACTTCCCATCAAGTAAGGGTGGGAACCTCAGGGATTTACTGGCATTGCACAACCAAAAGAGGTCAGAATCTAGAGCTTCGATGTGGCAAGCATTTATATTTGTGGGGCTTGGGCCAGAAAGTCAAATAAGTTCAGTTTGGTGAGCATTTTGATGTGAATTTCCCTAATTCACACTTCCTGAAGCAACATGTAGACTGAAACTTAGCTATCCCTTTTAACTTTGCACTTCTCTGAATTTTGCGATGCAACTCTCCAACAAAAAAGAAGTGTACAAAAAATTGTGTATATTAGGGAAACGTGTGCATTAAGAAAATAATATATTGGTGGAAATAACATTGCATTGTATTAGAGGTGATTGCTTGCAAGAATGTGCAAATTAGGCCAAAATGCATCCAAAAATGTCTATATTAGAACTGTGCATTAAGATGCTGAATAACTTTCATGCTTATGTTTATATAGGAAAGAGACAGATGCCTGAAAAGAAACACACACCTGCCATGTGCTATCATCTTATCTTCTTTGATCCTGCCAACTAAGACTTACCATAGTCCTCCAGATATTGTTGGACTACAACACCCATCATCCCTGATCTTTGAGCATGGTGGCTAGGGCTGATGGAGTGCAACAACATCTGGAGGGCCACAAGTTCCCCATCCTTGCCTGAGTGAAAACAAGGTCATCACTAAGTCCATTTTGTAATGAAATATTCATTGATATATACTTATGGTAAGCCTTCTTTGCTAAGCCAAGGAGACAGCAGCAAGAGTTGAAAGACTGTGGAAATGTATAGAAAAAGGAGGTACCTTTTATCATATGTGGTGGATCTGCCCCAAGGTGAAAGACTTCTGGGAGATGATTTATAATGAATTGAAAAAAATGTTGAAATATACATTTATTAAGAAACCAGAGGCCTTTCTTCTTGGAATAATAGGTTTGGAATTGCCCAAGAAAGATGTTAGATTGTTTTTGTATACCACAACTGCTGCTAGGATTTTGTTGTTGGCTTAGAAGGATTTAAATATGTGATGTTATAGAATAATATGTCTAAAGTAATATGAAAAGGGAAAAAAAGATGTTAATTGACTAAGTAAATTTTATGAGAAATTAGTTTTGGAAAACTGTTACAATGATATACACTGAAACTCAGCCAGGGGGATTCGAGGAAGTCACCTAACAATGTTAATAATAGTGGAACAATTATAGTTAGGATTTATGCTTGTTTGTTTGTTTATAAATTTGGAAAACCAATAAAAAAAATGGGGAAAAAACAAGTCGAAAGACTGGTGTGAATTTTCTCTAAAAGGTTAACATAACTGCTGGAGGAAGTAAAATCAGCCGTTGATTAATATTTCTGTTTCTGAAGCACATACCCACATTGCTTAACCTAACCTGCTTTTTCTCCTTCCCCCAAACAGACTGGAAATAAAAACATAAGAAGAGCCAGATGGGTGAGGTCATGGGCCCTTGTAGTCCAGCATCCTGTTCTCACAGTGGCCAACCAGATGCCTGTGGGAAGTCCACAAGCATGATATGAACCCAAGAACACTCTTCTCTCTCCCCATGGTTTCAAAAAAAACCCACCCCTGGTATTCAGAAGTATTACCGCCTCTGAACAGATATAAGAAAGAGAATACCAGGTGTGACAGCACCCTTTCACATGTTTTAAAAATGGATTCATGTTTCTTTAAAGGCAAGCTGTATTTCTATTCTGTAAAATAGCTTCTTTCCAGTGGCATCTCAAAACTTATTTCTTTATCCTTTAAAAACGCAAGCTGCACCTTCTAGTATTTTGTAAAATTGTTTATTGCATGGTAAATTTTGCATAATTCATAAAACACCATGCGAATAGTAAATATGCAGACAGAATTCTATAAAGACAACGTTTGCAACAAATTATGTATTTAGTGCTTGAGAGATTGGTGCAGCCTCATATTTTAATAGCCTAGAATACACCCAAAACATATAATTAAGATAATCAGGTGTTTTGGATAAATTGCTCTGTATAAAAGGTTGTGAGGAGCATGCAAAATGAGAAAGCTAGATCTGTAAAACAGGAACAGGGCGACAGCAGTTAGATGTATATTTTAAAAGCAAACCAACACATGTAAATGCACACACATCTATGCGCATGCGCGCGCACACACGCACACATGGAACTGATATAACACAACATTGATCCTGAATAAATTCTCCATATAGGCTTTACAATAATATACCTCCTTATGTACCTTTGACAGTCATGCCTTTATGTTTTATTACATTGTTTTAATCATTGGCTTAACTATTTGGGGCTTTACGTTTTAAAAGTAAGTACAGGGGAGGTCATATGTGGAAGGAAATGAAAAATGCTTCTATATGACTGCAGCCCATTTCCATTTGTATCATGCTTTCTGAAAGTGAAAAGGAATATACCTATTGCACAAACAGAATTTAAAGAAGGCAACAATCTAGTGCTCTGGTTGCATTTTTAATGCTAGGGCCAGACTATATTTGACATTTGTCACATCATTCATTCTTGTTTAGCTTACTTTTTTATAATAAATAGGTGGTTCAGGCAGGCCAAGCCAGACTGGGCATGGGGGAAGGATCTTAACTACAGATGAGGAAGCTGTGGCCCTCTAGATGTTGTCAGACTACAACTCCCATGATCCATGATCATCGGCCGTGTTGTGTAGGATGGATAAGAAACTGAGTCCAAGAACAGTTTGCCCATCCCTGGAATTTGTCATTTGCCCCGCCATGGTCCCCTTTGCAATACCCACCCACCCCGGCTTCTATTTGCATTGAGAGTAATTGTGAAAAGCTGGCATGCAGGAAGGTAGGCATAGCAAAGAGAACAGAATCATTTTGCTCATTTAAACAGAAAATTCATTAGCAATCTGTGAAGGAAATGCTTCATTTTTACAGATTGCGTAGGCCCCATGAAGCCTTAACTGACCTTTTAGAAATCAATACTGTACTGCTCATCCAAGGTTGGCCTTTGTAAACTACATGTATACATCTATTAGACTCAAATAACCAAAGAAAGAAAAGTCATTTCCCCAATCTCCCCCCTCTCTCTCACACCACACTGTTACACACACACACACACACACACACACACACACTCCTTATTCAATCAGCACATCACAGTAACTGAACTAAAGCTGAGGTAAAAGAAACTTGCTCTCCTATATTTTCCTTTGCGAATTATGAAGTTCAATATTACCCCAGGTGTTCTCTGGGTTCTCAGATAGCACTGCAATAGCGGTGGGGTGCCTGTAATTAAACACGCACTGACCCTGGATTCTGGTATTTTGTAGTATTTGATACTTAGGACTCAGCCACGTTGGCAAAGAAAAGGCGCTTTATATGCGTTGTTAATGCATTATAGCACTGTGACACCAGATGGCACTGTGGAGTTCCATTTTTGCCAACCCAATTTCTCATACAAAGTTTGCAACGTGTTTAACTGAAACACTTTTTTGATGTGTCTAGATCCAGCCTTGATGTCTAATGGCCGACAGTACAGTGTACCTCAGGTTAAGAACTTAATTCATTCTGGAGGTCCGTTCTTAACCTGAAACTGTTCTTAACCTGAGGTACCACTTTAGCTAATGGGGCCTCCCGCTGCCACCGTGCCACCGCCGCACGATTTATGTTCTCATTCTGAAGCAAAGTTCTTAACCTGAAGTACTATTTCTGGGTTAGCAGAGTCTGTAACCTGAAGCGTCTATAACCTGAAGCGCCTGTAACCCGAGGTACCACTGTACTGGTAGCCGATATATAATGATGTATTTTAAACGTAAAACGTAAAAGCAAAAAAAAACTTTCTATCTGTCAGAAACATTTCCCAGCCAAACACTTCCATGTCCGACACAGAGTCTGTTACAGATGGTACTGGGGGAACTTCTAGGTTGCACACCCACAGTTCACACCATTGTCCATTTGTGAATGGACGGTGCGGCCTAGAATATCAAGGCCAAGACATTGCCTCCCTTGTCAGGTGTGGCTAAAGGTTCTAGAGGTCATATGCTAAATGTGCTCTCGGTGAGCCATGATGGGCTTACCTAACAGAAGTGGCAAGCAGTGGCACCCCAGACAGCAACAGGTAGCTGATGACCATCGTTTTTATTTCCTGCAATGCATCAGAGCATCACTACATCTGTGGCATTGTGGGGAAATTGCATGGCAGCTGGACCCAATGGCCCAATACTACTTTGAGCATTAGGCAGGGGATTAAGCAGGTGCTAGCAGCCGGCCCTGCCAGGATATTGGTGTCCTGGCAGTTGCCCAAGAATACCTGATGCTGCTGACACCAGTCCAGGGCCTTGCGGCTTCTCATAACAGGTGACGAGCTGCCATGACCTCACCCTGCGCTTTATTACAAGCTCTGTTTTGCTATTGAAGTAACTGAAGTTATTCAGCTGAAGAAATGAGCGCAGAATGGCATGCGGTTGAAGTGATTTACAGATCAGGGAGTTGGCTAGACAGGCAGGAATTGAGTTGGGATGCCTTCATAAACAGAATAAAACTATTTATAGGCACTTCCTAACGCCACTGCCAATTTTATTTTTAACAAGTTTCCTTGCCACCTTTGCAACATATCCCCCTTCAACCTCGATCCATCCTAGGGAAGGTTGTCGTTTTTAGGCATCTGCATTTATGACTACTCTTCTCACGAAGAACTCTTTTTGTACAGACTTAACTGTAATATTATGGATGTAATTTTTGGGTCCTTGCTCGTTCTGTTGCCCATGGGTAATAAATATGTATGTAGTCTACATTGTCGCAAGGGCAAAAACCTGTCCATCACATACATAGCTAGGCTTACCTAATCAAACTGTGATACTATGTAGTGGAGTAAAGATTTTCTGTGGGGGCGAGGGGAGAGGTGGTGGTTCTATGTAAGTGGTACACCTGTCAAACCAATTTACAGACATCTTAAGGTAAATTCAGGGATTCTTTGATTCTATGATTCTTTGATAAGAAAAGCTCCCAATGGAGCATAAAATATGTTTTGCATATCCCACGATTTCATTTGTAGGGATGCACTATCAGGCATTTGTCTAATAATGCTTAGGACTAGCTATTTGATGTAGTAAATTTGCATACGTTGATTGTAAATACTATGGTAAAAGTGGGGGGGGGGTCAGTTTAAATGCACCTTCAACTGATAAGAGATTGTGTAAGTGTATGAACCACATAAAAAATAATGTGATTATGTGAACCTCTGGCAATGCTTTGGAAAGGTTTGATTTCCCTCCTCTGAAGTTGTTGTTGTTGTTGTTTCAGCAAGCTTTTTGCTGTCCTTCCTTTTTTGCTTTCCACGCAGTCTGCTTCCTCTCTTTTCTCTTTCCATGTTTGTTTTCCAAGATAAAAGCCATTATAAGTTAAGTCATGTTTATTCAGAAGTAAGTCTTAATGCAGAGGGCCTTCTTGGTAGTGGCACCCGCCCTATGGAACACCCTCCCATCAGATGTCAAGGAAATAAACAACTATCCAACTTTTAGATGACATCTGAAGGCAGCCCTATTTAGGGAAGTTTTTAATGCTTGAAGTTTTATTCTGTTTTTAATGTTCTGTTGAAAGCTGCCCAGAGTGGCTGGGGAAACCCAGCCAGATGGGCGGGGTAGAAATAATAAATTATTATTATTATTATTATTATTATTATTATTCAGTGGGCTTTACTTCCAAGGATGTTTAAGGATGGAGGATTGGAGTGGAAGCTTGCCCTACCCCAAAGCTTAGTCCCAGACTAGCCAAACAGCTTGCCCTGTAGTTAAACCAATCATCCCTAGCTGGTGCTTTCCAGATGTTTTGGATCACAGCTTTCTCCCAGACCCATCCAGCATGGCTATGGTCAGGATTTATGCAAGTTGTAATCCAAAACATGTGAAGGGCCCCCATTTGTGGAAGACTGGGTTATTCTTGCTCCGGGGTTTTACCAATTCATACTGCAAGTAGAGACTCAAATGCTTCAATGTCAGCAATTAATAATTATCAGGATGATAGAAACAGCACAAAGAACTGTGATCTTAGGGTGAAGGGGATTTCCTTCTCCCCAATACATGGTGGCATTTTTTTACAAGGATCCTCCATTTGCAGTCTGAAATGTGACATTCTTTATCTCTTTATCTTAGTTTTAGCTAGTGCAGCTCACTTCAATGTATAACACTTTGAGTGGAGTATCCTTCAAATGATGCACCAAACCGGGTACAGCGCTAGAGGGAAGAGGAATTGAAAGACAAATGACGAGAAATGACGCAAGAAACACCAGAAACCAAACAAAAAACCCCCGAGCACAACAACCAGAAATAAAGTAGCTAAACCAGAGGATCTGCGGTGGCAAAAGAGCCAGCCCCCACGGACGTGGGGAGGGCGTGAAGCCCGCAAGCCCACCTCGTCCCTAGCTCAAAAGTGGCTCTCCCATTCTGAGTGTTTCTTGTTAAACTCAGCAAGTTTGGGGGGAAAGACCCAGCAATCAAAATTGTGTGTGCGCCTCCTTGTAAGGAATCTCTTGATTATTTGTAGCTGTCATTGGCCATCAAGGAATTGCATTCTGTACAATTCATACAATTTGTTGTTGCAAGCTTATTGCAGCTCCGGTGCAAGAGGCAGGATACTGGAGTCATTTGTATGCAGTGTTTGGAAGAAAGGAGCTTCAAACACTGCAGGGAAGAGGAAGGTGAACTTGGCCAAAAATAGGAGGACTAGGATTTCCTTTGTTTCTGACAGCACAAATGCAATGGCTGAGGCTTGTAATACTTGAAAGCTCTTGTAGCCAGAAAAAAAGTTTCCTGCATTTATAATTTTGCTTCCTTTTCCCAATGGTAGCTGTGTTGCAGGCACTGATGGATACATCCTCCTTGCATACAAATTGAACCTGAGGTCATATTTTGCCACTGCTGATTGCTCAGATGGATCCTTAGCCCATTCTTGAGTGTGTAGTTTCCCCACTACCTCACCGTAAATACACTTCATAAGATACAGCTGGAGGACAGTGATCATTAAACATTACGCCTTTGCTTGCTAGGCAGATGGTCTGTGCCCACAAAAACCAAACGTTTGGATTTTTCCATATTTCTTGAATGGATATTTCTTGATCCGCAAAATCACATTTTTCCAAAAAGCAATGCCTTTGCTTCATCATACATAAGGCAGCAATTTTACTAATAGCAAGCATGTACTCTGCTTTTTAAACTGAGGCAACATGTCTCTTTGCAACAACCGGCTTGCTTTGATTGCAGCCTTCTCCATTTCTTGGCTTGGCAGAGACTATGTCATCCAGTGGAGTTTTGCACTGGACGTGCAAGTTCGGCAGCAGGGCAAGGAGGCCAGGACACACCACACTGCCCGTCCTTTCTGTGACCTAAAGAAAACTGAAGCTCTCAATAAAGTTCCTTAAATGCCAGAAACAGGTAGAATGCCAGCAAAAGGAGGGGGGGGTGTTTGCTTTCCAGTGTTTTGCATTGTGTGTCACCTGTATGATAATCTCTCTGCTGGACAGAAGTCATGGGTGTGTCTGAGGTGCAAAGAGTTCCTAGATTTCTGGGAACAAGTTCATTCCCTTGAGGCCTATGTAAACCAGTGTAAAGTGATGCATGATGGGGCAAAAGTTAATCTTAATTTCACATTTACACTAATGGGGGACTGAACTAGCAGTTACTGACCAGAAATGAGACTTTGGGGTTGCAGCAGATGAAGATGTTGACACAGTGTGCAGCAGCTGTGAAAAAGGGATCGTTAGAAAAGGAACTAAAAAGAAAAAAGGTTCAGAAAAGGGCAACCCAAATGATCAAGAGAATGGGTGTGACTCTCCAATGAGGAAAGGTTTTAGCGTTTGGGGACTTTTTAGTTTAGAGAAAAGACATGGTAGGAAGCGCAGGGCTTTTGTTCAGTCGGAACTCACCGGAACTGTGTTCCGGCACCTCTCAGCTGGGCCTCAGAAGTGGGGGAGAGACCTGGCCAGCCTCAGCAAAAACCCACTGCCTTTCTGGCTTACAAGGAGACCCGCCCCAAACCCCAAAAAGGCTCTGCAGAGGGTCTCCTCATGAGCCGGAGGCACAGTGGGACTTTGCTGAGGCTCTTCAGCCCCCCAGCTAACAGCTGATGTGTGGGAAAGCCGTGCCTCAGCTGGGCAAGCTCCCACGCTATTCCAGTTCATGCCAGCAGGAGAGGCGAGGGGGCAGGGGGCTGATTAAGCTCGCCAGCTGAGGTGCAGAAGGCTCCCCTCATCTCAGCTGAGCACCTCAACAAGCCTCTGGCACAAAGAGATCTTCTTTGGGCTCTGGGGTGGGTCTTCTGAGGGAAGTCATTCCGGCACCTTTTTTGCTCGGAAAAAAGCACTGAGAAAGCGTATAGAGAAAAGTGTTTCTCGCATGCTCATGACATGACTTCTTCACACAGCAAAGGGTCCCACTATGGAATTCGCTTCCCACTGGAGGCAGTGATGGCCACCAACATGGTGGCCTGAGAATAGGATTGGACAAATTCATGGACAATAGCTACTCACCACAATGACTGTGTTCCACCTCCCCTGTCAGAGGCATCATGAGTCTGAATGTCTGTCGCTGAGAACTGCAGGTAGGCGGAGTCTTGCTCTTATGTTATTAATTTAGCAGGCAGAGTTAATTTTATAAAAAGGTAAAGGTAAAGGTACCCCTGCCCGTACAGGCCAGTCTTGACAGACTCTAGGGTTGTGCGCCCATCTCACTCAAGAGGCCGGGGGCCAGCGCTGTCCGGAGACACTTCCGGGTCACGTGGCCAGAGTGACATTGCAGCTCTGGTGAGCCAGAGCCGCACACGGAAACGCCATTTAGCTTCCCGCTAGTAAGCGGTCCCTATTTATCTACTTGCACCCAGGGCTGCTTTCGAACTGCTAGGTTGGCAGGCGCTGGGACCGAACAACGGGAGCGCACCCCGCCGCGGGGATTTGAACCGCCGACCTTTCGATCGGCAAGCCCTAGGCGCTGAGGCTTTTACCCATAGCGCCACCCGTAATTTTATAGAGTTGTATTAAAACTTCCTTAAGTGCCATCTGTTGAATTCCATGGTCTCTGCTAGATTATCATTAGTAGTGGCTGATTCTAATCTTTACTAAACTCAGAATACCGGATAACAAATACAGTCGAGGAAGCACTAGACTTTGAGAGAGAGCTGACAAGGCTGTATTTCAAATCCTAGATTCTGAACTTCGTTACTTATTCCAAAATAGGATGGTTGAATTGTCAGTAGAGAACTACAGGGAAGGGCATATACCTCAGTAGCAGAGCTCATTGCTTTGCATGCAAAATGTCCCTTTATTCAATCCCTGGTGTCGCCAGGGAAAGACTAAACCAGGCTTCCTCAAACTCTGCCCTCCAGATGTTTTTGGCCTACAACTCCCATGATCCCTAGCTAGCAGGATCAGTGGTCAGGGATGGGAATTGTAGTCTCAAAACATCTGGAGGGCCGAGTTTGAGGAAGCCTGAACTAAACCTTGCAGAGCTGTTGCCAGCCAGTGTCAGCAATACTAAGCTAGAGAGACCAATATTCTGACTTGGTATAAAGTGGCTGCTTACATTCCTGTACTCTATTTAAAACCATTTGTGCAAACCAGAGGCTCGATACTCACCTTAAAGTAGCTGCACTGAAGTCCCAGTGCAAACATTTGTTTAAGAGGTCTGGCATAAACTCTGGCCCTTTGAAGATGGGCATTCCTCCAGCTTCAAGCAAGGGCGGGTTTGTCCCACCCCATGACTGGAATGAAACACTGCTGGAAGTGGGGGTGGCACAACACATGGGTGTCAGCAGGAAGCAGGCTTGCACAATCAAAAGCATTATGCCTATGCATTTGTGCTGATATCTCCTTTATCTGATTTGCTATTTTGCTGCATTGTTTTATTTGCGTTCTGATTTTTGTCGATCAAATTGCTCTATGTCACATGGAGATCTTGGTTACTAAGCAACCAATGAATGCTGTTGTTGAACTTTAATGCTTTTACTGGTCTTTGGGTGCTTGATACCTGCGAGAGCACCTTCTCCCACGTTGACCTTCTGCACCCCAAGTTTAGCAGACGATGCTCTGTTCTGTGATCCATGTTCCATGTAAAATCTGTAACGTTCCAGCACAGGACTGTTTGAGCTGAGATGTCCTTCCTTTGTATTCTTTGCTTAGCGAACCTGAAGTGCCTCCCTTTTTACAGTTTTTCCTTGCAGCTCAAGCCTACTTTTATTTTCATAAGCCTTTACTGGTTATTTCTTAGTCCTGGCTTTTGAGGTTTTCTGCTAGTGATTATAATTTGTATTTGTTGGCCAGCAGTTTTAAGGATTCTTCTACAGTGGTACCTCGGGTTAAGTACTTAATTCGTTCCGGAGGTCCGTTCTTAACCTGAAACTGCTCTTAACCTGAAGCACCACTTTAGCTAATGGGGCCTCCTGCCGCTGCGCCGCTGGAGCACGATTTCTGTTCTCATCCTGAAGCAAAGTTCTTAACCTGAAGCACTATTTCTGGGTTAGCGGAGTCTGTAACCTGAAGCGAATGTAACCTGAAGTGTATGTTACCTGAGGTACCACTGTACTCAGTGTTTGGTTTTTTTCCTGGGGGGATGCAGAGGTACACATACCCCTAAGCATTTTGTGAATCTTTGTACTTTTGTCCATTTTCTATATTTATCTTTCCCAATTTGAGCTATAAAATGGTGATTTTCTTGAGTCAAAATGAGAGTACCCCTAAACATTTTTAAAGAAAAAAAGCACTGCTTTTACTATCTTTATTTGTATGTCGCTTTGACATACAAATTCTGCTTCTTTTATTCCACATAATTCAAATTGTAAGTGTTCTTCGCAGGCATGATGCTTGCCTCCTGAATGAAGCTCTTGAATCTCTGGTTGTGTGTGGAACAGCAGTTTGGGAACTGCTGTTCTAGAGATTTCTCATCACTGTTCCCCCATCCGCCTCAGCACTATTCCTTATCTATAGCTGCAAATCAATTACTTAGTTTTGAGTAAAACTGCCTTGTCTAGGTTGCTTAGTCATCTACCTTAAAGAACTAAGAGTTCTAAGATGGTGTCTTAAGATTACTAATGCTGTGACATAAGGGAAGCTAGAAGCATTCAGAAAAGTTGTGTCCAGTAGAGGCAGAAGTTCCATTGCTTAGAATAATAGAATCATAGAATTTTAATGTTTGGAAGGGACCCTGACTGAGATTCATCTAGTTCAACCCCCTGCCATGCAGAAATCTCAATGCATGGTCTGTTGCTTCTTTCTGTTCTGAAAATTTCATTAAGAAAACATGTAGCACAGAGGATGAAGACACAAGTGCTAATATTACTTAAATATGACAGAGCAGATAGTTGCCCTTTTAATGCTGTTATAAAAGCATGCATACAATAAGTATATTTGTTACAAAGAATAACTCTAATTTCTAATGTTAGTTTACTTAACATTAAAAAAAACAGCAAAAAGACAGTTAAAGTCTCTGTAGTTTTCTAGTCACTCCTGGGAGATGTTTGTTGCAGACTCTCTCCTCCCTCATAGAAAAGCATTTTGGAACTTACTGAATATGGAAATCAAAAGCCTGAAACGTGGCAATCAAAAGTTTTAAACATAGCTATAGTTGGCAGAAAAAAAATAGTAACCCAAAATTTCACAGTTTGTTGAGATGATGAAACCTTCAACATTCTGCACAAGAACTGATATAGTGCTGGCGTAACTTTATTTGCTAAACAACAGATGGCTGCAGCGCAATTCTGGCTTCTGACTGTTTTATGTGATGTGATGGCAAAGCATCTTGCTTCCATTTTGACTGAACCTTTGGCCTTGATTGAAATCACTATTTCTTTTACGAATTTATTTCCTCTCTTTGGATTTTCCTGGTTTAGGATGGTGGAAATAAGAAATCTACTCCCTGCACATTGCCATTTCTGTTGTCATTTACCACTTAGTAACACTGGAGCCATTCTCACTGTGCCTTTATCAAAGAATTTATGCACAACTGTATGTTGCTCTGTCCATATGGATTTTCCTTTCTTTTTTCACTCCCCTGTAGTAGGGTCGCTTTCCATTTCTTATCCATGTTGTATCTTATAATAATAATAATAAATAAATAATAAGGAGATTTTTTGGTTTTGGTTTTTTTACAAATATAGGTTTGCAAAATAACTACATCTCCATTTGCTATAATTAAAATATTCTAGATGGAGTGAGATCCAAACTAATTGATTCCCACATAACAGAAACAAGCACTTGACTCACCTTAAATTCTGTCCAAGACTAAGGAGATGAAAAAGCTGAGATAAAACCAATTCTTTTGCTTTTTGTTTTTAACATAGATGCTTTCACAGTTCCATACATATGAAAGACCCATTGATTGCTCAAGACTTGCTTAGGTCAGCAAGAGCTGAAACCATTAAGAGCCATGATTATCAATAACACATTCTATATCTGCATTTCATTTCCCCCCAGCCTTTTTTTAAAAAAACAATTTCTCCATCCAATCATGTATATATACTTCACTTCATTTGCATCTGATGGAGTGGACTGTAGTTCATGACAGCTGGTGACATAATACATTTGTTAGTGATACGGAAGGGGGGGCATGTCTTCTTCACCTCCTTCTTCGCTACAATATATCCATTTATTTCCAATTGTCAATGTCAAAAGGGACTAAAATCTATAAAATTCATAGAAAATCAACGTGCCAATTTGCTCAATTTCTCTAGGACTCCATGACACCTCCCCTGTCCTCCAAAATCCCTCAAGCAAGGTCTCAAGACCCTAATCCTGTCAAATCACTCTGCCAAGCCTTTCCTCCGGGCAAGGCCAGGTGGCAGACCATGCATACATGGACCATTGTCTTCTCATCAGGTACTCAGGATATGCTTATCTGTGCATATCTCCAGCGCTGCATATTCCCCCCTCCCTCCTCCATATGTTAATCCTGTGTAACCCAACCTCTTCTTAATGTATTCATGATGTAACTGGGATGTATTTTGCACTGTATTCTGGGACATGGAGGGAAGTTTCAAAAGTTCATGTCACCCCTTCCTTCTTATCTTTCTCTTGGTCCGGTTAGTGAGAGAGACCATGGACCGCCGCTCGACCCGAAAAGGGGGGTTCTGAGCTCTTTCTCTTTTCCTTAAAATCTCCAGCCAGCCGCACCAATTGGGAACCCAAAAGTAAGGCGGAGAGAGCCGACTTGAAAGACAGCCAACTCTCTGCAACTGGCATCTCAGTTGAAAGCAAGGGGTTGGAGCTCTCTTTCCGAACTTCCCTAGCGTCCTTGCAAGGGGACTCTTCCTTGTTTTCGAAGCAGAAGACTAACACAGCTATTCCTCTGGGGAAACATTTCTACCCAGGTGACAAGAGAAGTTCTAACCATTTCCTTATACCTTTCCTCTTTCGCTCAACTGTAATAACAACATGATCTTTGTACATTTCACAATTACAGATGTGTGTTAAATGCAGGCAAAAGCTAAATCTGTGAGCTGCTTCTGATTTAGCAACAGGGGCAAATTTTATTTGCCTCTCGGGAACTGTTCTCACCACTCCTTGTGGTTGTTCCCTCCACTGAGTTACAGTAAGGTCATGGAGCAAACTACTCAGCTATCCAACTTGAAAGGCTAGTACGTGACTCTTCAGAGCTTGAAATTCAGTGGAGAATCTTGCTCTTCAGGTTATAGTAAGCAGCTTTTGTCAGCTGAATCTGATCTATTAGCTTTTCCGTGGCCCACATGGCCTTAAACTGCAACAAGGTTTAAGGATTAAATAAGAAGCCTTCCTTGCTCCGTAAAAAAGAAAGGATTTCAATTACATTTTTGTTGTATCGTTTTAGTGGTTTCATATTCAGCACTCATTTAAGGATTTTAAAGGCTTTTGTCTCTCCTGTTTCATGTTTGAATTTAATCCCACATTAGAATCTGAAAAGTCAAGGATTAGCTTTTAGGAGCAATCTACCAAACACCCTGCTATCTCTGTTGATTCCAGTAGGGACTGCTATGTAAACTCCATTCGTTTCAGTAGGCTGTTTGCCAAGAAGCCACATGGGCTTCATCAAAATATCATCTCTCAAAAACTGGGGGACAAATCTGAGTGATGCTTAAGTAGCTTGTAAGGATCAGAAATAAATTTCTGACTTCCAGACTTCCAATCTTAAAGAACCACATCAGAAAGCTACTTCTTAAAAACATTGCTAGTTTATCCATCAGTGATCCAGAAACTTCCCACACAATCTCATTTTTGTCTGCCCTAGTTATTTATTCTGATACTGGAACTTTATTTCCACTTACTAAAAATTTGGAACATTATATTCAACTAAAACCGGAAATAGCAAATAGGCATTTCTGAGACACATATCATCATGATGTTGGGCACTTTCTTTGCCTGTGTACGATGCATACATACCCATGCTTTCTATGGCATGGCTATAGCTCCAGCAAAGCACGCTAAGCATGGAGTAGTTTACATTTCTACAACTCCTCTCTTGCTAATCAGTAGTTTGGAGGCAGGGAAAGGGATAGCGTTAGTTAAGGGGAAAGAGAAGTTATTTCCTCTGTAGCCCTCGCAGAAACTGAGGAAGATGGAGTGTAGTTGAGGAAAGGTCCCAGGGGCCAGACTGGAATTCCCTGAGGATCATGTCCAGTTCATCAGCCAGAAGGTTCTTTATTCCAAGAACAGTGCATTTGTGATTATGATAACCTTTGCAATAATTCATGGTTATCTTCACACTGAGTGAGCAGTGTACGTTCAGATTGTGACAAAGAAGCAACTTTTCTAGATAGGATAAATGACTGTCCCTTAGAACAATACATATTGCAGATGATGATGATTACTGTATTTTTCCATCTATAAGACACCCCCATGTATAAGACACCCCCTATTTTGGGGGACTCAGATTTCAGAAAATGGGGGGAGATGGCCCTGTGTATGACGCCCCCTATTTTTTTACATTCATTTTTAGGGGGGGGAACCTAGTCTTATACACGGAAAAATATGGTAATTTCCAGCCCTAGATTTAGTCTTGAGTGGTATTCAAGATCTTGTATGAGATACTTTGCTATTGGCATCTGTCTGTCTCAGGAGACAATGGAGGCAGAGACAGATTTAGGGGAACGCGACCAGTTCATTCTCACTGGGTGTGGAGCCTTGGGAGCATTGCAGGAGGCAACACAACTGTAATGTACAATGTACAATGGAAGGTGAGAGGTGGGGGTGCTGAATTTTGGCATCACACAGGTTGCTGCTGAAATTTGAGGCCCCAAGGTCCGCCACTGATAGAGGACTGCACCTTTGGGGATGAAGGCAAACCATTGAAGATTTGCAGCACCTGCTGTGCCTATGGAGACAGACACAGGAGAAACACGTTTTATTGTAGGCGGAGCAGATGAAGGGATTCAGTTTTGCTGCTATGGGTGCACCATGGCATTTCTTCTCTCTATGTGCCTCCCAGTGGTCATTCCTCCTCTGGTCACTGCTGTGGATACGTGACCTGACTGCTTCCCCAGGCACTGTGGTGATCTGCAAGGGATTCCCACAAGGTGGGGTTTATGTTGCCAGCCTTCATGTCTCATTTGCAAGTGTTGTCAAACCAGCTGTAAAGCGAGATGACAGTACTATCAAATTCAACACATGGAATAAGTAAAAAGTTGCCCATAGAGTCCAACCTGGTCTCATTTAACTACAAAAAGAGGAAATATATTTAAAAGATGAGGGGATTACATAAGAGGAGGTTGAAAGGGACAGTAAGATTAAATCTGCTCAGGATGTTTTGTGTTTTTTAAGCAATTCCACCAGGCACTTGGATAGAATGCATCCATAAAACTGTTGTTGTTGTTGTTGTTGTTGTTGTTGTTGTTGTTGTTGTTGTTTAGTCGTTTAGTCGTGTCCGACTCTTTGTGACCACATGGACCAGAGCATGCCAGGCACTCCTGTCTTCCACTGCCTTCCGCAGTTTGGTCAAACTCATGCTGGTAGCTTTGAGAACACTATCCAACCATCTCGTCCTCTGTCCCCATCTCCTTGTGCCCTCCATCTTTCCCAACATCAGGGTCTTTTCCAGGGAGTCTTCTCTTCTCATGAGGTGGCCAAAGTATTGGAGCCTCAGCTTCAGGATCTGTCCTTCCAGAGAGCACTCAGGGCTGATTTCCTTCAGAATGGATAGGTTTGATCTTCTTGCAGTCCATGGGACTCTCAAGAGTCTCATCCAGCACCATAATTCAAAAGCATCAATTCTTCGGCGATCAGCCTTCTTTATGGTCCAGCTCTCACTTCCATACATCACTACTGGGAAAACCATAGCTTTAACTATACGGACCTTTGTTGGCAAGTTGATGTCTCTGCATTTTAAGATGCTGTCTAGTTTTGCCATTGCTTTTCTCCCAAGAAGCAGGCGTCTTATAATTTCGTGGTTGCTGTCACCATCTGCAGTGATCATGGAGCCCAAGAGAGCAAAATCCCTCACTGCCTCCATTTCTTCCCCTTCTGTTTGCCAGGAGGTGATGGGACCAGTGGCCATGATCTTCATTTTTTTGATGTTGAGCTTCAGACCATATTTTGCGCTCTCCTCTTTCACCCTCAATAAAAGGTTCTTTAATTCCTCCTCACTTTCTACCATCAAGGTTGTGTCATCTGCATATCTGAGGTTGTTGATATTTCTTCCAGCAATCTTAATTCCGGCTAGGGAGTCATGCAGCCCAGCCTTTCGCATGATGAATTCTGCATGCAAGTTAAATAAGCAGGGAGACAATATACAGCCTTGCTGTACTCCTTTCCCAATTTTGAACCAATCAGTTGTTCCATATCCAGTTCTAACTGTAGCTTCTTGTCCCACATAGAGATTTCTCAGGAGACAGATGAGGTGATCAGGAACTCCCATTTCTTTAAGAACTTGCCATAGTTTGCTGTGGTCAACACAGTCAAAGGCTTTTGCATAGTCAATGAAGCAGAAGTAGATGTCTTTCTGGAACTCTCTAGCTTTCTCCATAATCCAGCGCATGTTTGCAATTTGGTCTCTGGTTCCTCTGCCTCTTCTAAATCCAGCTTGCACTTCTGGGAGTTCTCGGTCCACATACTGCTTGAGCCTTCCTTGTAGAATTTTAAGCATAACCTTGCTAGCGTGTGAAATGAGTGCAATTGTGCGGTAGTTGGAGCATTCTTTGGCACTGCCCTTCTTTGGGATTGGGATGTAGACTGATCTTTTCCAATCCTCTGGCCACTGCTGAGTTTTCCAAACTTGCTGGCATATTGAGTGTAGCACCTTTAAAACAAGTGTGAGAGAATGCCAGAATGCTAAACAAGCAGAGTCAACAAAACCATAAAGAGTGAGAAGGCTTCTCAAAGGCATCAGGTTGTAACCCTAGTTGTAAGCAAAGTGCTAAACTAGATGGATCTTTGGTAATAAATAAATAAATAAACAGTGTAACTTATTATTCATTTGGTCCTTTAGTCATAAAAGTATTTATATGCCACCATTTCAAAAAACAAAAACAAAAAACAGGGGGATTTATGTCTCCAATTGAAGCATCATGTAAAACAAACCAGTGCAAAGAAATAATAATTTAAACAATTGTTTTCTGAGTGGATGTTTTAAACTCCAACTCTCCAGCATTTGAGAGGACACTTAGCATACCATAGAAGAGGAGAACTCTCCTGCTGTCTGCTAATCAGCACAAGGAGTGGTTTACATTGGAAAGCAGTTGCCAAGGGCAGGGGCAGAGAACATTGCCAGCCACCTCAATGCAGCAGCTGGCCTGTGTCCTCTGCAGTGTTTCCCGTGTTGAAGGCTAACATTTTGCAGGTGGACAAGAAAGAAAGAAAGGAAAAAAGAAAGGAAGACTCGATTCTATCTTTCTTCCAGACAAGCCCATGGAGCTTGCAGTTTCACTCCACTCTGCTTTAATTTAATGTAAACTGACTGGTTGAAGCATTTCCTTCTCTCTCTTTTTTTGTGAGAGCAATATTAAAGGGATATTATGTGACAAGCAATGTTTATGTTCATGCCAGGGGAGGGGGGAACAGAGGAGTGGGTGGTTCTGATCTGAGCTGCACCTTCTCTTAAGGCAACACCTCCCTTCAGGTATGGTTTTGCAGCTCAGTTCTTGTAAACAATGGAGCGGGATCGTAGACTGTGATCTTCTGAGCCGGAAAGCTAGGGAGCCCTGAATGCACCCTTTATCTCTTGTCATTCTGATGCAAGGGTTTTAAAGCCTGATTTGTCTGTTCTGAACAAAGAAGAAAGCTGCTAGAGTGAAAATACAAATAAAACTTGCCAGACTATGCAACTGCTAACATGCAGAGGCTCTATTTGTTTTTATACCACCCTCCATCAAAATGGATCCCAGGCCAGTTTACAAGGTTAACAGTCAATGTATATGGTTCTTGGACACATTTTCTATTCCACTCTGCTGCTCAACAGTTTGCAGTAATGACCATGTCACCTTCCTGCAACAAGCCTCAGAGAAGAATTAGGTTAAATTTTATATTTCCAGTTTGTTTTTACTTCATTTGACATCTGAGCATCACATCACCCCAAATAATAATAATAATAATAATATCTTTATTGTCATTGCCCCCTTCGGGGACAACGAAATTACTTGACTGCTCCATAAAAACACTAATTAAACAATACAGTATAATACAGCAAGGGAGATTAGATGACTTTCAAAGTCCGGGCTTCCCATTCAGGGCCGAGATCGCTCTGGAGAAGAAGCTGTTCTTAAGACAACGTTCTTGTCTTCATCATCCTGTATCTCTGTCCCGACGACAGTGTCTAATATTCTAGGGTGCTCTCTTTGTATTAGGTATTAAGAGGTCAAAAATGTGGAGACAAGGGGTAATATGAACATCCCCTTAATGAGTGTACAGGTTGCAACAAGGAATCATCATCCTGCTCAACTCCCCAAGCTGAGTGTGTGCACCAGAACAGTACAGAGAATGGCAGATCCAATCTTCCTTCTCTGTGTGTAATATAATAATAATACTACTACTAATACTACTACTACTAATAATAATACAGTGGTAGCTCGGGTTAAGAACTTAATTCGTTCTGGAGGTCCATTCTTAACCTGAAAATGTTCTTAACCTGAAGTACCACTTTAGGGCCTCCCGCTACCACCACCCCGCCACTGCACAATTTCTCTTCTCATCCTAAAATAAAGTTCTTAACCTGAGGTACTATTTCTGGGTTAGCGGAGTCTGTAACCTGAAGCATCTGTAACCTGAAGTGTCTGTAACCCGAGGTACCACTGTATATTATTATTATTTATACCCTGCCCATCTGGCTGGCTTTCCCCAACCACTCTGGGCGGCTCCCACAGAATATGAAAAACGTAAAACATCAAACATTAAAAACTTCCCTAAACAGGGCTGCTTTCAGATGTCTTCTGTTTATATATGTGTGCATCAATTTCCCAAGGCCCACAAACAGAGCTTGTTGTCTCCCACCTCACTGCCCCTGACCAGCATTTCCTGGTAACACCTTCAGCATAATATGAGCAACCTGACATTCTTCTTTCCCTTAAGTGAGCTTTCCAAGCTTTTCATGTTGGTGACACACTTTTTAGACAAGTTTCATGACACAGTAATTCAGTTTTACTAGCAAACCAGAGGTTAAACTAACCCCTTTCCAGCCCTGGGAGGAGCATGGGAAACATTTGAACGACATAAACACACACTGCAGTCGACACAGAAATGTGTCGCGACACACAGTTTGGAAAGCTCTGCCTTAAGTGTTTTATCTGTTTCTTAATCATGAGTGAACACTACAAACGCAAGTGGAGATGACTGCCATATAATTACTTGGCTCATGTTTTTCATTAACTGAACAAAGAAAAAAAATCGTTTTCTTCTTTTCGCTTTTGTTATCTATGACCCAGGGGTGGGGGTGGGGATCTGTTTTGCAACAAGAATTCTAACTTAGTCTGGAAATTGTCCAAAAATTGCCAATGCACTTAAATTTTATTCTTGGAGACCATTTATGCCTTGTACCATTACAACATGGGGAGGGGGAGGAATCAACGCAGCCATTAATCTAGGTATATTTCATTTTCGAAATGATGTAAATTGAAGGCTAATCATTAAAAAGACTTTTTAACTAATCATCTCAGAAAAGGAGTGAGTATTAAACTTTTCTGCTTGCATGACCATTATTCAG
Source organism: Podarcis tiliguerta (assembly GCF_965153285.1). Taxonomy (NCBI): domain Eukaryota; kingdom Metazoa; phylum Chordata; class Lepidosauria; order Squamata; family Lacertidae; genus Podarcis; species Podarcis tiliguerta. Next base: position 69,193,847 of record NC_139535.1, on the reverse strand, counting down.
TGGCAGTTTGTGACAGGTTTTTAAAATAATTATTAAGAAGCCACAGACACTTTTCAATAACACGGTTCTCTTATTGGCAGTTGGGCTGTTTATTTTACTGTATTAGCTTCACACCCCAACATAACACTGGTTGGTCTAACATGAGAAAATATTAACAGCAGATTTATGCTGCTTTCTGAACTGATTTTTCTGATACTCGTTGTAGTACACACATTTGCAATTCAGCTTCAAGAATGATAGGCTAACTTTTTCCAGGGTTCAGCAACTGCTTGTATGCATTTCTGAATTGTATGATACATGGCAAATTCAATTCAATTTTTAACTTGGTGTTTTGAGGCCCACAGACCAGTGCATGAGCGGCAATCAGCTTAGGGATTAACACTGTCTTCATGTGGCTTGTAGCAGCTAGGCAAGCTGAATCAGTGCTCAGCACTTGAAACATTTCAATTAGAAATGCTCTAAAAGGGATTCTTAGAACTTGATCCTGTGCATGTTCAATCCCACAGCAAATCCCACAGTGTTTAATGAGGTTTACTCCCAACTTGGTTTGTGTGATATCAGAGCCAACCATGAAAACACGAGTTGCCCCTGACAGCCAAAAGAAGAAGAAAAACACCATGTGCTAGAAGCAGGATTTATTCAAGGTCTGATGTATTGCATTTTTAAAAATCTGATCTGTTTCTGAGTCACTCTGTACTCTTTACTCCGATCTGAGCAATTCTGTGTGCTCAAAGCTCTGTGTTCCTCAATCACTTTCACAGGAAATCTGAAAATAGCTATAACGTTTTCCCCCCCATTTGGGCCAAAGTGGATGAAATTTATGGGCACAGAGACCCCTCCAGAGTGAAACAAACATATCAAATCACAGATAAATAGGTCTAGGGGCTTTTGTGGACGAACCTTCTTCCATAATCCATAGGAATTCAGTGGGCCATAAGCTACACAGGCCTGCTCTAGAATCTGTTTTCCTAAAGGCAGGTGGCAATACCTATTTCCTTCAGAAAGGGACATTTTTTTCCAGTATCATAACTGTTTAATGCAGTATGGGTTCACTTCCCTTTACCCAAAAAGCCGTTTACTGATCATTCTGAGGAAACACTACAGCCATTTATCACTAAAGCATTTTGTAAAGGAACGGCTGTTGCCTTTTAATGGGCATGATGATCATCCTTGATTGCCCAATTGTATGTCTCCCGGAAAAGTCCCCCCCAAAAAAACTCGTAAAAGGAGCAATTTGCACATGAGAAGCCTCCTCCACCCTTCAGCTAGGGAGGGAGAGGGAAAGCTAAGCAATTAATTGTATCAGTGTTAAAGAAAAAAATGGGTGCGTACTCCTTAGCTTCTTTCTTTCTGCTAAAAAATCAAGCAAAAGGAGATTTATAGTGTGTAGTGAGCTGTTATCTATTAGTCCCAGCTGTGGCTTCCACACAATTAAAGGTGCCCTCCTAATATAATGAATGAAATTTGTTGAAGCAGTGCAGTGACTGTAGCATGTTTTTTCTGTGGGTGTGAGATCTGTAACTGTTCTGTGTTCCTCATGTTCATTTGTTTATTGTTTATTTTAGATATTGATTCAGTATTGATTGTAGTTGGAACATGTTTTAGGAAAGAAAGAGGAGGAGAAGGCTAGACTAGAGATCAGGGATGTCCCTGGATGATTTGCTGTGACAATCATCTTTTACACTTCCACATAAGAAAATAATATTCTAGCATGTATACCCTCAAAGACCTCAGCTCAGTCTTTAGGGTTAGTACAAGAACACTTCTGAATTAGGTCTAGGGGCTGAAAGATAATCTGCTGCCCAAGGACACCCAGTGAGCTTCACAGCTAAGATAAGGTTTGAACCTGGATTGCCAAAATCCAAGACCAATGTTTGATCACTGCACTTTGCTAGCTTCAGCTGGTATGATGATAATATGCAAATTGCAGTTTGCCTGTAACCCTAAACCATGGTTTAGTACAACCATGATAAGATTCCATAAGCCTGAGCAAAGCACTGGACTTGCATACTTCCCTGCTCCCTTCTCCTCTTCCTGGGTACCCTGGGAGAACTTCTGCTAAAGTTATTTTCAATTTCAAAATATCTCAGGTTGGAACCCCAGTTTTAAACAGTGATTAGTTAAAGGCCAACTTCATAACCACAATTTGATTGGCTTGTTTAGCAATTGGCCATGGTTTGTTTAAAATAAAGATTTCTGGTTTGCACGTCATCTCAACTAAGATATTTTTTGAAAGTGAGAGTAGTGTTGGCACAAATTCCTTCTTCTGGGCACAGGAGAGAAGGGAGGAGGGACAAGCACACAAGCCCATTCAGGAATCCCTTCTGAGATACAACCTGCACCAATTGCTGTCCGTTTTAATTTCCGGCTGAACGCCTACTTATTAACCTTGGCTTTTTGCAGGATACTGGTTTCTCAAAGAGCAGTTGTGAAAAGTGGTATTCTGTACTTTAACAAGCAAGCAGGTGAAAGGTATTTTATAAACAAACAAACAAACAAACTAGCCAATTGAATCTGAACCTTACAATGTTATCATCATCATCATCATTTACACCCCGCACATCTGTCTGGGTTTTCCCAGTCACTCTGGGCAGCTTACGGCATATTAGAAATTGATTGTCAAAGAGATGAAAACTAAACTACCTGTTCTAGGCATGGTCAATCCATCTTTCTTAGAATGCTATCTCCCTTTTATAAGTCCTGTAAAAAACATTACTGCACTACAATTACTTCATGGTATCTAGAACACATTGAAGGCAGCTCTCTTTTTCCACATTTTTTTTTCCCAATGGGTACATCTCCATTCACCTTTGTCTCTCAGTTATTTTAACAGAGCTTTAGCTTTCAGATGAGGGATTAACTGAAGGCTGTACAATTAAGTCTCAGAACTGTTCCCAGAGTACTCATTATGATATAAGCTTATGATCCGCTGCACAGTGGGTGTCTCTTTTTTAATACATAACTTTAGGTAAAAATTGATTTTTACATTTGCTCATCTATGGTGTCTTGGGTTTTTGTTTTGTTACAGTGACATGTGGGGGGCACCGCTGGGCAGAAGAGAGCTTCAAATTACAGTGATTTAACTCACAGTGTCATCTTCAGAAAATCGTGTTCTTCAACCTGTGCATTGTTCATGGATTTTTACTTTCTAAGGAGTCATACATTATTTCAATGCTGTCTCATTTTTTATTCTGAGCTGGATCGCAGCAGGTATCTTAAGAAAGATGTGCCATTAGAAAATAAGTATGATCATTCTCAACATTCTCTGCAGCAGGACAACTCCCAATCTGTCTTAAAAACAGAATTAGATGTGTTCATCCCGTCAGCAGCAGCAGCCTTCATCTTCTTCGTCATTTTCTACTATCACAACAAAGTGACTTTATACTACCTCCATCTGTTCAAATGTTCTGGACTCTTATCAGTCCCAACCGGAATGGCCAGTTGCCAGTGAAGATGGGAGTTCTAGTCCAAAACATCTGGCTGGAGCCAGATGTTGGCTCTCCCTGCAAATATCTGGAAACAATTCTTCAGTTTTTCAGCCTGTGATATGCTGAAATCCACCTCTTAAATATATCAGTGCAGGATGAGACAGCCCCTCCTCCTCCTTTTAATGATGAGCTCATTGTGGCAGCAGTGGCTGTGGCAATAGCAGAGATGGTTCTGTCCTTGGTGGCCAAGCCACCAGGAGCTGAGCTGTGTCATTACTGCTGCTGCCACTAAAATAACAAGTGAAGAAGATGTCTCAGCAATTGCTGAGAAAAGCCCCAAAGTACCATATGCAGACACACACAAAATAAAATTCATTCATCTCTGCTCAGGGATCAGCATTTGTCCCCAGCCCATGAAATTTGGATTGATCTTCATTCTCAGGCTCACTGAATCCAATGGGCTCAACCCCCCACTAAATATTGATGGAACTGCACCCTAATGACCTATTATACTGGAATAACCCAGTTAAAACTTCCAGACCAATACTTTCAATCTTTTGGATGTTTCTGAAGGCATTTGTCCAGCATTATATAGTATTTTAAGCTTGGATGCAAACAAAATTTCATGACCCCTGCTGTGCCAGCATTCCCTTTCCCCACCCAACGGATAAAGGGCTTTTTATTGCTAAAGTGCTCTCTGAAACAGCTTGGAAGACTCCATGCTGCCCTAATGTCAACATCTACCACAGTCAAGAAGCTCCATGCCAGTAGGGTTAACCCAGGGCTTGGGCTAAATATCTCCATGCCCGAGTGAGAGTTATAATGAGGCTGAAGCAATTATAGCTCAATCAAGTTTAGAATGTGAAATGAATAAAATGACTCACTATGTAATGCCTGAGGATGCTGTCTGGAGAGTGGCTTTTGGCAGACACATGGATGAACCAGCAAGCAAAAAGAAAATAAGAATGCATACTAATTTTGACATTTAAACAACCTCTAACAACACATCACTACAACCATTTAAAAGGGGGATTTTTAAAAAAGTTTCAAAAGCTCAGCCTATTGAATCATCCTATGAATCTTGCATCTCCAAGACAGCTGTATTGGCAACACCGTGGCCAGCAATGGCATGATGAATTTGGAATAGACACTGCTCACTTTCATCTTCCTACGTCGTCTTAAGCCAGTTAGCCCAACACAATCAATCACAGCCTGCTTCTTTTCATTGCTGTGGCAGGCAATGTGATTCAGCCTAAGAAAGTGGAGTTGGATTTTCAGCTCGACCTAGCAGCATCACAACTTGAATTGCAAACCATTGGCTGCTTATCTTGCTTGCATGGCACACCTTCAGTTTCTATCCTGATGGTGCTGATTTGGTTAGAGGCTTCCTCTCATATTGATACAATAAAATTAATTAAACAACCCAAACAACTAATTGAGCTAGAATGCAGAAACTCACATGATATGCATGCAAATAAACCACAAACTAGTCTTTTACTCTTTAATAAAACAAAGAGCCTTGTGTTTGGCCCTTGTTGTTGTTGTTTAGTCATTAAGTCGTGCCCGACTCTTCGTGACCCCATGGACCAGAGCACGCCAGGCATTCCTGTCTTCCACTGCCTCCTGCAGTTTGGTCAAACTCATGTTAGTAGCTTTGTGAATACTGTCCAAACATCTCATCCTCTGTTGTCCCCTTCTCCTTGTGCCCTCAATCTTTCCCAACATCAGGGTCTTTTCCAGGGAGTCTTCTCTTCTCATGAGGTGGCCAAAGTACTGAAGCCTCAGCTCTATAATAATCAAATCTACGGTGTCGTGAGTTGTCATAGGCAAGAGCCTATATTACCATATGCATGAAGAAGAAAAAAGAAAAAGATGCTAGAAATATACAATTAGAGGAATATTAATATGAATAAGATCTAGATGAAATATGAGGTGAGGCTGGTGAAGGGGACACTGAGATTTTTTTAAAAAATGAATAAACACAGGCTGAAAGAAGAGATTCATTTGCAAGAGGTGAACAAGTCCACGAGAACAAATTTTTTCTTAATGTGATTTTCACTGGCTGTCAATCTGCTACTGGGCCAAGTTCAAGGTTGTGGTACTAGCATATAAGGCCCTACACAGCTCAAGACCAGACTAGTCAAGAGACCTCCTTATCCCTTATATACCCAGTAGGGCACTGCATCCTATAGGAGAGTTTCTCCCTAAAGTCTCCAAAATATTAGAAGTTGCAGTTACCCAACTTTCAGTGTGGCTGCTCCTATTCTGTGAAACATCATGAGATGCAGCAGTTGTTACTGACCTGTAACTTTTGGTACAGCTTTTTTGACTGGATAAAATGTCTCTGTCTTAGGAGTTCACTTTGTATTGTTTGAAAGCTAATTTCTTTCTTTTTTGTATTGCTTTTAAAATTGTTTTGAGCTGTTTGAATTATGTGTTTGAAAATCATTTTAAGGCACATGTAAGAGGCAATAACAATACATAATAAGCCTTTGGGCTTTAGACCTCATATGAGTTCAGCTATGCCTGGGGAGAGCAGGGGCACACTTACACTGACCCTGGACTCCCCCACATCCCTTTCTGGCCTTGTGAGGGAGGGAGCTGGCTATATGCACACAGGCACCACACATGATTTAGGCTCTATTGCAGATGTTAATGTCGCACAGCTTAAAGCAATGGGATGCATAAAAACTGACTTCTCTTGGAATAAAAACTGTCCAGTCCACATTCCTTTTGCCTCTAGACCTACAGTTCCCAGCACCCGTAACATACTACATTCCCCAGGATGCTTTGGAGGAATGAATGTGCTCTAAGTGTGCATTGTGTGTAGCCAGGCTTGCTAACGATTTGCTGCTACTGGATAGTTGCCCATATGCCATAGAGTTGACTATTAGCAGTCTCCTCTCTAGTTAACAATTTTAGGTAATGGTATCTGCTTTCCAAGTTCAAGGGAATGAAACTACAAGGTTGATATTTTCTGTTCAGGCATAATGCTGCAATGTAGCTTCTCTCTCTCTCTCTCTCTCTCTCTCAAATGATATTTTACTTGTTATGCCATAATCTCTAATGGGCAGTTATATCTTTCAAGGATGCTCCAAGCCTTTTAAGAGAATCTGTGGCATTCAACTGAATCAAAAGCAAAAGGAGAAGAAGTTTCACCTGGGTTTTGTTCAAAGCTAAGTTAAATATTTAAAAAGCACTCCTCTTTGCCTAAAATGGATTTGATATCAAAAACAACGCATTGTACATTAAGGGGAAGTGAGATGTTACACAAGAATCCAGTAAACATACACAGACAATACATGCTCGGGGCACGTCATTAGAATAGCTAAACCAGGTGTGGGGAAACTTTTAACCCTTCAGATGTTGCTGGTTCTGAATTGAAACTCATACAATTCCTGGCCATTGGCCATGCTTGCTAGGGCTGATGGGAATTGTAGTTAAGCAACATCTGGAGAGCCAGAAGATCTCCACCTCCAAGGTTAATGTTAAGGTAGAAAGTGAAGTCACAAGGATGCCCTCCCCCCCCCCCTTTTTAAACTTGCAATGTGTCATGGAGAATTAGAGGTCAAAATACGCCAGGGAAAATAACATGAAGATGAATGAAGCTACCGAGATTTGGACACAAAGTTCTCAAATAGTGTTATATGAATTCAAAATGACCTAATTTTCAAATGTTATTTATTATTGGGGAAAGCCCTATTTGTTTTGGCAATAGCTTTGTTACACACAAAAAAAAAAGTGTGTACGGTTCCATTGACTCCACTGCCTTGGCAGTATCAATCTCATGCCTGGCCAACACGTTCTCCTTTGGAAGTTGACTTCATTTTTCTGGGCAATTTATGTACACTTGCTATTTTGGGATGGCACGTATTTAATCTTTTGAAAAAAAAAATAACCAAATGATCAACTAATTCCCCTCCCTGATTTCAATTCCATTGGATTTCTTGGTGACAACTATGAGTCATAAAAAAAATTAAGTGCGTTTGGTGTCTTTCTTTGATTATCTGGCCACACTCCACTGCTATACCATCAAAACTGGAACAATGCACTTGCATCCTATTTCCATCTGAGAAAGAAGCAAGTCCAAGCAGCTGGGTCCCACCCACCCCCTTTAATACATTTTGAAGCAGAGTCGCAGCTGTTACTCTCTCTCTCAGCTATTTTGTGTTACAATATTTGCTTTCTGTATAAATGTGGACTTTATACTTGCTTAAGCGTTGCCTTTATACCCTTACTGACAGATTGAGCTGGAATGATTCCTTCTATTTCAGTTAAAAGGGAAAGAGAGAAGACTCTTTCAGGCTGCAGTACAAGGACACTGACAAGAGAATAAGCTCTGTTGTTGTTTTTGTTGTTGTTGTTTTCCTGCCTTTTATTTTTTTCAGTAAAAAAAAATAGAGTGGGTTCTACTACTATATATATATATATATATATATACGCGGGTGGCGCTGTGGGTTAAACCACAGAGCCTAGGATTTGCTGATCAGAAGGTCGGTGGTTTGAATCCCCGTGACGGGGTGAGCTCCTGTTCCTCGGTCCCTGCTCCTGCCAACCTAGCAGTTCGAAAGCACGTCAAAGTGCAAGTAGATAAATAGGTACCGCTCCGGCGGGAAGGTAACCAACGTTTCCGTGCACTGCTCTGGTTTGCCAGAAGCGGCTTAGTCATGCTGGCCACTGTAATGTAGGATTGAACTTTTTTTTTTGCATTTGACTCCTATTAGGAAACTGGTCTTTTGTAAATAAAGAAATCATTCAGGTAGTAATTTATAAAACTGAAGAAACCCACTCTCACATCACATTAATGAAGTTAATATTCTTCTGGCAGACTAACATCTTGTTATTGTGATATGCATGTCACCAGTACAAAGAAAGGTGACTAATCCATTTGAAACGGTGCTATACAGGATACTTCAATGTACTCTTCCTTAGCAACTGAACGTTTTATCTTTTTAATCCTTAAAGAATTACAGGCCCACATCTCCCATTTTAAAGTCATGAATAATATTCAAGGCCTTTATTAATAAGCATAATAATTTTACAGCTCGGGGTTGAATTGCACCATCTATTATTCACCTTTCATGCATAGGATATCTAAAGTGGGTTGTCAACATTTAATGGCCTCAAGCATTTTCTTCATGTTAAAAGGATGAATAAAGTTCCTAATGAGCATTCCTGTCTTCTTGGTTGACACACAATCATATCACCTAGCTTAAATACCACGCATAAATCCTCCTAATATTTTGAATTACAGCTCCCATCATTCCTTACCATTGGTCATGCCATCTCAGTCTGATAGGAGTTGTAGTCCAAAATATCTGGTGGGCACCAGATGGGAAAGACTGATATTTGGAACACCTTCCCTTCTCCCCGACCCTATTGAAAATGGTATGGGAGATCAAGCTGGGATCTGAACCAAAAATGTCATTCTTAATATACACACAATACACATGAACTTTTATTCCTCTATCTTAGTCTTCAACTCGGATGAATGGCATCATGCTGTACTTATTTTCTGGCTGCCTTGATAATGGGTGCCAGAGACAAGCTTGGGCTCATACATAAAACATAAAGTGTTGTCCTAAATACACACACCAACGTTTATTCTGAGATCTCAAATCTCCAAGGCAAATATTGCATTGTAAGATCTTGTATCTCTTTCTTGGTCTTCTCAAGAGTGAACGTGGGGCTCCCGCTTGTTTTTTGAACTTTAAAATAAGAATCATCGGCACACCAACGTCCATCCTAATATCTCAGTGTTTGAGGGACAGCTCATGTCCCAACATTTGCTGTGTTTTAATCCCCCCCTTTTAAAAAAATGGATGTAAACACCATGCTGGTATTTGGACATAGAACATTTGGACATATCATTTGGACATATCAAAATGTTCAACCAAGGCTTTTCAATAAATTCATTAACTTCCTTCCAAGTATTTGTGTACTGCTTTCCCACATTGGGGTTTTCAGACCAATGGACAGAATGCCAAATAAGTGTGTGAAACCAAATGGGTGGTTTGACAGGACATTCTTATTATTATTATTATTATCATTATCATTATTATTTTAGTGCAGTCAGTGGTGAAATGATCAGCATTTAATTTTGTATCCTTAAAGTGACATTCTGGGATCAGTTCTTTGGAAACCCCTTCCTCTTGAAATAGGCCAGGTGCCTATAATCTTGGTCTCTTGGCATGACGAAGATCTTCTTTTCACTGAGACTTTCTCAACAAGGTGTGCTCTGTCTTATTCAAGGTGTGCTCTGTCATGGCTGCAGTCTGGAACTCCAATTCCAAAGATGAAATACATTAAGGGGTGCCCATACGGCACCATCAACAATATGAGCCTCTGAAAAAATAGATGGTTTTGGTCTCATCATTCCAGGGGAGAGTTTGTTACCTATGAAGCCAATTTCATATCACACCAAGGGGAGTTTTCCCATCACTAGTTTCATCTCCCATCTGTCAGGGGCAAGGGAAAAAATGTGATATAGTATTGAATTTTTAAAAATCAAGGAATGTCATATACTTAAAAGGAACACACACAAAATGCATATTCCACACATTTGAGGTTGCTGCTTAATTTTTTTATGCTTCAGATAAACTAAAATGATTTGCCTTTTCATCATTATTCTTCATTACTAGCTGGCCTCAAATTTTTATCCGTGAAGGAGGACTGGCTGTTCTCCCTCCAATCATTTATTTAAGCCAAGTTTGAAACATCTGGTCATTATTACAAGGTTTCTTGAATCTACTAGCTAGAGGTTCAGCTCACCGGATTAAACAATAGTCTAGGGATAATATACTGCTACCCTGATTGCATTCAGAGCACAAGAAGCAGCCTCAAATGCTAATGTTTTTATTTAACCAATGGTTGTCTTTTTATTATTTTATTTTATTTTAATCCCCAGTGTGACATTCCAAATTTCCCAACATTTCATAATTTTATCAAAATCACCAGGGCAACATACAGACCTTTATCTACCTTTTCAAACAAAACAGCCCGTGCATCAGAAAGTGAAGAGGTGTTGGCAAAAAACAACAACCCCTATTGTTCAAGCCCATGGTCATCAGCTTTTTGGATCCCTCAGGACTCTGTCTTCTCCCCAGTAGTTTTTAATACTGACATGGAAAGAGCATCTGGATTAGGAGTTGGGTGCCATCAATATGCTGATGGCACCCAACTCTCTCTCTCATTTCAGCTGATCACAAGGAGGCTGTGGAGATCTTCAACCAGCTTCTGGGTGCTGTGGTGGACTAGGTGTGAGCTAACAAGCTAGCACTTAACTGATACAAGATAGAAGTCCTATCAGCCATAAAAATGGATTGAAAGTAGAAGTTATTCTGGGTGGGACTGCACAGCCTCTGAAAAAGTAGGCTGTCGGTGTGTGGGAGCTCCAGGCTCCAGGACTGGTCTTTGATGTCCAGGTGACCATTGTGCCTAGGAGTGCCTTTGACCAGTTTCAATTGGTGTGGCAGCTACACTCCTTTCTAAAGAAAGCAGATCTGCCCACAGTTACAGATTCATTCACGCACTCTATATTAGACTGCTGCATAGCACCATGTGTGAAAATTCCCTTGAAATGTGTCTGAAAGCTGCAGCTGGTAAAAAAAGGGCTGTGACCAGAATGATTTCTTGTGCTTATTTTTCAGACCATATGTCACCAGTCATATGAGAATTGCACTTACTTCCAGTTTGTTTTCAGGCCATCTCAAAGTGCTAGTTATTACCTAGAAAGCTATAGAAGGCTGGTGAGCAGGACTATTTGAAAAACCACCTCTCCCCAAATGAATCTACCTGACGGTTGGGTTCATCTCCAAAGCCCTGCTCTGCATTCCATCACCAGCTAGGAATGTGATTAGGACACATGTCTGAAAGCGGAGTGGGGGTGGGGGAAGGCAAAGGACCAGACCTTTTGTGACTGAGGAACTCATTTTCAAGGGAGGTTAGACTGGCCGTTTTTCTGTTGTCCTTTAGACAAGGGGTTGAAATGTTTTACCGAGCTATGCTTTTGCTCACTTGTTTAATTTTTGCTTTGATTCCTTTTTTAAAAATGGTTGATATTTCATTGTTGTAAAGTACCTTTTTTAAGAGCCCAAGGATGATACAAAAAATGTTTTGCTAACAAATACCATGTATGATAGAGGGAAACAGCATAAGAAATAAGAAAAGCCTTGTTGGATCAGGCCCAAAGTCCAGTCAGCATCCTGTTCTGACTGAAGACAACCAGATGCCCATGGGAAGCCCAGAAGCAGGAATGGAAGGATCTGTCACGTTTCGTCTTCGCAGCTTCTCAGTCTTAAATTCATTTATCCGCATTTCTGCAGCAATTTACAACTTAAGAAGCAAAACTCATAAGAATTCTTCAACATTTAAGTGCAACTTTCTCTTAAGAATCCATCCCCAAGCCTTGATAGCAATGCCATCAGCACCAGTCAATTCTGCTCACAAGTGTATTTGAAGGGGAGGCTGGGAGCTTCCTTACACCATTGCATTCTCTTGCGAGTGGATTTACCAACCCAGGAGGGAGGAATCTTGTGGAGACTGAGAAAGACACAGAAAGAGAAGCTAAGTTTCACAAGGTGTCTGGCACTTTGTAACCCCAGTAGTAAGCCAGAAGGGGACTATAAGAAGGAAGCAGCTAAGGGACAGTGGGGGGAGATTACACCCTCAATCTGTAGAATCAAGCCATAGCCACACCATACATTTAAAGGATATGGGTTCACCCAAAGAATCCTGAAAACTGTAGTTTACCCCTCACAGAATTCTAATTGCCTAAGTTCTGCTTTTCTGAATTTAAGATCCCAATTACACTCTCGCAAGGTCTCACAGTGATTTGGATATATCCATTTTAAAATTCAGTACAAAATGGTTGAATGACTCAACAGTCCTCAAGACCACCTTTCTCACAGGTTATTGTAAATTTCTAGTATCTTAAAGTAAAAAGGGGAGCAGCACATTAAAGATGCTTCCTTGCAAAGTTCCAGTGGTGTGACCAGACTAAGAGATTACGTATTAGATGCTGAGTAGTAGACATAAAAGCAGTTAAGCAGGCAGCTCCTCCTCAGAGGAAGTGGGAAAGGGGCCCATTGAAATTCAGCCCGAATGATCTTTCATACAGGCAATTAAAGAATGCAAATATTTTCACATTTATTGTCCCCTTGAATAAGCTACATGCCAACACTATTATTCTCCAATAAAAGCTGGATAAATCTTGTTAATTAAATCATTTAATTTTGGCTACTGCTAAATTAGAAGATATAGTAAGGCTTTTGGGGGAGTGAGGTGGAAAGAGTAAGATGTTTTCTTTGGAGAACACAAGCTTGCACCAACCTTCGGCAAGGTGAGTTGATTGGATCTGCATTTAGCCCAGACTTTCTGAGTCCAAAGACACATTAGCGGAGATGTATTTATTTTATTTATTTAAAATATGTTATCCCCCCACCATCACAATGTGATCTTGGGGTGGTATACAGAAAAAGAAAGCTAAACCAGACTCTGTAATCAACAAAAACACAATTACAGGTACGAAGGTGAAATCCACAAATAATCAGTTTGCAGCAGTAATGGTTAAAAATGTGGCCAAGGTATTTAAACCCCCTTAAAAGCCCAATGGACTAGGAGAGTTTTCATCTGGCACCAAAACCTCATCAGAGCCAACACAAGTGGCACAGCAGGAGGGGCATTCTAAAAGTGGGATGCCATCTCTCCCTGATTGTCACATAACAGAACAACCAACTGATCATAATACACAGGCAGGTTGGTATGGAAGGAAGGACTCTTTCAGATACCTAGGTCCCAAGTTCTTCAGGGCTTTTTAAGCAGCAAATTGGCTTGGCAGCAAACTGGCAGGCAGTGCAATTGTCTCAGGATTGGTGCAATAGGATCCATAGCAGCTGAACCAGTCAAGAACCTAGTTGTTGCATTTTGCAATAGCTAAAGCTTCTGAACCATCTCCAAGGGCAACCCCACATAAAGGACATGACCTAAATAATTCAATCAAATAAATAACCCATAAAGTAATCCAGTGTGGAGGTTGGATAACAATTCCTTAGCCTACCCTCTCCTGAAATATCCATAGCTAAGGAACCAACCAATTTTTTGAAAAGGAAGTCCACACCACAGAGGCTGAAAAGCTGGTGTCAATATTAAAAAACAGCCTAGGATTAAAGAGAATCAGAGAATTGTAGAGTTGGAAGGGGCCCTTGAGAGTCATCTAGTCCAACCCCCTGCAATGCAGGAATCCTGCCACAGCCATCCCTGGGTGGGCTTGAATCACCAGCCAGCCAGATGCACTGACCAATTGTGCCATAGCATTTGAGGAGAAAGGACAGAACTTAAAGAGTTAGCCCATTTAAACTGCAGTAGTGAGATGGTGAACGAGATGGCTGCTGCTGGACTACGCATAACACACTGGTGGAAAGGAGAAACAGATATTCATAGATATTTATTTAATTTGTGGTGCTTAGAAATCTGGTTCTAAATAAGCTTGCTAGGGAGCAAGAAGACAGTGGGACATATATTGATGGAAACATGCAAAATAATGTCCTGTTGAGAAGCCCATCACAGAAGCCTAAGGACTGCTGCACCAGTCCCTATGAATGAAATTCCACCAATGCTGGAGTGCTCTACACCCTCTGTGGGTTCTTGGCTTGTTCCTTTCTTAGTCTGGTCAACAAGCAAGGGTTTATAGAGTCAGCTGCATCACCCTTGTGATTTCAGTACAGGCAAGATAGTTTCCAGTTGCTTGACTCAGGCTGCCTCCCTGGTTGTTTTGTATGCTAAAATTAGGGGCTAATGTCTGGCTGAGCTGTATAAATGGATCATTTTGTGACATTAATGTGTGAAATATGCTAATATTAGCCTAAGAGAATGCCACTTTGCTCCCGTTAAACGTTACTCTTTTATCATCCATTTTGATCTGCTGTTGGAATGACCTGTTTCATTCTTTTCCGAGACGGGCTGCTTTTTTAAGACACAAGGCTCCCCATAAATCACCACCACGATTTTCAGACCCGTTGCTACAAAGCTGATGCAATGCGGCCATCGTTCTGTTTTGTTTTTCCTCTCAGTTATTCATCCATCTCCTCTGTATTTTTATTACGCACAGGCCAGCGTACAAATACACGCCATGGACAAGCCCTGCCAAAATACCTACAGAGTGAGACATTCAGTCTTCCATGTGCCAAAAGAAAGTGTTTGGCTGAAGCGGAGTTCCTGTAAATATTCCCACTGGCCTGAATGAGCCAATTCATCTGAACCGAGGAACTAGCCAAGGTGTAAGGAGGTTTTCATACAATTTGATCTAGATGTACTGCACCTCCCAAATTTAAACACCATTTGGCCTTCCTTAGGGGCAAAGAGCGGTGTTAAAGTCAGACCTCCTGTAGGACAGTAGGAACTGCTGGAGTAGCAACTACTCAATTAGATCAGCTCCAATTCACACTTGAAAAATTTCCCCAAATAAACAGAAAATCTGCTGTAATGTATCAAAGAATAAAGAACGTTTCTTCATTTTAGTGAGGATTGTACATGAGAAGCTGTCAGCGTTGCTATGTCAGCTTTGTGCATTGACAGTGTAATTGGCTGTTTCTCTCTCTAGTCCATACCCAGTTGTTTTGTTTTTGTTTGATTTGTTAAAGATGTATGTGTAGAATGGTTGTTTTCTGACTGAGTAATTGCAGCCAGCCCCCACAAATGTGGGATTAAGAAGGCAGGTGTCTAATTCACATGAATTCTGGATTCTCCCCCATATCACACTTTGGAATCCTACTTTGATTGATTATTTGATATAAAGGAAACTTATATGTCCTTCAGAAATACTTATAAGGTGGTTTACCAAACACAGGGTCCTCCACAGGGTAATTTGTCTCAGCACAAGGACACACATTTCTGATAAACACAAAGAAGGACCATGGCTCTGGACTTGGCTATTCTACCCTTCAGTGCTGGCTCCAGATTTTGGAGGACCCTTGAGCAAGGCCCCTCCCTGGACTTCCCTCCCTCGGGGAGTCTGCCTCCTTAGTGCCATAATCAAAAGCTTTTGGTCTTCCTCTTACTCAGCATTGCTACCAACTTGGCAGAGAGCCAATGAACAAGGAAGCAGTAGCATCTATTGCTGCTCCTTCTTACCACAGCTGCTGTCTTGGTCAGAGCAACAGATGGGTGCATAAAAAGGCAACAATGGTAAATAGGAGGAACAAGTCAGGATGCGGGCACTGTCCATGGTACCCTGTTAGGGTGTGGACCTTTAGCAGGTGCCTGACCATGCTGACCCTTGATGCAAACCCTTACACCACTGATCAAAGCATCAACCTTAAGGAACTTCTGATAAGTCAGAGCTTTCCAAACTGCATGTTGCAACACGTTAGTGTGTCAGCTGCAGTGTGTAGGTGTTGTGTGAACGCTCCCCACACTCCTTCCAGGGCTGGAAGGGGGTTGGTTTAACCTCCAGTTTGCTAGTAAAACTGAATTTCTGAGTCGTGAAATGATGCTTGTCTAAAAAGTGTGTCACCAACATGAAAAGTATGGAAAGCTCTGTGATGAGACATCTGAAATTCAACAATGCCGTGCTGTTGCAATCTGATTAAGTGGACCTATGCTCCAAGTCACTGACAGAAATGCACAGAAATATTTCCAGTAAGCCCACAACTTGCATGAGGGTTACATTCTGGGGATTGTGCCTAAAGCCAAAATCGTGTACAGTGGTGCCTCGGGTTACATACGCTTCAGGTTACATACGCTTCAGGTTACAAACTCCGCTAACCCAGGAATATTACCTCGGGTTAAGAACTTTCCTTCAGGATGAGAACAGAAATTGTGCTCCGGGAGTGCGGCGGCAGGAGGAGGCCCCATTAGCTAAAGTGGTGCTTTAGGTTAAGAACAGTTTCAGGTTAAGAACGGACCTCGGGAACGAATTAAGTACTTAACCCGAGGCACCACTGTATAGTCAAAAAACATTGGTTGGGGTGGAAGGGATTTCCAAAGTCTTTTTTCCCAGATGCCCACCCCCTTTCTACACCCTTCTTTGTTTTTTCATTTTTAATTGTCAAGCATGTAAAGCAGAATGTTCACAAGTTAAATGTGCGTAAGTTGCAGGCTTACTGTAGTCAAGTCAACAGCAAAACAAAACATTGCGTAGTCGGTTCTCTATTTCTCTGGAATCATGGTCTCTCAGTGAGATTGACTAGAGTAAGCATTGATAATTCAGTTGGAGAGAAAGCTGCTAAACACTATCTTGTTCTTTAACATGTTGTGATGGTTCTGCTAGCTCAGTGCCGTCGCCGTCCCCCATTACTATATGGCTTGTTATGAAACATGACACTTATTCAAGCCACCAACTAGCCATAACTGTTGCTAGAGCATCACTAGAGATGGACTATTTAGCAATTCATACTACCGAGATTTCAGCTGGCTGATTAATATTAAAACAAAAAGCCAATGAAATGCAAATCCTGCTTGCTACAGGTAAAAGAAAGTACTAAGGATTTGTTTTGTTATTTTTGTCATAGCAAAAACATAGCAAGGCTATCAGTCCCATTACTGAGAGAAGAGTAGGGCATGCGATCCAGTAATATTAGCATAGCATGGGTCATTAGTTGAATCCCACCCTTCCCATTCTATGTTGTTACTTGCACAGAACAAAGTCTGCCTATGCAAGGGAGATCCCCCACTCTCCTCCCCTGTGTGATGTCTGTGCCCCATAAATCTGCTCTGGTGGGCTGAAGGAACACCAAAAATAGGTTTAGGGTGGGCGTGGGAGGAAAGTCTCATTGTACAAGCAGACCTCTTTCCATGCATGCATATCCCACTTAGCATTATGTTGAGTTTCACTTGAAGTATCATGCAGAGGTAGGGAAGCTGTGCTGGACCACAAGTTAACATCCCTGCCCATTGACCCTGCTGCACACCAGCAGGAAGCAAGCCCTTCTTGAGATGTGAATGCTCTGAACTCTCTCCACAGTAGACTCAGGTGTATAGGTGTGTAAATAAAACCAAATATATTAAAGACACTACCATCCCCACGTGCCTCATTTTCCCAAAGGAAACACAAGACTCACACTGATCAGCAGAGACTGGAGTGGCTCGTAACAGTGTTGTGGAACACTAGGAAAGCAAGTATCTAACCCAAGTATCTTTAATAAAGAACTGGAAAAGGAACCAGGAAATTGTAAACAAGTAAGGTTTATCTGTTGGTGGGCCCAAAAGTATACAGCCTTAATAAGAGATGAGGTCACACAACCTCCTAGTGAGCCTGAAATGATTTTTAAAAGGGAAGTTTTCCCAAAAAAGGTGTTAAAACCTGATAAATCTGTGTAGATTTCTAACAGGTAGGAAAAGGAGGAGAGGGGAAGCCTGAGAAAATAGATGTTTCTTTTTAAGATAAACAAGAATCTAAAGGCATTGTACTCAATGGGCAGTCTTGAAGAATTCTGCTAAAATATACTAAGTTTGTGCTAGTACTATTTTTGAAACCCACATTTTAAAGAGGGCGAGTTCTAGTGTTATGACATCCCAAGCATCACACACACTGCTCAACTACCTTCAAGCTTGCATTGATGTATCCATGCTACTAGGGGTTGTGCCCTAACAAAGAATGAGGGAGAGAGAAATGTGCTTTCAGTTACGGGTTGTTGTAGTCAGGCTGAGGTTCTTTTTTTCTTATTATTTTATTTTTACCTGTGAAATGCCAGGTGTTGCCGGACTACAACTTGGACTACAACATGACCATTGGCCATGCTGGCTAGGGCTGATGGGAACTGGAGACAAACTACAACTGGAGGACCACAGGATTGCCACTTTTGTTGTATAGGCTACCATTGGGGTTTTCCTCTGTGTGCATTTAATTTGATTGTAAAAACAGATGGTTTTATTGTCATCTGAACTGCATGTTTATTTTATTGTACACTTTTCTAATGAAAACACTTATTTTAGTTTTGCCCAAAGTTGTTGAGTTTGGGTGTTGTTGTTATTTTGCAAAATCTCAAAAAATGAAGATTTTGAGCTATTTTTAAGGAAAATCACCCAAAAATGACACTGCCATTGCCAAATGTTTGGATATTCCCGGACGTTGCAGCAATTTCCACAGCTTCCAATGGCTGGTTGCCGGCTATGTCCGGGAAATTTAGATGTATGGCAACCCTTTGCAGTTTGGAGAGACAGCTGAGAAACATCTAGAATAAAAATAAGTAAATTTTAAAAAATCTTACTGGTAGGGGCTTCATGTTCTGGTGATCTGGGAGAAGGTGGCTCATACAAACAGTTTTCGCAATATTTATTTCTTATCTTTGAGGCGAACTTGAAAACTTTACTAGACCATTCAAAACCTTTTAGCCATTCACACCCTCTAAATTGCCATCTCATGAAATTAATGCACTAATCAATGTTTGCCTTTAAGGCTGAATCAGAGTAAGGCAGCAAAATGTCTTATTTTACAGGGGCAGCTTCATTCTGTAATTGGCTGTGTAAATTTTTATTGGGTTGTGAAAGTAAGGACTGATGGGGAAGGGGACAACAGACTGGATAATCTGCCAGGTCCAGTGTAGAAGGAGAGGGCAATATTTTACCCAGTGTAAAAATAAGGGCCCCTCCAGTGGTGCTTTCTCATGGGTGTGTTCTGCAACATGTCAAAGATGCAATAATAGGTCACTTGTGGTGAATTAACGCTGGATTGACGGCATATCATTCTGCTTTATTAGTTGTTCTGCCATGTTTATAGAACGATACCATATTATTTGCCTCTGGAGAGGCAGATTTGCATAACGGTGCCATGAAGTTGGACCAAAGAAACATCTGTGGTATGAGAAGTTGCACGATTTTAGCGGGAAGATATGGGAGATGCACTCATTGGAAATAAACCCCAAAACTGTTGAAAACATGGGAGTATCTGCAGCCCACATCACCACCACAGGTGGTGGTGTGGTATCATGTCCTTCACATTTAATTTTTTTAAAATAGAGACATAGCTATTAGCCACGAAATGGGACAGCTTATATTCACTAGCAACATCTCCATTGAGTCCTGAGAGATAATAGGAGAGGGCTGATGTGGACTTCCAGAGGCCTAAGGTTGGCCTTTCATAGATGGAAACAAAATGGACTTTTACTGGGAATCCCACAGAACAGTTCTTCCTTTCATAAATGCAGCCTAACGCTAATGCTAATGCTAATACTCACCTCAAAGACTCTGCTTCAGTGAATTCTGAGGTAGGTTTTGATTCTGAGATGTGTTTGGCCATGAACACACATCCCCTGTGCTGTCAAGTGTCCCCCTCATCTTTTCCTTCCTCTTCTCTTCCTCCTCATTGTTTTTCCTTTCCAGCAACCACTGTCTGTCATGTAGTTGTGAGCCACCATCTTCTGTGGGCTGGAAAGAGAGAAACCTACAATATTTTATCCATAGATAAAAATACAGACATTCTTATCTGATTTTAGAAAATCCACACACTAAAAACAAAATGCATGGTGTATGGACAATTGTTCAGCTGGACATTTAATTAAATTATAAATGTTGAGAAAAGGAAACATTTTATATCTAAAAAACCCAAAAACCATTTCTATGTTTGACCAGCTGTACCTCCAGCTTTGCTAGTAACTCAGTTTCACACTGATTCCTCCCACTGTTTCTTATGGGCGACCTCTGGCTGAGGTGCACTGAATGCAGCAAATGATTCATGCCCCTGACACATTTTTTTATTCTTCCCATTGCTCAGCCTTTATCACTTTTCTGTTCTGGAGAAGCAATTTCCACCAATATTATTTGGCTTTTTATCTTTTTGCCATCTGCTACTTGTCCACATGCAACTTACTCCAAGAAAAAAAGGAAGAAGTGAATCATTATCAGACTTAAAGCTTTTTAAAAAGTGTTGGCATTCTGAAAAGCTGCTTTCCCTTGCCAGATCTTGACACTGTAGTTGGTTGCCTAACTGAAAATGTTTCCTCTCCTGTACAGGGATGACACCTACAAAGCAGGGTTCACAACGGTTGTCTCCTATGGCATCTCTCCACTTGCCAAACAGGCAAATAAACATTTACCGGGGTGAGGGGGCTCCTCTGTCCCTTCTGCACCTAGTCTTTACATACTGAAGTTATGAAATCCAGCATTTTGTGTGTGTACTGTTTTCTAATCAACCCCAAGCAAATGAAAGCTTGCTTCCATCTATCTGTAAAGTGTACTTATCAATGCTTTAGTCACAGCATGTCAATAATGGCTGAATAACAAAATGGTTCAAGTAGCAAAAGCAGAAATAAAATAAATAAAATAAAATAAAATAAAGCAGTGCAGTAACCAGCTGACCCTCTAAGGTTGTCAATAAATTATACTAAAATAAGTATTTTTGGCCTCCTAAAACAGATTCTCAATTATGGAACTATTGTGATAACTTGATGGTTTGACACTTATTTTGCCTGTAACAACTGTGTCTAATAGTTCCTAGGAAAGCTTTTGAAAAAAGAATCGAGAGGCATTAATGACTTACAAATAACCCAGTCATTATCACTGATGTAAGTAAAGAAAGTCATAAGTTGCCTACTATGCCTTTTAAGTTTCTCAAGTGGTGACCCTGTATACTACAGGAGACATGGAGGGAGCATTGCTTTGCGATCCTGACTTAATGCAGGTGACCACTGGTGGAGTTCCTTTTGCTGTTCACTGCACTCTTAACAAATATTCCTGAGACCTCAGGATCAGTGGATGATGCTGAATGCTACTTCTGTTACTGTCTTCGACAGATTTTGGGCTATTGGTGCCACTGCTGATCTGCAGTCAGAGAATGACAATGTCCTAGCCAGCAATGCCATCACCGGACTCCTGGTGAGAATCCTGGCTCCCAAAGTTGTGGATCTGTATGATATGCATGCAACAATCCTGATTTTGTCATATTCAAACTTTATATTTTTATGTGTGTACATAGAGTGGTATGCACCCCAAAAAAGCTTGTGAAGCAGCCCACAGAGGGAACATAACCTGGAAAGGAAGGGCACAAAGTCATAGTCTGTTTTACCAACCAAAGCATGGCTAGGCAAACTAAGGCCCGGGGGCCAGATCCGGCCTAATCGCCTTCTTAATCCAGCCCACAGACGGTCCAGGAATCAGTGTGTTTTTACATGAGTAGAATGTGTGCTTTGTTTAAAATGCATCTTTGGGTTATTTGTGGGGCATTCCCCCCAAAAAAATATAGTCCGGCCCTCCACAAGGTCTGAGGGACAGTGAACCGGCCCCATGCTGAAAAAGTTTGCTGACCCCTGAACCAAAGGATTGCTCTCTAGGCACTTCTGAAGGAGCCAGGAGCTATTAAAAAAAGAAGCACTAACAGCATCATATCAACAGTTTGATATATTTCTGAGCATCTCAGTTCTGTAATTCTACTCACAATTGCACATGATGATAAGCCTCACTATACAGAGCAACCTAAAAAATATTGACATGGCTTATCTAGTGCAATTCTATGCATGTCAACCCAGAAGGTCAATGGGACTTACTCCCCAGTAAAAGATTACAGCCGAATTTATAGCAGGAATGGGAAACCTGTGGCTATCTACATATTTGTTAGACTACAATTCCCATCATCCCTGACCACTGGCTATGCTGGCTGAAACTGGTGAGTTCAACAACATCTGGAGGATCACAGCTTCCAACTCACTGATTTATAGGCAACACAAATCCCCTAGTACTTTATGCAATACATATATTTAGCCATCTCGACGTAAGGGCCTGTGATAAACAGGTGGCTGACCCTGTCTTCATAATCTCTAGAGTCAACAAATATTTGCTAAGAATATCTGGCTAAGGGCGTACCTCTAGATATACATAAACGGCTCTGAAATCATCTTTAGCAAAGCAATATCTTACAACTTACAACATGTTGCTGTGTTATGGTCATACTGCATTTTTGCTTGAGGGAAGGGGAGGTGGGGTGGTTTGAGAGCTCTCTGAAATGTGCATGAGGAAACCTTGCAGCAACTTGTTGGGAGAGAAAGTCACTTGAGAGTTTCGGAGCTGGGGAAGCCAGGCCTGTCCCAACTTGCTTTCCAGCAAAAGACCCTCATCAGCTCCCAGAGCACACCTCAGTATGAAAGAGAACAAATTTGCTTAAGGCTGATTGAGGGCTGGCTTGGAGTAATGTCTACAGGTATGCAGTCATCAGCCAACAAACACAAAGCATCCATCAGCCCCAGGGCTCTCCCATTCTCTCTCCCCCATAAGAGACAGTGTTGTGGAAAGTCTCCGCTTCCCTGGCCTCATGGGGAGGGATTGGTGGGGGTGGCCCTCCTGCATCTTGTCTAATTGTTTTACAAGTGGTTTCCAACAGATGTAGCTGTGTTTCACAGATGAGTTACTTAGTGCAGTTAGAATGGGGAAACCCTCACAATCCAATGATAAAGCTACTACAGGGCAAAATGTCATCATGACATCCCTCAGAAAAGCACACCAAGTTTAAGAAGTGAAAATGACCAAAAGAAAGAAGCAGAATATTCTAGAGAGGTAGTGATGGTGAGCAGTTCTATTATCATGTGCCCCATCCTTGAGTAACTGTACAGGAAATCATAACTATGGGTTATATTTAATAAATGCTGTGAATGCAAATTAGCTGGCTGCCCAAAGACCTTTAGACTTCAGTCAAAAGATCTGACTACCACTCTAGGTCCAATTAAATCCAGTGTGGCTTATATTTGTGGGATATTTACAATGCAGTCAAACCAATGACACATGTCTGCTAGATAGGCACATGATAGGAGCTGAAGCTCACAGAGTTTTCCTGTAAGTTTGCTAGAGAGAACTCTGAGAGCCTCTCCCCCCTGATAGGGGGAGGGCGTGTCCATATATAATCTCACCTGGCCAGGCACTTCCTCTTTGTTCTTTGCTCTTTGACCTTTACCTTTCACCTCATTTTAGCAATTTAGAACATCTGCATGTCTGAGCTCCTTTGCTCAGACACCATCCTAAACTAGATGTAAGCATGTTTGTGTAACAGAATGACCATTTTAAGCCTGCTTGAACAAAGCTGCTGTTATCTGTTATTCAAGAAGAAATACTGAGTGAGTAAATGTTATTTTTACCTTTTACAAGACACTTCATGTGATTGTTGTTTTAAAGGGGGGGGAAGGGGAAAATACTAGGAAAATCCAGTCTGCGTTAAAGCATCCTGAATTACTTGAAGTAAAAGGATGAAACTGGTCTATCTAAGCATCCTTTTAAGCTGCAAAGGAATGCACTCTGCTGAACTCACAAATGTGAGGAAGAAAGGATGATACCTAATAAATATATCCTTTCCTAGCATCTATACACAACCCTACAATAGTGACACACTCTATTTAAGAGCTTAGCATTCGTCTTCAAGGGCTATATTAGATGCTATCTGAGAACAAAACTCCAATAGCACTGAGCTCTTTCCAAATGTAACAGTAGGTGTACCTGCATCTAGGTGGTCTTCAGTCGACTTTGTTGATAACCTGCATAGAATCTGTATTGCGATGTATCAGCTTTTCCCCAAATATTTCAGGCTACAGTGTCAGCCCCAGCAAACATGTCCATTTCTTGGGGATAATGAGAGTTGCAGTCGGAAACATTTGGAGGGCACTGGCTTGTGGAAGGCTTCTCTGTATAGACACAAATTATGCTGCTACCTGTCTAGTATTCAAGGCATAATATTGTTATGAGTTTGGGTGTTAGGCTGTGTGCCAGACTAACTCTTGTATCCAGCAAGTTGTTAACATCTAATCAAAGCTTCTAATTTTTGGAATAGCCAGGATAGCCTTCTAGTGAGGTTGTAAGGAGAACAAAGGAGGGGGCTCTGTGGGAGATAGCAAATCGGTGGCAACTCGCAGATAATGAGAAGGACAAAAGTCTTGAGAATTGAGAGTTGGCAGTGATGTGACCTAGGAAGGAAAGCTGCAAGCTGGAATAAGAGAGGGAGAGCAATGCTAGAGAGCAATGTTTGATATCTCCTGGAATCTGAGGCTGTGGCTATGGGAAAAGCGAGACCATTTGGGGGTGATAATGCTGCGAGCCCCTCCATTCTGGGCTCAGGTTATATGTGTGTGTAAATAAACCATATACCTTAAAGACACCACAGTCTCTGCTGTGCATCATTCCAAAAGGAAACACAAACCCTGGGTGAGCAACTAGAATCCCAAAATCTCACTCCACTTAGCGATTGGGGTAGTGTCCAACAATATAGTCTCATAAGGAGATTTATTCCTTGAGTCAAGCATTTTGCCTGTTTGTCATTATAAAAATGGGAGTATAACTGTTTTAAACAAACTATAAAAGTAGCTTATAAAATAACAAACGTGAACAATAAAATCTGGATAAAGTTTTTTAAAAACCAGTCAAAGTTTGCTATCCAATTTAAAAGAAATAAGAAGTCTCAATAGGGCTGTAATAAGAAAACAATTATCCATTATCCATTGGGGGGGGGGACACCTTTGACTTGGAAGCACAATCCTTGTGCACATCTACTCAGAATTAAGTGCCACAGAGTATCTTGTGGAGCTCGCTCCCTAGTAAGTGGGGAAAGGATTGCAGTCTAAAAGACACCAATGACTATTTCTAGGAAAGGTGTTGTGAAATGGGGTGCTACCCTCCTAATTTCCAAAGGCAGGACCTCTGAAAACAATTTTTTAAAACTAGGCAGGTTCATGCAGGACAAGGCGATCTTTCAGATCCCTGGTTCCAAGCCATTTAGAGATTTAGAGGAATTCTGCCTTCAGGCATCAGAAGGAAAAGGAACATGGCTCAGCTGTATGTAAGGTTGGTCTGAGGTTGCCAGGAATCCCATTATAAGTGGTTCTTTCATTCCTTATTTTTTAATACCCCTGATGCATGGAACAGACACCTTGGTTCATACATATGATTTATTCTGTTAGCCATTTGTTGACCTGAAAAGCATAAATAAGTTACAACACCTGCACAAAAGCCCAGCTTATTTCTACCTCCAAGTGTTTTCAGGTACCCCTAATAGCATATTCTGATCCTCAAATTTTGATTTTCTTCATGAAAACAACATTTTAGAGCTACTTTATTTCTCTTACAGTTAGAGATTTCTCCAATACTATTCTCTCATTCATCTTCCCAATCCAATAGCCCATCCCCATCTCTTAACTGTGATTTATTTATTTTTACAAATTAAAATCATCGTTATGGGTTCTGTTTCATTTTTGGGTTCATTGACATTAGCCTTGTTCCAGCAGGAGGAAACATACACCAAAGTGGATACTACGTGTAGGTTTCCCGGGGCTGAAAAGGGTGGTCCAAGGGCTGGGGCAAGATAACAGCAGAATTAAAGTGTGGGAAGATAGGAAACTGCCATTTATTGAGTCAGTATCCATGTAGTTCACTATCTTCTAGCACAGCAGCAGCTGTTCAGGTTTGAGTCAGGGTTCTCTCCCAGCCCAACCAGGAGATGCTGGAGATTGAACCTTTGCATGCAAAGCAACTGCTCTGCCACTGAACAGGAGCCAGTGTGGTGTAGTGGTTAAGAGCGGTAGTCTCGTAATCTGGGAAACCGCGTTCACGTCTCCGCTCCTCCACATGCAGCTGCTAGGTGACCTTGGGCCAGTCACACTTCTCTGAAGTCTCTCAGCCCAACTCACCTCACAGAGTGTTTGTTGTGGGGGAGGAAGGGAAAGGAGAATGTTAGCCGCTTTGAGACTCCTTCGGGTAGTGATAAAGCGGGATATCAAATCCAAACTCTTCTTCTTCTTCTTTGACTCTTCTCTAAGCTCTTCTCCTCCTAACTTCTCATCTCTACCAATGCCCCGACATTAGTAGCTGTCTATCCTCATCTCCCTTTGGATGTTGCCAGAAAGGTGAAGTTGCCACTGCTCTGTGTCTTTTTCCTGATAATACATAGTTGTGTAACACAATGCATAATGTAATGTCTTCTTGCATGATTCTCTGTCCCTATCCCCAACAATGATGTGAGGCTTAGGCAGGGAAACAGCATGGGGAAACCCAGTGGCTCTTAATATTGAATGAATATGCACAGGGCCATGTACAAGAACCTTGGCAGGGGTGGACTTTGGTAATATGGTGTTCTGAGCAAGGAAAAAAATTGGCATGCACACCCTCTCCAAATATTTCTTATTTTCACAATAATTCATTTTGGTACAGTTGCCCTTTTTTTGATACTTCTCAGTAAATACCCATATAAATATAGGTTTTATTATGATGAGGATGAGGATGATTTTGTGCACTCTCGGCTCTGTGCTCTGTGCAGGTGAACCACCCGCAACACCCTAAATCTGGTGCTGACCCAGGTTACACAAGGTTCCCAAGGATGTGGAGTGCCTCTGCGTGTATGTGCTGTTGTCAGACTTTCAGAAGTCAGGGACAGGACCCATGGGGCACGGCAACATCAAGGATTGGGGCCATGATCATGGTCCTGCTTTGTTGTGATGTAGGAGCAAGTTGGGGGTTAGTGATCAGATAGCAACATGAGAACATAAGAAGAGCCATTCTGGATCAGACTAGTGGTCCATTTAGTCCAGCATCCTGTTCTCACAGCGACCAACCAGAATCCTTGGGGAAGGCAGTAATCAGAACCCAAGTGCGGACCACTCTCCCCACTTGTGACCCCCAATGATTAGTATTCAGAGGGAAGTAAGAGCCTTCCACTGTAGCCATTGATTTCCCAACATTTTCCTTTAAAAAAAACACCAAAAAACCATGGGGAGAGACACAATTTGGATCTGGCCAGGAACACTTGGGGAGATGATGAAGACCTGTCCAGCAGCCATACACATACCCCTGCTGCAAGTTCTTTCCTTTAAAAGAAAAGGGGAAATGAGAGATCTGATCACAGATATCCTGCATCTTTTCTGTTTGGTCCCAGCTGGATTGTGACCTATGTGATTGGAAAGTGTAGAGTACTCAGGGTCAGTTTGTCCTTTCCTTTTCTGAAAAATTAACAGCATGCCGTAGTTAGTGCATACAGAGCGCATGGTGGTATCTGGAGAGGGACTCCTGGGTTCTGCTGTGAATAGAAGATGGTGTCTCACATACACGCGTTCCTTAATATTCATGAAGAAGAAGAAAGCCAATATCTAAGCTGGGATTAATGCTAAAAGGTTTGATTAAAAACAAAACAGCAGGTAATCTCAATTACCTTAGCAGCGGAGAAAATGTAGGTAAACATCCCTTCTACTCCCCAATACAAATGCAACACACACATATACACACACACATATATATGTTCCCTTTCCACCGTGATGAGTCACTTAAGCAGTTGGCTGAAAAATAAATTACTGAGATCTAGAAGTAGTATAAAATTAGGGACTGCAGATGCATGGCTGACGTAAGCAAACTAACAATATAGGCAAAGAACTTAATAGGAACACGGGAATTGACTGTATAGCTCTACAAACAAGCTTACAGCAACCAGTCGGCTGCTGCTCCTTGGTTATTGACAAGTTCCGCTTCTTCCAGAGGGTGATGGGGTGCATCGCTAAAGCAACAGGATTGCTTAGTTACTATTTTGAGTCACGTTTTGCTGTGCGCCACCCAGATCCACATTCAAAGCTTATTGAAGAGAAAATTGCTGTTTCTGCCTTAGATGTGGATGCCTTTTGTTTTGTATATTACCATCAGGCAGTGAGAGATTTTACTTTCTTGGGCTCCATGATCACTGCAGATGGTGACAGGAGTCATGAAATTAAAAGATGCCTGCTTCTTGGGAGAAAAGCGATGACAAACCTAGACAGCATCTTAAAAAGCAGAGACATCACCTTGCAGACAAAGGTCTGTATAGTTTGATGCTTTTGAATTATGGTGCTAGAGGAGACTCTTGAGAGTCCCATGGATTGCAAGAAGATCAAACACATCCATTCTTAAGGAAGTCAGCCCTGAGTGCTCACTGGAAGGACAGATCCTGAAGCTGAGGCTTCAGTACTTTGGCCACCTCATGAGCAGAGAAGACTCCCTGGAAAAGACCCTGATGTTGGGAAAGATGGAGGGCACAAGGAGAAGGGGACGACAGAGGACAAGATGGTTGGATAGTGTTCGCAAAGCTACCAGCATGAGTTTGACCAAACTGCGGGAGGCAGTGGAAGACAGGAGTGCCTGGTGTGCTCTGGTCCATGGGGTCATGAAGAGTCGGACACAACTAAATGACTAAACAACAACAACATTACTATCAGGACCCGCCCAATATATTTTGCTGTCTGAGGCAGCGCATACACACTCACTGGACAGGTAGCTGTAGTAATTTAATGGCTAGATTAGTGCCATTCACTCGGCATGTTGCTGCCTTTGGGTTGGGTTTGGATGTTGCAGTTAGTGCATGGACTTTGAGGTCATTGGGAGATTCCCTTCTGATGTTGTCTCAGTTTTGTAGGATACAGTACATGATGACTCTTGAGAGGGCATTCTAAAAAATGGCGCCCTGACTCTGAAATGCCCTCCCCTCTCAAGTAGGTGTGAGCAGTATCAGCACTGATGGAGTTTTGTTGCCAAGTAAAACTGTAGGCAGTTCACCTAAACATTTTACTAAAGTGGCCCCCCTCACTTGACTGATACACATTTGTTGTTAGTATATTGTCCATTCTTAAAATGTATTTAAATGAAATATTGTTTTAATGTTGTTTCTCACTTTGGGGTTGTGTGAACCATGGAGAGTGGGTTCTAAATAAATGAATAAAATGCAATAATAAATATGTACATGTTATTGTTAATTATAGTAATCATAATTTGATTTCTTACCTGGCCCAGTGCAGTTTACATGTAAAAATGCAATATTAAAAACAGTTTAAAACAAATTAGTCACCAGAATAGAGCAGAACTTATGAAAGATACACATAAGATTAAATTAAAGTTAAAGGACCCCTGACAGTTAAGTCCAGTCGCCGACGACTCTGGGGTTGCGGCTCTCATCTCGCTTTACAGGCCAAGGGAGCCGGCGTTTGTCCACAGACAGTTTTTCTGGGTCATGTGGCCAGCATGACTAAGCCGCTTCTGGTGCAACAGAATACTGAAACCAGGGCAGCGCACAGAAACACCATTTACCTTCCCGGCGGAGTGGTACCTATTTATCTACTTGCACTTTGACGTGCTTTCCAACTGCTAGGTTGACAGGAGCTGGGACCGAGCAACGGGAGCTCACCCCATTGCGGGGATTCGAACCGCCAACCTTCTGATTGGCAAGCCCAAGAGGCTCAGTGGTTTAGACCACAGCAGCACCTGCGTACAGGACTGCAAACAGTTCATGTGTGTACTGTTAATATTGGTCACTGTCATCCCCTGCTGTCTCTAAACTCCATTTTAAGCAACAAACATTTGAATTGTTTCATTTCAATCCAATGTTTGTCAGGTGAAGAATACAAGAAGATAGTGGTTTAGAAGATGATTCATAAATTGTAATACAGTAATAATATCTATTTTGATCATAAAACTTGATTTTTCTGATTAGTGCTAAAAAGCTTATTTTATTAATAAATGCATTGAAGGAACAATTCCAAGTTGAATTCTACCTGATGTTGGCAAATGCCAAACCTTCCACTCCAACCATTGCCACTGCTCACCAAACACTCAGGAGTGATTTTGCCATGTAGGATCACATCCTGCATGCATTGCAGCAGAACAACTGTTCCTGTGCACATTGCATTCCACTGCAATTGCCAAGGGGAAGGGGATAGGGATGTTCACAGTCCCTGCAACCAGTGAGACTGAGGCCTGACCATTAACTCAGAATTCAGGTAGCACCAATCTAGACATTTCAGGAAATCTCATGATAGTTTAATGCTATTGGCAGTTATTATTTGTCATATGCAATTGCTCTCCCAAAGATTTGGAGCTGAGCAACTGTTTGGCACAGGTTATCAAGAATGAAAGATGCCATTTTTCAAACCTGTTGGATGGTGAAGATTATGTAGCCCTAGATGTTGCAAGCAGGACCAGTGGTTGGGGACTATGGGAGCTGTAGTACATCAACCACTGCCCCCCAAGCCACACACACTTTGTAACCTGCAGCCTTTAGTGGCTTGTGCCTTGTGTCATGGACACCTAAATTCCAGCCAGCCCAAGACATTTTGGCACTTGAAGCAAACCAGATAAGAGTGCCTCCTCCTCCACCTGCCTGCCCTCGCCAGGAAAGAAAGAGTAGGTGAAGATCTACACCAGGAACAAAGGGGTGAAGACAGACAGACATCAGGATCTGCTGTCCCTGTGGATCCTTCCACTAGAGGTGGTCGCCTCACCTGGCCTCAAGGATTGGCTGGTCCTGCATTGAAATAAGCTATTAAATATTTGGAAGGTATTTAGAAAGTAAAAGGCAGATGAAATGTTGACTATCTCTCTAAAATGGTCCCCAAAGACCTCCATCTGAGCCATCAATAGTAAGGGCTAATATGATTCATGAGAATCAGCTTGCATTTTGACTTCATCAAGTGATCTGATAGTATCCACAATTTTTATCCTGAGTACATAAAATGGGCTTAATTTTATATAAAGATTCCCTGTTACACAAATAATTTATGTTGGTTCCCTTCCCAGATATGTTAATGACAACCTCAATATGCACATGCAGTATTTGCATTTCCCCTTCTAATTATGTGTTTCTAAGAGGAGCTCTAGAATTGCAGCAGCACATTAGTCAATTCATGGAACTTGGCTTTTCCCAGACTCGCTTGGCTATCTTTTAGGAGCGCTTCAAAGAGTCCTTAAACAAACTTTCCTTTCCGAGTTTGGCAGCATGAATTAAATTTGTCAATATAGCTGGCTGTCTTCTGTCTGCTTTAAGCTACATTACTAAAATCTGCATTTCATTGGAGGTTCAACTGCGTCCACAATGCAGTCAATATTTCTGTGAATATTACCAGCTGATACATTCATCTTTCCTTGAGATAAAGAAGAAATGGCCCCATTTTTAATTTTACAGAGCACAACCCATTCACAACATTCCAGATGAAATCACTTTTGTCTTCACTGGGAATTTTGCAACCATTCATCTATTTTCAAATGATAAATACGGATAACAGCCATACAAGTTTAGCTACAGCAATCCAACAAAAAGTGGGTCCTCATACAGGTATCTGTTTGGAATAATCATACACCTGCTTGCACATTGGCCCTAAAGACAATACGTTTATCTGAGAGCTACTTTCACGTACTAGCCTTGATCCAACTAAAGTTAATTGGACACTTGCCAGGAAACCAACAATGGGGTTTAAGTTAAGTTGTTTGATTAGCGAAGGCAGCTAACTTTAGCAGGACTGGATATCCTAGTTTCAGGACAGAGTACGCGTCTGTACTAAAATCCATTACAGTGGACACTCGGGTTGCGAACGTGATCCGTGCGGGAGGCATGTTTGCAACCCGCAGCGCCGCGTCTGCGCATGTGCGGGTCATGATTTGGCGCTTCTGCGCATGCACCAAGCACAATTTAGTGTTTCTGTGCATGCGCAAGTGCCAAAACCCAGAAGTAACCTGTTCCGGTACTTCCAGGTTAGGCGTGGTGTGCAACCCGAAAACGCGCAACCTGAAGCATCTGTAACCCAAGGTATGACTGTATTTGCACTCTCAAGTAAGAACCAAACTACACATTGCATCCATCTGAATGTGAGTAGAGTCTAAGCCCCTCCCTCTTTCTCCTTTGTTTCTTTTTTGACTGGGAAAAGCACTGCACAGTTGGAGAGGAGGTGGCAAAGGAAATGCTTCAGTATTTTCTGTCTACCCCTGCCCCTGTGACACTAAAATGTACTACCTATTTCTCATTGTTTTCTACTCCAGTGTGCCATCTGATTTAGTATTATACCTAAGTTGCACTTATATTTATTTACAGTCACTCGGACAGTCAACCTTACCCCATATGATCCTTGATACACCAAGGTGCCAAAATAGGCAAAATCTCAGAAGGATGCTAGCAGGGGGTGGGGGGAGGTCCCTGTAAAGAAAGATATGGAAATGAATGTCTGAGAACTGTGTTTAAATGTGGTATAGTTTCACCTGAATACACTGAATAAGTTACATTAGCAGCATTGCTGGCTCTCTAGAGGGCCTTCTAACGTCGTGGTTTGTATGTATTACACTCCTGCATAACTAGTTGTCTGTGTGCCTGGAACATTTTTTCCCCTTATAAATGAAAAGATTTTAATTTCGCACCATAGTTGTCTTGCTATTCCAATCTTCTGAGACTGATTTAATCAAATGACAACAGTTGTGGCGTTAGCTTAGCCTGCTCATCCCAAAGTTCATCCTTTTAAATTCCAGTTCCACGGGAATAATACACAGCGAGTTTTTGCCCAACGATGATTTGCCTGTTGCTCAAGTCGGTGACCCTTTGCATGAATGTATTTAGGGCTCCAAAGATCAGGCAGAGATAAAGGAGAAGCAGGAAATGTAGCGCTCCAAGAGACATTTATACGGAGACAGTTTTTGATTAATAAAACCATTCTGCTGCTGGCTCGTTATAATTATTTATGGAGCATCTTGAGTATACATAGCACGTTACACAACTTGTAAGAAGACTGAGTTCATGCCCTGAGTAGCTTTCAGTCTAATGGGAACACAATACAGTACTCAAGGTAATTGATAAAACACAAGAGTGGTGTTGAGATCATCCAGATTTACAAGGGTAGGAAGTAGGCACACCATGCAACTAACAATGGTGGGTGACAGGGAGGACACCATTATCTTGAAATCGGCCAGCAACACAACTTACTGTATTGGAATACTCTAAATGCAGACCTCTCTGAGATCTGGATCTCACAACTTTGAAACTTAATTTTAATGGACAGGAAACTTGACAACCCATGTCCAAGAGAGTCAAACAGACAAGAAAACCCCCACTTTTCAATCAACCTGGCATAGTTTTATCACATAAGCAACATCAGTGGAACATGGTTATAATAGGCCTCCGAGAACGCATGGCAACTTTCAGGATGAGACCTTCATTTCAAAACCGAAAGGACCAAAGTGATATGTAATTTAATAGATATTTGGTGTTTCTGCTGGGAGAGGGTGGGGTTGTTGAATATGGGTGGCTGCTTCTTGCATAAATAAGTGAAAACAATGAAATATGTGGGGAGATGGGATGTTGCTAGAACTGCAGTGTATGGAATATATGGAGCTGGTGGGATACCTGGAACAGAAATCTGCATAGGCCTCCCAAGTATGAATTTATTCCTCCAGAAGATGCATAGCTTCTAGTGGGTTTTAAAGAATAGAGCAGCTGGACGAGTGAGGTTGTTTAAGTAGCATGCTTCAGCCAAGAAAACACATCCAAAGAAAAGAATCCCACTGCAATTCATTCTCGAGTGCAGAGGTTAAACAGGGAAATATTCCAACGTTCACTAGAGGAGGTTTGCTTGAAAGGGGTCACTCGAAAAGCCAGCTTTGTGCTGTCAGACATAACCGCAACATGGGAAGTAGTGAATCTAACGTCGGGGTCAACAACTGGAAGTCCCCTAGTGACCCTGAACCATTCATTTCCATTGGGGGCCAATGCCTGCTTCCAATTGCTGGCTGCCTGGGATAAATGATAGCACTGCATCGTTCTTAGAGCATGTCTTGCCTGTGAATGTCCAAGGTCATCACTGGAGATAGATTGCTATGCTCGATGGATCTTCCTTTTCTAACTCAGCAGCCTAGTTACTGTGCATTTACTGATACGCTTCACAATGTGGCAGTTCCCTAATCTGGGACTAGGGATGGAAGCAAAACTCAATTCAACCCACATTTAAGGGGAAATTTACCTAGTTTGTACTTTCTGAAACAATAAATGAGCTGAAACACAGCTGTCCTTCAAAATCTTCACTTCTCCAAACTTCACAGTGCAGTTCTCCAACCAAGTAGCACGTACAAAATGTCTGTGCCTATAAATGCATTATTGGTTTAAATATGCTTTGTAAGGATGTGTATTTTAGGCAAACCTGCACACAATAAAAGTGTGTTTTAGGGGAAATTTACACAAAAATGCTGAATTTTCATGAGGCTTTTTAAAAACAAAACAAAAAAAAAACTGATGTGGAAGTGTGGAGAACTCCATTGCTATATTTGGCTCCATTGCCAAATCCTGGAAGACATTCAGTCTTAATAATCTGGATTGCTGGTACTCCAGGGTTTGCCAAATTGCCCTCCTTGAAAAGACCTCTCATAAACTAAAAGTATCTAAACAGCAATGCTCAAATGACCACTTTTGTGCTATATGACATGATTTTATTTCTTATACAAATATTGAGGTACACAGTCACTCAGTGTCACCAGTATATGCAAACGTCTGGTTCATCTAAGATTTTATAAGCTTTTATTTTCAATAATGATGGAACTCACAGGCAGAGAATACTTTTATTTTTAAATACCTTTGTTATTTTAAAGGGAATCCTTGTATCAGTTGGTACTATATTATTCCTGTGGAGTTGCACTGGTTGACATATTCAATTTTTCGTTTTCTTTCCTTTTGTTACATTTTCACTTCTCAACATGAAATTCAATAAAAACTATTTGGAGGGGGAGGAAGGAAATCTAAAGAAGTAAACTTAAGATTGGAAAAAATGAGAAACCAACATTCTCCCATCCAGATTTAAGACTAATGTTTTTTGCCTACGGGATCCAGTCCTATCATGAGAGAGTGTGAGGCATCTGCTTCAGGTGGCCAATTCTGAGAAGTGGAGAATGAACAGAGTTGTGTCTGTCCACCAGAACTAGTTTATATAGCTCGGTTGCAGTGGAGGAGGCTGTCCTGTCACTAGTGTCAAAGCCAGATTTAGCTGCTAACCTGGCTGAGTTTTGCCTATAGAAGGAAGGTGGGTGGCATCATTTGCTTCAGGCAACAAAATGTCTTGGGCTGGTCCTGTTGCACACCTGAAATTTTTTTACTCCTCTACTAGCCAATTGGCTCAAAATGGCTAGTTTCTATTACTAAATAGAATTCAGGCATCTGAATCAGCTAAATTATCTTTGGAGTTTGCTTTAGACAAATAAAGACCTTCTCATCTATCAGGGGCACATGCCAACTGCAGGTGTAATTCCCAGGCTTCTCACTAGCTTGAAGGCTTTATCTCAAATTGTGTCATTTCAGAGAGCATATTAAAAGCTAACTGGGTGTGCAATTGCTGAAGAAACGTTTGCAAAGTTGTTCAAGACCAGGGCCTTATGCAAGTTCTTCCCCTGCACTGCCTCTTTCTTCCACCTTTGTTTGGTCAGAGAAGTCAAACCTCTATTCTGACCTGTAACTATTTCCTTGTTGCCTTGAATAAATAAAATTACTCCCAAATTGACTTCATCTTTTATGCAAAATGCAGATGTGCATGCATGTGCTCCCACACACTTTCATTCTCATATCTCTCCCCCAAATGCTCATAAAGATTTGACCTTCAGAAGCAGGCTGGGCTTCCAGAGGCAAGCAGGTTTCAGCCTTAGCCTCACAGACGGCTGCACAAATCAGGCAAAGGTCAAGTCAATGCTATGTGAAGCAATATGAGGATTCTCACAGCATCAGTAAAGCTAAACAAAAGCAGAAGGGATGTTAAAAAAAAAGAGGAAAGAGAAAGGGCCACAAACAGGAAGAAATTAATAAAAACAAACAACAAAATAAAAGGAGACACAGCAAAACAGAGGTCCTTTTTCCTCCTCCCTGTCCCCTTTATGATATCAGAGACATCACCTTGAAAAATTGTCAGTGGCATCACTCACTCATATATCCTATGTATAGGACTAACTATTCAAACCTGTGTATAGTAAATCACATATTTCACAGTAGTTTCATATTTTGGTCAAGAGAGGCTGCTTTTGAAATATGCAACTGCATTTCCTCTAATTTTCATGGAATTATTCATAATGCGCCTTGCCTCCATTGCTTCACATGGAGATCCATATCACAGACTTTATATGGAAGAAGAAGGTCCCGTCTGTGAGACTTATCAACTCGATAACTCACTGAGCATCCCAGCACATGGCTATGAATTTACTGAGTGTGATTTCTTCAAACTAATGGGCAGGGCAATCCGACAGGGAGGGGAAACTTGAGGCTGAGGAACTGCCATATCCAGAGTTCTCCCAGCCTCATGGGGGAAGAGCAGGGATGTGTTTTCCCTTTGCCTCACTACCCCCATTTTGGGGACATGTTGCAGGAAAGGGTATGTTTTGGGTTCAGATATCAGATGCAGAACACCCCTTTCTCTCCCTCTCTCCACCATTGGAGCACCAACAGCAGAGAAGCAAGAACTGCAAGGTGATGGAACTTGACGCTGTTCTATTGTTCTCTGGGGGGAGAACATGTCTAGCCTTCTGGTTATAGTCATAATTATTTTTCCATACAATTCCCTCTGAGAACAATGGAGCATCATCAAGCTCCACTGCTCGCAGGGGAACTTGCTGTGTTTGCACTCAGAGCAAATGTGCCAGCTGCTCCAGAATGTGGTCAATTGGGTGTCCTGTTCTGAAAAGGAATTGAGGCAGCACATAACCCTCAGACCATCTCTTATTTTAAAAAAAATAAAAAGCATGCATCTGAATGGATTTTATAGGATCTTCCATGAAAGATCTGACCACAAATGGAATGGGACAGACTTAGTTCCCTGTATAGTACTGGGACAACCTAGATTTTAACAGATCCATCTAGTGAGCACCTCAGTTAAATGTCCTTGATTTGTCACTTCACAGGGTTTGTATATTTTGTTTGTTATTTGTGTTTATTAAGAAAATCATGTTTTTGATGTCCTTGATTCACCCTCCGTTTCCATATACTTTCGACTGAATACACAAACATCCCCTTGCCTCATAGTTCTGCAACATGATGCTGTACTAAAGTACCATACAAACTGAGTGGTACCATACAAACCCTTAGACCACTAGTTCCAGAGAAAAATTGAATTAACTTATAGTTTAGGTCAATGCATCTCAAACAGCGTAAAAGAGACTGGGGTTCATGGACTCTATTAGATGTATTTGCTTCATTGAGATACTTTACCCCCATTGACACAGCGCTCCTTTTCAATAACGGTAGATCTTTCCGTGAAGAAGAATATTCAGCAATTTTAACCATGCGCTATAGTCTATTTTAATTGTTTGTCAGAACAGTTTGTACTCTGTAAACAA
Organism: Podarcis tiliguerta; assembly: GCF_965153285.1. Classification (NCBI taxonomy): domain Eukaryota; kingdom Metazoa; phylum Chordata; class Lepidosauria; order Squamata; family Lacertidae; genus Podarcis; species Podarcis tiliguerta. The sequence goes on along the minus strand of NC_139535.1, from coordinate 69,156,393 downwards.
GAAGAATTGCATAATCACCAGCAGGAAAGAAACAATGCATAAATAGGTCCAGCAATGAAAGGTGCAGGTCTTTAGCCAGAGAAACAGCATGAAAATACATGGTGTGCCCTTTCTCCTACACAGCCGTCTCAATGTACACGGACAGCATAATAAATCTGGTGCTTTGGGATAATTCTCCATGTCAGCTGCTGAAGGGACTTTGATCTACAGTTGAACCAACACACGATCTGTTAATCAGAAGAAAAGCAGCTGTTGAAAGTATTGAGTTGGAGTATGTATGAAATCAGGCTATAATGCACCACTGTGCAGGGGATGAAAACAGATTGAGCCCAGGAAGTGAAGATGACGCTTTGCTGAAACAAAGGCCTTATCGTGGACTGGTGTCATCATTCCACCTGCGACTGCTTTTCACACAGAGAAGGAGCAAAAAGGGTACAGATTCAGATCCTTTTCTATTTTATTTATTTCATAAAATTTAGACACTGCTTGATTGTAAAAAGGGGGGGGGGAGAACCTCAAAGCAGCTTACAACAACAAAAAACAAAAAATGGCAGAAATTAAAAACGATAAGAATTAAAATCAGCAATGAATCAAAAGCAGATTAAAACACAAATCAGCGTTCTACACATATCTGGGTACACTTGTCTAAACGAAAATGTTTTTAGCAGGTGCCTGAAAGCACGGGTGGCATTGTGGTCTAAACCACAGTGCCTAGGACTTGCCGATCAGAAGGTCGGCTGTTCGAATCCCTGCGACGGGGTGAGCTCCCGTTGCTTGGTCCCTGCTCCTGCCAACCTAGCAGTTTGAAAGCACTTCAAAGTGCAAGTAGATAAACAGGTACTGCTCTGGCGGGAAGGTAAACAGCGATTCCGTGCACTGTTCTGGTTTCGCCAAAAGTGGCTTAATCATGCTGGCCACATGACCCAGAAGCTGTACGCCGGCTCCCTTGGCCAGTAAAGCGAGATGAGCCCCGCAACCCCAGAATCGTCCACGACTGGACCTAATGGTCAGGGGTCCCTTTACCTTTAAAAGAGTACATACAGTGGAGGCACCTGCCTGATGTCACAGAATCCAATTGAACCTCAAATCTTTATTGAAATATATGTCACAGAATTACAGAATTGTAGAATTGGATAGGATTTTGAGGGGCATCTAGGTCTATGTTTGGGAACTGGATGCTTAACCAGTTACAGGGTAGGCAGCTGTTGTAGCCCATCACTCCAAAAACCTACCCCCTGGGAGCAATGCCTGGGTTAGGTGGTCAGCTGTGGGAAGCTCCTAGGCCGGCTCCTGGAGGGTGGCGGGCATTGAATCCTGGCCAGACCAAGTGCATGGGGCTTGGGATCCAATAAAGGCCATCTGCATGTATATATTTTTCTAAATAAAAGAGTAGGTCTGTGTTAGGGAAATGGTTCTGATTGTATCTTCCACGAAGGAGCAGGTGTTCATTTCTCGGTGCTCATTCTGTAATATATATTTATTACATTACACACTGGTGAAATTTAAATTGTGAGCTCCTTGGGACAGATTTCTCATTAAGAATAATACATAATATCGAAACTCCTCATGAAAGTTTAGAGACTGTGATATTTCTCACAGCATAAGCTTTGGTAGGCAAGGACCTGTTCTGCCAGATGTAAGCTAGATATTTCAGCAACTGATGGCGTAGGTGCTTGCTTACTGAAGCTCATGTCACACAAAACAATTCATAGCTTCTTAAGGTGCCCAAGGATTCCCTGTTGTTCTTTGCATCTTGCAACATAGCAACATCCTTTTGGAACTTATCCTGCTTTCCTCATTGAGTCTTGCCACTTACCAGCACAAATCAAGGGATGTGTGGTCTTTCAGAATGTAAAATGCGATGTTTCAAAATGTAAAAGGATACTCCCACACAAAGGACTCGTTACTCTTGCAAAGCAAACTCTGAGAGCTGGTCCTATTGTACGTATTTGGAGTGAAATGCATCAAGGTGAAATTAAAGCCACTTTTCATTGTTTCGTGTCTGTTATAACAGCCACTCTTGTGACATAATTTGAATAACTTTTTTTTAAAAAGATGGTCCTAACTTCTCAGTGGGAAATATTAATTAGATCTTCCCGCAATGTGCTTGTGATTGCAAAAGTCCAGCACTATTCCCTTTCTTTTCTTGATTTGGTTAGGGATGATAAAAACACTGGAGAAGGAGCCAAATTTCACTCAGCCACATAAACTGTATGAATGATTCATAAGCTCTGTCCTTAGTCTTGTACACAGCCACTCTATTTATATGATATGATAATATTATATAAATACCCTGTCCTGTTAATCATACATCTGTATGCATTTCAGCTTAATCAGAGGAACAGCAATTATTCCCCTCTTGCAGAGATCTCTTTAAAGACCTCCTAATGTGCCAGAGATAAATTACTCAATAAACAAATGTTTAAATACGCTGGCACTGTCCAAGAGCATATTACATTATGTTGATCCTCTCATAGCTCTCCTCTGCTTCGGCTGCTGCTGCTGCCACCACCATAAGGCAGAATGCGGATGCTCTCCAATAGGCCAGTATGCTGATAACAGAAAATATTCTAAAGATTAAGGTGTGCGGGTGCACATTTGTGCATGCATGTAACATAGGAAGATCTGGTCACATAAGAAGACATTTTTCATTTCCTAGCCAATTTAATAGATTAAAAAGAAAGTATTTCTTTGGGCATTTAATGTGATTTTATTTGTTTTATACTGTTTTGTATTTGGCTTATTGGTCTTAATGACCCTTTCAATGGAAAGGAGGGATAAGAAATACCTTAAATAAATAAGAGAGATTTCACAGTGATGAACTTGATTAATGCTGTATTAGTACTCATAAGAGCATGAGAAGAACCTGTTGGATCAGGCCAATGGCCAAGCTAGTCTGGCATCCTGTTCTCACAGTGGCCAGCCAGATGCCAATGGGAGGCACACAAGCAAGGACTTTAGTACAGCACCACCCTCGCCTCCTGTGTCTTCCAGCACCTGGTGTTCAGAAGCATGCTGCCTCCAACCCTGAAGGCAGAGCATAGCTACTGTGGCTAGTAGCCACTGACAGCCTTTACCTTCTTCAAAGCCACCCAGATTGGTGGCCATCACTGTTCTATGTCTGGTGACTGTCAGGGACCAGGGGTGTGGGGCTTACTGTCAGGGAGGAGTTGCAGGTAGCAGCTCAAGATGAACCATGAGACAAGAACTAGAAGTTGAGCAAGGAGCTCCAGGAGAGGGAACAAGTCTGGACTCAGAGCCAAGGTCGCAATTAGACATCAGAGCTGAAGGAAAGGTAGGGGTCAGTGTCAAACAGCAGTCCAGCAGGCAAAGAAGGAAGAATAGGGGACAAACCACAGAAATGCACCAGATCTCAGGAAGATACTGTTGCTTAAGCAAAGCCTGACCCACAAAATGCCCATTTGTGCACCTCCATTTTTTACACTGTGGTCATTTTTACTTTTATCCCTTGTCGTTCTTGTATTCTACCTTTTCTTAAATGCTAATGTGTTCCATTTTTCATCTGAATATTGCATATCACTCATTTTTTTCATTTCATGTCAGCCTTTTGGCCAATAAATGGAGTCTTTCCAATCTGAACTCTCTAGAAAAACCTTCCTGGGCCTGATGCCCTCACATCAGCCCCAACCAGCATTGCCAATCGTCAAGGAAGATGGGAGTTGTAGTCCGAAACATCTGTATGGTACTAGGTAGGGAAAGACTGCTTTAGGATAGTACAAAGAACCTTGGCACTTTATTCTTAGTTCTCTTTTTTCCACACATTGCCCTAAGAATTCATCTACAAGGACCTCAGTAAATCTGTGGGCACTTTCCAGTCAAAGTTATGTATAAAGTTAGGCTACTGAAGAACTAAATCTTCCTATTAAGCCTCCTATTAAATCTCTCTAGCTGGAATCAATGGGCCTTAAAAGTGCTTCAGCAGATTGTGTCCTAAATTATCCACTAGTAATTGAATGTACCTCAGAAATGTTACGATAGCATATTCATGTGTACGGATGTTATCACCTTTGTGAGCATGTCTTTTAAGGCTGTGTATGTGCAGATGTACATGAACACACTGGTGAATGGCATGTAAGAAAACAGATTCCTCCCCCCCCCCACACACACACAACATTCCAGAACCAATTTAAAGCAATGGGGGGAATGTAGTATTTACAAGAAATAGACAGCAAAGTCCATCACTCCATTTGAGTGATCTCAGTATTTATTTATGGCCTTTACATGAATTTATCCTTTCCCTCCTACTGACTTACCTACAAACACATACATCTTTAAGTCATTAGAAAAGCTCTAGCAGCAATATTTATTTTCCAGGAATCTTCGGCTGGGTTGACATGTCTAAACAAAATACTAAAATGGTATCATTGTACAGAGAAAAAACAACTGCAGGGTGACTTTAAAAAAACACACACACTGAAGGCCCTGCTTCTGTTTTGGGTGGCACTTCAAAGAGACACACTTGACACCTACACAAAATCCTGCCTGTATGTTTACTGCGTTGCTAACAGGATCAGTATGCTTCTGTCGAGAGTAGAAACTCACCACAAATGTTATTCTGATCATATGCGATTCTACTGTTTTTGCTTGCATTGGCTGAAATCCTGCATAAGGGTGCTTACACATAACTGCCATTGATTTCGATAGAAACTACATGCAGAGCTGTTTCCATTGATTTGTTGTTGTTTTTCTTCAGCTGTCTCTTATGAATTTACATAATCTGAAAGCTCTATCTTCATAGCACAGAGCTTCATAATCTTCACCCAAGCAGTCATGGCTGACAGGTACCATGGGAAAGAAAAAATCCCCTTTCTCTTGCCACTGTCATGCTCCCTGACTCCACGTGTTTTATGATGTTTCAGGGTCTCTGTTATTTCCAGGGCTTTTTTTCAGCCAGAACTCAGGTGGGCGCCATTGCCATGATAAGAGAACAAGAGAAGTGTTCATCGTGAGTTTTCTGTAAAATTAGCACTGGTTATGTTTTTCAAGTAGAATGTGGTCTACCAGTCTACATCTCCTTTGTGCTGAGTAAGGCAGATGGGTTGCCCACATCCAGAATGTTAGCAGAGAGTCTACCAGAGCTGGGTGGAAATATGTGTTGGAAGCAGTGGTAGTTATCTTCTTGGAAAAGGAAAGCTTCCTCAACTAATTTAAAGGTATTAGGACCATTTCCTATCTTCTCTTTTCTGAACCTTTTCTGAACCTCCTTGTCTGCAGTTCTATAATTTAATTCTTCCATTGTCTGTCTTTTCGGCTGAAGATATTGATGAGGATCAAAGGTGCATGTGTTCTTGGAGTACAGACAGCTGTGCCAATACTGGGTGGGGGTGGTTCTCAGCAAGAACGCATTAGTTTCCCACTAGGCATTCTGGGACACCATAAACACCACCAAAAGATTTACTGTGGCACCAGCAGGTTTTCTTTATTTATGGCTATACAAGGTGCTAGCAGCCTTTTCAAGAACACATGAATCACATGACATTGCCAGCAAGCACAGCTGACCAAAGCAGTAAAAGATGCTGGTCCAATGGTGCCCTACCAGAGGCCAGGAGTCACTGCTCCCGTCTTCAGCTTGCTGCCTTCACTTGCCCCAAGGTAAACTTCTTCCTCTTAGGGCAAGTGCAGCAGCTTGAAAGATCAAGGCAGGCTGCAACCAGCCCTGATCCTACTCACACATGTATTTGTGTTCAAGTTTTATTAATGATGAAGTTTTCATTTCTGTATTGCTACTTTTTTCTTTTTCTTTCACAGTATGGACCTCAGTGGTAAATCCTGGCATGCTGCCTTAAACCCTAGGGAGTTACTGCCAGTTGATGTAGACTGAGTTACAGTACTTTGACTCAGTATAAGTTCTTACAGAGTGTATTTTTTATTATGGCCTGTGGACAACGCATCTCCACTCAATTTATCATCTATCTCAGTATAAGTAACTGTAGAGCACCAAAGCTGTACACCACTAGCACCCCCTCAATGTAACCTGATTGTTTTAAAATAGCTTGGTTCTGGCATCAGAAGAGTTTATCTGCTAATGAACCATTTCGAGCAAATGCCTACTGGATATCCACAGAGTACAAATGCAAAGAGATGTTCAAGTTCACGGTGTACAGGGGAAGCAATAATATTTGCACAAAATCTCCTCGGTGGATATTCAACATGTGGAACGAGAATGGAATGTCTACCAAAGTTTCCAAAGAAATAAAAAAATGTTGCTTTATCCTGAAAAGTCCTGTAATACTGAGGTGACTGTCCATTAAACAGTTGAAAACAATAGACTTCAGATAGGGAAGCTAGATATCACAGCTCTTTTGATAGTGTGTTCAATTTTCTGAAGGACTGTGATGGAGCTACAATGCAATAGGACAGCAGAGTTTCAGAATCAACTCTGTTCCCTTTCCCTGCTCTATGAGGTTTCAGCTGTCACTGCTGTCTTGTTTGTCTCTTACAGCTCTGTTCAGGTAATAGAAGCCACAGTAAACCAGGGCTCCTGCTCTTAGGGAGGTTTCCAAGCTTATACAGTTAATGTGCTATGAAGCCCTCTTCAAATCTTTGCACTAATAGCAAATAGATTTGAAGAGCAGCCCGCTAGTGTGTGTGTGTGTGTGTGTGTGTGTGTGTGCCCTTCCCTCAGCTTCAGTTTTACTTGTCATGTGTTTAGGCAACTGCTGAACAACACCATAGATTACTCGAAATGCAGAGCACTGAATGAACTATAGTAATTTCCAGTTACAACAACTCATTATAGATAGATAACTCGGCATTGCTAATTGTAGTGCAGGGTGGAGTGAAGCAATTTTCATTGAATTCATGGCTGTGGAGGGATGGCATAAAACTTCCCTCCCCACACTCACTGGTCCCAGTGAAAATCACCCGTCTATCCTTATTATTAAATAAATAGATGTGATTGCCTGTAACACATTTGGTAGACTGTGCAAATGATCTGTCTGAATCTCAAACCAAATTGAGCCGATTTGTGCTAAATCTGGATGAGGTCAAGGCAGCTACAAATTGCTGTCAGGTGGAAAGAGTGTCTCCCAAGTGTTGCATCATAGAAAGAGAACGCCAGGGTGGGGAGAAGAGGGGCAGGGGAACTAGATTTTGCTCATTGACAGCTCTGCCTTCCAACCCAGAGCTAGAATCTCACCCAACATTCTCTACTATGTTTGGGGTGGGGGGGGGTGGTCTTAAAATACAGCAAGCTCCCACCGCTTTCTGTATGTGCTGTTTCTTAGAAACTGTTTGGTGGGGTTTGTGGCATTTGTTCAGTATGCATTCCGCTTCCTTCACAGTGCCCTGCCCAGATTTATACCTGTTCATTTCCCATCATTATGGTGCTGGAGGAGACTTGAGAGTCCCATGGACTACAAGAATATCAAACCTATCCATTCTTAAGGAAATCAGCCCTGAGTGCTCACTGGAAGGACGGATCCTGAAGCTGAGGCTCCCATACTTTGGCCATCTCGTGAGAAGAGAAGACTCCCTGGAAAAGACCCTGATACTGGGAAAGATTGAGGGCAGAAGGAGAAGGGGACGACAGAGGACGAGATGGTTGGACAGTGTTCTCGAAGCTGCTAACATGTGTTTGATCTAACTGCGGGAGGCAGTTGAAGACAGGAGTGCCTGGCGTGCTCTGGCCCATGGGGTCATGAAGAGTCGGACACGACTAAACGACTAAACAACAACAACAAAAATTCCATCCTATTCCAGTTGATCCCAGCTCCATCCTTATATTTAAAAACAAAGAAAAACAAAAAATGTTATTTCTGTTTTGGTTTCCCAGTGCAAGTGAATGCAGATACAATATTCTGATTTATATGTCAGGTTGGGACCTGATCCAGACTGTTGAATTGGGCTCCAAACTGGATCAGGTGGGGGGTTGAACAGCCCAGTATTTAGCACTACGAAGATATTGTTGTTGTTGCTTTGATTTCCTTTGATGAAGAGGGAGGTTTATATTGTTTATTTTGTGCATTGAGGATTTAGATTAGACTATTGGGGGGTTTTTTTAAAGTATTGTTATACTTTCAGCAATTTCAAGTAAACCCATTTCTTACTACTATGAATGGTAAACAGAATCACAAATAACAATGGCAGGACAATGACTTTTGCAAATTTTGGATGCAAATGTCCAAATTAAGATCCTTCCCGAATGTCCATTGTACAAATGGATTCATGAAAAGTGAGGGCAAGTTGAATGTGAATTTGGAGTATCCATCAGATAAAAGGTTCTGAGGTAGCAGGTAGCCTGACATCCTACAAAGCTGCTACCAGTCACTGAAGGCAGTATTAGGCTAAACAGACAAACAGTCTACATGATATTTGGCAGCTTCCCATGTAGAATCATGTGTGGTGTGCGCATGTGTAAGCCAGCCTCAGCAGATGTTCAAGAAGGAGTCAAGGAGGTACTTTCCAAAATTGTTTACTTCTGAAACAAGAATATTTGCTTAGCTATTTCAGCCGATCATGAATAGCACTGTCTGCTTAGTGATTTAGGTTGCATCTACGGATACAGTGGTAGTTTGGTTCTCAAACTTAATCCATTCTGGAAGTCCATTCCAAAACCAAAGCGTTCTAAAATCAAAGCGCACTTTCCCATAGAAAGTAATGCAAAATGGATTAATCCATTCCAGACTTTTAAAAACAACCCCTAAAACAGCAATTTAACATGAATTTTACTATCTAATGAGACCATTGAGCCATAGAATGAAAGCAATAATCAATGTACTGTACTATAAAATAAATAGTATTGTACATGCTAAAAATAAAAAAATATTATTTTTTCTTAGCTGCACTGATGATAGTCATTGTTTGGATTGGGGTCTTTTATCCATTTCTGCAGTCACGCAATCAACCAATCAGTAGATGAACTGGGTTCCACACAGTCACAAAAACAAATTAACCGAAAAAGCCTCAAAAACAGAAACGCAAAATAAATAGCAAAAACAAAAGCGCCAAACTTAATCCGTTCCGGAAGTCCGTTTGACTTCTGAAATGTTTGAAAACCAAGGCACAAATTCTGATTGGTGCAGGCGCCCCAGAAACAATAACTGGCAGCTGCATGGGACGTTCGGGTTTCGAAAAACGTTCGAAAACCAGAACACTTATTTCTGGGTTTTTGGCATTTGGGAACCAAGGTATTTGAGAACCCAGGAACCACTGTACTGAGTTCTGTTTTGGCTCTTTTTTGCTTTCACTCTTTCAATCCACCTCCTCTCAAAAAAACCAAATTGACATCCCCCCCCCCCCCCGATTAAAAACCCTTCCAATGACCTTTCAAAGCAGAGGGGTCCTGTCTTTCAAAGCAGAATGATGCATTGTGGTGTAAGGTTGCCATGGCAAAACACACTTGCGCTCAAACATATGTAATTTCAAAGGAAACGTGTGCATAAAGAAGCATGTAAGCCACCAATTCATGACTTATTGCTATTTCAAGAGACAATGGCCTCTTCTCTTTGCAGATAAGACTTTGTCATTCCTTTAAGTGGAAAAGTCATTTTTGATTATGCACTAAATCTAGACATGGCTCTTTAGAAGTGATTCTCTTTACTTGCTGTTTTAAAAAACAGAATGTTTTCCACTTAATAGCAAAGGAAGGCATATATTTACATACTACCCCCAGATTATATTTGGATTAGTCTCTTATATGAACTGTGGACAATTTTAAAGAGCTGCGCAACTGTTTTTTCTACTATAGTTCATGAGCCTCTTCCATTTGGTGCTTCTGTATAAATCTCCTTAATCTGCTTACCTAATTTTACTCTAACAGCAGTGAATTGTTTTGCCAGAGGTCTAAGCTGTCATGACTTACTTGCAGATTTGCTGTATTAAAAAATTCCTTAACCCTTTGCAACCTTCTCTTGCAGCTGGGTTTTCAAAAGGAGCACCTTTCAAAATATTCAATTTAGTGCAGTCGTAAAAATGTAACTCCCTGGTTGCTTTCAATTACAATCCTAAAAACATCTACTTTCTACTTGAGAGTAAACCCCAGTGAAATCAATGGGACTTCTTTCTGACAAAAAAAAATATTACCTCCAAACTACATTTGTGCTGAAATTTTGACAGACCGTAAAAATTGTAATAAGTTCAAATATCCATTTACGGTTTTACCTGCAGTGTTTTAATAAAAATTCAGTACATCATATGGATGGTGAACAGAATGGATATATACAGGGTGAGTCTCTTAAAAGAGACCTCGTGGAACATGTGTACTCTTTATCCACAGGGCCTCTTTTAAAGGACTCACCCTGTATATACTTTCAAAACAAGGAGACTCATTCTTTCTCATATATGCACATACACATATGTGCTCCCTATCTGCCAACTCCCTCCAAAATCTTTCTTTGTGCATCCAGCTGCTCACTTGCTTTAATATATAGAGATATATAATATATTATTGCATGCTATATAACTGTTGCTAGCTCTGCCACATAGTTTGCATGGCTTTAAATTTGAAGTTACTACAGTGGAAGTACAGTGGTACCTCAGGTTACATATGCTTCCGGTTACAGACTCCGCTAACCCAGAAATAGTGCTTCAGGTTAAGAACTTTGCTTCAGGATGAGAACAGAAATCGTGCTCCGGCGGCGCGGCAGCAGCAGGAGGCCCCATTAGCTAAAGTGCTTCAGGTTAAGAACTGTTTCAGGTTAAGTACGGACCTCCAGAACGAATTAAGTACTTAACCTGAGGGACCACTGTATGAGATTCAGCTAGAGGACCCTGTGCAAGGATAGGAATTCACCTAGCACAATTGGGTGCAATTTCCCCAGCTTGATCCGATAAGCAGCTGCACTTGTATAGCCTTCTGATGGCCACAGAACCCACCAGTTAGTTGTTGGCGTGGGTGGGAGATGGGAGACTGAGAGCACCTCAATTCCATCTATTGCCTTTCTATTCACAAGCAAGTCCCGTTGAGTCAAACATTGAGTCCTGGTTGCTTTAGTTCTCCTTTTTTGGACCAGAGAAATAAATACAATAGGCTAGAAGGGAAGCTGTATATGTGGTTGGCATATATGGCATTAGTGTTTCTCACTCATATAAAAAAAAATCTGTTTCTTAAGAATCCAGACTATGGGATTTCCCATGAATGGCAGGAAGACAGGCACCTTGCTCTGTCCCTTAACTTCAAAATACAAAAGAAAATGCATGTACTAGGGTAAAGTGTGCATAAAATGCATATGTTCATGAAAACAACATGCTAAGAAAATATTATATTGGTGGAAACTATCTTGCAAAAATGTGTATACAGTGGTACCTCGGGTTAAGAACTTAATTCGTTCTAGAGGTCCGTTCTTAACCTGAAACTGTTCTTAACCTGAGGTACCACTTTAGCTAATGGGGCCTCCCGCTGCCGCCCGATTTCTGTTCTCATCCTGAAGCAAAGTCCTTGACCTGAGGTACTCTTTCTGAGTTAGCGGAGTCTGTAACCTGAAGCGTCTGTAACCCGAGGTATTTTTTTAGAAACAGGGAAAATAAAAACCCGTCCGCTGCTGCTGCTGTAGCATCTTAAATGATGGGGAAGTGTTCTTTCACTGCATTGAAAAGAACTTTAGATAATTGGGTGCTCTGGGTGGTCAAGGTTCAGAAGATAGTGTTTATCAATATAAGATGCAACTTCAAATTCGGCTTATACAAAATTCACGGCAGGAGACATCAGAGGATGCACATTGTATCTTCTACCCTGCGAATTTTGCTTGTATGTCCATTGAATCTAAATATTTATTTATTTATCTATTTATTTCCCACCCTTCACCTTAAGAGCCCATTAACTTTAAGGTCCCATTAACACAAACCTTTTCCCACTCTAGAATTTAGAGATGGAACGCCAACTTTTCCAATACCCCCTGTAGTAAAAGCCTTTACATTTGGCTCCTGCTCTCTATGCATATAAAAATAGTGACGGGCTTTGCATGCAATTACTGCATGTTTCATCATTGTCCTTTTATAGATCCAGCAATGTCTGCAGGTCACTGGCTCTATTGCTTATTCAAGATAACCTATTTTTAGCTTACCTGAAGTTTGTTGCACACAGCATTCTCCTTAACAAGGTTTGGTAACTTTATTTCTCCTGCTTCATCATCAGTTCTAAACCTGCATCGACTTCTTTTGTGGGGCATGTTTTCAGTAATTACGTTCCATAGATATTAAGCCAACAGATTGCTTATTCTGCCATTTTTGTTTCTGTTTCAGTGCTTATAAAGTTATACACCCTCTATCTAACTGCTTATAAAGTTTTAGTTATGCTCAGCTGAACAAATGACTTCCCAGTTAATGAAACACGTTGTAAGTTCTTGTATCTCCATAATAAAATACTGTTCAATTATTTTACTGTCCTGTGATATGCATATCACATTTCCAGTTTTTAGCAATTAGTGTCACCGAAACAAAACCAAAAATTGCAGCTATATCTTCCACCTGGTGCCTTCTTCACACACAGTTTTTCATTTGTTAGAAGAAAGATGACTTGTCCTTGTCTTTGCTTTCCCAAATTTACCAATTTACTGATGTAAAAATTCCTCTTAAAGTTACCCTTTCTGTCAAAGAGTCTTATCTCCTTGGCCATTGTGTCATTCCATTTGTCAGTACAGTGGTACCTCAGGTTACATACGATTCAGGTTACAGACTCCACTAATACAGAAATAGTGCTTCAGGATGAGAACAGAAATCGGGTTCCGGCTGGCGCGGCAGCAGCTGGAGGCCCCATTAGCTAAAGTGGTGCTTCAGGTTAAGAACAGTTTCAGGTTAAGTACGGACCTCCGGAACAAATTAAGTACTTAACCTGAGGTACCACTGTACAGGCTGAGTGTTGAGACTGTTTATTTCTGAGGCTATATTGGTTCTGTTATGTTACAGTTGTATGGAATAATGAAGAAAAACATTTAAATGGCTGTACCCAAATGACTGTTAACTTGAAATTTCTCAAAATGATGGAAGAGACAAATGTTATGTCATATTACAATTCATCAAATGGGCGTCTTTATTGAGGCCAATGAAGTTCCAGACTGTCACGTGTTATTTCAAAAGAGAAAACGTCGCAAAAATAGGGGATTGGTAAAAAGAATTTAAAAAGAAAACCAAAAGAGGTCAAATCTCTTCAGAACACTCAAGGGTGATTTAAAACCACAAGGTTAGAAGCTCAGCTAGAATGCATTCCAGTGAGGAAATATACCACCAAGTAAAAAGAGGTTGTCAGTCTGGTTAAGAAGCAGTATCATGAAAGCTAAGGAGCGGGGTGGGGGTGGGGGAGAGAGACTTGGAAATTGTAGGTCTTGCCCAAATGAGAACAAAAAGGAACACAAACTCGTACAAAAGAAATGCAAGGAGACAATAAGGGATGCAAAAAAAAGGACTTTAAAGAGCCTATCACTAAACACATTAAGATCAACTATACACACAGAGAGAGAGAGAAACCAGTTTATGAAGTGGTTGGACTACTGGATGACAAGGGAGTAAAAGGTATGCTAGGAAAGAAACAAAGATTACAAAGAAGATGGTGCATCTGTTTTCACTGCAGATGTAGGAACTAACCGAGGTAAATAGCCAGGAGAAGAGGTAAAGTTTTATTTTTATTATTGTTTATTAAATTTATACCCTTCCTCCCACCCATTTCTAGATCTTGGTGACAAATTGAAAGACAGAACACCAACATTCAGCATCACTGGACAAGTTTTGGTGTAGTGAGGGAGGTAAGAAAGCTTTTCTCTATCCATTTTCTCCTCACCACACATACTTTTGGACATCTCTTTCTTGTTGCCTCTTACTCACCTTTTCTTTTCTGAAAGAATTCGTAAATAATAATAATAATAATAATAATAATAATAATAATAATAATAATAAATTTATTATTTATACCCCGCCCATCTGGCTGGGCTTCCCCAGCCACCCTGGACGGCTTTCAACAAGATATTAAAATACAGTAATGCATCAAGCATTAAAAGCTTCCCTAAACAGGGCTGCCTTCAGATGTCTTCTAAAAGTGAGTGTTCTCATCTATCCATAGTAAATGTCACAAGGCAAAATGGACTGGTGGTTGCAGCTGTATGGTAAATCCCTAGCTTGCTGGAGGTGAGCTGAGGTTTATGAAGCAAGTATACTTTCCTTAAGGCCCATCCTAGCAACAACAACAACAAAATCAGCCTACAGTAATGGTTGCATTGCCTCATGACTTCCTTCTGGAAGCTACATTCCAGCAGTTCATTCATAATGTACATGGTGGCAGATGAACAGAGTTTGGAGTGGGACAAGAACTGATCTGTCTCGGGTGTTTCAAACACAATTCCAGATACTACTAGGCATTCAAAAGTACTGTGAATAGTTGATTACCTTTGAGTAATAACATCACATTCCTGACTGTAAAAGGGGCCCTCAAGGTTGCCTGTGTGTTTTATTGTATTCTTCGCTTTTGTTGCAAGGACCTTACAATAAATCTAAATGGTATACGTTATTTCTCTTCAGATCTGTGTGCTTCAGAGCGGCTGTGCCCAGACAGTATATCATTATTTTGTCTTAAATCTCCCTTAGCTCACGATGGCTACTAAAAGGATTTAGGCATTTTCTGTAAACAATGCCATCTATTCATAAACCACCAGAAAGCAAATTAGTTGGTTTTGGCTGTGGACCAATGGCATTACATTGGATGACTGAGAGGAATTATATTGGCTCAACTATTCCACTTATCTTATTTGTCTTTGGAATAACACTAAAGTTTTGCAGCTCAGGTTGTATAATCCTTATTTTGGAAAAGTTTCCCTGACTGTTGTGGGAACAAAGAGCACTGCTGGTTCCGAGATGCAGAGCACAGCACAAAGTTTTGTGGAGCTCCCGTGCGCACTTGGGAGAATAAATAAATAAATTGGGATTTATTGCCAAAGCAAAAGGATCCAAACACCAACAGTGTATATGGACAAAATATCAGCAATATAAACAGATATAACTCACAAAGTTGGTAAGGCTCGCTTGCTAACAAGAAATTGAGCCCTTGTAGTCATCCAGTCCTGTGGAATACTGTAATCTGACAATAGAGATGCAGTATCTGTTTCAACTTTTAGATGTCTGTTGAAAAAACTTTCTATTCAGCCAGGTCTATGCAGGCAATTAAGAGTACACCCAATTAACAATGGTTAACTGATGTCTGTTTTTAACTTTTTTTTGTATGGTTTGAATTCTTGTTGTAAACTACTTCAATTTTTTTAAATGAAATAGTGGTATAGAACTACTTTTTGAATAAATAAATAAATGTATAACAGAACTCAAATGCTTTTTGACCTTGGTCTTCCTCAGTGGTCCCTGTACTATGTACATAAAGCAGGTGTGAATTTAACAAACAATAAGCCAAGTTTTATATATGCAAATTGAAAGTAACACCACTAATTGGGGCTACTAATACTTACCTAGCCTTTGAGTGCCACACGCAAACATATTAATGTATCCAGTCAAGTAGGCTCTCAAAGAATGCCTGCCATCTTTCCAGATGGAGCAAGTATCTTAAATTAGTTCAACTAGCGAGCCCTCAAATATCGCTGTATACTCTTGGACTCCTATCTGGCTCCTAATCTTCCTAACCCACCATCATTGTACACCCAAAGTTCCATATATGTTTCAGAGTCACTGGCTGCATACACAGTGCTGTTGTTTGTAGCAAGAGTAGGATACATGGATGAAGGATTGGGGACCAAAATCTAAAAGATTGCCTGCTTCCATGTTGGCCTAAGACCTATCTCAGAGGCCCATGTCCAGGTATCCCCACCACCAGAAGGGAGGCAGAAGGTGAATGGAGAGAGGGGGGCTTTTTGAGAATACATTCCCTGAACGGCTTGCTTTAGTTTGATCTGAGAAGCACAAACCAATGCATGTCTACTCAGAATCAAATCCCACTGAGAGCAATGGGGCTTTCTGCCAGCTGGTTTCAGCTATGGCACTAGGCTATTGGGGGTGGGGGGCACAGAGCAGGAATAGAATAGAATAAAATAAAATAAATAAAATAAAATAACAAAACACTTGGCTATTGAGTAGAAAGATAGAATAAGCAGGTGGCTGCTACTGGATAACTGTGTTCTAATAATTCCTAAAGTTGTTTCCCACAGTATACATAGGTAAGTATTTTAATATTTCTTAATATACCAATCCACTCTCTTCCGGTCTTCTAACATGGAGGTCTGTGATTACCCAGTTGAAGAATATTATTACCAAATGTAACAGCAGCAGTTAACAAAAGTCTTACCATATCTGACAGATATATGAATGAGAAAACAGTTTTTATAATGGGTCTGCTGGTAGGTCGTGGCCTGCTTTGAGTTTAATTTTCTTTATCATTGCCCTTCAGAATATGATTATGAGCAGAAATTACGCATATGTGGAGGATTCCCTGGTTGGTGTGGAGGATTCCCTGGTCCTGAATGGGGTAACTGCCCCTGAAGGACCAGGTGCACAGCCTGGGAGTCATTTTGGACTCACAGCTGTCCATGGAGGCACAGGTCAAATCCGTGTCCAGGGCAGCTGTGTACCAGCTCCATCTGGTAGGCAGGCTGAGACCCTATCTGCCTGCGGACTGCCTCACCAGAGTGGTGCATACTCTGGTTATCTCCCGCTTGGACTACTGTAATGCGCTCTACTTGGGGCTACCTTTGAAGGTGACCCGGAAACTACAACTAATCCAGAATGCGGCAGCCAGACTGGTGACTGGGAGCGGCCGCCGAGATCATATAACACCGATCTTGAAAGACCTACACTGGTTCCCAGTACATTTCCAAGCACAATTCAAAGTGTTGGTGTTGACCTTTAAAGCCCTAAACGGCCTCGGTCCAGTATATCTGAAGGAGCGTCTCCACCCCCATCATTCTACCCGGACACTGAGGTCCAGCACCGAGGGCCTTCTGGCGGTTCCCTCACTGCGAGAAGCCAAGTTACAGGGAACCAGGCAGAGGACCTTCTCGGTAGTGGCGCCCTCCCTGTGGAACGCCCTCCCACCAGATGTCAAAGAGAAAAACAACTACCAGACTTTTAGAAGACATCTGAAGGCAGCCCTGTTTAGGGAAGCTTTTAATGTTTGATGTATCACAGTATTTTAATATTCTTTTGGAAGCCTCCCAGAGTGGCTGGGGAAGCCCGGCCAGATGGGCGGGGTATAAATAATAAATTATTATTATTATTATTATTATTATTATTATTATTATTAGTGTTTCGTACACTGCACTTCAAGCCAAGATTGTTTGCTCCACTTTATATACAGTTAAGCTTTACAGGTGTCACATAGCAGTGAAATATTAATATCAAAGGAATTCAATTTATTTCTTCATGATTTATATCCACAGTCTGCTGTGGGATATGTTGTCATACCCAGTTCCATACCTCTAAGGGCACCAGGCTTTTTAATTTGTCCAGGTTTGTGGTATTTAATCTGATATGGTTGTGTCTTGTGACCTTATCTATGGTTTCTATTGTTGTTGCTTTTACTGCTTAGCTTCTGCTTTCATTGTTTTAGCGTTGACTTTAGAAAGCCATTTTAATTTTGGTAGGGAATCACCTTGAAAATTCTCTGTATTATAAGGTAGGATTAAAATAAAATAAATCTTAATATTTGCATGCTGTCATCTAAGTTGTGCTCTGTTTGAATCCAGGCGCTAAGAGCTTGTTGCAACTGGGTGGGGGACTAATGGGAAATGTGAACTTGTCCCCCAATAAAAAAATTCTATCAGGGGATTTGACAGATGGCTTTTGCTCATGCTTGGATTGTTGTAATTGCATTGGCTACACAAGAGATTTACTGGGAAATCTTGTGATGGCCAGGAATCGTGCTGAATGACAGTACTCTGGTGAAATTGAAGGCATTCAGTATAAACCCAAAAGGAAAAATGATTGGACTATTTGCTCATGATTACATTTTGATGATGCTTTTGTTAAATGTGTGCCCAGGGTGAGAAGGAGTTTCAAAGCAGGGTGCCTCTGTTTTCTTTAGGTAAATAGAAAATGAGCCTATGGACAGAGTATGGAAATGGGAAATAAAAGTACAGTGGTACCTCAGGTTACAGATGCCTCAGGTTACAGACACTTCAGGTTACAGACTCCTCTAACCCAGAAATAGTACCTTGGGTTAAGAACTTTGCTACTGGATGAGAACAGAAATCGCGGCACGGTTGCAGGGAAGACCCCATTAGCTAATGTGGTACCTCAAGTTAAGAACAGTTTCAGGTTAAGAACGGACCTCCAGAACGAGTTAAGTTCTTAACCCGAGGTACCACTGTAGTATAAAATAAAATAAAGGGGGATGCTTATAATGAGTTTTTCAAAATAAAAACAAAACAATATGTATGATAGGTAGGCAAATCAATCAATATTTTAAAAGAAAATAAGGCTCAAGGAATCAGGCTTTTTTAAAAAAAAAGAAGTACTCAGACTGAATCTTTTGTTATGAGTAAATGGCATGAGAAAATTATTGTTATAAGAAAATTATAGGTTGCCTTTGTTTTTGAATGAATGTGCATAAAGAAAACGAGTTGGTTTATCTAAGTTATAGCTGGAGCTGCCAGTTGTTTTGATATTGCTCTGTTTTCAGTGTTAACCTGTTTTCCTTTCCCTCAATCTGATAAGAATGTATTTGGGGACACTGATTTAAAATGCCCAGATTTTAATGCACTCAGTCGGCATCCAGAGCTGGGGAGATTTTCAAAATCATTTTGGAAAAATGTCAAGCATTCAGAGGCTCCAAACCAATAACTGATTATCATTCATCCGTTGTAAAGAAGTCAGGTTACCATCTTAGAATACACATACCTGAGAATGAACTCAGATGGATTTACTTCTGAACTGGCCTGCACAAGATTGAACTATAACAGATTTGTTTCAAAATTAGATATAATTGATTTGCTTTCTGCAGCGAAGCATGCAAGTGAACTCAGCTTCACCAAAGTGATGTTCTAATATGGGGACCTGTAGTTTTCTCTTTTAAAAATCTTAGGGAACTTCTTATCATTACACAATTGTTAACATGGCGCTATATTTCCCAGCTAACTGTGATATTTGATTGCAATCCAGTACAAATCTGTAAATTCCCATCTCTCCATGATTCTCATTTTTCCAATCTAAAGTTTGGTTTTCCACACTGCCACATCAGTTTGTGAGCTTTATTTCAAAAAGTTGTGATGAAAATTCATTTTAGTATGAAGTTATCCTAATAGACACATTTTTGTGTGTATTTTTGCACACAAAATAATGCATTTTATATGTTATTTTCACTAATATATGCATTTTTAGACATGTTACCCCAGTATATGTGGACATTTTTAGACATGTTACCCCAGGTCTGAGTGGAGAAGCATGTGGTTGTCTGGAGATAAGTGGCAGGAAGGAAGATGAAGTGGGAAAGCTGGAGTGGCCAGGGACCCTCCAGTTCTGCACAGAGGACTTAAAATATAGCAAGGGGCTAAGGAGGCTGTTAGGACTCAGGAGGAACATACTTTGCAGGGCACAAAGTTTGCTCTGCTCTGCTGCAGAAAAGGCTTCTAGAAGGACCCTTGTTTATGACTTCTGGATCTGGAGGTTCTGCCAAGTTATTTCCTATAGGCACTTCTGAAAACCATTCTTACCAGCAAGCAAGCCTCTGAACGGAAGGGTTAACCCACAGGATATTTTCCACTGCCTCTCTCTGTTGTAATGCTGACCTGAGCTGTAAATCCTCCCATTAAGCTGAGGCAAGCCTTTCATGCACAGTTTCTTGAGCAAATCATTGTGCCGTTTTCTATGGGAGTGGTTGACCCCCCACCACCACACTGCGGTTCAGCCAGCGTGCGACTTGATCATTAACAATTGAGCCAACTTGAAAGGATTGTGGGCGTGATGGCATTTGCTGCACATTGGACTGCCCCTTTGCGTCTCTCTGTTCCCTCCCTCTCCCAGCATGAATGCATCCCCGATCGCGGAAAGCTGGATTAGAAATGCAAAACCGAGCCATTCCTGCCAGCAGAGAAGCAGTGCAGTGCAATTGTTTGCGTGTTTGCTCAGACATTAACCTCGTTCAGTTCAGTGGAACTCCGTTCTGTATGCCTGGGATCGCAGCCTCAAACTATGCACTGTAGCCCCGAGTTAGCAGAACTGGTAGTAAATCAATCACTTAAATGCTCTCAAATCAGTTTAAACAGATGCATGGCTTGAAACTCTATATGCGTCTGTTTGTGTGTGTGTGTGTGTCTGCGTGCAAGTGCAGTGTGACTGACTGACTGACTGACTGTGTGTGTGGCTGCATATACACTGCACATTTAAAGCACATCATTGCATGCCTAGGCGGAGACCCTCCGACCCCAAGAGACCACCAGAAAGCATAATAACTTGTGACAACATGTTATTAAACCTTTCAGATGTAGGAAGACCTTGGCTTAGGCATTGGGCGTATATCCCTCCCAGCCCCACAGTCGGGCAACTTTGGCTCCTCGGGGTTAATGGGATAGGGGAAGGTGCACTGCAAGATGCTTGTGTAAGCAGGCAGCCCATCCCATTTCCGCACAACGCAGGGGAGTTCACTGACAACCTTTCAGTGTATGGCCAGTGACTCCCTTTTCACAAAACCCCTTTAATGGGGAACCCTGGAATTGCTCCCCCCCCCCCCCTTATAGGGAAGATAGACTAAAGGACCGCTCAAGTTGTGACAATTGCTATGGGGAAGGCAAAACCTACAGAGCAGGGAAATTCTTTCCCGGCTCTTTAACAGCAAAAGACCGTAGCAATGTTTGCTGACCTGAAAGGTTAAATGGTTAACCTGCAATCAAGCATTGGACAAAGGGAGGGTTGGGCGGGTGAAGCTCCAGAGCCGACTGCATGCTTGCTGCCGGCTGGCTCCGCCGTGCATATATACATCTCAAGTGGACCAGACGGAAGCCCGCCCATACATGGTCCGCTCGGCTGACCCTGCCTCTGAGTAAGCTGCTGATTGGATAGTTTAAACTGGGGTTTGGCAGGAACCCCCATTGACTGTGACGACAGGGAGGTGGGCCAGCCCAACCAGCTGGTGAGTCCCATGTGGTTCGGGGGTGCTGTGGTCCCACAAAGGGAGCCCACAAAGGGAGGTGTGAGCGTTCATTTCCCCCAAAGAATCCTGGGAGCTGTAGTTTACCCCATGGATGCACAATTCCCAGCACCCTTAACAAACTACATCTTGAATCCTGGTGCTGTCTGCTTCCTGCAGTGAGCAGAAGAGAAGTGTAGCCGAAAAGACTGGTGGTGCAAGGGTTAGTGCAATATACTCAGGAGGCCCAGTCAAGACCAGGACCACAATGGGAGCAAAAATCTAAACCCTCCTTTTCCCCATGCCAGAGTCTGATCCAGATCAGGGACTCCTTATTGGTTATTTCTAAAAGAATAACCCTGTGTCTGGAGTGCCAGTGAATTGCACTGCAAATGCAAGGGGGGTTGGTCTGAATGATTTCCTCCTGCCCTGACCCTGTAACACTGGTTGTAAAAAGAGGCTAGCCGAGTGTGTCAAACCAGTTGAACAAGAGTAACCTGGCCGGTACTGTTGTGTTGAGGGGATTGGCACCAAAGGGCTTCAGTGCCTGGCCTTTGGAGAAGGGATATGTCTTTCTACTCCCATCCTCCAGGGCAGATGGCGTCATCCAGCTGTGTCTGTGGGACAGTTTTGGGGTCGGATTGAATTAGTCAAGGAGGAAAAGGAGAAAGAGAAAGAGAAGGAGAGAGTTGTTCTTTGTAAGAATCTGCTGGTGGTTTCCCTTGGACTCTGATGAGTAATAGTGAATTTGGGGCATCTGTTAGAGTTAAGCTGTATCTTCACTAGGGAGAAATTCAATTCACATTTAATTTGCACTTACCAAAACACTGCTATGCTTCAAGATTCGCACTTCTCTGAATCTTGTCAGCCAAGTAATTTGTCGAGAAATGCATATACTGCGGTAATATAAATGCATATGTCAGCAACAATAACATACAAAAGTGTACTCTATTAGGGGAAGTTGCTTTGCAAAATAGGGGGTGTATTATGCAAAATTGCATATGGAAATGTACCTTTAAGGATAAATTTATACTAAACTGTTAATGAATTTTCTTGAGAACTTTTTAAAAAACAAAACAAAAATGCAGATCGATGTGGAGAAAAAATGAGGCACTGAAATTAACAGATTCACCCATCCCTAAATTCAACCATATAATCACAAAAATGCCATAAGCCTCCAGTGACCTCATTTACAAAGCAAGTGCACCTGGGTAAACACTGGAGTGCTCACCTGGGGCACATGTCACAGTATTGTGCTATGGCTAGATTTCAGACATTCCATGAAATCTAATTTCACTGACATTCAGGAAAGGCTGGATACCTCACTTCCTTATGTCTTCTTTGGAAATGCATGCCTTGCTAAATAGAGAGAGTCTGGGCTGCTTACTTTCCAGGGAGGGAAAGAAACTAGCTACTAGTTTCTCTCTCTCTCCATTTCTCGCACTTCCACAAAGTTTGTTTCAGTTGTGCATTCCCTAGCAGTGAAGACCACATAGCCCATAAGTTGGGTTTTAAAAAATGCCCTTTTTAGAGCTAGCACAGCTTATGTATGCAGTTCTGTGTTTTCTTCCATTTGTGCTTGTCACTGATTAAGGCAAGTGGCAGATGGAAATTATGTATTTCAGTTGGGAAGCAGAGTTGTTTTATCTGGATTCATAATAGAACATATTTTCTTGAACATTAAACATATTCCAGCTTCATTTAAGTCTACAGAGCAGCCTCTTTGACAACTCAGTCAGCTACAGCACAGCTGTGACCGACCAGAATATACACTATTTCTTCACAAAATGGGAAGAGGCAGAAAATAATGTTCTTCTTTATTAAAAGAGATGGGAAAAGATTTACACGAGCGATTTTATGTGATTACGAATTTTATTGTGTATAAGCAGTTCAGGAAATATGCAATGATTTGGCATTCAGACAAGTTAGCAACATTGTCAACTAGAGGAAGAAAGTTTTCCCGAGATGTATGTAAATGGTTACATCAACACTCATATGTTCACGTATCTGTGAGAATGAGGAAATATTCAAATGTACAATGCTGAACCATGAGCTAACCAGAGTTCTCTATTATGTATAAACTTGGGGAACTCGGTTTCATTTTAACTGTGGTTAATGAACAAGTCAGGATCACTTGTTCCTGGTTTGTTTTAACAAATCACAGAATTCAAGCATAACCAGAAACACTGTTACATGGTACCCACCATATGTTTTGAACTACTGTTCCTTTCATCCATGACCATTAGCTAGGCTAGCTAGGACTGGTGGGAGTTTTAGTCCAGATCATCTAAAGGGTACCACTTTGACTATTCCTGCTCTAGACCTTATTTTTTAGAGTTATGCCCAAACAATTGGAATTGCAGCAGGTGGTCACATCACATCTGAGGATGGGAATTGGGAGGGGCGAAGGAAGGAGTCAGAGCAATAAAGAGCCAGGTGGTTGATCACTGGATGGTAGGGATAAAAGAATTAATAATTTTTACAAGAAAGAGCTGAGGCTGCCATCTGTTCACAGTTATTATGTACAGTTAATATTTTGGGAGATCTGTCCATAATAAGCAGCAAAGATTATAAATAGAACTTTGACCATATTTTCTGTGATAACAGAATTTGTTTTCCTGAAACAAATTGAAACAAACTTCACTTAGTGCTATGTTTGGTTTCAAAAATGTGTGTGTGCGTGGCAGAAAGGGGGGTCTGAGAAAGCTAAGAATGACAGCAAATATGTTTCTTCTTTTTTTAAAAAAAAGAAAAGAATGTGAGTTGTTTGCATAAATAGAGTTCTTTTTTATGTTGTTTGTCCCTCACAATCTGAAATTTCTGTGTGTGTGGAAGTAAAGCAGCAATCCTACAGCCATTTCCTTAGAAGTAAGCTGAAATGAGCTCTGAGTATACACAGATAGGACTGTACTGTAAAAGGCTCCAATGACCATTAGGGACCTGGCCCTACCGTTAGGCAGAATGAGACAACTGCCTCAGATGCTGATGGATGTGGGCAGAGCTGTATGTGCTATCTAGCCTGCAGTGAAGGGCACTGTCCTTTTGCCAGTACTGAAATACAATTCAAGAGGCAATCTGGGTGACTTCTGGATGTAGATGGGGAGGTGTCACCTTGTCTTTTGCCTCAGGTAGGAAAATGTCTGGGATTATTGACAGCTGATTTCAAAAGCTGGAAGATTCGGGAATTATCAGCAGCTGGAGTAAAAAGGAATAAACTCAGCTACAGACATGCCATATCTAGTGCTCTCTGCTAATATTATTTTCCTCCAATTCCTTACTAAATTCCACTACAATGCCCTACTTCACATGTAATGCGTATCTCAACCATGTCTTAGCATTAATGTGTGGACTCATTAATGCTTTGTTCCTCACTCCTGCTGCTAATGTGCTTCATGGTTTGACTTACTGTATTATCCAAACCCGGGCCCATGGTTTGTCTCACTCCAGACAATCCATGATCTGTAGTTAAGGTTTGCTCTATGGCTTACTGCTTGTGGTTTGTCTGCAGGCAATAAACCCTAAGCCTGGGTTTGGATGACATGCTAAGTCAAACAATGGCTTAGCTCACAGTGGCACAGCAGCAGCAGAACAGAAGGATGAGCAAAGTGGTCATGGAGCTCACACATTTGTGCTAAGTCATAGTTTGGCTTTGTGTGTTGTGCATG
Source organism: Podarcis tiliguerta (assembly GCF_965153285.1). NCBI lineage: Eukaryota > Metazoa > Chordata > Lepidosauria > Squamata > Lacertidae > Podarcis > Podarcis tiliguerta. Next base: position 69,131,724 of record NC_139535.1, on the reverse strand, counting down.
TTGTGCATGTCAGCACATGTTGTGGATTCACCAGATTTGGTCATTAATGGAGGGTCAGATATGTTGTCTTGAAGTGATCCTGTCCAGCTTCTTTTCTTCAGCCTTTGATAGAGGTGAATAAATAGGATTACCACAAACAGGTAGCAATGGAAATAGCATACAAGGGCTGGAGAACATGCGGCCCTCCAGTTTTGTGGGACTCCAACTCTCATCAGCCCCAACTAGGATGGCCAACAGGGATAATGGGAGTCAGAGCCCAACAGCAGCTCCCCATTCCTACTATACAGTACATGTCTACTCGTAAGTCTCATTAAATTCAATGAGGCTTACTGCCAGGAAAATCTGAATACTGGGGGGATTAAAATTTGTTGGCCTGAGGCCCACATTCACTCTTGGCCAACCCTCCAGGGGCTACATGTCTGGAGGTGGCAGGCCCACACATTCTCACACACACACTCACACACACTTTCATATGTGCACACACACAGAGACATACAAATAGGCTTCGTGCCTCTCCTCATTAGCTCACCCATGCAAATCAACTGAGGAGAGAGGTTACTGCTCCCCCTCATCAAATGACTGATGTAATTACCAGGAAGGTGTGACTTTGGGGCACTGGGCTCCACGTATTTCAATGTTGTGTTTATTTTTAACATGTTTTTGCCACAGTCACTGACAAAATAAGTGGCCTACTATGAAGGATTTGCTGAGGGGGGCAGATTAGGCCCGTGAACTGGGGGTTAGCCACCATTGGAATATCGGATTGCAGCCTAAGTGTGGTATAAAACTAAATTTTATTGTTTAACGGTGATTTCCTAGCAAATACTGCAATCCTAAGAAGGGAAATAAACAATTATCGTATCATTCAGCTAAGTGATGCCTGGGGAAGGTTTCGGGCCCAGATGAACAGCACTTACAGGAGAGTAAGACTGCGAAAGAGACTGCATTGAGGTATGTGTGAAAAGCGAAAGTAAGGCTTTTCGATGCCGCGGCAAAGTGCCTTTGATGTCCGGCTGGCTTAATTGGCCTGGGAGTCGAGCCAAAGGCTTCGTGATTTATGGGCAGCCAAGATAAGAAGCCCCTGAAGTTGAAAAGGGCTCGGCTAGAGTGAAAAGCTGGGATGGAGTCTTTCCATGCTTCTCAAGCTGCTTCTGAAGCTGCTGAATGCCCAAAGCTAAATGGGCGAAATTATCAGGCCTGGGCACAGTGGTGTGAGAGTTTGCTGCGTCAGTTTGGAGTGTGGCATACTGTGAGTGAGGCCCCTCCAGTTCCTCTGACAGAGAGATGGAAGACCCAAGATTCAAGGGCCATAGACATAATAGTCTTGTCCATCTCTCTGGAGGAAATTGCCACGCTAGCTGGCAACACCACTGCTCGTGGGATGTGGAATGCGTTGAAGCTGGCCCATCTGCCAGTCATCCCAGCCCAGAGTTTGACTGGATCGGAGGTCCTGGCTGTTTCCCGGAATGCAAGTGGATGCAGGGATGCCGTGGGCACCGGTTGCAAGCTGCAGGGGGAGCTGACTGTGGTGTCATCCCAGACAGCATTCCAGCCTCCAGGGGGAGCCAAGGAGTCGGCAGATGAGAGCTCTGTTTCTCGTGGGAACCAAGGTCATCGCCTCTGCAGAGGCCGGAAGGCCAGAGGTAAACAGAGACAGAAGCCTGCAGATGGCCAGGAGCAGGGGGGCAAGCAGTTTAAGCCCACGCCGGTGGAAAACAAGGTTTTGCTTGCCAGAAAAGCTGCTCCAAAGGCCCAGCCCCGATTTATTGTGGATTCTGGATGCACCCGCCATCTCGCAAAAGATAAGCATCTGTTTATCTCCTTCAAACCTCAAGATGGTGAGGTCCACCTGGCTGACGGAAGGACGTTGCAGATCGCAGGAGAAGGGACTGTGAAACTTGCAAGCCTGCACACGACCATCAGAAATGTACTTTATGTTCCAGGTGCTGTGAACAATTTGCTCAGTGTCCCACAGCTGATTGGGCGTGGTTTTCAAGTTTCCTTCAAGAGGAACGTCTGTGTCATCAGGAAAGGCAAAGAGGACATTTTGCATGCTAAGTTTATGGATGGCTTGTTCTGTATAACTTATGATGACAATGCTGTTGCTGTGTCTAATGTTGATTCTTGTTGTGTTGCACAAACTAACAAGGTTCTTCATGCAGGATGTGTTCATGAAGCACACAGAAGATTTTGTCACATGTCTTGGCAGGCGCTGGCCAAGATGCCGGAATTAGTTGAGGGTTTGAACATCAAACCCTGTAAGTTTCACATGAAATGTGTATCTTGTGCAGAGAACAAGGTGAAGGTTGCTCCAAAAGGCAAGGAGTCTAGCAGGCAGGCTTCCAAACCCTACCAGCTTGTCCATGCAGACCTGGTTGGTCCACTTGCGCCCTCTTTGGGTGGAGCAAGGTACTTCATGGTTCTAATTGATTCTTTTTCCAGGTACATTCATGTGTTTATGCTTGAGCAGAAATCGCAAGCGTTTCCTAGGTTCAAGGCATTCTGTGATTGGTTGGAAAATGTTCACAGTAAACGTATCGGTTGTTTGTTTACTGATCGAGGCGAGCAATTCACTTCTCAGCAGTTTGAAGCTTTCCTGACTGAGAAGGGAATTCAGCATAGCCTCTCAAGTCCTGGATCCCCATGGGAGGTTAATGAGCAAGCAAAGCAAACATTGCTTCAAGGCATGAAAACCTTGCTGCATGATGCCAATCTCCCTGAGAAGTTTTGGGGGGAGTCTCTGTCGACGTATGTTTACACGTGTAATCGCAGACTGTCATCACCTATTGGTTGTACTCCCTACGAGAAGATGTTTGGTAAGAAACCAAATGTCAAGCACATGAGAATCTTTGGTTCTGACATGTGGGTACACACCCCACAAAGCAACAAGCTTGGGAAGCGTGGGGCACATGGTTTGTTCATGGGGTACGACAAAGGAGCATACAGGGTATGGATGACTGACTCTAAGTCCATTAAGTTCACAAGGAGTGTTGAGTACAATCCTAAGTGGGGGGAAAATGTGGGAATTTTCCAGAGTTACCCAGAGGAGGATGAAGGTGATGTGAAAATAGCAGGTGATGCTAAAGAAGCTGAGGAAGCTGATGATGATGATGATGATGATGATCAGAGTTCGGATTCCAGTTCAGTTGGCGGCGCTGCTGCTGGTGTCAGTGACAGTGATGACACAGCAGACTACAAGAGCGCAAAGGTCTCAGTCAGACCATCTGATGCATCTGACAATGAACTGGAAGAACCACTGTTCACCATTGGTCATTTTTCTCCTAAGAAGGAGGAGATGAGTCCAGAAGACTTGCGTCTAGTACGCAGATCTGAAAGGGCGACGAAGGGCAGACCTCCAAAGAGATTTGCTGATGAGTTTGCTAAGACAGCAACTGCTGTTCTTAGTAGCTCAGAGAAGGTATGGGAACCTTCAAGCTTCAAAGAGGTTCAGGAGTTAACCTCTAAAGATGCTGAGCCTTGGCTTGATGCCATGAAGGCTGAAGTTGATTCCTTGAACAGGAACCAAACTTGGGAATTGGTACCGGTAGTCCCAGGAATGAGACTGGTTGGCAGCAAATGGGTCTTCAAGGCCAAGACAGACCAGAATGGCAAGGTTGTCAGACACAAAGCCAGATTGGTTGCCAGAGGTTTTTCACAGGTACCAGGACAGGATTACCACGAGACCTACTCACCCACCGTCAAATATGAGAGCATTCGACTGATGCTCAAGATTGCTTCGGAGGAGAAACTGCATGTTTCCCATCATGACATTAATACAGCTTTTTTGTACGGGATTTTGGGGGAGGAGCTGTATATGCTTCCACCTGATGGAATGCAGATACAGAAGGGAATGGTCTGTAAGCTGCGGAAATCCATATATGGTCTCAAGCAGAGTGCCAGGTGTTGGAACACAAAACTCACTGAGACGTTGCTTTCTCTAGGTTTTCACCAGGGCAAAGCTGATCCGTGTGTGTTTGTCAAGGAGGAGGGGCAAAACAAACTGTATTGTTTATGTTTTGTTGATGATCTTCTGGTGTTCTGGAAGAATCAGGCTTTGTACCAAAGCACCCTAGCTCAGCTGAAGGAGCACTTTGACATGAAGGATCTTGGTGAGGTATCCAACTATCTTTCTCTGCAGGTGGAGAGGGACCAAGCAGGTAATTTTCTGGTTCACCAAACACAGAAAATTGCTGATGTATTAACCAGGTTGAATTTGGTTGATGCAAACCCAGCAGACACACCGATGGTGACAGGTTACCAGGTAGATAGTACTGCTGAAGCGTTTTCTGACACAACGCTGTACAGATGCATTCTAGGCAAGTTGAATTTCATTGCTAGATGCTCAAGACCTGACATAGCTGTAAGCACTAACCTGCTTAGCAGACATGCTAATAATCCTACTGTTCAGGATTGGAAAGCTCTGAAGCGCATAGCCCGCTATTTGAAAGGGACTATGCACTACAGGCTGAGGTTCACCAGTCAGAAGACTGGAGGTCTTGAAATCTTTGCAGATGCAAGTTTTGGAAGTGACACCACGGATGGTACAAGCACTTCTGGAGTATGCTACATGTACAACCACTGTCTGTTTGACTGGCTGTGCAAGAAGCAGACGACAGTGAGCCTAAGTTCCTGTGAAGCAGAACTCAATGCTCTGTCATTTTCACTCATGAATTGTGAATGGTTGATGCAACTGTTTAAGGACATCAGGGTTTCTGTGAAATGTCCTGTACAAGTGTATCAAGACAATAGATCCTGTTTGGCTTTGCTGAACTCAGAGAGTTGCAAGCAAAGAACCAAGTACTTGCAGATTAAGTTACATCGTGCAAGAGAGTGTATTCAGAAAGGACTCATTCAGGTGTCCTACATGCCAGGAAATGAAATTCCTGCTGATCTGTTGTCGAAGGTTGTTAACAGAGAACAACTTAAGGTTTATGTACAAAGGTTGCAATTGGGTTGAACCACAGGTACTACAGGTTACACGGAAAGGGGGAGGATGTTGGGATATTTCCGTTCCACCTTAAAAGGGAGCAGGATGTTTGTGTCACAGCCTGCGTATTTCCCATCTCACAGGATGTTTCTGTTGTGTCTTTGCTTTCGATTCTCTCTCACTGCCGGAATCTCATGCAGGCAGTCATGGCTTTTCTTTGTTCTGATCAACACTGAATAAACCTCTAAATAATGCTCTCCTGTGTGCAACTTTTGCTGTGTGAACTCTGCTGATAGAGCGTGCAAGAGCTCTGGATCTTTGGGAAGCTATTTCTGGAGCTCCTGTCGCTAATTGCTGATACTGCGTGTCTATGGGAGGTCGATGGAAGTCCGGAGACGACGTGGAGTCAAGATGGACTTTATCTCCCTGGCAGTATCTCCCAACACATTGGTCATTAATGGAGGGCCACATCTTATTTGGCGTTTTGTACACAAGATAGGGAGTTGCCTTCAACTGAGCCAAACCATTGGTCCATCTAGCTCAGAACTGTCAGCACTGACTGGCAGTGACTCTCCAGCATTTCAGGCAAAGGGCACACCCAGCTCAACCTGGAGAAGCCAGGGATTGAACCTGGGACCATCTGCATGGAAAGCAGAAGCTCTACCAACGAGCTGCATACATAAAGAAAAATACACATGACTCTTATGTCAGCAGTTCTAGTTCTGGTTTGATGCCAATGGGCTTGCGTGCTCTTTGCCAGGATGGGCTGGCCGACTGCCTTGTGCTGCTGGTCTGGAAAGTTGTTTCTATTCTTAAATACACGTCACCTGACTGGCCTGGACTGACTGAAACTGTATGTTAGGCTGATACAGAAACATCAGAGAGCACAAGAAAAAACATCCCATGCCAAATCTTCCAAAAAGCAGTTTTGGAATGTAACCACCCATTTTTGTACACAAGGAGAGAAATTTCAAGTGGTTTGGTGGCTGTAGAGGAGTTAGATGGGAGCAAGGGCAGCTGTGGCTGAGGTAGAGCTGGCTCAAGACATTATACTGCCCAAGGCAAAAAAAAACCCCAAGATGGCGCCCCTCCACTCCAATTTCACAGACAGAAGACAACTCAACCAGCAGCTGTATCTTATTCCAGCAACGGCAATGGGACAGTGTCATCCACGATACCTCAGGGCAATGGAAGAACAGGGCATCTATGAAGCATGCACAATTCTGTTTTCCAAAATCTCCCACTTCTCCCCAACCCAAGCATGCCATATCTAAGGCACTGCTTAAGTTTGGCTAATGGTACTCAGAGTAGAGATCCGAGTTGTTGGAGGATACTGACAAAAACAAAAATGGAGGTGGGAGGCCGGGATTGCTGATTTTCACTTGTTCCTCCCCTGACCAAAATGGAAATCAATCCATTCCACTATGTGAATATGATCAGTATTCACTGTCATTGTTGCTTTCAGTCCACAAACAATACACAATTGAATGCATCCTCACCACCACTATTTGTATTGAGTTTACTTTGCACTGAAATGAATGGGGTGGAATAATGTAATGACAATGTAACCTACATAATGTACATAATTTATGCAATTAATTATGTAAATTACATAATGTTGCCACAGCGGCCAGTTATTTCAGCAGAAGATGAACTGCAGCAGAACAGAAACAGGGTGACATGCAACCAATAGAAGGCATAATGAAAAGCAATGGTTTCTTACATCCCTAGTAGAAGTAGAGTGCCACAGTGAGTAGAGCCACTTTTGCTTCCTGCTTGAGTTGTGAAAGGCTATCATCCTGATCAGTCACTCCTGGAAATACAACAAAGCATTTGAGGTTATTCTTCTTTAACCTCCTGTTTCCTTTTTCACTCTTTCTCTCTCACTCTCTCTCATATTTCTGGCTCCTGCCTCTCCTCTGGTCCTGTTGCTGTTACTGTCATTACTCCTATTCTGCATTTTGCTGACAGTGTTAGAGGAATGCCTGTTTTGCAGGCCTAGTAACCTGCCCACCAGCCTACCAGCAAATCTCATGTTCCCAAGGAGGTAAAGGCAAGCAACAGACCTACCCAAACAGCTTCTGAAACAGCTGCTTTGTATGTGCTGCTGTTCTATGCACTTCAAACGTGTGCATATATTTTAAACAGATGTGCACTGAGTTGAAAAAGCAGAAATAAAAATCATTGTTCAGGGTCGGCTACAAATGTGAGGGTGGGGTGTAATAAATCTCTTTGCCATTTCATACTGCTTTCTTTCCCTCTGGTGTTTTTCCAATTAACATGCAGCATGTTATAGCACATACTGCACCTTCTCCCCCACCCATCCCATGTCCCTTCTCATTTGGATCCGTGAATATTGTTACACGTCACCACAATCTCTAGGAGAGGTGTGTAATTCCAGGGGTTGCAAGTGCTTACCAGAGTCTGTGTTCCCTTCTGAGACAATGAGGCACAGCAGAGTCTGTGGTATCTTTATGATACAGTATACGGTTTACTTATACATATATACAATCTGCATCTAGATGGAGAGAGTGCAAAGCATTCACATGCCATTAGGGCCCTGCTCCTTCCATTGCTGCAGCTTCCATTTCCAAGAAACCCCCTAAACATCATGTCTGACCCTCTCTGCAGCATAAAGCAGACTGCCCCCCCCATGCTCTGGCCCTACTTTCTCTGCTTTCAAAACTGACACTTTTTTCCTGTTTTCTTACATCATCCACCCTGAAATCTTAAACTCCTTTGGTCTCACAGCTGGAGGATGGCAGCCTTCACTCTCTCTTGATGCTTTCCTTGGTGGATCATCACCAATCTTTGTTTCTTAATAATTTACACATCTAGCCAGGCTACTCTGGCTTATTAGCTGAGAGTTCTCCAACTCAAAACAATGACAATCACTGGCTTGCTCCGAGTTGCAAATATTTTCACTTTCCACAATGAGGAAATATGAAGCAGGGTCTGATCTGATGACCACAACTAGAGGTGCATCAAGGGAGACATGGTCCTGCCCTCTGGCTGTGATGGGCTTTCAAGCTAGGGCTTGCAGCAGCTGCTGTCTGAAAACTGGTGAGCTCTCACAAGTCAGAGTCAACAATACTGGTGGACCAAAGATCTGAGCACAAAACAAGTTCCTGAGGTTATGAAAGCATAGATCAGGCTCATGGGATCCCTACTCTAACAAAGGGCAGAGTCTGGTTAACATGCAGCTGATGAAAGGCACTCCTGGCCAACACTGCTACCTCCATATACAGGAATAAAGTTAAATGTGCTAATTTTCCAGCATTCCTTTTCATTGATTGCAAATCCTTCTTTCACTATTTTGCCAAGTAAGACACAGACATTCTTTTTCATAAGCCATTCGTCTTCCTGTCTTAGCCAAACTGTTTTCATTAACCTCCAGCTTTCCATATTTAACCTTGGTGGCACAATCTAGAATGGATAGCATTATGTTTTCTATTCATACATCTTACTATGTTTAAAGACAGAGCTGCCTTTAAATCCGATTATACCTCTTGATTTCACTTAAATTATATTTGAAATCAAGATCAGAAAATTTAGGGGCCAGTTCAGTAATTTGGATGATAATATTATTTTGCCTCTGTAATTCAATAAGTGCATTGATTATGTTTCTGCACTGCTGGGCAGCAATTATTGTTTTTAGGCTGTTAGTATCACACAAGGGGTGGGGAAAATCCTATGCCAAGTGGGGGTTTTTAAAGCTCCAGAGATGGCAGCTGAATGCTTTCCACTGGTTTATGAAGCTACTGAATTACAGCCTTATTAATCTTCCCCACTCAGCAGTCTGCCTAGGGATAGATCATATCCTTCAACAATCAATATAGTCCATGTTTGGATAGTGTTGTCGTGCAAGCTGTCAGTAGTGGAACGATGCACACCACATGATGTGATTTGCAAGCATTCTTATCTATGTAGCCTAAGCCTCTTTTGCCCCATGATGTTGACGTAATTTATATTTCTTATCTTAATCTTAAATCCACAGCCCAATTTTGTTTGATGCTAGTATGTGGACACTACTGTTGTTAGTGCAGAAGGATTCCTGAAACAGATTCTATCAAACCTGAAAGTGAAGGCAAGGGGTAGCCTGTGGCCTCACCAGCGGCAGAATCTTGTTTGTGTCCTCTGGTCCGTATTGTTATCTGCTTAGTTTCTGCTTTGTTCCTGAGAGCTATTCAAGGTGATGAGTTTAATCTATAAAGCCCTGCATGGTTTGGAACATGGTAGCCTTAGGTCCCCTCTCCCACCATGCATCTTAACAGTGTCCAAAGTCTGTATGTTCAGATCACGGGGAATCCCCTTCCACCAGGACACCAAGACGCGAATCATGTCATCACACTCAGAATGATCAGGGACACCCACTGGCCTGAGTATTTTGCCTTCTGAATCAGTCCTCCCAGTTTAATTGAAGCTCTTTCTGCTATAATAGGGTTGGCTTGGGTCTTAACCCCTTGTTTCATACAGACAGCCAAAATTTGTATTAGTTGTCTGCTTGATTTATTTAACTGTGGTTATCGTTGAGGCAATCTGTAGCTTCAGAACTCACTTTCTTAAGGAGGGATAGCTATTTCTGAAACCAGTGCTCCTGAAGCACCCTCTGTTTCTTCTTGTTCCCCTCTGCTCCCCTCTCCTGCCATGCTTGATGCTGCTAAATAGGCTGTCCTCAGCCGATCAGGTTTTACAGCAGTTCTCACACACTGGGTGCCCTGTGATATACCCAGCCCAGCATTTTGATTGGGGGTGGTGCTATCCTCTTTGAGGACAGGATTTTAATTGGCATGGCATGCCCATAACTACCACAACCACCCCACTGGGCATGTTTTGATTAGATCCAGACCCTCACTGTGACCCAAAACATGGTTGCTGACCAACAAATATACATACAATGCTAAAGAGCAGTTTCCTTTTAATTTCAAGCTGCCGCTTTCAGCAAGAGCTGAATTCTACAAACCCTGTGACCACTGTAGTTTTCGCAGTGCTCCAATCCAATTTCTATCAATGTATCTTTGTAAATTGAGCTTCAAAATGCAAAGGTATCTTTCAAGAGATTCCTTACTTTCAACAGCTAAACTTGACCTCTTTCGAACGTGTTAATTACTGCAGTTTAGCAGAGGATGAAGGGGAGTCTATCTTATTAGAGCTGAAGGCTTTAATGAGCAATAGACAGTCTTTGCAAGCTATAGTTAGAAACTAGGAGGGATAATCTATTTTGCCATCCCCGGGTCTCTAATTTTCTTGCCTCTCATCCGTCCATACTATTAAAAGGCTGTCTTAAAATGATGCTCTGGTAAGAAACTCTTTGGTGAATGGCCGACTGTTTTCATTTGCAGCTTGGCTCAAACCTTGTGCCCCATTACATGGTTACAAGGCAGGAGTGTTCTGACTTGTCAAGAAAGCATGAAATGTCCATCTGTGGCCAAATACTCAAATCTGAAATACCACTGTTTTCTTAAGGCCTCTGCATAAAAATTAGAATTAATGTTCCACTTTCCCCCCCAGCTATTCCTTTCTTCATCTTGGGGCAATTCAAAGAAAAATTCCACAGGAAGCTTTTAATTTTGCCTTATTCATTATTCATTATCATTAAGTTTGTCATATGTCTTTGGACGCCAGAGCAGTTAATGAAACGTAATTAATAGAGACAAGTCAAAATACTGCAAAAGTAGCTATCCCTCCCCCTTTTTTTGCAGTGTAAGGTATTGAATACAGCAGTGGTCATCGTTGCTATTAGTATTATATTATGTATTTACAGGCTACCTTACAGAGTTTCCCCTCTCAAGGCAGCTCCCAACATGTTAAAGAACCAACTATAACATTACAAATCATAGTATAACCTAAAAACTAAAACACAACAACACAATCTAAAAATAATCACATGAAAATTAGAAGATCAGCAACAGAAAAATACCAGCATAAGTGCCAACAGGGGCTGCTAACAGATGACGGGGCAGGTGGCAATAGGGCTGGACGGGCCAGTAAACAGGACCTCAGGTACACACTCTCCTAAATGGAAAAAAGAAGGAGACTTCTGTGGTTCTATGAAAACCATGGAAACATTTAAAATCAGAGATCAACCAACCATCACAGCCCTAGTCAGCTAACCATTATGGACCTGCTGCCATAGTGCCTAGTGTCAGGGCTAAAGTGTGTCATTTTGTGTACACAAATACAGTCACAAAATAATACATAATCAACAAGCCATAAAACAACAGCAAACATATATATATATAGTGTCTTTCTCATTCGGGGCAGGCATAGAATACCCAAATGTTTCCACAGTGAAGGGTTTCAACCTTACTCAGGTGCAAAGGATTCCCTAGAGGAAATGCTTAAGAACCCTGCACACGAGACGTATGTGTTGGTGTCTATGGAAGGGGAACAAATGTTTGGGACACATGGGTAAGGAAGAATGGAAACTACAACAGGAAAGAATACGGCGAGCTGGCTCTGAGGAAACATAGGAGGAAGCAGAAGATATAAGCAGGAGCAGCCAACAAGGTGGGGTGATGCCCTGTCACACTGGCATCACTCCTGCTTACTGGGATAGGGCAGGATGGCAGTGACATCAGGTACACCGGCAGGACCACTGGATTGGATTCGCTGGTGCATCCATGCAGCTCTGACCTCACCCTGCCCCACACCCTCCTGGTAAGCAGTTGCAATGAGAGTGTTGGGAAGGCAACCTTGCATCAGCAGCACCCTGCCATGGTAGTTGCTCCTGAATATAGGTCTGGGTTCCTCTGTGGGAGAGAGAAAAATATCAAGCCCACCAGGGCCGTCTTTAGCAGATGCAGCGCTGGAGTGCAAATATCCACCCAGTGCCCCCAAATTACTATGGATGGGGGGGGGGCGAAGCTGCGCACTGCCAGCCATCGGGGTGGGTGCAACTTTCCCCCATGCCACTGTGGGAGAGGAATCCTCACAGAGGCTTGGGAGAGAAGCTGCGCCCCGCCAACCATATGGCTGGCAGGTACGCAGCTTCCCTCCCAAGCCTCCTTGGGAGGAGAGCGATCCCCGCAGAGGCTTGGGAGGCAAGCTGCACACACGCCAGCCATATTGTTGGCAGGGTGCAGCTGGTGGGCATGAAGGGAAAGGGGAGGCCGCTGGCAAAGCCGTGCAGCTCTGCCACTCGCTGGAGCGCCTCTGAGAGGCCGGCACCCTGGCGTGACGCACCACTAAGCCCTATGGGAAAGACAGCTCTGAAGCCCACCAAGCAAAGCTAACCATTTAAGTATCATTAAGTATCATCCCAAAGCAACAGTTTGGGATGGGGAAGCTGGCAAAAGGTTGAGCAGGATGGATGCCTCTTGAATTCAGTCACAATAAAATGCCAGCATACAACAGTTATTCCATGCTATGTGGAGCAACACTACAGCTACAAGAGAACAAGAAGAAAGGCCCATGGTGGGGCCTTGGTAGTCTCACATAGATGAGGCATGTGCATGCTCACTTCCCTGCCCCATGCAACGTACCCAGGGACTCCAGGCTTATAGTCAAGTTATCTCTGTGGCTCAGCAGATACAGGCTTAGCATATACAGTGGTACCTCGGGATGCAAACGGGATCCATTCCAGAGCCCTGTTCACATCCTGAACAGAACGTAAGACGGTTCGCGTTTCGCTGCTTCCGCACATGCACATGACATCATTTTGACCGTCTGCGCATGCACAAGCGGCGAAACCCAGAAGTAACACACTCCATTACTTCCGGGTCACCACAGAGCGCAACCCGAAAATACTTACTCTGAAGCATATTTATCCCAAGGTATGACTGTTCAAGATCCCACATGCAATCTCTATCCAAAGGCTGCCTGGGGAAAGAGTTTTATATGCATCTCTATCACTGCGGAGCACAACCCAAAAATACCCTGAAGTGTATTTATCCCGACGTATGACTGTACAAGATCCCACATGCAATCACTATCCAAAGACTGCCTGGGGAAAGAGTTTTATACACATCTCTATACAAGAGTGCAAGACGGGTGAGTGGTGTACAGATCAATAGCTTCCTTACTCAGGTAACTGCCCTGCTGCAGGTTGCCTTTAATTTTGATCAGCCAACATCTCAGGCAGAAACTCCATGTTTGAGAGAAAGATTGCCTGCTGGTTATTGTCCCAGCACATCTTCCTGTCCACCTTCCCTCCAACCCTCCATTTCATGAAGCCCAACTGCTGAGGTTTTTTTTATACTTGCGGTAACCATTAGAGAGTCAGGAGGCCACTGAGCTGCTGAGACCTCTTCCCTCATATTTGCCGCTGCTCAGGTAGCAGGTCAAGAAGCAAAACCCTCCCACCATGGCAGGGTGTTGTGGTGTGGCGAAACCCAGTGCCACCTCCCTCCCCTGCTTCCCATCGTATATGGCCCACTATGGACACCTGTGATCTTTGCAAAACAGCAATCTGCGTATAGAAGCTGTTTGCAATCATTTTCTGCAATAACAAATCTAGACCTTTTCCCTGCTGTTGCGAGCCTCATAAATCATTCCCTAGCATTCCTTACAACTTAGTGTATTGTAAGTGCAATTGAGCAACCTCACCCTACACGCAAATCAACCTATCTGCTTCACACAAAACAGGATGAACAATGGCACACAATTTTCCTTTCCAGGAAAAGACTCCCCTGCTTTCTTTAGTGAACCACCAAAACAATTCTGCAGTTCAGGCTGCATACAGATAAATTTGTTTAGGTGTACAGTGGGAAGAAGAGCACACCCCTTATTACCAAGACACTAGCCCTGAGCTTGTGGGGGTGGGTGCTGATGGTAAGTAGAAGCCTATTCGCTCCAGTTGCCTAATTCCAGTTGCCTTCTCAAATCCTATACAAGTTAAATGGTAGAGGTGATGCTCTCAAGGCTAGCTTGCAGTAACTTTATTATCTAGTGAGTCGATTTCATTCCTTAAGGGGTACTGGAAAAGGAATATCCATTCTGTTGAATGAAAAACAGCTCTTTAAAAAGTAATAAAATGTTCTGGAAATGACTGGTTGTTGCTGGGGGGAGCGTTGCTTTTTGAAGAACCAAGCACTCAAGTGGAGTGCACTCCCACGGGGATCTTGAAGCATGTTGTTTTGATAGGATGGGAAGGTTGGTCTGGATGATATCGGTGGGTTGCTTCCAGGCCTGTGGTTCTGTATCCATAAGGCTTAGAATGTTGCAGAAGAAGCTGGTCAAAGCAGTTCCTCTTTTAGGCTAATGGCTTTACGCAGCCCAGCAAAGTGCCATCATCAGCATTTGAAAGAGTGAGATGTGTTGCCATAGTGACAGCTGAAGATGCTTCCAGCAAGAGAGGGTGGTCCTTTCCCCAGCTCCTTTGGCTGGATGCCACATCTTCCTCTAGGAAGGGAAGCAATGGGCTAGTGGGGCAAGTTTTGTGTGTGAGTTTTGGCTGATGCTGGGAGCTGAAAGGAGGCACAGAACTCTGGGTAAGCTCAGGAACCCCTGGAATCTCCCTTCACTCGGAGATAAGGGCATGAACAATATCCTTTTCCTGCTGCTATATTATTTTAAGATGTCACTGCCTTTGACAACAACTCATTCTTTGCAACAACGTGTTTGAGGTTTGCTTCTGTACTTAACTGGCAGTGAGAACTGAAAACTATATTAAGACAGTGTTATCACACACAATTAAGTCAATGATCTCTTTTGGGGTGTACAACCAAGGCTGTGCTTTGTGTGCTGTGTGTTTTACAAATTCTGCTGATAAATAGGATTCTGATGTTGCAATGGTGTTCTATGTATGTTCTTCCCCAAGCAGGGATAGACTGACTGTGTTTACTTAGAACTGTTTCTTTTTTAGTGCATTAGTATGGTAGTAGAAATATCCAAAAATACAACATATGTGGGAAGCTTTAATTTCTTGACCTCCTTACTTACTTCTGACTCTCATTCACAGTTTTGAAGTATGATGATAAATTTAAAAAGTACACTGACTCTAGAAACTGTAAACTGTACTAGAAAACATCTGCTACAGCTGAAGAATAGTACAGTATTAAACTAAGGCTGCAATCCTGTGACTGAGAGGAATTGTTAAGTGTTGGCATGGGTAGGAAAACCATAGCCTTTTAGATGGGTGTATTTTCCTGTGTAATTTTCATTTGCTCTTATGATGGGATAGCTCAGTGAGTAGAGCATGAGACTCTTAATCTCACGGTCCTGGGTTCAAGCCCTACATTGGGCAAAATATCCTTGCATTCCAGGTGGTTGAACTAGATGACCCTTATGGTCCCTTCCAACTCTACAATTTTATGATTCTATGATAAAACTGTTAGAAATGTTTTAAAATTAGGGTAACCTCACTGCATAGTATTTTCTCAATAAATATTTACATTGTGGAAGCTAAGTTTGTTTTGGTTTAACAATCTGAGGCCTTGCTATTCACTCCCCGCCCAATTGCCTTACCACCCTAGTCAGCACAAAGAGTCAGCTCAACCAGAAAGTAGGTTAAAAGGCTGTTTAGTGGGGTGTTATGTACTAAGCTTGGATCCTAGAACAATAGGGAGGTCGGATCCTACAATGCAGCAACCTGATTGGCCTGCAGGAGCAGCCCAATCAGGCTCTAGGAGGGAAGCAGAATCAGCCAACCAGATAGGACTCATTGTGTAAATAATGTATGTAAAGCCTGAGGTTTTGGGGGAAATTCATTCACTGTTTTACAAGCTGCAATAAAGAGCATGAAATCACTACACGACTCCAAGTATATTTCATGGAGGCAGGCAGGGAATTGTCTTAGGGCCAGTGGTGAGAGCCAAAGATGGGATTGGATAGTTTAGTTGGCACACCTTGCCTCCCTCTCCTTCTCACAGTACAGTCTGCTGCACCACACTGCCCTTTTTTGGTTGCTTCACTGGTTTAATCATTCCTTTCCTGGTCCATTGTCATGGATGGATCATTCCCTGGTGTAGTTGAGGCTGAACATTGCTACTTCATGCTGCAGTGGTAGGGGACCTATTAAGATGGGGACAATGGAATCTCATAGATTCCCAAATGATTCGGTGGATGTTCTGGCTGACATGGCTAGCACTTCTGTCAAGGCTCTCATGAGATGTGTAGGGCTGTTGACATGATCGCTCCTGACTGCCCTCACTGTGGGGTGGCAGAGTAGGTAGCCCAGGAGAGGGCCTTCTCTGTGGCAGCTCCTAGGTTGTGGAATACCTTCTCCGCTGAGGTGTGCTGGAACCTTCATCATACGGTTATTATCTTCTCTTTCCTATTGTATTGGTTTGAGCGGCCTTAGAATGAGTTTGGTTGCATGAAAAATGAAGAAGTTAATTGCCTCTGAAAGGAGAAGAATAAATCATAGGTTGTTAGTGGCCCGATGAATGATATTCCTGAGAGAATTTCAGCATGAAAAGAAGGATAATTGGGAAGGGTAATATTGGTCTTATATACATACAAGTATTTCCTAAGAGATATTACATCCGCATATCACTGGAGATTTTCATCTGTATTATTCAGTGCATTGTTCCAAGAATCTGCCTTCTGCAGAACATCCCTTCAAGGTTAGTTATACATCATTGTATGTAGCATATTCACTGGCCTATACCGAGCCTTGATAAAATGTTTTCATGTCAATTCATATGAATCATATGGTGTTATGAAAGGTCTTTTTGACAGCCAACCTACCCTAGCCCAGTGCAGCCATATAACTCTGCAAAGCATATGTCTCTACCATGTGTGTTACTACCATGGACCGGCAAAGCCGGCAACTTTGGTTTCTCAGTTTCTCATTCTGTCTCCCCAGTTTTGTTGTGTTTTGTTTATTTATTTGTAAAATTTGTATGCCGCCCTTCGTCCGCAGATCTCAGGAGAGTTCACAACATAAGTATTGGGCTTGGACCCCAATATTTCCCCAACAGAATCACATTAGAAGGGTATTGGGCATGGCTTCTACTCAGGCTCATGTCACCTCTCCCTGGGAGCTGGTGGCACTGGCACAAGGAATAATGATACCCTACATCTCTCTCACAGGGTCTTCTCCTTACACACAATGCCAACACAACTACACAGTTGGCAGGGCCCGGGTAATCATTTAGGTTCATTTTCCACATCGGTTTGCCCTTTAAAAAAAGTCACCATGATAATTCATCAGCATTTTTGTAGGAATTTCTTTAAATAGGCACGTTTTGAATATACTTTTACCTAATATAAACATTTTTGACAAATTATCCTAGGAATATGCATGTTGCATATTTCCAGATAAGTGCATGTTTACACATACTTTATATGCATTTTTCTGCACATTTCCTGTGTATGTACTGCATTGTGAAGTTTGATAAAAGGAGAATTTTTGACAGATGGCTGTGTTTTGGTTTGCATACTGAACTGCAAAGTGCAAATGAAGTAGATTCACCTTTAAATGCTGCATCAATTTTTGCCCCCATCCCACATTGTTACAGCAATAGAATATATGCAGTGGGGGGGGCACATTGCATTCAGAAGGAAGGTGAGGCTGTCGAAGATGTCTCCTTCCCTGATTTGGCAAAGAGGCATTGGGGCAGTGCTGAAGCATTTGGTGTAATATGCCTCTGGATCACAGCATAGGTTGGAAACAGAGAGGGTTTTTAAGAAACCATTCCAGACTGAATTGCTGTGCCATGGGTACCCAACACTGGCCCCTCATAGCCCATAAAAACCTCTTCTAAATCACCTCGCCTTACTCTTTCAAGGCCACCTTTACCATAATTCTGCACACTGAGCCATTTATAAATTGAAATAGCAGTCTGAGCATATTAAATGGAAACTATGTTTGACTCTGGGGTGAGGGACAATGAAACTGTGCCTTTCTCTCTTTCTTAATGTCTTATGTAAACTTTCAGTTACATCATGCATCAACCATAATTACATTGTCAAAGATTGTACTTTTTGCATTTCATTGCCATTTAATTCCAACTTTTTCACACACATCCTCTCCTTTTACACTCATGCACATACCTGCCAACTGAATCACTGGGCTGAGATACAGTCCGTCCATCTGATGAAGTAGACTCTGGTGCACAAAAGCTTGTGCGTTTCTGCTGCAACAATACAATGACTTCCCCTCTGGAAACTGCTTCCCATGGTGTACACTCAGACTGCTTTTGTTCTTTTGTCACCTCTGATCAAATAGCCTTTGTAGGCTTTTGAAAGAAGTACAAAAACCTGTTTTCAAGAGGTGAAAGTGAGATGACTGTACACACCATGATGATCGCTTTTTCAAAAGCATTTTCAGCCTTCGTATTCAGCTCTATTTACAACCTGTCAATGTTAGTCTTGGCTATGTCTGCTATCGCACAGACCTGTATTTCTGTTCTCCATCTTTGTGAGGCAGCATTACAGTGGCTGGATCTTAGGCAGGAAGTCATTAGTACAGGAATTCCTTGGCTTTTCCTGATATCTGCACTAGTAATATAAGTTGGTCAAGGTGAGGCAAGATCAAAGAGAAGCCCAGCAATATATGATACCCAAATAGACGAACAGCAGGATCTCTGTCTTGAATACACTGAACTGAGGATGCATGTCCTTGCCAAGATCTTTATCGCCTTCAAATTTGTATTCTGATCTGCAGCTTTGGTTATAAATCACCACTGGGTAATGTAATGTGCTTGGACAATAAAGCCGTGTAAACAAGTTCAGGAAATCTCACAGTTACACTGAAGGCCAGATGTATGAAGGACCCAAGGACCTTAGATTGCTCTTCACATTAAAGGAAGTAAGTCACTCTGGAATACTTGTAAGTTCAGTACGTCTTGTAAATCACATATATGTTTTGGTGTGGCAAAGGAATGAAGGATGGTAAGATACCCATGACTTGCATATATCTGGGACACATCTTGGTGACACTAGACCAGGCTTCCTCAACCTTGGCTCTACAACTCCCATGATCCCTAGCTAGCAGGACCAGTGGTCAGGGATGATGTGAATTGTAGTCTCAAAACATCTGGAGGGCTGAGTTTGAGGACTTGAACTGAATAATTAACCTAGTAATAGGTTTATAACCCTCTCAGCCTAACCTACCTGAGGGGTAAGGTAGGCTGAGCTTCATGGCTGAGTGGGGATTCAGACCCTATTCTCCCAGCTCCTAGTCTGATGCTCTCACCACTAAACCACACTGGCTCTCGGTGACATAAGGTAAAGGTAAAGGTACCCCTGCCCATACGGGCCAGTCTTGCCAGACTCTAGGGTTGTGCGCTCATCTCACTCTATAGGCCGGGAGCCAGCGCTGTCCGCAGACATTCCGGGTCACATGGCCAGCGTGACAAGCTGCATCTGGCGAGCCAGCGCAGCACACGGAACGCCGTTTACCTTCCCACTGGTAAGCGGTCCCTATTTATCTACTTGCACCCGGGGGTGCTTTCGAACTGCTAGGTTGGCAGGCGCTGGGACCGAACGACCGGAGCGCACCCCACTGCAGGGATTCGAACCGCCGACCATGCAATTGGCAAGTCCTAGGCGCTGAGGTTTTACCCACAGCGCCACCCGCGTCCCACATACCTTAATATAATCTAGCATATAGGATGGTCAGTAAATAGAGGAATTAACACAGAGTGCACTGCCAGGATGTTTTATGATCATTTAAGACTTGGATATTAATTTGGACTCATATTTACTGTTGAACAATTTGTGTAGAAAAATGCCTCTAATATTTGGCATGCATCCTAATTATACAAAAAAAGTCCCCCTTTTCACTAGGGATGGGTGAATATGTTGATTTTGATTTCTCTCATTTTCTCATTTTTTCAATCTTGTATTCAATTCTTCATATTTCAAAATCAGTTTGTGATTTCTTTTATTTTCAAAAGTCCTCATGAAACTTAATCAGTATTTTACTACAAAATTCTCCTAATAAACATGTTTGCATGCAAAGTTGTCTATTATACACATTTTTTGCAAAGCAAGTGATCCTAATATAATGCATTTTTGTATGCTTTTTTCTGATATAGGCATTTATATGCACACTTTACCCTAGCACAGGGTTTCCCAAACTTGGGCTTCCCGCTGTTTTTGGACTACAGTTCCCATCTTCCCTGACCACTAGCCCTGCTAGATATGGATGATGGGAGTTGTAGTCCAAAAACAGCTGGAGGCCCAAGTTTGGAAAACCCTGTGCTAGCACACAAATTTCTATATACAGTATACTGGAGAATTGCATTGCATTGCAAAATTTGGAGAAGTGACTTTTGAAGTGTGGCTATGTCTCAGTTCATATCTTGTTTTGGAAAGTGTGAATTAGCTAAGTTCGCCTTTAAATGTAAACTGAATCAAATTTCTCTGTCATCCCAACTTCCCATTGGCAGAACTATACATGTAATTGCTATTGGAGGGACTACACACACACACACACACAGAGAGAGAGAGAGAGAGAGAGAGAGAGAGAGAGAGAGAGAGAAACTGCTGAGGTTTCAATTTCTAGCAGAAGACCAGAGCAGGAGGAGCAGAGCTTCTTAACTATTTCCTCTCATGCTGTTTTCCTGCTGAAAATTGCCTTCTCTAAGCTGCTTTGACCTCCAGTGGGGAAAAGATACAAGTTATTATGAAGGACTACCACTGAAACAACCACTCTAATCCTTTCTAACATTTTAAAACCCTTCCATTGTAATGAACAGAAACAGAACAACTCTGGCGATGTGGTGACAGCTGCTTTTGAATTCAGTTTTTCCCTTCGATAACAGTGCTATCTTATAATACTCTAGAAACTATTAAAAGAGCAAAATCAAAATATCACCTATACCTTTGTTTAGCAGTTTTGTTGCACATGGAAGATGCGAGGCAGGAATGAAGAAGTTTTAAGTGGGTCAAGGGTTAAAGGAGAGATGCAAGGAATGTAGGGTGTCAACAGAGGAGAGATAGCAGAAGACTGCATCAGCGTTGCACTGTGAATATCATACAGATAAGGCTTGTTGTACGTCCAGGTACCTGCATAAGAATTTGGCTGCATAAATAACAGGAGAGGGAAACAGGAGAGGGTAATGTATGCTGTTTTTTTCTTCCTAAAGAACGTTGTAAATAGATAAGTAAACGCCATCAAGGTTCTCCTGTTCTTGAAGCACAGCACCCAAAGATTCAAGGTGCATGGGTTTTCATTGTATAAATTGCCTCCCTTAAACATGTAGCCAGATCTCTCTGACCACTCCTTCAGCCTGACAGTACAGTGGTACCTCAGGTTAAGAACTTAATTTGTTCTGGAAGTCTGTTCTTAACCTGAAGCACCACTTTAGCTAATGGGGCCTTCTGCTGCCGCCGCGCCACTGCTGCGCGATTTCTGTTCTCATCCTAAAGCAAAGTTCTTAACCAGAGGTAATATTTCTGGGTTAGCAGAGTCTGTAACCTGAAGCGTATATAACCCGAGGTACCACTGTATCTGAGACTGTTTGTGGACAGGACACAGAGGCTAGACACAGGCAATAGCTTTTTTCACAAAGCCAAATGTGGTAGAACAGAGCTAGAGTTGCCTATGATAAGTGTTTCTTCTACCTCACAAAATAATAATAATAATAATAATAATAATAATAATAATAATAATAATAATTTATTTATTTATTTATTTATTTATACCCCGCCCATCTGGCTGGGCTTCTCCAGCCACTCTGGGCAGCTTCCAACAAAATATTAAAATACAGTAAAGCATCAAACATTAAAAGCTTCCCTTAACAGGGCTGCCTTCAGATGTCTTCTAAAAGTCTGGTAATAAAGCTTTCAGTTAAAACTAATTTTGCAATGCTTCACAAACCTGCAATGTCTGTTTTACAAGAGAAGACGCTGGGACGAGGCAAATGGGTATGTACCACAGGCCCAACCTTGATGCTGCCCTGCGCTGCCCCTGCAGCAACCCTGGTCTCATGAGGACAGCTCCACAACTCTGCCTCACCAAGCCAGCCACTACTAACCGTGGACCATTTCTCTGACTCCAGACATCATCATCCCTTACATGGATTTAACTTTGAACCTAACTGCACCCTGAATGAATTGTGTGGACTGCAGTCACATCAGGAGATTGAAACTATGTAAACTTAGGTGCGGGGAGATTATTTCCCGCAGGATAACAGTGCATGGGCAGCAGTGTTGGGGTCAACCCTGCACCCCAATAGTGATCCTGATGGAAATCTCTCCCTCTCCCCCCACCACCATGGCTGCTGCAAATTGCAAATGGAACTAAAGCTCCCATTGGCACCACAAATAGTGTTTGAAATGCTTTGAAAGTGGGGTGGATAATTCATGAGTATACGCCATAGTGATCCAAAATTCCTAATATCCAGAGTTCTTCCTTTCTTATGCATTAGAAAGCCATTGTTGGTCTTTCTTTACAAATTCTGAATTTTGTAAAAATGCTGCATGTGAATACAATTTGCCACATCTTTCTCTTCGTTACACCCTTCCCCCCCTTTACATTAACTGTGAGCATGTGCTGATGGAGCCATGCATGTGATTGTATCAATATTCTGTTTGCACTGTGTTCTATAGATGTACATGTGATACGCATATTGATAAAATGCAGCAAAAATGCAACCCTAGTATGATCAGTTGCATGAATACCCTTTTAGTGTGGTATTTTATCATTGCATCCCATGTGCATGTGCACATCAGTAAAACACCCCACGAAAGGAATCACATCAGTATTTATTTTCAGTGTTTTATCAGTCTGCATTTGTGAACTGGTAACATACAGGACAGAAAATATTGAAATGAACTGAAGGAACTGAAAGCTGCAGCAAATTTTGCACATTCCAATTCCAGAATTAATTTTACAACTTGACCTAGTTAGATTGGAATTCGGCTGGAGTGGATTGCAGGGCAGCGTGACCTTACCAAACAATAAAGAAATGGAACTGGAAAACACGCTCATGCTCATAGTTTTTATTCTTTATTATTTATTCAATGTATATACTGCCCTTTATCCAAATATCTCAAGGGAGTGTACAACATTATAAACATAATTTATATAGCATGATAATAAAAAACAATACAACAATCACAGGGGTGGAATCACAATGACAGACATAGAATCATTGAATTGTAGAGTTGGAAGGGATGCTGTGGATCATCTAGTCCGACTTCCTGCAATGCAGGAATATGCAGCTGTTCCATATGGGATTGAACCTGCAATCTTGCCAAAGGCCTGGGTAAAGAGGAAAGTTTTCTCCTGGTGTCTAAAGACATGTAATGTTGGTGCCAGGTGAGCCTTTCTGGGGAGAGCATTCCACAGATGGAGAAGCACTGCAGAAAAGGCCCATTCTCGTGCTGTCATCCTCAGAAGCTCTTGGGCAGTGTGGACATAGAGAAGGGCCTTGGATGACAACTGCAGGTTCCAGGTGGGTTCATATGGAGAAAGGTGGTCCTTAAGGTATTGCGGTCCTGAGGTGTGTAAAACTTTATAGGTCAGCACCAGCACTTTGAATTGGGCCTGGAAACTAACTGGCAGTCAGCGCAGTTGAGCCAAGATTGGTGTTAAATGCTTAACTCGCCTTGCCCTGGTGAGCAATCTGGCCATCGAATTTTGCTTTAGTTGCTTAGACTTTATCATTGCCACTAGATAGAGCTAGCATGGCATGTGGGTTCACTCCCCTAAAAGTTAGTGCAGACCTGAAAATATTTGTGTCTAGAGCTCTTAAAATCTCCAGTTATTGACGTTTGCAACCTTGGTCACAGGGGTAGTGGCAACTATGCTTGCTGACTCCCTCCAACAGGAAATGGTTGTACCCATCCCACCAGGAGCCTCTCCTTGAGTCTCAGGATCTGAACCTCAGGGACCTAGCATCTCGCACAAAGAGGGGTGAGGTGACAGAGAGGGAAAGATGACCTTCTCTGACCCAAGACTACACTAAACACAATGGAAGGACCATCAGTGAGTGCTGTCTGCCAAAATGGGATCCACCACATTCTGTCTTCACTAGCTTGAGCTTTAAGGTCCAAGAAGAGATAAAGCCTATTCTGTAGGGAAAATAAAATTGTGGGAAGCACAAGAACAAACAAGGAAGTCACAGAGACATTTCCACTGGCAACCCAATTTTCTTTTTTCTATACTTCTCCAATAGCACTCCTGAAACAAGCTTTAAGGCACCTCTCCAATATGAATACACATGAGAGGCACAAGACAAGAGGCTATGTTATGTGACCCCTGACGTTTCCTCATTCAATCTTTCCCTCCTTCTTTAAAAAAAGCATACCAATTCCAGCACTATACATTATTCCCCTTGCTAACCAAAAGAGCAGAAATGGCAGAGGGTATAATCTGCAGTGACTTTGAGAGGATCAACTGCTTGCCACAGAACAAATTGCCTTCTACACATTATTTTCCACTGACTGGTTTTTATGTATTACTTGCTGTGCTATCTTTGCGATGGGAAAGGGGTGAGAAACTATACTCAATCTTCTTGTTCTTTCTCCCCCTGAAGAACAAGGAGACGGAGAAAGAAAAGATAGTGCATTATTACCTGTTCTGCACTAAGTTTCTGTGTCCCACAAAACTCCCTATGTTGCTGTTTGAGGGTGAGGCCATAGGCTCTGAAACATTCCTATCTCTTTCTTTACTTGCCATTCTCTCTGTCCTCCTGCCCACTGCATGAATATACAGTATATGCTTACTTTAGCACAGAGAGGAAGACCTTGTACCTGCACCTACATGAATTGAAGTATTGCTGGGTCTGTGACGCAGGCATCCCTCAATATTGCATTCTGGATCTTGTATTTTTGGGCACAAAGACGGTGACCTTGAAATCAGCCCCTTGTCATTGTCTTCCTGCTGAGCTTTAGGCTTTCAGCACCTTTTCTCCTCTGCAGAGACAGGGGACCTATTAGGATGCTCCACCCTTGAAGGATGATGGATCTGAATGGTTTCCAGACAGCTCTGGGGGATTTTCCAGCTGATATAACTGGTACTCCTGTTGAAGCCCTGATGATCTCCAAGAAGCAAGCTGGGAGACAGCTTGAATGCAAGTGGAGGAAAACTCCAGTTGAATAGAACCAAAGTGCGCATTTTCAAGCTTACTCAGTGGCAGTGGAGGCAGCAAAGAAGGCATGGTTTACTACCTCCATTGCATCCTCACTATGCCATCCAGCACATCTTTTCCGGGTAGTGTGGAGCCTTTTTCAGACTGGTCCAAAAGAGGTGGTAGAATCAATGGTAGCTTGCTATGACTTGTTTGGCAAGCATTTTGAGAATAAAATCACTTGCATTCATCGGGACCTTGACTCTGCAGTTATAGTGGTTGAATCTCAAGAGATGTGCAGGGCACTGTCTGGTCTGTTTTGTTGGATGAATTGCAGTTGATGGAGCTCAAGGATGTGGACAAGGCACTTGCATCAGTCTGGGTGACTACCTGCACTCTGGACCCTTACCCCTCTGATAAAAATCCAGCAGGAAGACACAGCTGCCTGGAGTTCATCTCCTGGCAGTTCCTGCCTTTTTGAAGGAGGCAGTGATAAGGCAGTTCCTTAAGAAACCATCCCTAGATTCTGAGAATCTTAGTAATAATCTGTGGCCTGTTAAATGTGGTGGATGGACTGTGTTAGTGTCATTACAGTATTATGCTCTGTATTATGTTTTTTTCATTATGCTGTGAAAATTACATTTTTAATGTTCTACACCACTCTGATATCTTTATCTAAAGATATCAGGGTGGTGTACAACATTAGGAACATACGGGCAGTATAAAAACAAACAAACAAACAAAAAAACTCTTAAACCCCCATTTTGTGAATGCAGTTCATGATCAAGGAATTTTCCTTTCTGGAGGCACTAAAAAAAAGTTTCTCCAAAGCTGCATGTTGCTGCCAGATGTTTCCACAAGACTTCAAAACATTGAATTTATTTGTGTGCTTTGGCATACATGACTTCATCCCTAAAGACTATTTCAGGAGGCTCCTCCTCCTTAATTAAGCTAATTAGCACTCGGCTGTGTCCTTTGTAAAGCTATTCTATTGTCTTCCTCCTCATAGCATTTCAACTATTCATGAATCATACAGTGTTTTGAAAGGTTCTCTTCAATGAAGCTTAACACCTTTGAGCATGATCTCACTCTGACCCTCTGGAAAGGTCTTGGTTTTTCTACAGAAGAAGTACAGAAACCTGCAGTGTTTTGACAATACAGATCTAGCAACTTGGGACTGGTGTCACCAAAGGAAAATGTTCAAGGGTTTCCGTTGGAACTACATTAAAGGAAGAGTGGGAGATATCCTAGGCAGACTGACTCTTCAGGGTAATCTTCAGATATTATAACATCCATATCAACTGTGGCTCTGTCCTAGATAACAGGATGTAGAAGATCTGATGAAACCTAATTGTAAGGAACAGATTTTAATCTGATGTTAGGCATTTGTCTCCATGCAAATTGGACCAGCGGGATGTGAGACACAGTCGGCTCACTTTCGTTGCGCTCTCTTCAGCAATCCTGAGAGCTGTGGCCACTGGAATCAATGAACACAACAAACTTAGGTTCATTAATTGTTGTTGTTTAGTCGTTTAGTCGTGTCCGACTCTTCGTGACCCCATGGACCAGAGCACGCCAGGCACTCCTGTCTTCCACTGCCTCCCGCAGTTTGGTCAAAGTCATGCTGGTAGCTTCGAGAACACTGTCCAACCATCTCGTCCTCTGTCGTCCCCTTCTCCTTGTGCCCTCCATCTTTTCCAACATCAGGGTCTTTTCCAGGGAGTCTTCTCTTCCCATGAGGTGGCCAAAGTATTGGAGCCTCAGCTTCAGGATCTGTCCTTCCAGTGACCAATCAGGGTTGATTTCCTTAAGAATGGATGCATTTGATCTTCTTGCAGTCCATGGGACTCTCAAGAGTCCATGGGACTCTCCTCCAGCACCACAATTCAAAAGCATCAATTCTTCGGCGATCAGCCTTCTTCATTAATTAGAATGGATTTAACTGGATGCAACCCAGGTATTCTATATCATCACAAACAGCATACCTGCTAAATGAATACACATAATTTCAGGTTTAAACCATTTAACTTCTAAAATTAGTTACTGACTTTCATAATTTTTGCATTACATCATTTAGATCCAACTATCTTGTGTGTACATTACAATAATGAGCACAATTTACTGCTTTTCAACACCTCTCTTGCTTTTAAGAATGACTAAGTTTCAAAAAACAGTCTCACTTTTGCCAGCATAACAGTGTCCTGGCTCTTCCTGTCCAATGAAGCTCACAACTCCGGTTTTGCCAAAGGCTTTGGGTAAACAAACAGGCGCTCCTTCTGGTGGGCTGGCTAGTTGAGATTCATGTGCAATGGCATTGCCATGTTCTTGGCAATGAATGTGGGGTGGCTGCCAGTTTTGTATTTTTGTAATGTTTTGTTTAAGTTTGTTTGTTGCTTCTGTTTCCTGCACACCGGTTACATATATTTTTTTAATATATTAAGTGGTATAGAAATTAAATAATTAATCAATAATAATCAACCATTCTGTTCAGCATCAGATTTACTTCTAGCTCCAGAAGCGGGAAGCCTGGTATGACAGTGAAAATATTTGCCTTTAGTTTGTTCTTTTGGTGCTCATTTTCATCTTGCCTGTATACAGCTTCAAAACAATTACCATCATCAGCTGGGGAGCTGAGGTTAAGAGATGTCTGAAATGGGGTTTCAACTAAGATCTCTCAGGATTAGGTCTGCCAGTCTGCTGAAGCACATTGGCCACCACCCAGAAGTCACAGACTCATGCTTTTAATGAGGTTCTTCAGATTTTCTACATTTGCCCATCACTCTTAAAATTTTATAGTTATGTATTTACACAATTTATTATGTATTGCCTGTCGCCCATGAAGCTATCAATGATGCAGTTTCCCACCTGTGATAGTTCAGAATTAATTCTATGTATGACTTTCACAGCATCAGCCAAATAATAATTAGAACAGGAGTCTTTGAAGCATCATCCAATCAGCAGAATACCTGCGCCCAGTCCTTTTTTTTTCTAAAAAAGTGTTTAGGGGTATTCTCATTTTGACTCAAGAAAATCACCATTTTATAGTTCAAATGGGGAAAAATAAATACAGTAAATGGACAAAGTACAAAGATTCCCAAAATGTTTAGGGGTATACATACCCCTGCGTACCCCCAGGAAAAAAGCACTGCCTTTGCCTCTCTAATGAAGTTGTAAAACTTTGTTTCCAACCTACACATCTAAAAGAGGGGTACCTAAACTGTGGTCTTCTTGACACTGTTTGGCTCCAACACCCACTAGCCCCAGCCAGCATGACCAGTAGCCATTATGGGATCTGGAACACAACAACCTCTGGAGGGTCACAGGTTCTCCATCTCTGACATAAAACACAAAGCAAGTTATTTTGTGGAGTGAGTTAGTTAGCTATGAGCAGGGCTTTTATTCAGACGGAACTCACTGGAACTCAGTTCCAGCACCTCTCATGTGGGCGCCATTGCCATTATAAGAGAACAAGAGAGGCATTCATGATGAGTTCTGGCACTGCTTTTTCTAGAAAAATAGCACTGGTTATGACACTTATAAACTTTCATTTGCTCAAAGGTTCCAGGTCAAGTTACAAACAATTTTTTAAAAATCTATATGAAACTATGCAATCTAAAATAAGAATAAAAATCATACTAAAAGCAGCAGCAGCATGATATAGTAGAGGGAGGAGCACCAGCTAAAAATATCTCACCTCACCCCTTCACAAGCCTGAGCAAATATCATATGTCATCTGATTTTTACCTTTGCTAGTTTTTCCCCAAACCTCAAAATGTACCCTTCAAATGGCTTATCTAAAAGAAGAAAACAGGAAGGAAGGACACACACAAACACATACAAAAGATGGTAATTACTGATTTGCAGTTTTCTAGTGAAGTGTGAGCTAAGCGAGCAATGTCTTTAACAAAGGGCACATTTTTAATAGATTAAAAAGTAGGACACTGGGCAGATATGCAGAGCTTTGGGGCCCATTTTGGCCTTGTTTTAATGTCTGCATCCTTCACACAGAATATGACTTAAGCTGGCTGTGTCATCTCTGGTCCGTTTTCAAAGCCTCTCACGTGCTCTCCTTTCCTGGTCACTACAGGTAAGAGGCTGCAATGATGTCCCAAAATATAAGCATAGGAGAGTTGGTGATGAAGGCTCATACTGCAAAGGCAGAAACTCCTATAAAACAAATTCTCCTATATTGTGGGGAAAGTATGCTTGGCTGACTGCTACCTCACCAGGAAAGGGCGGTCGGAACCCTGAGTCAGCTTAGGGTTCTCATATCAGTATAAACAGTAGCATCAGGTGCCAGAGAAACTGTAATAATAAAAGCAGGACGGGCTGGGTGTTTCTCCCCCCACTTTTTTGTGAGTGTCTTTTTCCACATGTCCCTGGTAAGATTGCCAGACAAGGAAAAAAAATTCTGGCAGTCATTGTGGCTGTGAAGTAAATAAATATGGTCAATCAGACCTTAGAATAATTCGTCGGCACTACCAATGGAAATAATTTTGGATACAGTCTACCGAGTAGAGCTCCTTCCCAAAATCCACTGAAATGCAGCACAATTTTGTGGGATCTGTGGGAAGCTGTTCCGCCTCATTCTACAGTTCCTCTTTATCCAGGCTTAGAACATGCTAGCATAGGAAAATGCATAATCCCCCAAAAAATCTATTGCTCCATGTGTGTTTCACAACTACCCTGCCACGGTGCTTTTCAGCATTTTTTATTTGCATTGCCTTTCAGATATCCAAAATGTGAAAATAAATATTGCACCTGAAAAATATCAGCAAGTTTGCTTATAGACAACTGCAGTGTGATGTCCATGCCTGTTCTGGGTGCTACCTTGTTTCTGGGCACAATTCACTGTGCTGGCTATGACTCAGAATACAATACATGATTTGGGATTGGTTTAGCCGAAAGACCATGCTCTTTCATTTGAGTCTGTATGCCCCAACATCTGAAGCATGTTAGGTAGGTGCCTGAGACAGGGCCTTCTCAGTGGCTGCTCCCACACTCTGGAGCTCCTTGCCAAGACAGGCCCATCTAGCCTCATCCCTGATAATAATCTACTGGCAACTGAATGCATTTTTATTCAGTGAGACTTTGAGTCTCATGTTTGAATTACTGTAAATGTTGCCATTTGATCACCTGACTGTTCTTATTGGCTTTGTTAATGTTTTGCCTGTTTTTATGTTTTCATTTTTACTTTGTATTTTACTGTTAGCTGCCTTGAGCATCATTTGCTTAAAATACGGGGTGCAAATTTAATAAATAATTGTGTGGCCATTGCTTTAGAACCTTTGGCCTTCCAAACACTACTGCCATCATCATTGGTCATTGGACGTGCTAGGTAGGGCTGGACTCTTAACATCAGTGGAAATACTTGAAACAGTCATCTTAAAATATCAACACAGGTAAGGGCAAAAAGAGCAATTGCTATAGAATTCATACTCTTCATTTATAATTCTTTGGCCATTCACAGCAAATCTAAGGCTCTGCATTCAGTTGTTGTTTTCAGAAAAGTAAAGACCAGAAAAGAACTTTTTTAGTCTTGGAATATTGGTAACTGTAGTTTCATGAATGGAATGAACGCAAGTCCCCTTCATACAGCTAGATTCTAGAACAGAAGCAGTAAGGAAATCACCACAGTTCTAGCATACATGTGGTAAAGCATGTTAAGGATGATTTCTTTTTTAAAGGCCTAGGTGAATTCCAAGCATTTGCTATCTGTCTAGCTGTTTGGGGTTTCTTTCTATTAAGATCTATTAAGAACTGCTGATGCTCATTTATTTGTCCCGTCTCCGGAAATCAACCCAGCGAATCAGATCAGTATTCACTATTGTTGTTGCTTTCAGTCAGCAAATGATACACAGTTTCCACCCATTGGCATTGCGTCTCCTTTGTATGGAAATAAATGGGGTGGAATAAAGCAATGTCAATGTAATCATGCAATTTCACCAACAGTGGAAAGACAAATAATGTAGTTTGGGGCAGAAGACAAACTGTTGTGGAGTGCAAGCAATGCCGCATGCACCAAATAAGCAGAATGGGAAATGGTGCCTTCTTACACCCCTGATCACAAGAGACCTGTTCTTATTGAGATAGTAAACCACTGTCTTGGCTGTACTGTTTCAGTTTGTAGGTGAGGGCTTGTATGTCGGAATGTTCTTACATACAAATAAATAGATATCCTCCCACAAAATAAATGTTTCAGCCTCAAGGATTTAAACAGAAAATAAATATGGGAAAATATGGGAAAGCATTTAACAATGTGAACCACCACCTGCAGTCTGAAATGGTACAGACCAGACACATCAGCATTGCTTCTCACCTCTGAGGCAGAGTGCATTTGGCACCAGTTTTCTAACCTGCTGTTAGCCAGTTAACCTATGTCTGAGATACCTTCAGTGTGAGAAATGAGTAGAGAACAGAAACCTTATTTGCTGTTGCTACAATCAAGGGATCCTATTCCCCTTCAGTTGCGGGGAGCACCTTCCTGCGGGCAGTACATGAAGGGGCTTTTCACAGTTAAAATTCTAACAAATGTTTTTCGTTTTTATTTTTAAATATTTTTTTTATTAAAGATTTTCTTTTCTGTGAAGTCAAGTGATGTGGCCCTATTGAATGAATAGAATTAACAGCAGCCCTCAAAACTGTTTTTGAGTTGTGCTCTCCTGGAAGCACATTGTATAAGCAATCTTATTGAAATACACACATATCCAGCAAAGCAGGCAAAAAGTCATGTATGTAATGCTACATAACCCCGGATATTAGATTTATTAAGACCCCAGAAGTTTGGGATGAAGCACATAAGGCTTCCTTTCCATTTATCACCATTTGACAAAGTTCCTCTTGATTCTGGAGCTTCAGCTAAAACCTTTCCATGTTGCTACCATGCTAAGAGGAGCTTGACAGAAACTTAGCCAATCTGCACTCAACTTTGAAGTTCTCAAAATGTGGATACTTTGGGGATATATGTTGTGACTGCCAGATGCTACTCCTTAAGTGCAAACCATAGGCACATTTCTATAAAGTACAGTAAATCCCACCATCTTCCAGTAGGGCTTTCTCCTAGGATGGCAGCCTTTGCCTTTACTAAATGTGAAAGTGTTTTCTAAGCTGCAGGAAAATATGATTCGAACCATTTCACATTATCTTTGGTCATAACTTTCCACTGGATCTCCCTGGAAAGTGGAATTTGGCTTGCTCCTCACAAATCTGGGCAACCCTCCTTCACTTCTCCTAAAGGAAGACCTATCCTACACAGGGTGGACCTATATCTATTTATATATACAATATTATATGTATACATCGCACTGTGCTGAATGAGATTTGTTTCCAAGTTGAAACCTGCCGTCTGGCTGCCACCCAGCGCAGTTACATTGGGAGTAAACCCCGCCAAAACGAGAGGGCCTTACTTCCGAGTAAACACGCCTGAAAAGGAGCGCGTCGCACAACAAGCGCCACTTTCTTTTTCCTTCCTCTTTTTTTCCCCCCTCCGCCAAACGCGGGGATAGCAAGCACAGGAAGGGTCGAGCAAAGCAAAAGAGCAAGAAAAGTATTGGTAGGTAAATGGAGGGTGGAAGAGAGAAAGCGAGCGAGCGAGCAAGCCAGCCACCGTGGCCAAAAGGGGGGATTGCGAAAAGCAGGAGACTGAGGCGGCGGCGGCTGCGAAAAGGAGGCCCTTGTTCGGGGCTGCAGTTGCCGCTCTCAGTCAACAGGTTGCACCGTTCCCCCTCGGCTGCCCCGCAATGCGCGCTCTCTCCCTCCCTGGACACGCGCTCTCTGCTATGCTGCTCCCGCGAGCGGCCGGGCGGGCGCGAGCGCCGCTTCCCTTTCGTCTCTCTCTCTCTCGCTCGCGCTCTTTGCATGTCTGCGGGGCGGGGGAGGGGGAGGGGACGGAGGGAGCGAGCGAGGGAGAGAGAAGGGGGAGGAGGCAGCAGCCTCTGCTACTAGCGCCGCCGTCCTCCATTTTGTGGCTGGGGCAAAGCCGTAGAGGGGAGCGCGGACGGTGCGGCGGCTGGGAGGAGAGGAGGGGAAGGGAGGAGAAGGAGAAGGGGGAGGGCGGGACGCTGGGTGGGTGTGAAGTGCAGAAGGGGGAAGGCGGGGATGCAGAGGGGGCAGAGGCTGGAGGAGAGGCAGCGGGGCGCGCCAAGTGGGGCTCTAATTAATTGAGGGGGGACAGGACAGAGTGTGTGTGACAGACAGACAGACAGACAGACAGACAGAGAAGGGGGCAAGAAGAGGAGCAGGTGAGGGGGGCCGCCTCTGCTGCTGCTGCTGGCGCCTGTGTGCGTGTGTGGGGCGAAGGGAGGGGGGCGGCTGCATTCTCATCTGCAAAGGGGCGGCAGCTTTCGCCGCCGCCCCACACCCAATCCCGTCGCCCCGTAACTCTCCTTCCTTCCAGTCTCTCCCCCCCCCCCAACCTCCGCCCCGCGCCTTCCAAGTTGTTTATTCGCTTGGCTCTGTGGTGCCGGAGCCATGGAAGTTGGCGGCTAGAGGAGTCCCAGCGCCCCCACTGGATAAGGTAAGGGGTGGCTTCTTCTCCATGTCCGTCTGCCTGGCTGGCTGTCGAGACGCGGCGGGGGCGGGTGGGGGCCGAGGAATGGCTTCTACTTTTAGGATTCTCGAAGGGAGGCGGAGGGCGACGGAGGGAGGGAGAAGGCGGCGGCGGCCTGCTCCCCCCCCCCGTAGAGGTCACCCCCCTCCGTCCCTTCCTCAGTAATGTCTGCCCGTTTCGGCTTCTCCTTCCCGCCCTCCCTCCTTCGACCCGCTTCCCACCGCCGTTAAGACCAGACGATTTGTTGCTGAGGCGTGAGGCCAGATATTTTTGGGGGGGGGGGGTGGAGAGAGAGGAGGAAAGGAAAATGGGGGGGGGGGGAGAGAAGCGCTGCTCCTCGTCTCAACTTTAAAGTCGTCCACGTTAAATTTGGACGTCAGAGAAGGGGTGTGCGTGTGTATGTGTGTCTCCCTCTCGCACACACAATATGCGTGTGCGTGCGTGGGATGGGAGGAGGGGGGGCGCGGAAACTGGTTCGCTATCCTGTTTCACAACCTTCTCTGGCCAATTTCAATCCCAAAAGGATGATATGCCCAATATAGTATCTCTTTTCTGAGAAATGAAATTTTGTTTAATGATAAAAAGTGCTATAATTTATTGCCCTCCTCGCCCAACTTGCTTCCAGTTGATTTGTGTGTGTGTGTTAAAAAATGAACATCTGTTGTTGAGAATCGGGTTTTGGTTTTTTTTTTTTTTAATTTTGAAAGGCGCTCACCCCCCCTCCGTCGTGTTTTTTGTTTTTTGTTTAGTTGACGGGGCCCCAAGGGTTTGGAAACCAAGAAGTCGTCGAAAACTCGGAGTTGGAGTTTTTGAAGCAAAGGGCTGGTGGGCGTGCCAGGCAAAATGCTCAACAGGTCCCAACACATTTTTCTTTTCTTTTCGAAATCTACTTTTTGAAAAGGAGAATTTCAACTCAGAAAGAAGGTGCTTAGATATATTTCCTCGGGGGCGGAGAGGAGCTGTATCGTGATAGATTTTCCCCCTTTGGCGTTGCCTATCATTTAATGGCTTTTGCGTCTGTGCAAGAGAAACCTGTGAAAATGTGGTAACTCCAGTTGTTCCCCTTGTCCTTCCCTTTTTTCCCTCAAAACTATGCAACTGTGTGCTTTTTTTAATTACATGATGGCCTTTTTTTTAAAGTGTCTCATGCAACTTTTGACAAGAGTAGGCTGTTTCTCTTTTGCATTATGCCTTTTTGATTTGGCTTGGGAGAGAGCTGTTAGGAAAGCTTCCTATCCTTTTAGCACCTTTTACAGCTTTCAGTGTTTTGGGGAAATCTATGCAGTGCCCTGAAAAGGAGAACTTAAAATAAACTAAATACACATTGTTAAATTTCTCTGCTACTTTAAGAGTAAACTTTTTTCCATGTTGGCTTCAATGTCCTTTTGACATCTGGTCATTTTTGTCCTAATTTGACCTCCTGATCAATTATTGATGGGAATGCAATTATTTCTACACAAGCATCAGCAGTTTTTAGATACATCGACATATGCCGACTTTAGTTTTTTCTCCATGCAAGTTGATACAAGATATGGAAGGTTTAAAATTTAAAAGGAAACTGTCTGTCTCATTTCTTGTAAGCATTTCACTACAAATGGCTTACTTTTTATTTTACGTTCTCCAGGCATAATATGAAATGTAGAGGATTAAATGTGTGTGTTCTTCTCCACGCACTTATTTTTAAGTATACATGTCTACATTTTACAATCTACTATTTGAAATTGACCATGGCCTTGGATTAAAGTGGAACACCATATTTCTAAAATTGTATTTTTACAAAAACCTGGTGAAAGTGGGGGAGAGAGAGCCATTTGGAAAGTCACTAGTATCACCTGGGAATTCCCCCCCCCCTAGGCAAAGTTGGTACATTAGGCAGTATTGAAAAACCTGGGTGGTGTGTTAAGTGAATGGGAATGGAAGTTGTCACATAGATTTTTTGCAAGTATGTATGCAGTAGTAAACAATATTTATTGCATCAGTGACAAATATTACTGGTATGTTCCAGTTGTGATGAGTTGATGTTATTTTTATTAGTTTAATATGCTTTTACTATAACCTAGATTGAGAAAAGCTTGGAAAAATTCCAGCCCTTTGGATGGATTGGGTTAGAAATTCATTCCAGTATTGGAAAGTGTTAATCTAATGTCTACCGTTTTCTTGAATATGTGTCTGTTCTTTCAGTGTTGGAGCTTCAAGGGCTTTGGATTTGCACTATTCAAGTTTTATGCTAATGGTGAATATTTCTCTTTCTTTATAACCAGTATTAAAATAATGGAGCCCAAAGAATCACTGAAGTCCTCTGGAGGGGAGGAAGCAGGGAAAAGTGCTCACTTCCGTGACAAAGGAGGAATTGTGATGGACTTCCATCCATCCTTTAGGGGAGGAGCTACTGCCAAGACTCCTGCAGCTACGTCTCCTTCTCAGTCTGATTCCAAGCAACCGCCTGCTGTGTCTGACTTGTCAAAGGGATTGGGAAGCAATGTGCCGCAGCCAGATCTGTCTAAAGCAGTGTCGCTCTCCATGGGACTGTATATGGGGGAGACAGAGGCAAAAGTGATGGGAAACGAACTTGGATTTCCTCAGCAGGGCCAAATCAGTCTCTCTTCGGCAGAAACGGATTTTAGGCTCCTGGAAGAAAGCATTGCAAGTTTGAATAAATCCTCTAGTCAGGCAGAAGGCTCAAAGGGTACTGCATCTGGGGATGTGCCTCTAGAACAAGAGTTCCCAAGCATGGCTAGTCATGATCTCACTTTAGGGCAAGGGGCTTTAGCGCAAAGCCAGGTTGGCACTAATGGTGGCAACTTGAAGCTGTTTCCTGAAGACCAAAGCACCTTTGATATTTTGCAGGATTTTGATTTGCCACCAGTGTCTCCAGGAAAAGAAACAAATGGGAGCCCTTGGAGAATGGACCCCTTGCTGGATGACAGCAGCTTGCTTTCACCTCTTGGTGATGAGAGTTTTATCCTGGACGGAACTGAAATGGAGGACTGCAAGCCTCCGATTTTACCAGATACTAAGCCTAAAATTAATGAGTGTGGGGATCTGTTGCACAGCTCCACAGTGAAGTTGCCACAAGTGAAGACTGAAAAAGAAGATTTTATTGAACTGTGCACCCCTGGGGTAATAAAGCAAGAGAAAATAGGCACAGTTTATTGTCAGGCTAACTTCTCTGGGTCAAATATGCTTGGAAGTAAGACATCTGCTATTTCGGTTCATGGTGTCAGCACGTCTGGAGGACAAATCTACCACTATGACTTGAACACAGCATCTGTCACTCAACAGCAGGATCAGAAACCAGTTTTCAATGCCATTCCATCTCATCCTGCTGGTTCAGAAAATTGGAATAGGTGCCAGGGATCTGGGGATGATGCTCTTACGTCAATGGGGGCTTTGAATTATTCTGGCAGACCTGTCTTCTCTAATGGGTTTTCAAGGTAAGAGATGTTTTTGTTCTAAAATTATTACAAGGATAGTTATTTCAGCAATGTTCATTTTGTCTCTTCCTGTAGTTAGAAAGAGAATAATAATTTCTCGTGCTTGTGTGCATGAATTAACACATTGCAATAAAGAAATTACTTTTATTAAATAAAACGACCATCAGCAGTAAAAGATGAATCATGATTTTAATATATGTCAGGGAAATGTTAAAATAGGAATGTTAAGCACAAATAGATCTTAAATCCAAATAGTTCATGCAGAAGGCTTTCTACAACTAGCAGAACAGTTGACATTTCATTAAAATGGTGTGTGCAACATGCACAGCTTGGTGAATTCCCATCATGTTGTGCTGTGCCTGCTTTGGTGTAGTAACTGCAGCCTATGAAACTTTCAGCTCTAGTGTTCAAAGTAGGATTCCTCTCCGCCTTCCCCTTGATCAACAGTATTTAAAAGAGAAAAGATAATACATTATTTTTCAATCAACATTTTGGTTACCATTGAGAAATGAATCATAGGAAGACTTTATTGTGTTGATAAAAAATGTGGAATAGTCTTTCTTGATAATGCTAAATGTGGAAAATATTTGGAGCAGAAGTTTTTTAAAAGTATGTTTTCATTCCAAGTCTGTATGAACAGAAAATTTATCCAAAACCTAGAAATGTGAAATGTGGTGATAGCAACTTGCATTTTTTCATTGTTGCCTCTCTCGCTTTTATTTTAAACTTTCATTTATGCTTTTGTTTCAAGTGATTTAAAGCCTGCACCTTGCTTAAAAAAATTATCCTACATATTGAAATTGCCTTAAGGCTTATCTGAAAATCTTGATTTGTTCTGCATGCGTACTTAACAAAATGGTATACAGGTTTTTATTTTGCATTTGATCTGGGACTTCCCTTATTACACCTGGATGTGCATATGCTGGTATGCATGGAGCGGTAAGACATTCTAGGAATTCTGGGGCATGCACCAAGCTCCTGTTCCTTATAATGTCCTATTTTCAGTCTTGCCCATCGATTCATGCTGCAGGGGCGGATAGGGAATCTCATTGCTCATGGGAATCTCATTGTGAACACCATACTGTACCCCTTCACATGGAATGTTTGCACCTAGTATGTTTTGTTTTATGATATTATAATGAGCAACAGTTTGTACTGGATGTTTTTGGAACATTTTTGAGGAATTTCTGCTGAAGAAGAGGGGACTTGTTGCTAGGCTGCTTTTTATCATCAAGTTACTTATACAGTTACTACAGTAAATGTCACTCAAGAAACACGGTGATAAACTCATGAGACTTAAATACTGTAGATACTGTGATTTGAGTTACTCCTTCTGATAAGAATATGGCGGGGAGAGAATTAGATATATTTTTCCAATATATTTTAACATGAATGCCATGTAAAATCTATAAAATATGCATTAAATGGTAAACTTGTACCTAGGAGTTTTTTTTTTGGGTGGGGGAGTTTAGTGGTAATATTTATCCAACTGATGGCATTGCCTGGCATGTCTGAAATTCTTGCTTGTGAAATGCTATGCTTTGAAATATGAAAGCCAATGATTGCTGACTTCTTTTTTTATGCCATCTCAATCTACCGGTATTTCTGATATTTAATTTAAACGGTGTATTTAGAAGTTGCTTTTATTTCAGATTGTTCTGCAGTTTATTTATAGGAAAGCAGCACTAATGTATACATAGTTCAAGCAACAAATATGTTGTTCAGAAAATGTTAAACTGCTTGTGCAAGCTCCTCAGGTCTCCATAGCACTCCTTCCTTCCTTCCTTCCTTCCTTCCTTCCTTCCTTTCCTGCATGGAATAGGAAATGAACCAAAGACTGGCTTATATATGTGAACCAGCACTCATTGTTTGTTTCTCTCCTAACAAACCATGATAGTGATTCAAGTATGAACATTGGTTCACCATCAGTTTGCTAGGAAAAAAGTGTACATAATGACAGCTCAGCCTCTAGTTAGTTTCCTCTTCCACGTGCTGGTGGAGCACCATGGTACTTTTGAGCAGCGTACACCAGCACACTTCATGCTTGCTTCAATCCTAATGATTTAAGGTGACATGCAAACCAGGCCAAAGATCCTCATGGCACTTTAAAGGCTGACTAATTTAGGACGGCAGGAGTGTTTCTAGGCTGGAATGTATTTCATCATCCAGAAACTTTGACTAGGATTTGCTCATGACATGGCCATCTGATTCAGATAAAATTGACATAGCTAACAATATTTACACTTTTTAATGCTGCGCAGCCGAACTCTTGTCTAATACAACCTTTAGAACAGAGTGAAAATTAATTATGTAAAATTATGAAAATGTTTCTTTTGTAGGACATTGTTGAAACAGTGAATGTACTTGACTGGTTGACGTTTATTCCAATTAGAAGTTTATTCCAATTGGTAGAAGAACTAAAGAGTTCTACAAAATCAATAGCAGTGTTTTGATGAATAACTTGTTTTTCAAGTGGGACGTGCATATTGAGCCAGTAACTCATACTTTCAAGTTTTTCAGCATGATACAGTTGCAATCTTAGTCCTAATTACCTGGGAATAAATCACATTAAATTTAATAGAATATCCTTTTGAGTATAGGCTTACATGGTTAGCAATATAGTCTACTGGAGTGGCAGTCTTTAACTAACTGCTCACACATTTTCATTGGCAAGGCTGTAAGTGAAGGGCACAGTTTGATTTGATATTTGGTGGAGAGCTATTTTGTTTGTGTTATAATACTATATTAGGAAATTTAAAAAGGAAATATTAAATATGGTTTTATTCCTAAGAGCTTGCAGAGCATTTTATTGGTTTAAATGTCAACACTTCAGACATCATGCCAACCCCTCATTAAGGATGCTGTAGTTATGGTTTGGTGTGATGTCCAGATTAACAACTGCTTTAACAGTAAGCCTGCCTTTAACGGCAGTTCCACCACAGAAAAGGGACACTAAGAAATGGAAAGAGAAAACCCAAAGTAGCTCTAGGTCAGGGGTAACCAACATGAAGCCTTGCAGATGTTAAAGGAGTTGAACTTCCATTATGCTAGACCATTCACCATGCTGACTGGGACTAATGGAAGTAAGGAGTCCCAACAATATCTGAAAGGCACCAGTTGGGTACTGCTAATTTAGACTAAGCTGTGGCCTTCATTTTAATAATATTAATAATAATAATAATAATAATAATTAATAATAATAAAATAAATAATTTATTATTTATACCCCGACCATCTGGCTGAGTTTCCCCAGCCACTCTGGGCAGCTCCCAATCAAGTATTAAAAACAATACAGTGTTAAATATTAAAAACTTCCCTGAACAGGGCTGCCTTCAGATGTCTTTTAAAGATAGGATAGCTACTTATTTCCTTCACATCTGAAGGAACTTATTTCCTTCACATCCTTCACAACAGTTGCTGCAAACAGTGGTTTAGCATCTTTCTTAACTGAATTTCAGCAGAAATATGAAGGCCTAGGGGGCAATAGAGGGGCTGTTATTTTCCAGTTTCCCCTCTTTCCTATTCTGTAGGGTCTCAGGTTTAAGTAATTGTATTTCATCTCTGTGTGTATTGTTGCAAGGATGATATTAAAGGTTTTAGTCTGTTGAAATGGGAAAGCCATACGGTAGGATTACAAACCAAATAAAAAACCATGGCTTGCAAAATAATAGCAAAATTTAATTTGTACTATAGGGGAAGCAAATAATTGAAATGGGGAAAAAATAAGCCTTCAAATGATGGATTGACATTGTGCGTGAATGAGGTTCTGCAGCAAGGATAGTCTCCAGAGTTTGTTGGAGTACAGTTCCCATCATCTGGAGCAAGGATGGCTAGTAGTCAGAGATGATAGAAGTTATAGTTCATATGAACACCACAGTTTCCCCATTTCTGATCTACACAGCAAATACTAATGATTGTATATGCATTTTGGAACATACCTAGGCCAGTCTGCTGAAAGAATAAACCAGTATCATTGTGGAAGTATATAGCTAATCTGTCTATTATTAAATATACTTTTTAAAATTTCAAATACAGCTTTCATTTTAAAAGATTTCTGAAGGTACCTCCAACTTGCTAATTACTAGTTGTGTAGATTTCTGCCACATGTGATGTATTATTTAGACTTAACATTTCATGATTTGATATCTGCTCTTATATCTCGCGTGCTTCTCCATGTATTGTTTAATTTTTAAAAAATAGTTATTCTAGTCTGTCATTATGCTTCTCACTTCCTATCCAAGCACATCTGATTTCTCTTGTAAAAGTCACTTTGACAGATTCATTTTGGAGCCCTTGTGAAACCTGATCAGATGCATGCTTTCTCAGAAGTAAAGCTGGGCCAGTTCAGGCAGAAACAAACCGCAACAACCCTTAGGGTCTCACACTGTCTCTTATCTCTTTCATTGCAGCTGTGATGAGACTGAGAGCTGCAGTATGTTTTTTTGATTAACTGAAGTTTAATGTTCAGTTTAAACCCTAAAATGTGTTTTAGACTATGGTTAATAACTAATCTTAACCTAATGTCTGACATTGACTTGTTTCATACAAACCATAGTTTCATCATGTTGGTTTTGCACAAAACAACAAATAGCAGTTAATTAAAACTGGGACACAAGCTTCCAGTGCCCTCTTTGCAGTTGTACTGGAGGGGGAGGAAACATGCATGAGCCTGAGAGTTGCTGCAGCTTTCTTTTCCTACCACGATACACATCTTACTGAATTAAGTCTTGCTCCCAAATAAAAGTACAACCATAACTGAATCTAAATGAAGACTCTTGTGGCACCTTAAAGCCTAAAAAAATAATAATTATATAAATTTCATGGACTGTGTGCATGCTACAATAAATCTGTTAGCAGAAACAGTCTTTTGATACTGCAAAGGCTATTACAGACATGAGTGCCCTAAGAGAAGTTGTTACATAGTTTGTAGGTGAAGCAACAAGAGTAACTGCTATAGTAGGTTTCATGGCAGTTGTTAGCATTTGAACTCTTTTAAGAGTTGTTGGTGTTATACCCATGTTGCTCCATGGCATGATAAAGCCTGAAGTGGGCTGTATAGAACACTCATTTCCATTCCAGTGTCATTCAGATGTTGATTAACCACAACTTCCATCAGCCCCAGTATTTAATAATAATAACAATAATAATAATAATTTATTTATTTGTTGTTGTTGTTATTCCCCGACCATCTGGCTGGGTTTCCCCAGCCACTCTTGGCGGGTAAATAACTGAACAGCCACCAGGGTTGGGAGAAGAATATTCAATACCACTTAGAAAGAGTTAGGAAGAATAAGCAAGTGTATGTGTGCGTGCATATGTTTATATTCAAAACAGTATCATTAATATCCATTTAATACCCGAAGCTTAATACCAGATTGGTATTGCCTAGTTTTAGCAGGTGAAAATCATTTCATGGAAGTCCTAGGATGTACAGATTTGCATTTAGCTTTTTATTTGTATTGTATTCTAGATGTGCTACTTTGTTTGCCAGGAATTCACAAAAGGATAAGGGAATGCAGAGAGACAAAATAGTGCAGATGGAATGTGCACTGCTATGTGGAAGGGGCACAAAGTTTTCCCAAGTTAGTATTCTATGCATGACAACTGCCTAAAAATGGCTTCAACTAATCTGAAGGTTTGTAGTGGATACTAGAGTGGTTCCTGTGTAAAGACAAACTAAAACAATTTGTTTTACTATGGGGAGCACCATTCTCGTATTTGGAGATATGGAGGAATACTCATTTTGCCTGTCAAAGCTAAGCATTTAATAATTTTCGTTTGGAGATTGTGACGGGATTTTCCAAATCCATTTAATCAAACACTTATACAGTGGTACCTCTGGTTATGAATTTAATTTGTTCCAGAGGACCGTTCTTAACCTGAGGTACCACTTTAGCTGATGGGGTCTGCCACGCTGCCAGCTAGCAATTTCCATTCTCAACCTGGGGCAAAGTTCTTAACCCTAGGTACTACTTCTGGGTTAGCGGAGTTTGTAACCTGAAGTGTCTGTAACCTGAGGTGTTTGTAACCTGAGGTACCACTGTACTTAATCCTGTAGGCTCTACCATGGCTCTACCTTTGAAATAAGTGAGGTATGTGTTATATATAGGAGCTGGCTACAGTATAATTTTGGGTTATTGTTTTTGTTTGTTCTGATGACAACTAATAGAAAGCACTGCCTCTTTTTATCAGCAATCTACTAATCTGTTTCTCTGAAGCATAGGTATTTGAGCAATTGCAAGGGTGCATCAATACAATCAGGAGGGTAGAGTGTTGGTTCACCCAGAGTTAGGTATAAATTTGGTCAATAGTTTTTTTCTGATATTTTTTAACAATGGTGTGAGAAGTTGGTACACGTTTCATGACACTAGCCATTGATTTATTGACTTTCAGGCATGTTTCTCATACACTGAGAACAAAATTCTCATTTACTAATTTTACATTAAACCAGGTGAGAGTAGCTGATGGGTCTCAAACCCCTGCATGCTCCAGCAGATTGTGTGGGTGATACCAATAGTGGGTCGAATAGCCAAGAAGATGTTTCTGCACATGCTGTAGAGCAGCCATGTCCAAAGTCCATTTCGGGGGCATAGTTATTTCCTGGGATAAAATCCTAAAAAAACCCTCAACAAAACAATTTCAATCCTAAAAGAAGCTCAGTAACTCCAACCCTTAAAAAAAGCTCAACAACTTCAATCCTTAAAAAGGGTCAACAACTTTGGTCGGCCCCCACGGCCCTTCACTTCATCAAATCTGGTCCTCTTTGAAAAAAGTTTGGTCACTACTGCAGGGGAAGTGAGGGGCAAATTGGTAGCCCATCTAGAAGAGGGGGAAAACTGATCCTAAACCTCTGCTGCCTTGTGAGAGATCTTCAGGAGAATATAAGGCTAAGAAGCAAAGCCTACACAAATCTGCAGTGGAGTTCCTAAGATGGTTCGATGGTGCGTTGTATGTATCTGTAGGAGACTCAGCCCTGTAACTGCCCTCAGATTAAATATAGTGGACCCACCACACAGTACACAAATTAAGCCAATTTATCACAGGCTATCTTGTGGTAGGTAAACTTCGATTCAGGGAGTCTCAGGAGTTGATCAATGAAGAAAATTATTATTTACAAAGGTGGAACAAAGT
The DNA here is from genome assembly GCF_965153285.1 of Podarcis tiliguerta. Taxonomy (NCBI): domain Eukaryota; kingdom Metazoa; phylum Chordata; class Lepidosauria; order Squamata; family Lacertidae; genus Podarcis; species Podarcis tiliguerta. The sequence continues at coordinate 69,087,774 of NC_139535.1, read as the reverse complement.
TGGGTCAGGAGATGCATTATTTCAGGTAGAAATCAGTTTATTACTTAAACCAAATATAAAGATGTCACAGGCTTAAACACAGTAGTATATGCACAGCTTTTCTTAAACTTCTATTGCTAAAAATCAGTTGTTAAACTTCAGGTAGATGTTCAGGTTTCTAGAATAGGTAGTAAAATGCTTAACTCAATTTCTGTTACTTCACTCTCATTCCTTTACTTAGTTATTATGACAGGTGTTAGTTAAATACTTCTGACACAGCACAGCTTCTTTCCCATCTTAATACTTTTGGTTTATGAATGAGGGGCACTTTTTGTCAGTTACCCACTCTTTTAACAAACCCACTCCTAAAGTATTTCAGTTAGTATAACTGTAACAGACCTCACCTCTTGTTACTGGCTTGGGAGTTGTCTTTTCCTAGAACATCCCTCCCCTCCTGATTGGAATAAAACCCAGGTAATTTGTATTCCAACAGCTTCATACTTCCCTTGGCTCAGATTCGGCTCTACAGTTAACTTGTGTCTGTATACCTTCCCCAGACATTCAACCCGGTCTTCCTATCTCAGCTGCAAGGCTCTCTTCCTCTTGCTATAGATCATTTCTTCAGAGAAGATGTTCATCTCAAATGAGAACCAATTCTCTCAGACAAACCCCATCGTAATCACACTGTCTCCCATCTCAAATCAAGCCCTATCTCTCAAACTAAACTCTAACTCCAGCTCTTTCCCTTTTCTATCCCTATCTAAAAACTCCTTCAGAAACGGCTTCTCTTTTTCTCCCTCTCCAAAGTGTTGCTCCACCCCCTCTAGCAAGCTGTCTTGAGAGCCAATCAGAGCTAGGCTCCAGCACTCTAGTGAGATTTTGAGGAACTTCATCACCAGACTGGTCTGGCTCTGCTGTCCATCACAGCCTCCTTCTGGCAGCTCCTGCAGCTGAGCTCCTGCCAAATGTATTGCTCTGCTTTCCTTTGGACCACATCAGCAAGGCCAAGAGAGAGGGGGGTCTTGTCGTCTGAGTAGCCCTGGACCTCCATACACACTGCCCAGGCATATGCCCTGGGGAGGTCACTTTGATACTGCTAACACAGTGGTTTGACTTCACCCCCAGAGTGCTTACTGCATTGCTTCTGGAGCAGACAGGTGCCAACAACATTTCTAGCATTGAGTTATGCTTCTTGTGGGTGACATGGGCCACTTGCATAGGGAGAAACTTCAGAGGTGTATGATTGGAAATAGTTTGAGATTTGAAGGAAATCTGCAAGGTGTGAAGCAAAATGCCAGAGATTGGAAAATTCTTCTGTTGCCCGTTGCCTTGGTATGTTTAAGCACTGAGAAGGATAAGAAACGTTTCTGCAGGAAGGAGGAAGAAATCAGTGACATTGAGTACAAGCCAGCAAAATTTTGACTGACTCACAGTCAAGGCAATGGAGTGGGGCATAGCTGCAGTTGACCGTTCCATTTGATTGAGGCAATTAATGAGTAAAATTTTGCTGGATTATGCACACTTGTTTTAATTCTCAGAATTTCAACCCATTCTGTTGGCAAATGTGCCAGTTAAACTGCCAAGCAATTTCTAAGGGAGAAAGTGTGCAACTAAGCCTATGTCTTCTGGTCATTCTTTCATAGCTAATATCCATACTTCAAAGTTAAAAACTAATTAAATTTTGAGATGATAGTGGTTTAAAGCCTACATTCTTCATGTAGTAGCAAAAACATATCTCAAAGTTATCAAAGAAGCTCTGTGTTTGAGGGGATGTGAAATTTCTATATGTAGCATGAGACAACATATTGGCTCATTCGCCCACAAAAGTTATTATTTGCTGACAGCATCATCAAGTACAGAGTATGTGTGAGACAATTTTCTACTACTCCACTGTGTTTCATTTCACTACTTAGATCTTGATCCGTTCACCTACTACGGTATATTGCATAGATTTGAATTAACTGATCGGCATTACCATCCTGCATAAAATGCAAGTGGTGAAGATTCCCCAAATATATTGTTTGTTTTCTGCTTCATATGGGCAGGGTTGTTCCAGAAGAGTTACACTCATTACTCACTGTTACCACACTTACTCGGAACATGTGTCTACACATCTGCGAACTATTTCTCTGCGTTTAGGGAATAAGCCATTCCAAAATATGAATAGTTTGAGAGAATTTAGCTCAGATATGCTAGAGGAGCAGTTTCTCACTCCAATCCTGGCTTTCATTTACAGCAGACTGAGTAACTTCAGATTGTTTAGTCGAAGTAGCAAAATGCCTTCACAAGATACACTGCAGAGCAAGAGAGATGCAGTCACAGCCATTTCAGAAACTGAGGTTTATTGAGAAAGTACATTATAGTCATACCTCGGGTTAAATGTGCTTCAGGTTGAGCATTTTCAGGTTACGCTCCGCGGCGACCCGGAAGTAATGGAGCACATGCACAGATGCTCAAAATGACGTCACATGCATCTGCGGAAGTGGTGAATCGCGATGCGCAGTTGCGGGTTGCATTCGCTTCAAGATGCGAACAGGGCTCCGGAACGGATCCCGTTCGCATCCAGAGGTACCACTGTATAACAATGTCACTTTAATAGTTAACTGTTAAGGCTGTTCCAGGGATTGGGGTGGGGGGAGAGAGCAGAGGATTAGTAAAATGGCTGCCAGCCACAGAGGCTGTGTAGTGATCTCCTTGGCTTCGGAAGCAGTCTGAAGTATAAGACACAGAACGTTTCTTCCTTACATGCTGTGTGAAACACTGGAAGTGGGAATGAAGATTCCTAACATTGGGGTAATATCCAGAAAGAAGGTAAAAATAATAGATTTTCCTCAGCTACACCAATACTTTACTAGTGGACAAAGTAGGGATGTGGACAAAGAACAGTCAGATAGGAGACCAGGGCTAGTCAGGTTGAGTCTGCTATGGTTAGACATTGTGAATTACGAAATGGGATAATAGTAACAAGCACTGTCTACAAATTTGTTCTGTGAACAACACATTTTGGAAATTCATATGACCCTTATTTCAGATTGATCAGATTACAGTGGTACCTCAGGTTACATACAGTTCAGGTTACATACGCTTCAGGTTACAGATTCCGCAAACCCAGAAATAGTGCTTCAGGTTAAGAACTTTGCTTCAGGATGAGAACAGAAATCGTGCTCCGGCGATGCGGCAGCAGCAGGAGGCCCCATTAGCTAAAGTGGTGCTTCAGGTTAAGAACTGACCTCCGGAACAAATTAAGTACTTAACCCGAGGTACCACTGTATAATAATAATAATAATAATAAATTTTATTTATACCCCGCCCTCCCCAGCCAAAGCCGGGCTCAGGGCGGCTAACAACAATAAAAACAATCCGACATTCTAAAAACTTTTCACCATAAAATCAATCAGAAACAAATTGATGGCAACCAGCAAGCAGGACCCTGTGCAGATTGCCAGAGAAGAAAGGTATAAAAGAAAGGTGGTGGCATCTGCTTTCCCTGTTCTGTCCATCTTTGCTGCTTTTGTTCTAGCCAAGAGCAAACAACATGCATAACAACACCTGCCATTAAATTTCTACTTTAATATAAAGTTAGTTTTGCAAGCATATGGGAATCGGATCAGATCTTTTACAGATGTGAGTTAATTCCTCAGCCCTTTAATTTTCCTCAGACAAGTACCTTTTGCACATGGATAACTTTTATTAAAGTTCTTGTGTTTCAATAGTGTACTGTTCAGAACTTGACAGCAATTTGCTCAACATCTTAGAGGGTCTGCATATCTTCACTTTCTAGCAAACTGTGACATTCTGCTTCCTCAGTGCTTTAATTTTTAGAAAGTCAAAATAATTTCCTGACTCATTAAAATAAGTGGCTTTTACACGCCGTAGAATCTTGGACATGTAGTTTGTGGATCCATCGCTGGACAGCAAGTGAACTTGTAAATAAGATTTGTGCCAGCTGGCATGCAACTATCCTGAAACTTGTGACTTGTACTTTGGGTTAGGAAAATGTCTTTGTCTTTTTTTTAACCTAGTCTTTAAGGTGGTTCCAAGAAAGAAGCTCTTTTGCTTTGGTTATAGTTGCTTTGTCATGCATGCAAAAATCTCAGTTACAGTTAAATGTATCAATTATATAGTGTCTGCTCTGATAATTTGCTATTTTAAGTCAAAACTCTTGATCTGGTACACCTTTAAAAGTATACCTTACCCTGGTGCTACATATTTTGTCTGCTAAAAAAAAAGTCTTTCTCTTTCCCCTCCCCTCCCTCTGGATCATGGTTTCTTAAAATAAAAAAACTTATTCAGTCTCCTCCTACAGTTCCAGTTATGACATAATAAAATATTTTTATTTTATAAATTTACTGAACCACTTTAAAAAAAAACCCCTCTTAAATGACAAACATAAGCAACTACACTAAAAACCAATCATAAAAATATGTCCCACACTTAAAAAACAACAACAGATTATTTGTTTGTTCATTAAATTTAATCCCACCTTTTCTTCCAAAGGAGCCCAGGGCAGCAAACAACAAAGCAGCAAAACAATATGAGTAAAACAGTATAAGTAAAAATACAATAAAACATATTTAAAACATTTAAAATCAGTTTATATTTTGGTTAAATCAGGATGTAATTTAAGATTTCATCATAATTATTATGTATGCGTGCAGAAAATATGTGAGCATCCATTCAATTTAATTGTGACAGTTTAGTCAATTACAAGTCCATTTAATGTGAGAAATGTTTCTCAAATTCTGTTTGCTATAACAGTATATTATATATTGTTGCATACAGAAATGATAATATATCTTGTATTTTAAATTATGTGTTGAGATGCACACATACCTGCCATTATCAACATCATGTTTCTTGCAGTGTGTGTGAAGTCTACCATACATGTGGTTGTGATTAGTTTATTTTCAGATCATCAGTTTCATAGAAATACTTGTGAATATCACACCACCAAAATGTGTAGGTTAGTAGCATGGCCTCTTCTTTATACTGTATACTAACCAAGCATGTAGAAATGATAACAATGATGCTGTGTACGTAGTTGGTGTGCGTATGAGTTTACTTTCACTTTTTTACTTGATATGCGAACTATGCATTTGTCATGTGATAAGAAACCAACTTTCAAATTCCAAAGTGGGATGAGAATTTTCCTAGCAGTTACACAGCAGCCCATACCTTCTCTCCAGCTTGGATGAAAACTTGGGAGGTAGTTCAGTAACCGCAAGGCCAAGGTGGCTGGAGAACCTTCATCATAACAGCACCAAATTGTAAGGAGCTTCTTAAGTTGCTCCTTGAGAAAGGGGTGCTCTGAACCCCCTCTTTGAGCACCAGACAAGCTAGAAGGGGCAGGAACGTAGAGATAGTTTTGACCTGCAGCTTAGGCTAGCCAGAAATTGTGCATTTGTGTTTGGAAGGATGTAAGAGTTCACTTTCTTGAACCTACTAAAACTTGAATGCAGTAGGGCTGTATGCAGTGGGTTTTCACACACACCCTTCTAGTTACAGACCCCACCCACACCCCTGACTCTGAAACATTGCACCCAAGAGTTAGAGAACACTAGTTCCAGATGCCAGGGACAAACAATGGGGAATGGCCTTCATCTTTTTTGCATCCTGTTTGCGAGTTTCTCCAGTGGTATTGGACTGCTGTTGGAATCAGAATGCTGGACTATGTGAACCATAATTTAATCCAGCAAGAAAATCCTTACATTTTGAGGACTTTGTCTTTTTGAATTTAAATTAGTTACATATTTTGTCTGGATGATGACATAAAGGTAAAGGTACCCCTGCCCATACGGGCTAGTCGTGTCCGACTCTAGGGTTGTGCACCCATCTCACTTAAGAGGCCGGGGGCCAGCGCTGTCCAGAGACACTTCCGGGTCATGTGGCCAGCATGACGAAGCTGCTCTGGCGAGCCGGCACCAGCGCAGCACACAGAAACGCCGTTTACCTTCCCGCTAGAAAGCGGTACCTATTTATCTACTTGCACTTAGGGGTGCTTTCGAACTGCTAGGTGGGCAGGAGCTGGGACCGAAAGATGGGAGCTCACCCCGCCGCGGGGATTCGAACCGCTGACCATGCGATCGGCAAGCCCTAGGCGCTGAGGTTTTACCCACAGCGCCACCCGCGTCCCTGGATGATGACATAACAGACTTTGAAAAACAAAGCAAAACTGTGGCACATGGTTGAGGTTACTTAAGCAGCAATTGTGGTACAAGTACTATTTTTCGATTCTCAAAACATTAGTTCGGAGCAGCATAAGGTACGTTTGGTCCGCAGGAAATTGGTAACTTGGCAATAAAATTAACTCCATAAAATTCTTTGAGGTTTGTTTCTTTCTCTTTTTACAATTAAGCAGTGCATAAATCTTATGAAATAAATAAGGCTTGGGACCTAAGTATCTGAAGGACCAGCTTTGGGAAGGATGTGCCCAAGTGTTATATTCCTTATGACCTTCTCTGTGTCGTCGTCCCCCACCACCTTCAAAAGTTGGGGTGACCAGAGAAAAAAAGTCTTAGTTGGAACACTCCATATGCCAATTGATGTTCCCAGTGAGGCTGGCCTGGTATTAGCTTTGGCTTTTCAGTACCAGAATATAGACCAGGCTTCCTCAACCTTGGCCCTCCAGATGTTTTTTAAGACTACAATTCACAGCATCCCTGACCACTGGTCCTGCTAGCTAGGGATCATGGGAGTTGTAAGCCAAAAACATCTGGAGGGCTGAGGTTGAGGAAGCCTGAATAAAGACCTTTTGATTTTTTCCAGAACTTCCAGCACTTTAAATTCTTATATTGCTGCTTTTGTTGTTGTTTCTATATTTTACTTTATTTGGTTTTATCTTGTGCTTTACTACTCTTCTATTGTATACTGTTTTACATCATTGCTTATATTTTGATTTTTAAAAACTTGTTACCAGTTTTGTTTAACTTTGTAAGCCACCCTGAGAGCTTGTGCCTGAAGGAAGGTGCAACAACTTGTAAATAAATGCTTTTATAAATTAAAAACATTTGGTGTATTTGAGTGTGAAATGCTGTTTGTGGGTATAAGCAGGACAGGAGTTTTACAAGGAATACATATTCACATAATTTACCATTGCGCTAAAAACACAGCCATAAATTTTGTTCCTGTGTTAATCCCTATAAAAACATGCATTTAACCACAGGTTTTAATAAGAGCTTACCGAAACAAGGAGCTAAGCCTAGTAGCATGGTTTGCTTTGTTCTTTACCCACAGGCTTTATCGTTTATCAATTTGACATTTTTTAAATATTTCTGAGATGAAACGTAAAATTAGTGGTACAACAGAATCATCATACCTTTGCTTCTAAGTCATTACTTCAAAGACTGTGCCTTTTAGCAAAATTTGACACAAACCAGGCATAATTGTACGTGCTTGTGTGTTCTTAAAGCTAGATTAGTCTTAAAGGGATTGTATAAGGTCTGAGGCGAACAAAGGTTATTTTGCTTTTAGGATAGAATGAGGAATTTCTTGACGGCCTTAGCACAAACGTTGTATTGTTTTAACTTTATCTAAGGGTTTGTATCCAGTTATGTTCTTCTGCTAGCAGGCAGTATTAGAAACTGAGATATGAAAGTTAGGAGCTAAATGGTACCTTAAACCTAGGTTATGGGCACAACGGAATGTCTAGGTGCACTTTTTTATAACTAGAATGCAAAGCTGAAAATGAATGAACTGCAGCTAAAATATTGTCTTCATTTTTCACATGGTCTAGTCCGTCCCCTCCCCACCCCCTAATATTCTTGAGAGGGTCTCTTCTCCAGTCTTCAGAGAATAGATGGAAGTGGGGAGGCAGAAAAAGGTCCTCTGTTCCTTCCACTATGCAGTTTTAATCTGAAAGCTTAGGCGCAGTACTGCACCCAGAGCTCAGAAACTGCTTGCGCTAATGAATTGCCCTCTTGTAGAATGTGCCTAGAGCAATGGGAGTCTCAAACACAGCTAGCAGAATGTTCTTTCCTTTTGCAGTCCCCCTTCACCATGCTGTTCCACTGGGACAAATTTTGGGACCTTCCAAAGTGGTTGCAGAAGGAAGGGGAAACTATCTAAAACAGCCTCACCCTTTGTTTTTCCTCATGGAATCCCAACCAGGATCGAAGGGCATTCTGTCACTAGAGAGACATAATTGGAAACCATCCTGTATCTTCTGCATTAGGCTCTCCAAAACCAACAGCTTGCTACACTGTTTGTTCACTTTCCTCAATAAAAGTTCAGTGGGTTTCCAAATGCTTTGGATGTGGAAGACCTCAGCAGAAAACCATTATCCTCACCTCATACAAATTTTAGTAACCTTATAGAATAACCTTGGAATAGGTTTTCTTTTTTTATTATTATTTGACTCCAACTCCCAATTTCAGTCTTTACCCCACCCACTTGATCCTCTCCCTTTAATATGCTAATCCCTTTAATCTAGACTAGTGACTGAAAACTTCAAAGTATTTCCTGGAAATATTTGAGACGCTACAGTCTGAAAATAATATGGTCTACTAGCCTCTATGGCAAAATATAGTTAGGAAAAGATGCAGCAGGTCTCTGGGTCAATAGAGATCACAAATCATAATATTGCCCCAGCGTGACAAAACGTCAAGGACATTGAACTAATGGTTTGGTTCAGGGCAATGTAAAAATACCCTATGAAAGGCTTTGCATGAGTCAAATGTTCTGATTTTTCTAGACAAGGAAAAAGGTGACTAGAAAGAAAATTGTTCCTCTAAGACAGCCTTTCTCAACCTGTGGGTCCCCAGATGTTGTTGGACTACAACACCCATCACCCCTAGTTAGCAAGGCCAGAGCTCAGGGATGATGGGAGTTGTAGTCCAACAACATCTGGGGACCCACAGGTTGAGAACCACTGCTCTAAGAGATATACCCTTGTATTTTCTCCAAAGACATATTATTTTGTCAAAAACTGTGCTGCTGCTTTTGACTACTGGTATGAATTTCTGTAGTTTAAAAGCATCCCTCCTGGCATCTTGCAAAGAAGGGCATTGTGTGTAAACATGCTACCCAGCTGATGCTTTAATAAAACTAAATCACACCATGATAATAATTATACCCATTTATAGTTGTTAGACGTTTAAATATTTGTGGTAACACAAGTAGACAGTAGTTTTATATTAAATGCATTCTATATACTTGCACAAAGAATGTGCAATGTCTAAGATTCCTGTGGGCTATCTTATAATAAGAGAGTGATCTCCTAAGCAAGTTCTATATAAATGGTCTTCATGAATAAAGACCTGTTGGTTTCCTTGTTTGAAAAGTAGTAAACTGGCAGGGACTAGCAGGGCTCTGAAGAGTGTGTAATGGGACCAGGGGAGGGAACCAGAAGAGAGGACAAGAGATTTATGGGATATGACGTTGCCCACAATACAGGAACCAGGGAAAGAAGTCAAGGCAGATTGAGAAGGTTCAGTGGATGTGGTGGAAGAAGAAGAGGCTGTTCAGCAGACAGATGGGTCAGTAGACTCCCCAACATCCCCTGCCCCGCTGCCTCCTCACTCCTCAAACCAGGAGGGGCTTGAAGCAGGAAGAGCAGTGGCACCTTCCATACAAGAGAAATCTTAGGTTTCAGGTGTGCAGCCAGGGGAGGGTACATAAGTCGGCAGAGGGGCAGGGTTTCCTAGTGTCCTAAAATCTGATAACAGAAAGAAATTCACCCTTTAGGCATTGCAGGAGATTATGGTTGATATAACAGACTGATCATACTTAGAAGTAGATCAGTAGCATACCTGCTTAGCATTAGAATTAATTTTTATACTCTCATTTTCAGATGGAGGTTAGATGATGTAGACTGTTTAGAGGTTCCACATACAATCAAGTAGTATGTGGATTTTATAAAATAAATGTGTATGTTGGTCATTCACACTTTATGTCAGGGGTCCGCAACCTAAGGCCCATGGCCACAGGCGGCCAATGGGGGTCATTTAACTGCCCCATGGACCCCCACCACCCGCTCAGTCAGCTCCTGTGCGCCATGCTAAACCAGCGCGGAGCAGAGCAGGGACCGTCTTTGCCGACCCCTGCTTTATGTATTGTGTAACAGCAGTGTACCTGCAGCAATTGCATAAATCATGAAGCTGCTATTAATACGTACTAAATTACAGACATAGCTGTCTTCTTTCAGTCAGTAGGAAAGGTACAAATTAGTTTGTCTGCTTGTCATATTCTAAGCATTGTATACAGTATTTATCATTCTTATATTTCATTCCATTTTTCTGAAGTGTCCCTTCTTGAGTACCTGCATACATACACACCACCTTTCCACAGTTTAAACCATGTTCATGGTGTCTTACAACAAGAAAAAAATACATAACTTCAGCATAACAAAATCATCAATAAATAAATAAAACATAAAAAATACACAACCAAACAGAACAATTTTCACATAATCTAAAATAAAATACAAAGTGTGTTTAGAGGGTGCACCCCACTTTACTCAATTTCACTTATGTGTGTGGCGGCCCAGAACATAACCTGCCCATAATAGGGGAGTCGTCTGTACTGTAGAAAGAGCCTTTTGTTATTGCAGGGACTCAAGACGCAGAGTTCTTAAGACAGTAATAATTACAGTTCATGGAGCACAACCTGTATGATAGAACCTTTGTGTTCATTTATACCACATTCCTAGATGAGGAAAGCCCCATTAATTGGTCATTTGCCTATGGCAGGGCAGTAAGAGGTGTTCTTTGAACATTGAGGAAATGCTCAACTATCATTTTACCTAATCTCAAAATATCATAACATTCTTGCAATATCTATAAAAATGAAAGCTAAAAATAAGGTATTGTAGAAGCAAAATTACTTTCTCTCTGGCAGCAATAGTAATTATAATCTTAGCTTAAACTTTCTAAAAAACTCCCTCGCAGGCTGCTGTGATTTTTTTAAACAGTGATTTAAACAATAAAAACGTGTCTCTTAAGAATTGCTGGAATGTTATTCCTGGAATTTTCATTTTTTCAGCACAACTCTTTTTGCTTCGCATGTTAAGAGTTAGAAATGTAGTTGTGTGTTTCAGGGGTGTGGTTTAGAGTGCAATCGTTTTTTAAAATGAGATTTCTTTGGAATCTTACAGGAAGTTCAAAACTTCAGTTTTCAGACTTTTTATTTTAAGGATGTTTGTTTAGAGTTTTTAAAATCGATAGTAATAGATTGTTGTGATGTAATTTAACTTACCATTTTCCCTTCTAATGCCTCAGTCTATGTGAATAATTTCAGTAGCTGTATCAATTGTTTTTCATTACTGTTAGTTGACCAACATAAGACTTAGCATTCTGCCTGGCTTCCAAAAGTTAAATACGCCCATCTCTCTCACCTTGGGAACTGTTGTGCTGTATTTGGCAGCGATATATCAAAAGCAGCCAAACCTACTGTATGTCAAAAAACACAACTGAAAAGGGGAAGGTCAGTGAAGAATGAGCTAGAACCAAAGCCAACCAAAAAAACACAGCCGAAATCAGGCTAAAGTGATGTTCTGGTCCACCGCCTTGTTTCAAAACATCAACAAAGATTGCCACTCCCACCTTCGGGCTCCTCCTGCCAAGTTTGGTGATGATATCTCGAGTGGTGTCTGAACGTATAGACAACAAACAGAAAAAGCATTTTCTAAAATATGTAGTCGATTGTATGGCTTAATTATTTTCTACTCAGGTTATGTTTTATTGACATTATCATTTTAAATTGTTCTTTTTTTGTTATATTTATTATTATTCATGATATATTGCGAGCCACCCCGGGCATAGTTTTGTGGAAGAGTAGCATACAAATAAAAACATGATGCTAATGATATTTCTCCACTTGGTGTAGGTTTCTTAATAGCTGTGCACTGCATGACCCCATGGAGCCACTGCCCTTTGATTACTGTTAGAAAGGGCATGCGTCTTTTTCCCATTGGTTGCTATTCATCATTGGTAAAGAAGTATGATCTCCAGCCCCACACAGTGGCAGACATATCCATCAGATTCATGTAGATGTTAGGAGCATTAGGGGCAAGACTGGCAGTTTCTTCTTGTAGTTGAAGTGGAACTGCAGTTCAGATTCTGTATAGGCATTGCCATCTCATTTAATGAAACAGGAAGAACTCAAACCAGCAATTAGAGTTCATAATGCCAAAATAGGAGCGGCTCTCTTCTTCCTCCACCCCTACTCCCACCCTGTAGTGTAGCGTCTATATCAGCTGTCCCGGAAATAAAACAATTTGAATATTTTCTTCTACAAATGTTTAAATATTATCCACCAAGCCTTGGAAACTTGATACAGTCAGACCCTTGAGCCGTGACAGAAAGTTTGTGACACTTAACCTTTAGCTTTCAGACCTTCAACTTACTTTATAAACAGGCATCCTAAGTTTGCTTTTATTTTAAAAACTTCTCCAAAACAATGCAAAAATATGTTCTGAAATATGGAATAAAGCATACCTTTAGCTTTAAAAGGGACAGCGTGGTACAGAAAACAAGAAAGGCAGAATTTATTACATGGTGGTTAGCACAAAAGTATGGTGAAGCTGAAGGCTTGTCGGTAGATGAGAGAAATTTCTTCTGTTGCAACTTCCTGAAAACTTTCCAAGCTAATACAGAGTTCTCAGGTTAGCTTGTAACTATGTTCAGTACCACTTGCACACTTTGTTTTAGCCATAATGTTATCTGTTGTTTCTCATAGACCTTTCTCCCAGTTGTACTGGGTTCTTTTGGTGAATGTTGCTCCTTTCATTTTATGCTTGTGAGTTCCACTGAAAAATAGCATTTTTGAATCCTACATTTTAGTGTAATATTAGACAATTTATTCTGAACATGTAAGTTTGGACCTTGTGCTTGAGTGAAAGACTTTGGCAAATCATTAATAAACAAAATTAGGTTGGGTAACATGGTTTGTCAATAGAAATTGTCCTCTGAACTTTCAGAGGACCCTTATCTTTGCCTTCTGGAAGTAAATACACTTATTTTATAATGGGGTATAAACCTGCTTTTTGAGAATAAAAGGTATAAAACATTTTAAACACATTCTGTTACTGGATAATAATCACACCTGTGTTTTATAACTGCTGCATTTTTTCATCTGCCTAGTTCTGGGCTGTAAATCTGAAAATCCTGCCTCCCACTTCTAGCTTTGTGTTGGCAAAAGTAGTTTTACTCTTCAACTTGTTAAAATAAAAAATGGACTGTAAGGGAAGTATTAGCAGTGGGCATCACTGCAGTGAAGCATTTTTGTTGTGTTGAAATGTATTTTTAAAGGTTATGAAGCAAAGCTAAAACTTACTCAGGGATGAGGAACCTTTTCGGACCATTAGCTGTATTCCCTTGTGAATAACATCCTTGGGATACATGCCAGTGAGGGTTGGGAACAGAGGCAAAAGTGGGTGGAGCAATTAATGGAAATATTACCTTTGCGCAGTATCCTAGTTTTTATGCACAAACTAGAGATGTCTGCTGTATAGTTTCAGACAAACGGAGGAGGGATTACTTGGTTCTAGGGGTACATTCTCTGTCATCACTCCAACAATCAGCTTTGAGTGTCTCTAACTGGTGCTGGGTTCTCGTGACGGTGTGCTAAGAGAATCCCTCATCCTATGTCCCTCCCTGAACTTGTGGTCTTGAGTGTTGTGTTGACAACTCCAAGTCTTGTGGGACTTAAATGTTCATGCTGATGCTGTCTTCTCAGGGGCAGCTCAGGATTTCATAGCTGCCCTGTCAACCATGGACCTGTCTCAAGATCTGAACCAATACTTGGCAGGGTGTACCTTGGATCTTGTTTCTCTACAGAAGTAGAGGGAAATAATATGTGGGTGTGAGAGAGAAACAACTCCATTGTACAGATCATTAACTGATCAGATTTGGTATGGTCTACTCCCTGGAAGCTGATGGATCTGGATGGTTCTCTGAAGCCAATTGGATATTTTCTCACAGGTTTAACTGGCAGTCTTATTGAGGTCTCTGCTTAGAATGAGGAGATGACTCATCAGTACAACTACTTCAAAATGTTTTCTACCTGTCTGTAGATCTGGTGTCAGTTCCTTGGTTTTCAGAGGAACCTTGTTAGTTCTCCTGGACCTCAACAGCTTTCAGTACCGTTGTCCATGGTAACCTTATCTGGATTAGTTTGGAAGGCATGGTTTTAAAGTGATTGTGGTACTTCTGAAGGAGAGATTCTGGAAGATGGTGCTGGGGAACTTTTGCTCTACTCTACAGCCAAAGCCTTATTATGTCCTGCAGAATTATTATCCTGTAAATACTAAAGAACAAGGGAGCCATGTAAACAACTGAGGGGAAGTCTTCCAGAGATTTGGGTTACAATGTCATCAGCATGTAAATGACACTCAGCTTTACCTCTTATTTCAAGCTTTCTTGAATATAGGCATACTGCCATGTGCCCTAGGAAAGTTAATTGAGTATTTTTTTTTATGTTATGGGGGTTAGATTAATTAAGTGAAGGAGGGCATCTGGAGTTTGATCTTGAAAGTGCACAGAGGCAATACCACCTCTAAACAGAACTAAGACTGTTGGTTTAGTTAAAGTCTAAATATAAATATAAAGGACAACAACCAGGATAGTGGTGGAGTTCATACTTGGATTGTAGGGGTGTTCTACTGGTGCTTTGAGCACTCATACCAATTTCTCCAAGGAAGGGGCAATGAAATGGATTTGCTTGCTCCCATGAGGCCAAGTGCCTGAGTGAAAGTTGGTTATCCACATTGGCCTGGGCCTCAACTTTGTGGCTGGTGGATGTAGCACATAGTGGCATAGACCTACAGTGGCTTCTGTTTTTGGTTGCAGTCCAAACAAGCCCTGCATCATCTCTTCATTTGGAGCTTAGGATTCAGTTACCTAAGCAGATCTCAAAAGTGTGCACCTTGTTTTTCCTCAATTTTGCTATGTAAGCTCAAATGTTAAGATTCAGTTGCATCACAGATTCAAACTTCCTTCAGCAACAATCTTAGTTCCAGTTGTAACTGGGCCAATCATTATGTAATGTTTCATCACACAGAAAGTGTTGTGTGTTTTTTATCCCATTGAAAGTATCATGTGTGCAAAACGAAGCATTAAAAAAATGGTTGATCCTAATGGCCTCAAGATAATACTTTTAAAGAGCATCTAGGCTGACTTCCGGCTGACATCCAAGCACCATTTATTGAAATAAAAATTGCATACATTAAATACAAGTACATAGCATGCATCCACAATGCATTTCCCTACTTGTTTTTTCTTCCAATTATGGAATAAATAGGGTGAAAACATACTTTTAAATATTGTGCCTTTTAAAATCCCAGGCTCTGCATTCAGTATTACTGTAACAGCACTTTCTTTTTATGGTTTTAAAATGTGAAGTACTTTACTGTGAGTATAATGAATTCAGCAAAAACTCAAGATGCTTTTCTTGTGTTTTGGTTAACAGAGCAGAGTAAGAGTCAATGTTTTTGTAACTTAGTATTTCTATACTTTTATTCCTTTCTTTAGTTTGGTCTGTGTTTTGTTGTTTCCTTAGCCCTGGAATGAGATCTGATGTAAGCACTTCACCATCTACCTCTTCAACAACTACGGGACCACCTCCCAAGCTCTGCCTTGTTTGCTCAGATGAGGCTTCTGGGTGTCATTATGGTGTCCTAACTTGTGGCAGCTGCAAAGTGTTCTTCAAAAGAGCTGTGGAAGGTAGGATATATCGCAGTTATTTAAGACGTATAGTCTATATCTCACCTCAAATGTTTGTGGGTTTTTACAAAGGTTAATGGAGTTCATTTCCATGCTATCTCTTGCAAAATCTTTGGTCTTCAGTAGCCATCTTCAAGTATTTTTCTGTGTGAGTGTGTGTATGTGCGTGTTAAGTAAGCATGTGAAAGCAGCCGGTGGGAATAAGCATTCTGGCTCTACCTCCTGTTCTGATTCCATTGCTTTTCACAAGTTGGAGGGCAGACTTCTAAAGTGGGAGCCTTCTATACTTGTGGAAGCTACCTTCTTCAGATTTTTGCCCTCCAAATCATGGGTGGTGATGTGGGTGGAGCCAGAACTAGCTTGCTCTCCTAACTCTTCTTCATGTATTTACTTAACATGAAAGAACGAACATCCAAAGAGGGCTGTTTTGTTTATTTTTATTTACAATACAGCCCACTCTTCATTTATGGTATAGCTCACTCGTCATTGAATATTTGCAATCCCAGAGCATGGAGCAAAGTAATAAAAATAAACAGAGAAAAATAGTATACAATATTGCAAAAAAACATATAAACAAGCCCAAGAAATAGAAACTTAACAATTATGTCATGAGAAAAGGAAGCAAAACTACATTAATAAAATTAAAAATTTCCGATTTAACCAAATACCTAGGTAAAAGCAAACACAAGATGTTCAAACAGTTTAAACAACCAATGGTTTTAGCAAGTTCCCAGCCTGTTTTTCACTAATGCTAGTCTGCTCCTTTCTCTGTCTCCCCACACTCTGTGCCGGAAGATTCTCAGTGTAACTGCTTACCCAACCTCCAAGATACCATAGCATAGTGTTGTTTATGATCCTTGCACACTAGGCATTGGAATCCCGCCCCCGCCCCCAATTCATATTAAGCAGGAGCTTTTCCTGTATGGTTTACAGCAAACTAAGCCAGACATGTAATGTTAAACATCCATAATACAATAAGATAATAAGTTGTTTTAAAACTTCTGATTTTATTTATATCTTGACAAGTTTTAGGTCAAGTTGTTTTCAATGTTTGATTTTATTTGTAAATAGATTCTAGTAAATAGACCCTGGTAAATAGATCTACCAAGGTTCACTGTTCTCCCATTGTTGCTCATGTTTAACACTGCTATTTAATTCAGTATGGAAAGAATCTGCTCTTTAAAAGTTATAGTTGACTTTACTTTGCTTCCAAGGTTTGCTTATACTTGGATCTTTGGTTCCATAAAAATTCCAAAGGATTTAGTTTGCCTGCTTCACAAGCTCCAAAAACCAAATAGTTTCCTCCCTGTTCTTTTAAAGTGGTAAAATCAATATGTCCTAAAGCAGCATTTCAAAACAAAAATTCTCAAACTGGATTACTGACTGCTTGCTCTGGTGGTACCAACTTTAACCTAAAAAATGCAGAGAATACGTAATTCTGTTCCAGGAAAAAAGTATGGATAGACATTTTATAGTGAACTATTCCATAGTGAGTTTTTGAAAAAGCAGTTTACTTTTTTCAAAAGTTCTGTGTTGGAGAAATTATACAGTACAATAAAATGACTACTTGGATATATACATTGATATAAAAATGTGAGTGGTCATAAAAAGTACTCCAGTTCCACACTGATTTTCCTAGCAACTGACATTCTGCTGCAGATGTTCAGCCTCTTTCTGTCTTATCCATCTCAGATTTTCATGGACATGTACCTATAGAATACTGGAACAATGTAGGCCTTCCGTACATTCACTCCCTCTCCAATACTTCTCATCTGACTCTTCAATTTTTTTGTGTAACCCCCCCCCCCTTTCAGAGCAAAAAAGGGAAGTGGAAGACTTGCAGATGATTTAAAAAACCTCTTCCTACTTCCCTTTTAATTCACTGATATTGGGGTCTTAAAAGGGAAATGGGAGGGGGTTTGCAAAAAACCTTTGCAATTCTCTTCCTTCCCAGCTTAAGATTGGATTTCAAGGGATTTTATAAAGTGGGCAGCCTGCTCACCTGTCAGGTTTTGCTTGTAAGATCCTGATAAAGATCTGGCCCATGGAGCCAAAAAGGGAGGGGGAGGTTGAGACCAAAATTTGACACCCACCCACCCCTTCATGCCCCTTAATCAAGACACTGCATTTTGGGAAGGAGGTGTGAGGGCTCTGGCAGGGTCCTAGAGCCCACCCATCTTCTGAAAGCTGGGAAAGAGCTAACTAGGCTTTGGGAAAGGGGGGGGGGCTGTAGAACCCTATTGGAGCCCTCATGAATCCTTTCCAAAGCCCAGCACCTCGCTTACCTGGCTTTGGGAAGGCAGTACAAGGGCTGCAGGGGCAAGGGGTGTCCCCACACGTTAGACCATCCTGATGTACATGGATAGGATAGATAAGTCCATTTGTTTCTTCTCTTCCCCAACCCAACAAGTGCATGTTAGAAATTAAATGTTCATAATTATAAAGGTGTTGTGCTTTGTTTGCAAATACAGGGCAGCACAATTATCTCTGTGCTGGAAGAAATGACTGCATTATTGACAAAATCCGGAGAAAAAACTGCCCAGCTTGCCGCTATCGGAAATGTCTTCAAGCTGGCATGAACCTGGAAGGTAACTTGAAATGTTTTAAAGCTGAAACCTAGAAAATCCTTCATTTTTGCATATATAAAAGATGGAAAGCCTCTTTGCACATTACTCATATGAAGATGTCCCAAATATAGAAAAGGACAGTGGGGACACGTTGCATCCGATGCCACACATCTTTTTCCTGGCCTTTCCTATGATGTGCAGCTGTGATGGCAGCCTGTACCCATAGACTCAAAAATCCATGCCTAATATGTGAACATCAGGGGTGGGGGAAGCTGCATGATGTTGAGTGCAGGACTGGTGGCCTAGTCCCTCTGCTTCATTCTACACATTGATCCCATCACTGGAATAATGCATGAAGTGGGTTAGTGTAAGTTTCAATAGTGGGAGTCGTCCCTACTCACAATTCAATAGTCAATAGTAACAAAAACTAATCCATTCAAAACTATGTATTATAATAAAGATTACAAACTCAAATAGAGATTATAAACTCTAACAGAGATTACAAACTCAAAGAGATATGTATAACACAATAATTCGTTACAAAGATTTTCTCTTTTTCACTCGACAATAATGTTGATCCTTATAATTTATCAGCTTGCAGATGGAGACTCAGTTTCAATCATAGAGCAGAAGTCAGAAGTCAATTATTGATTGGACACCAGGACAGGGCTCTGTTTCGATGTCTTCACCTTCGTTAGCAAATTTTTAAGTTTGTAAGTTTGAAGACTTTCGGATAGATATATCCTGTTATTTTCTATATATCAATATATAACAGGATATATTTATCTGAAAATCTTCAAACTTTCAAACTTCAAACTTAAAAATTAGCTGATGAAGGTGAATACATTGAAACATGGCCCTGTTCCTGTCCTATTGACTATTCAATTCTGAGTAGGGACCACTCCCACTATTGAAACTTGCATTGGCCTGAGTTCTTGGTGTGCTTTTTTCTTGGTATATTTAATAACAAAGACTCCAACTTATTTAAGTGGGTTAGTGGCAATATATGCAGTTGTTTAATGTTTTCTGAATAACTATTTATCACTGTATATGTTTAACATATGCACGTCTTTCTTGGCAGAACTTAGATATTTCTTTCAACATGCATTTCCAATCTTTCCCAGACTCTCACAAGAACTGTATTTTGCACTGAAGTGTTACTGTAGTATGATTCGTATGCATGCTAATCTCTTTTTTCCGTTTCTCTTCTTTTTGTTTTCACTTTCCGATTTCACGTATTTGTGCACTCCTTTTTTCAGTAAATACTGTGGTTGGGAAAACCCCACACTTTGAGTGTACAACAGCTTGAATGTAAATCAGGAAGAAACAAAAATGTTGACTCATCGGGCGGTATTCTATACCAGTTCTACTCAGAGTTACTCATTGAAGTTAATCAACACCACTAACTTCTGTTCACTAATTTCAGTGGGTCTACTCTGAGTAGCACCTGGTTGAGTGCAACAATATGAAACTTTTAAAGTATGGATAGGTGATAACATTCAGTAATACTGTATGGCAAATTCATAATGAGCAAATTCACATGTTTGGTCCTTTCTGGCTGAGGAGAGGTAACGGTTGCAGGCTTGTCATTGCAGTCCAGGAAGTCTTGTAGTAGCAATGTTAGTAGTGTTTGGCAGAATGAAGACTTCCAGTTGTGTGATAGGAAAACTGGCCTGGCCTTACTATTAGATAGAGTGCAGGTGCTGCTCAGGTGCTGCATTGCTGGCGTTGGACTAGATGATCCCCGGGGTCCCTTCGAACCCAGCAGTTCTGTAATTTCGAGCTCAGTAGTTAGGGAGACAAACCAGCCTGCGTTGTGATCTGTCTCTGCTGCTCCATGTGGCATTATATTTAGGAGCAAAGACATTTTTCATCCCCCCCCCCACATTCAAACTTTGTAAACATTGCTATTTATTACAGCAATTTCATAATAATGCTGTGACGATATAATTCTAGAGGCCCCTGAAATATGATGTGTTTCGATTATTTTAAGCCCTTATGTCTAACAATAGAATGTCTTTACCAGAAACTTAATTTAGAGGCGGTATGTTTTAGGCCTTTGCAGATAACAAATTTAATTGGACAAACAACTAAAATACTTGGCTGCTTGTGCTTTTGTATACGTTTTTGTCTCTGTCTTACAAAACATCTAAATCTCTGTCTTACAAAATATCTAAGGAAGGGCAATCCAGAGTGTGGATGCTATCACCAAGAAGACCCACTTCCACGTTGTCACCAAATGGCAATTTGGTGGTTGTGGAACAACCAGCAGAGTCTCCTTGGAAGATCAACTTGGTCTGTACTGGGGAAGGCAGTCTACCTAGGTATAATAGTCCCAAGTTGTTTAGTACTTTAAATGTCAACCACATCACCTCGATCTCAGTAGGTAATAGGCAGCCAATAGCTAATAACACAACTAATGATTTTGTATGTTATTGCATGTATGTGTCTCCAAAAACACCTCTAATTGCGTGCTAACTCAGGTATGGAGTAGGCAAGGTCACTGGTAAGCTCACAAGTGCCTCCATGATTTACATTTGCTGTGATTTCTGTAACGGCAGCTGCTGCCAAAAGCACTGCTGCAGTTGGAGGCATCAAGTGTATAGCACCACATGGAAGCACTGCTGCATGCACGTGATCTGGCCCTTTGCTATCTTTTCAAAGTCCTAGTTGGCTAAGTGCTTTACAGCTCTTTGCTACTCATTGAATTGTGAAGTTGGAAGGGACCAGTATTAACTTTATAATTGCTGTTCATTATCTGGTACTCTATTTTGTCCATTTTTGTAATTCCACTGTAAGATAGATTTTATATACAGTATTGCAAAATTTTCAGGATATATGGTTCATATAAGTAAAAAAGTATGCAGGCAGCATAGATACTGTGGAAATGTGAATAAAAACAGTATATGGAGAAGTGTATTTTAAGCAGTTTATCAGGCATATGTATTCCATAGTTTAATTATAATGGCAAGCAGTTGTCAGAAAAAAATATCTTTTTTGGTCCAGCTGTAGAAGAAACAACAAAAAAAAAATCCTAGCTATGGTGATTCATGTCTAGTAATGCATTCTATGATTCTATGTGCATGTAGGCATAATTCCATGGTGTATATGTAGTTTTGTTCGTCCATTGCCAAGTTCTGTTGTCTTGGTTTTAGTGCAATGCAAAGGCCTCATTGAAACCATTCCATTCCAAAGCTGTAAATGGAATAAGTTTTTTAGTCATTTCCCCCAGGTGCACTATTGCTTTCTCTTCCTTTTCACATTTAATCCAAGGTTTCATTTTCTGTTCATACAAATAAAACCATAAAGGAAGGGCAGGAAATTTCTGTGGCCCCCAACTCCTCTCTGTTCCAGCAAGCATGGCCAACGTTTGGGGATGATGAGAGTTGTCATTCCAACAAGATTAGGAGGCCACAGGATTCCCTGCCATAAGGAGTCTATTGTATGCCTGCAGCATAGAAGATTGCATTGATTGTGTTAGCAATGCTTTCTGGTTTTATTTTTTAATGTTGACTTTATTTTCTTAAAAATTTCTAGCACGAAAGACAAAGAAAAAGATAAAAGGAATCCAGCAATCTAGTGCGGCTGCAGGAAGAGAGACTGCAGAAAGTCCCACAAATAAGGCTGTTGTTCCTGCCTCCCTGCCACAGCTAACGCCTACTCTGGTTTCCCTACTGGAAGTCATTGAACCAGAAGTGATGTTTTCAGGCTATGACAGCACAGTACCAGACACAACTTGGCGTATTATGTCCACTCTCAATATGCTAGGAGGAAGGCAAGTGGTTGCTGCTGTGAAATGGGCAAAGGCAATACCAGGTTTGTATATGTATTACATGAATATAGACTATACTTCCTTAATGTAAGTGTGTTTTGTAAGGCCACATTCTGCTCCTAACCATGGTAGGCCTGGATGATGAATCAGTACATTGCCCAGGACCGGTATGAGGACCAATATACCCAGTGGTATATTGTGGGTGAAGCCGCTTCTGCTGCCGAGTCTCTCTGCTGTCAGCGCCCAGTGTGAGAGGGAGGAACAAGCCACAGTGGGTCTCTGCAGCAGCAGTGATTTCACCTGCAACATGCTGCCAGGTGAATCAGCCATTGCGCTCTGGCCGTCATGCAGCTTGTTCTTCCCTCAGCTGCCCATGCAGGTAGGCAGCTCCTTTAAACTTCTCTACTTAATGACTGCCTGCCCCTGAATGGAGAATTTTAAAGGAGCTCCAGCTCGCGCAAGCTGGAGGCAAGGTTGGGGCTCCGTTACACTTGAGGGAGCTCTGCGAACGGAGGCTCCCTCCATCTTGGGGCAAGCAGGAGAAAGAAGCCTCCGGCCTGCGCGGGTGGGGCCCCCAGCTGAACAGCACAAACAAGCGGAGTTGTCCCTGCCCGTGAGGCACTGGGGTGAAAGTGCCTCCGCTCCCATGGCGAGAGCTGCAGCAATTTCACCCTGTGCATTGCGGGCCGGGGCCAAGCAGCATAGTTCACAATCGTGGTTTATCACCAGATTGTGATGTTGAAAACCAAACATTGTCCAGCCCTAAATCACGGGCTTCTTATCTTCCACCATAGAGAAAGGTTCGGTTTCCTGGTTTCCATTTTGTAACAGCATACAGTGGTACCTCAGGTTAAGTACTTAATTTGTTCTGGAGGTCCGTTCTTAACTTGAAACTGTTCTTAACCTAAAGCACCACTTTAGCTAATGAGGCCTCCTGCTGCCGCCGCACCGCCGCAGCACGATTTCTGTTCTCATCGTGAAGCAAAGTTCTTAACCAAAGGTAATATTTCTGGGTTAGCGGAGTCTGTAACCTGAAGCGTATGTAACCCAAGGTACCTACCTCCAAAATGACGCAGAGATAAATTATTCCCTTACTGTTAATTGTTGTGGGTTGCCATGAAAGGAAAAAAATGAAACAAGAACTAATACTAGGATTGGAAAGTCTCATCAACTTCTTCCCTGGCAGGGAAAAGATTAAACACTCTTTTCCTTAATGTTCCTTTTCCAGTGGAAATCGCCTCTTCCAAAGAGCATTATACAAAGGAGAGAGCTTGGTTACATTTCACTGCAGTATATCAACTGCAATTTGCATATTTGTAGATATTAATATGTCTCTTATTAACATTTATTGCTATTTAGCATTACTATTTCATAAAACTATTTTGAATTTTATGTCCCTTTACTGAATTTTTGGTGCATTTTGACTCTGGACCCTTTTAAGAAGTCATTCTGAACTTTAAGATTCAAAATAACACTTTGGACAAGCAGTACTTTAATTACAACAGGAAATGTGCTAGATCTTGTACCTTTTATTTCCAATCAGGTTTCAGAAACTTGCATCTGGATGACCAAATGACACTTCTGCAGTATTCGTGGATGTTTCTGATGGCTTTTGCCCTAGGATGGAGATCATATAAACAGGCTAATGGAAGTTTATTGTGTTTTGCACCAGATTTGATCATCAATGAGTAAGTAGTATTCGAGTCCTTTTCCCTGTGTTTCTAAAGCTTGGCTACACTTCTAGAAATGTGTTCTTATAACTTAGGTGCACAATTAGTACTATAATTCTGTATAAAGACTTAGCTTATAAAAAAACAATTCCTTATTTATTTTTGAATTTGAATATTTCAGTAACTTGTACTGCTTATAGAACAGTAGAAATGAAGGTATTAAAAAAATCTCTTTGGTCTTTTACTTTAATAATGCATAACTACATCTGTCTGTTGAAAATGATAACACCACAGTGGTGTTCTTCCTGTGCAACATAAGTTGGCAGGATGAGAGCCACTGTGGTGCAATAGTTAGGAAGTGTCATACTATGACAAGGGGCACCCATGTTCAATTCAGCATGAAGCTCATAAGGAGACCCTAATGTGCATATGTTAGTTGACAACCTAATTTGGCTAAATTTAAATTACCAGAAGCAAGCCAAAGGTGAGGTGGGGAATGATGAGTAGGGTTGATTAGGTTTGTTTTGCATCGTGATGGTGTCCACAGCAGGATGGTAGTAGTCGGGGGGGGGGGGGCACAAAATATGTTAGAGATGTCTCCCAGTAAAATAGTTGTTAGAATATATGCACAATCCATCTCCACTTTATGATGCTTTGAATATATTAACAAGGTTACTTTTGTGAGTACTAGGGTTAGGCCACAATTCAATTGATTGGTCAAATATATCTATTAGAGTGCCTGTCTACTATTAATAAATATTCAACTAAGCAAAGAATATATTTAGATTTGTTTGTTACTGTTTAGGCTTTTCTTTTGCTCGTTATAGCAGTATGCTATTTGGGTACCCTGCATTTCACTATTAGATGAAATAACTGGTGCTATTTCTGGTCCTATGCACAGTTGTGCTGAGAATCCAAAATGGGGGAGGGTAGGCAGATAGTAGAACAAAGGATAATACAGGCGGGTTGAAATGGCATAAC
Source organism: Podarcis tiliguerta (assembly GCF_965153285.1). Classification (NCBI taxonomy): domain Eukaryota; kingdom Metazoa; phylum Chordata; class Lepidosauria; order Squamata; family Lacertidae; genus Podarcis; species Podarcis tiliguerta. The sequence goes on along the minus strand of NC_139535.1, from coordinate 69,063,149 downwards.
ATTGACCTTTTACTGAAATTATACAAATTGATAAAGGCTGAAGGCCACAGAGGATACACTCCTCTGGAGACTAATTTCACTCTTTCCCTTTGACCTGTGAGATTTTTCCACAGACTCCGCTTCTCACATTCTAAAACAACCATCTTTCATAGTGCATGTTTAATTCTAATTTTGAAATGCTCTAGCTTACTGACACCACAATAATAATAGTTCCATTATCATACCTCTATATTTGTCTTAACATTATTTGTTGACAACTATGAACTGATATTGTCTGGCTACGTTGACCTTGTTTTTGCATATGTGAATCCTTTTGTCATAATAAGTTAAGAGCATTAAATGTTCCTTCCACTCAAATAAACTCTTCCCTTCAGATGCCCTTTGCAGACAGTGTTTCACATAATAAATGGTGACACTTCTAATACATGTGATACTGTAGCACAGAATCCTAGTAACACAGTAATGGTATTTGCATGGCACTGTAACATTGCACAACTGAAAAAAGCTCTGAAACAATAAGTAACTAAGTGCTAAATTTTAACACATCTGTTATTTCTGTATTTTGTGTGAGAACAGTCTGTATACTGTATTTTTCGCTCCATAGGGCGCACCGGCCCATAGGACGCACCAAGTTTGTTGGGGGGGAAATAAAGGAAAAAAAATTTATCCCCCCCCCCCAGGCGCTTGTGGGGCCAGCAGCGGGGAGAAGCGCTCTTCTCCCCACCGCCTGCTTTCAGACCAGGTCCGGGGACAGCGGGAAGACGCGCTGCGCCTCCCAGCTGTCCCCGGAGCTTGCGGGGCAGGCAGCGGGGAGAAGCGCTCTTCTCCCCACCGCCTGCCTTCAGACCAGGTCCGGGGACAGCGGGAAGACGCGCTGCGCCTCCCAGCTGTCCCCGGAGCTTGCGGGGCAGGCAGCGGGGAGAAGCCCTCTTCTCCCCACCGCCTGCCTTCAGACCAGGTCCGGGGACAGCGGGAAGATGCGCTGCGCCTCCCAGCTGTCCCCGGAGCTTGCGGGGCAGGCAGCGGGGAGAAGCGCGCGTCTCCCCGCCGTCAGCCTCCAAACCACATCGCATGCAGACCAGGTCTGGGGACAGCGGGAAGACGCGCTGCGCCTCCCTGCTGTCCCCGGAGCTTGCGGGGCAGGCAGCGGGGAGAAGCACGCGTCTCCCCGCCGTCAGCCTCCAAACCACATCGGGAGACAGCGGGATGGCGGCGTTCCGCCTCCCCGCTGTCCCCCGACCTTGTGGGGCTGGCGCTGGGGTTCTCCTGAAGTCTGGAGAGCGAGAGGGGTCGGTGCGCACCAACCCCTCTCACTCTCCAGGGTTCAGCGAAAGCCTGCATTCACTCCATAGGACGCACACACATTTTCCCTTCATTTTTGGAGGGGAAAAAGTGCGTCCTATGGAGCGAAAAATACGGTATTTATTCCTCAAAAGCAAGCCTTTTTACATTTTTGTAACATTTCTGATGGTGGTAGATGTTTTCTGCAGCAGGGCCAGAATAGTCAGTTGTGGGATGTTCTCACCACTTTCTGTAGACACTTGGTGCAGTTTCATGAAAAAATTACGTACTGTAACAACATAGGTAGATTCAGTTTACGGCAAACCTCGATGCCCTACAAGGATCTTGATGAACAGAACTTGACCTGGCTGTTAAAAAAAAAAAAAAAAAAAGGCTTTCTCAAGTGTTGTGTTATTCTAGTCACCCAAATAGAAAACTTGTATCAAATTCTATTGAGCAACTACAAAAAGGATGGACTATGATCTCATCCTTAATGACTTTGTTCCTCCCTGAAGAAGCCTGTCTTGCATGTTGACCTACTGCACTGTAATCTTCATTACTTGCTTTAGTGGACAAATAATTTCTTCTACTGTGAGGCTTCTTCTCTTTTGCTACAGTGCATTTTGACTGTTTTATCCTTCATTAACCCAATCTTGACCTGAAAGAAACAATGCATCAGATTGAAATTGTTTGCGTCAAAAATAGTGGCTTAGTATAACCACCTGTATACTTTGAAATATGAAACACAGTATCTGGAAATTCTATATCAGTCGCTGTATTGAATGCAAACAGTGATTTAAAAAACAAACCTGAGTGATAAATTTATCATAGTTAAATTTATTGTTTTTTATTCTGTTATGTGGATTGAGAAGGAAGCTGAAAAAGTAGCTTACTGAGATATACTGTGCTTTTCCTGATTCTGATTATTGATGCTGAGGTTTTCTGGTTAACCCACCATATATGTGAGGGCGATCTGGCTGTGACATCTGTCACCCCATTGATCACCAGCGTTGATTTGGCTGGCTAGGCAGGTGTCCCCTTCCATATATAGGAACATAGGAAACTGCCTATACCAATCAAAATGGTTTTATTTATTTCTATTATTATTAAAATTGTATACCGCCCTATACCTGCAGGTCTCAGGGCAGTTCACAGGATAAACTTCATAACTTAGATGGCATTTAAATAAAGCATATAAGTTAATATAAACCCTCCACAGAAGATTGATGCCTGTATGAAATGAGCTCTTCAGATCATAGTGTAATAAATAATGGATTTTTGTCCTTGCAATCTCGAAGTAGAAGTCTCTTAGCCACCATAAGAGCTAACACAATCCACTTTTTCTGCCTACCCATTAATGCTACAGGGATATAGTTTTAAAGTACACGATCATCTGCAAATACCAAGGATTTCACTGGTATAAAATTGATAAGGGTAGCAACTTCAAACAAAAAGGAATATATTATACTACAAAAACACATAAAAGGTTAAATAACAGGAAGTATCGTAATATGGGAGGGCATTTATTTATCTATAAATGAATGCTTCAAAAAATACCCACCACCTTTCATTAACATTATTTCCAAGAAAATACTGCTGCAGCCTTTTAGTCAGCATCTACATTTACAAGAGACTATGAGGTGCTGCTTACCCAGCTGACAGGAAACTGCATGCAGAGAGACTGTAGTCTTAGCCAGCTCCATTTGCCTGTGCTGTTTTGCTGACTCCACACACATAGTCCTTGTTATGCAGCTTGATGGATATCTATGCACTTCTAGTTCTCTGAAGTAAAGGTCTAGGAATAAGTGAGAAACGGAGAGATACATGAATTAAAGGTTCGCCACTTTTAGTCTCATTTAATGAGGTTAAATGAAGCATCTGATAAGTGAAGTTGTGAGAAATATAGGTGCTTCTCAGAGTAGTTTGTGTATTACGGGAGGGTATCTGCCTTTTCAGACTTTCACTATAATGGGAATGCAGAACAGATGTATTGGCACTAGTTCAGGCGTATGGCTGGCACTTCCACTTGAGCTTGGGAGGAGGGACAGACCTCTGTGGAAGAAGTAATCTAGTTTCCCAGTAATTTTTACTCCTTGGAATGCTGCTCATTTCCCTGAATATTTGAGCATTTCAATTTTCTTAACGTCAGTGTACCGGTTTAAGGTATAAATTGCACAATGAAAATGTGGCTATTTCTGAACTCCTAATTCCTGTATCAGTCCATAATGTCTTGCTTTAATCAGTCATGGATGCAATATCAGAGCTTATCTCCCAGCCAAGTATTGTTTGCTAAAATCCCTTAACAGAGAAACAGGAAATACAAGTTGGTAGGCTACTGTATCTTATGAGACTTGCAAGTGGCATGTAGTACAGCCTGACTTGCATAAATTCTGTATTGCACAATATAAATTTCCATTAGTGATGGTGTAAATCTTTTCCACCTCCCATTTGCTAATTTAATTTCACACCTATGGATAACTGTTAGTTAACCAATAAGTTTACTAATGGAAATTATCTATGACCTCTCATCTATTAAGCAAAAAATAATTTCAGGTAATTTATCTAGCAAAATAATAATACACAGGGCTTTATATAACCTCTTCTACCAAAAAAGCTGTAGCCCTCATAAACTAAAATGACTCAAGGAGCCTGCATAGTAGCCATCCGTCTCAGTTCATTAGGTAGGGGAACCTGGAGAATGACCTCTGATGAGGCATTGCAGAAGTAGCTTTGCCCCAACTCATTTAGGTTATTAAACGTTAAAACCAGCACTTTGAATTGGAACTGGAAACTGACTACAAGGTACTACAGATGATCAAGCACTGGTATGATATAATTATATTTATAGGGTCCCATTCATTCATTCATTCATTCACTCACTCACTCATTCATTTTTTTACTACTACTTCATTTATATGCCGCCCATCTGACTGGGTTGCCTGAACAACTCTGGGCAGCTCCCCATCCATAACTTAGTCAACCTGTTTTGGACCAACTGAAGCTTCCAGACTGTTTTGGAGGGTAGATCTGTGCAGAATGCATTGCAGTAATCTGAGTGGTAGGTTACCAACCTATGGCTATAGCAAGTTAGCTGAAGCAGATGTAAGGCAATTATAGAATGAAAAATTGGACCACCAAGATTATATTTATGTTCTGAATAGATAGCTCTGCTTAGGAACCCATAGTCTAAGCTATTCAAAAATAAATATACATACTCAGAATAGGAGCAAGTGTATTCACATAACATATACCACAGGGAGGAAGTGGGAATTGTAATTGCGGCGTAGTTATAATGTAATTACACTGCAGATTTGCTGTAGCACCATATCATTACTAATTATTCATTTTCCTAGAAGAGAAGGTTAGCTGTAGGAATGTTACTCACTGTTCATGCTTATTTTATATAATTCTCACTTGTGCACTTTAAGGCCACAGTTACAAGTAGTCCCTATTCCCAGTGCTCCTTAATTGCACAGTGCAGCTATTTAGCACAATTTAATGGTCAATATCAACTGGTTAGGAAACATTGGTTGATGAAACTTAACAATAATCAAACACTTCTCCAAATTCAAAGTACTCATTAAAACAAAAGCTACCCATTAAATTTAGCTGCCAGCTTTCCCCAAGCTGATGTCCTCCCCATATTTTGCGCTTCAGATCCCATCGTCCATGACTATTGGCCATGCTTGCTGAAGCTGCTGAAAGTTTGGGAGAGCCAAAGATCTGGAGACCATCAGATCTCTGGAGACCATCCCTCTGGAAACTCATAAGATGGCCATGAAGGAAATAGGCTTTTCATGTTGGTTGTCCCTAGCATCTGATAATTTATTTTATTGGAGATATGCTTGTTCTGCTTTTTGAGAAAATCCTTCACAAAGCATCTTACATATTTCATAAAAGTTTTTCTTAAAAAAGCAGCTGTTAAGTGTGGTCTAGTGGATAAAGTGCAGGATTAGGACCCGGTATAGCAGTTTTCAAATCTGTAATCAGCCATGAAGCTTACTGGGTGAACTTGGGTATAACTGACTTCCGGTGTTATGTATGCCAGCTGGAGCTTCTTGCAGTCAATAATACATAAAATTAGAATAAACAGTAACATTAAAATAACCAGCAGAACACAGAAATGATTTGACCCTACCCCAGTTAACTACCATCAATCCATATCCTCACCCATCTGGTGGGTGCTGAAGCAGGCCTTCTGAACTAGATTTTAAGATATAGACACTACTACATGGGTGCAGGCGGTTCTTTGAATAATATTGAACTAAGCTGTTTGGGGCTTTAAATATATCAATGAACACTTTGCATTGAGTTTAGAAACACAGTTCAGCACAAAGAACACTAGAGCAGTGCGACATATGTTGGACCAGTAGTTGGAACTTTTGGAAAGGGATTTTTTTTGTGGATTTTATGTTTAGGGCTCAGATGGAACCTTCAGCAAATTACTTCTTCCTCTGCTTTTAGTGTTGACTGATTTGATTTTAAAAGATTGCCTAAAGGTGGAAAGGCAGGATATCATTCAAGGTGGTTTGCAAACATAATGCCATTTACAAGAGACTCTGCAAGGTCCAGCTCCCTGCACCTGGTGTTTGTTCAGGTTCTGGCAGCCTTGGGGCAAATAGCAAGTCCTCCTCAAACCAAATCTGAGAGCAGAGCCAGAAAATGTGCCCAGGATCAGGAGGTCATAGCAGCTCCTGTCACATTCTTCTTCCTACAAATGTGGGGTCACAGAGTCAAAGGATTTTGGAGTTGCAAGGGATCTAGTCCAACCCCCTGCAATGCAGGTATATGCAGCTGTACCATACACAGATTGAATAAGCAACATTGCTGTTATCAGCACCATGCTCCAAACAGCTGACCTAAGCTGAAATAAGTAACTGCCCAAGATTACTAAATAAGTTCAATGCAAGTTACTTGTCTCCATCTACTCCAGCAGTCTATTTCCAATAGTGGCCAGAAAATTGGCTCTGGGCAGCTTACAAGCAAGGCATTATGGCAGTTGATGTCACTGGCACCTGGTATTCATAGGTGTGCTGTCTCTGAACAAAGAGGTTCTATTTAGCCATTGTGGCTGATAGGATCTTCAATGGTCTGAGCAGCTTTGGGTGGATTGAACCAAGGAAAGGTATAGTGGGAACAGTTTAACAGGGATGGATATCACCCCCATGTTTTGAAAGTGCTAGTACCTCTCCCTGTTCATTTGTATTGGGGAGGAGTTATACTACTCTCACATAAAGTGTGTACTGCATGATAATTGTGGCAAGTAATGATACAGGATTCTAAAATTGCAGGCTTTCAAAGCATCTAAAATATGACCTACAGCTTAGCACATCTTGAGTCTCAAAGCTACGCCCCACATCCTCTTCAAGCAGAAACATATCACAGGGTGTGGGCCTTTCTGCTAGCTACACCCTGTTGCCAAAGTGCAAAAGGGATATAAATTTGAAAATAGAAAAAAGCAATATTAATTCAACAAACGCAGTTCTAAAATTGAACTGATCTTGCTGTTTTCTTAGCCATTAAAAAATATCAGTATTTTATCAGTAAATACCAGTATATAAAATATCCCGCCCAAACATTTAATAAGGTGAAATAAAGTCCTAAGAATTGGCTTAAACTCTAAAGACAAAGGAGAGACGCTTACATTAGTAACCTACCTTCCTTTGTGGCCAGTCTGGAAATTCAAATATCTTCTCAACAGGCTAGTAGATCAGGGAAAGCGCTAATAAACTGGCTTCCTTCCTTCAATGCCATCCCCAATCCCATGGATTATCAGAGAAGGAGTAGAGGGTTTTGTTCCTCCTCTGCCAACCCACTCTGTCATCGGTATGGAATTCCTTCCTGGTCATCTATGGCTACAAGTCTAGTTGTTGTTTTTATTGTGTTGCCTTGTTAATAACTTATGCCTAGACGATTTGTAAATAATGGAATACAGTCATACCTTATGCGCCACTGCAGGTTGCGAACGTGCATCCCGCATGGAACACGTTCGCAACCCGAGCGTCCACTGTATAGGAGAATCCATAAGTCCAATAAGTTTTAAAAGGAAAAGATTGTATACTTATACAGCAGAAAGGTCAGAAGGGAAATTCTGTAAATATCTATTTTACCCTTCATGATAAAATACCATTTTACTATTATGAGTAAACCTTTCACAATAATATTAAAACTGCAGTTTATTTAAAGGCGTTGCTTTGCAACTTCATTTGGAAAAAGTATGCATATCTTACTAGCCTATAATTTCTGGAATTTATGTAAATAGAGGCATCTCCTTACTGGTAAACAAGGTACAAATTAATTTCTTTTGTACTGATTCAGATGTGTATATTCTATTTACTCCTCAGGCAGAGAATGAATTTACCCTGTATGTATGAACAATGCAAGCGTTTGCTGATGGTTACTAATGAGTTAGCACGTCTTCAAGTTTCATACGAGGAATATCTCTGCATGAAAACCTTGCTGCTTCTCTCTACAAGTACGTGAACATTGGTGATTCCTCTTTTTTTAAAAACACACAACCAAAACCACTTTTTAAAGAGTTCTCCTTCAACACTGATCTGGGAACTGAATTTAGAACTCTCAGGTCCACTTTATTAGAGAGTTCTGTGGCCACCACATTTTGTCAGTCTTGGGTCAGCATTTGTGTACCTCATAAATGATAGTCCAAAAAGCATGTTAAAATTATTTTGAAATTAACAATTTGTCACAATATCTATTGGACCAAACCGATTTTGCCACCAGAAGTAACTAAAATGTTCAATTCTTAAACTGGTTCAAGCTTTGTGGTAGCTGGAGAGCTGATGAAAGTTTGCACATAAATGCTTGGACAAGGAAGCTCTGTTCAGACTTAAGTCGACTCTGATAATAGGTATGAGTCTCTGGTATGTTCAAAGCCCAGTAGTGTCCTGTGGAGGAGAAATTTGCAGAAGCTTTTTCAGTAGAAGGGAGTTTTATTTTTCTAGGTACACTAGAAGAATAAGCAGAATCAATAGCCATTTATTTCTTCCTGGAAATACCACCATTTGGAGACACGGTTGATGGATGAATCCAGGAAACATTAATCTCCATGGTGCAAAATCTTACAACCATACTATGTCTATGGACAAGGTCACTTAGAATTTCCTATAATTTGAGAGGTTTGTGCACAAGAGTGGGTACTGGTTTTCCTTGTGCTACATGCTGTCTTAGACTACAAAACCAAAACGGCCTTTTAATGGTGTTATTCACAATACTTATTTTATGCAGAAACTCTGAACTCTCTGCAATTGTCTGCATAAATATCCGCAATTTAAAACCATGATTCTAACTTCTCGTCTTGGTTTACGGTAAATAGAAACATCCTGTTGTAGGACGCTTACAAACTCAGGTAATCTAAAAACTAATCTCCATATTTCAGTTCCTAAGGAGGGCTTGAGGAGTCAGGCTCTGTTTGATGAAATTCGTATGACCTACATCAAAGAACTGGGGAAAGCTATAGTGAAGAGAGAGGGAAACTCGAGCCAGAACTGGCAGCGATTTTATCAACTGACAAAACTTTTGGACTCCATGCATGATGTAAGTTTTGCTTCCATACATTGATTCTGTGCAATTTGAGGATAGTACCAATGTGGATGAAACCTGGCCAATGAAAAAGCCATCTAGGCACAGCTTTCCTGATTGTAAAGCTAAGGTTCTTCAGAAAGGTACCTTTCTGGACTCCCACTGCCCCTTCTAGGCCATTGATTGTAAAGTATTCCAGTAAGTAGGGATGCAGGCAAAGAAGACATTAGTGCGTCCCCCACAGGGCCCCTTCCACCAACTGCCCTGTGGGAAGGATCCTGATGGCATTTTATATGTCAGTATTTCATTGTGGATTTTTATAACAAGAGTTTTACTCATAAACAGCTTTGAAATCTGATTTAAGCCAGCATTCTTTTATCAGTTTTAATTTGTGCTGTGATATATTTAACGTCTTGCAGCATTTTATATATGCTACACTGTATTGATAATTCAGGCTCCCTTTAAGAAATTATTCTCTTATCATTTGCAGGTGGTTGAGAATCTTCTAAGCTTTTGCTTCCAAACGTTTTTGGATAAATCCATGAGTATTGAATTTCCAGAAATGTTGGCAGAAATCATCAGCAATCAGTTACCAAAATATTCAAATGGGAATATCAAGAAACTCCTATTTCATCAGAAGTGACTGCCTTAATACAGAAATAATGCCTTAAGGAAAAAAAAGTCAATTATAGCTTCTTTTTTACAAACTAAAAGACTTGTTAATTTTGTCCTTGCAACTATATTGGGTGTTCTTGTTTTTGTTTTGTAATTATGCACTACATGTGGTTTACAGAGGGCCAAGACCTAGGTTTCAGAAGCAGATGCCTCAAACTGAATGATTACAGGAAGAAGGAAATATGATTTGGGATTTTCCCTCCAGAAACACCATCATATTCACAGGATAGGATATACCAAAACAGCAGTGTCAAGTTCAGAATCTACATTGTCAACATTCTGCTAGGAATTTCTGCAGTTGGCTGGATAAAATTTTCTAGGTTTTTGTTTTGGTATAGATTTTTTGTATAGTTAAGGTAGCATTTTGATTTATGCATGTAACATGAAGAAAGTTTACAACTGTATATCGGAAAAGGGAAGTTGTGCCTTTTATAGCTATTACTGTCTGGTTTTAGCAATTTCCTTTAACTTTATATACAGTGAACTAAGCTTGCTCATTTTTTCTTACATAATTTTTGTAAAACGTCAAGATGCCTATTGTACAGCTGTTTTTTTAAAGTGGGGCAGCTCATAGCTTAATGACCTCTAGATATTAATCTTTTAAGTATACTCATGTGAATATAGGTTGACTTTTCTAACCTGATCAAGACTGTCATAGTCACCTTTTAGATGTCACCTTTTAAATTTGGCCTATAAAAATCAGCTTTCTTCAGTGGCGGGGGTGGGGTGGGAGGGATTGAAATGTAATCCAAATCTAACCTGAACACTGGACATGCATACTTTTGATATTGGTCAAAGATTCTGTGAGCTACTTGCAAACTAGCTCTGTCTTAAACAGGTTTGTCAACAGAAACTTTTTTTTTTAAAACAAAGCATACTAGATATTTACATTTAATGTGATAGCCATAATTGTAAGATTCTTGGGCTGGATTGACAGTAAAAACATCAGTCTTGACTGCCCATCAGGAAACCTTCAGGAAAATATGCATAATTGTTTAAAAGTTTACTTCTACATGGAAAAATTAACTTTTTCCATACTCAGTCTATTGCCATATGAGTGTGTACTTCTGTGTGCATCAGTGTATATTATATATACAGTGGCCACAATCCAGAGCAACTGTCATAACGCAGAACAAAACTGATGTGCACCAAAATTGGCATGTCTGCTGTTCTCCTTGGACATAACTAAGAAGTAGCAAAACCTGTGCTTTTTTAAAATTATTTGGAGGACAATATTGATGATCAGTTCATCTTTTTTTCCCACAAGTGCAAAGCTGTGCAATTGCCTCCTTGGGTTTCTCAGAATTGTTGGATTACAGCCAGTGTTGCCATTCCAGAGAATCTGCTCCCTCCAACCTAAGATGTGATTGGCACTGCCGCTTCTTATAACCTATGGGGAAGGGGTTGGAGGATGGCAAGGCTGCCTTACGAGATGATAGTACTGCAGCTCATGCCTCACCAGTGCAGTAGTGCCCCGAGTCCTGAACACACACACCCAAGCCTACCTTTGCAACAGCTTTTTGAACCCCAGTAAAGCAGAACAATAAGTAGAAAGAAGCCAGTTTCTGCTTGTGGATCACTCCCTGGATTGGGCAAAATCTTGACTCTATTTTAGGTTGATGGTTCATTTCTGTTGACTTCAATAGTCAGGAACTCTATATGTGTATATACGTACACGTATACATACTTTATATAAACACATATACATAAATATCATTGAATTACAAAAATAAATGTAATTATGCCCAGTATATATTATGTTTAGTATTATAATGATTCTTAAAAGATTTTACTTCAAGTAAGATTTTTACCTTTATGCAGAAAATAAAATAGACCAAACTACAGAAAGAAACAACTCTTTTCTGGAAAATAAAAACCCTAAACTTGTGTTCTTACACACCCATTTTCACTTCATTTGTCACCCAAACAATCCTATCTTGTTTCCTGGAGAACACGAAAATTCCGCTACTGATTTAGTGGTGTAGACTAGAGCTTTGTCTCTGTACGTCTCCCAACCCTTCTGCATCAAACTACTAGTGTGCCATAAAAACAACCACCATATAAGTCTTGTGAATTTACAACCATGTAAGTCTTGTGAATTTTTCCTTGTCATCATTGATTTATATTTTAAAACAATTTGCAAGCTGTAGTAGCCTATCCTCTGAGCACCTTAGGAATTCTCAGAAAATTGTAAATGCTACGCCACTCAAAAGAAAGAAAGAAAAAATATTTTTGTTCAAAGTGGCCTGGATATTTCTGTAAAAAGAAATTAATGGGGGTTTAATTACTTAACAGGAGTTAACAATCAAATGTAATATGATGCTACTAATATTTTTTTAGTTATATTTTCAAATAGATATCATTTGGTAGAGTTTGAAAAGGAAGGAAGGGCTACTACAGCTTTAAAAGCAATTTATCAAATTATTGTAAAATAGCTTGTATAGTGTATCATAAGAATGGTTTTTAGATGACAGATTGCTTTATCATGACATGTGATATATTTTTTCTAGGGGTCACAAATGTGTTAAATGGTAACCCATACAAATTGTGGTTTGTCTGGAAGTATTAATCCTGGCAGCATTGTTCTGAAGTATCTAAAGAGGTACTCTAGTTTTACTTGGTGTGTTTCTATTGTTTGTTTGTTTTTATCCTTTCCTTTTGCTTTCCTTTTTGTTTTAAAGGCACTTACCCATATTCGGTGGGAGTTCCTCGGGCTGAAACCTAAATCCATTAGTCCGCTGTAAGAAAAACACGGGAGCTGGAGGTTGAATTTAATTGCCCAGCCCGTGCGCTTGGTCCCCTCACATTCCAGGACTAAACCTGCAGCAGATGTGCAGGTTTATTTGACCCTTCCCCCTATCCCACCCCCCAAAAAATAAAGTAGTGTGTTCGTATGTCCACACTTCTCTATGTATGGGGTTACTTTCACATATAGCCTCACAGAGCACCGCAAAACAGTGAGACAAATTTGGCAGTTAAAATGCATACAGGTACCAGCAATATGTAAATAATAGAGCATAGGTTGTTCACCATCTACTAAATACATTTCTAATTATTCAACAAAAATGCTCCTGGTAAAATAGGAGTTTTTACCTGAACTATCTGTTTTTAAATCTTTTTTTTAAAAAAACAACACCAACAACAAACGTTAAGCTCATAAATGGAAATCCCCAGCTACTTTCAAGTAAAATACTACCTTTTAATAACAGTAATCATTCTTTTTGATCTCTGTGCAGTCCCACAATTGGGTGCTGCACCTATGCATAGCATCTTGAGAACCTTACAGAGCTTTTGTCAAGTAACTCATCCTCTGGTGCTGCGAGCCTCTTTGCAATTATCTGGGGAGGGGAGGGGAGGGGAGGGGAGGGGGGATAGGGCAAGCACCACCTCCTTGAGAATGTGCTGCCTGCGTTTCTCTCTGTGAACTTTTCCACAGGAGCACCAGCTCCCTGGCTAGGGCTCTGGAAGGTTCTAAACATGTTCTGCATAGAATACAGTTGTGTTATGCACAGATGACCACTCAAAGGATACCAGAAACAGGTAAGAAACCTGTCTCTCTTCTTGAATAAGCTCTTTAAAGTATGTATGTTTTAACAGTTAATCTAAGCTTCAGAGAGTATTTTAACATTAGTTTGCAAACCATTGGGATGAAAACGTGTATTCTGCCTGATTTTAGTTAATGCTAAGAGACTCAAGTATTTGGTTTCAAAAAGGTTCCTGAAAAGATAAATCATGACACCCTGTCTTTATTTCAAAGGAAAATTTGGAAAGTTGAACTTGGGAACTGATGTGTAGTAAACATTTTAGTCCAAGTTTAAGGAAGCTAGCACTGCATCCATGGACAAATGTATGTGTGGTGGTTTACCTATACAAGTGAGGTATACAGAAATCAATATTATGACTATGTGCAAACAAGTACTTCAGCGGTGGAAAAGAGGCTCTAATTCTTTTGATTTCATGTATTTTTGCTCAGTTTTTGGACTTTGATTTCACTTTTTAAAAATGCTGATTCTGGAAAAGATCTTTCAATTTAAATGTGCTGTTAAGAATATAAGTACAAGCCATTTAAAGTACGTAAGCATCAGCAAAAGGTATGTTGTTTCTTGTCTGGCTAGTCTTTTTCATGCTGGGGAAAATCAGCACTTCAAATAAAGCAGGGAATATTCTGACTTCTGTCTCTTCAGTGCCTTGCCACAACATGCTAACAGAAATAAGATGGGTAGCCCCAGATATGCATGCTGTATGTTAGAATTGCACTTGGAAACTAATAGGAATGGCCTTTCATAGGATATGTTAGGGCATGCAAGCGGAGAGAGGAAATTTTATCACTTATACACCACTAAAGTAACTGAGAGCCTTAGCCTTAAGCCTGAGCACATTTACTTCGAAGTAAGTCCTATAAAATCTTTGGGACTGACTTCCAGGCAAATGTGCTTAGGATTGGTTTGCCAATCTTGCCAGCCGTACCGTATTAAACCAAAAATGCAGCATTGAGTTTCCTTGAAAACAGCAGAGGCTGAGAAAGTGCGCACAACTGGGGGAACAAGTGCCAGCCTACCTTTAGAAACACAGCCACTTAACTTGACAGAATAACAGCGTATTAGGAACAGAGGTGGGAAGAAAGCAGATGGTGGAGAACTGAGAACCGAGGCTAGTCCCATTTACCATATTCATATACGCACATCATGTGGAGCGATTACAAATATGCAGGCTCACAAGATAGGATAGCACATCTTCATTTTGTTCAGCATGCAGAAACTCAGTGGGGCCTTAATTCTTCAACCTAGTGTGTATTCCGATGCTGATTATGCAAAGAACTTAACCCTTCTACACTTGCAAAGAATGAGTTAAATGCTGTCAGGCAGAACCCGTTTTAGTTTTTTTTTTTTTTAAAGTACTATTTACAAAACCATATTAAATGTACAGGTGGATGGTAGCTGGTGGGATGGGGAGGTCTGTAATTTCTACAGCTCTTAACATCTTCTTTGAGAGATGCACACCCCCCCCCCCGCTCCAACAGAAAAGCTGGGTCCAGAGCTACAGGTGTGTCTGCAGACAGTGTCTTCTGTTGACAAGTAGTGTTATATACTTTAGTGCCAAAGTAAAGTGAAAATAAATCCAAAGACGTTCTTCCGCTTCGTCGAGCAGAAGCCCGAGAACTTTTATAGAACCTACCTGACATACTGTTACACAAATGCTTTCCCTGGTGCTGTGTAAGCTTTTGGACATAAGAGTTAAAATTTTAAAATTAACTTGGGTAGTTAATGCCTCCTTAGCTTTACTGTTGCATCAGCACTAAGTTGCTGTTGTGGTGCTTACACAAAGCTTTCATCACAGTGGGGCTGTTTATGCCCTGCATGACATGTCAGCGAATCCTTTTGGAACACCCATAGAAACATGGGGTGGTATTTTGACATCACAGAACAATAGGCTCCCATGATTTTCAGCAAATGAAATCGATGTCAGGGGAGGGGAAAACCTTTTGCATGTTTTGACAAGCCCATGGGGCCAGTTCTGGCCCCTCAAGTGTAGGAGGGTTGAGACATCTGAGGAATGGGTGGCAAGGCCCTGGCGTTTTGAACCCACTGCAAGATAAAGTATGTGCTTAAGTACTTTGTGGAAAGGGACCAGAGTCTCCAGCCTCTTTCAGAATTGAGCCTCATCCACCACTGCCTGGTCAATATTAAAACCAATTGGGCACAATTGCCCTGAATGTACACACATTTTTATGCTACTGCTGTCAATGTAGGAACCGTACTTTCAAGCCTCATATTATTGGAAAACACTGAAGGGCCCTTTTTGAGGCTTTTGTTTGCTGGTAAAAAGGCTGCGTGTGTGAAAATAGCCTCCTTTCGCCCCAACCCCCCAAAACCATACAAGCCCAGGCTTAATAGCACGGATTCAGTAGTGTGTCAACGTTCTATTTTGTATATTATACAAAAGATATATAATGGGGACAAATCCTATATTATGCTGGTGTATGGCATTATTAAAAAGCTTTTTTTGTTATTTTTATCACAGTAATTTTAAACAGTGTAAAAAAAAATTAAAACAAGTGACTCCTGTTTAAAAATAAAAAGTTGTAGTTTTTTATTCATGCCGAATAACTCTGTAGTAACCATGTCTTTTCACCTACACAGTGAAATGTTGGATTGTAAAATCTTGTGTGGAACTGTTGAGCATTTATTTTTCATTTTAAATTTTGCTGTTCTATTAAATTCAAAGCCACACGTCTGTACAGAAGTTGCAGTAAATGTAAGCCATTTACAGCAATGCTGAATAATGGACAAAATGACATAATAAAAACCTGCTTTTCCATTACATGTTCAAATACCCTTTGAAGTAGGGTTTTTCGTTTTGTTTTGTTTCTTGTACAGTGCGTTGCAGATGGAGGTTCAGCCTTCTATTAACCTACAAAAATTAAGGCTGCAATCCTATAAACATTTACCTGGGAGTCTGTGTGTGGTTGCGTTAGAGTACTGTCAGTGAAAATAATACAAACAGAAGCATGCCAAAAACTTGACTGAAAATTTATTTTTATCTTGCACACGAAACCCCTCCACCATCTTCTCCCCACCTCCCCGCTCCGAATTATCAGGGTGGTGACAGATTCTTGGAATTTCCAAGAGGGTTGAGGGAACAAGCACGAACAGAACAGTTTTATACCTCCCGAGAGCAGTTAATACCTTTTAAATATGACGGCAGTGACCTGACCCCACCCTTCCTTATCCCAGTGGGGGCAGATGAAGAATCCAGGAATTAAAGACGAGCAACCATTCTGCTTATTCCCCAAATTGAACACAAATAGAGCGCTTTCTGCTCCTGAAATAGCCTCCTGAGAATACAGTAATTCACTAAATGAGGAAGGCATGCAACAGGATTTTAAAAGAAATGTGTGTGTGTGAATGACAGAACCTGAGCTCCGTTGCCAGCTAAGTGAAACAAAACCTCCGGTCAGGGTTAAAGCAGCAGGGTTCACTGCAGAATGAGACAAAGGACTTTCTTGGATAAAATAAAAGCATTAAGTCACAAATGAGAATCTCACTGAAGCCACAGTTTTAAATTAATGGATTGGAACCAAGGCAACCAAAGCTGCTGAAAGACCGTGCTAATGACCTAAGTGAGTTGGCAAAACAACTTAATTTGTTTTAGAAAGAAACAAGTGGACAAATGCAGTTGCGCTTCTAATGAAATAGTTTGGTGAAATCTATAAAACAGTTGCCTTCAACTTTGCTAATGCCGCATTTAAATTGGAGCAGCACCTGCACTGAAATGCATAAAAAGAATGACAAAAATTCTATTAACTTGGGAGATTTGGGGGCTGCAGCCTAAGTCTTGCTTTAGCCTCCACAGAGATCTCTGCAGTGGCTTTCATTTACCTGGGAGTCAGACCCAATGACCTGTAAAGGACAGGCATGAGCAGCAGATTCAGACAGATCCCCCCCAAAAGTGGGAGCACTTTGGACAAATTTCAGGCTTGTCTGAGCTGAAGGGGGATCTCTCCAAAGCACCGGAACTGAAGTTGGGGACCTCTAAAGTGATTCAGGCCAATTCAGATGTTTCAAAATCTATACAAAAGGTGTGCTGGTAAAAATCGCCCTATTAGGCAAACATCATGGTGGTGTGAAGAGGTGACCATCTAGCTCTTTATCAGAATGATTCTACCAGGTCTCTGCAATCCCCATGCTTCGTGGAAATGTTCTTGAAGTGACATATCATCTTGTTCTTGTCTATCCTGTGTTCTTTGCAAGTACTGCTTGTTTTTAAAATGCTGGACATTCAAGTCCATTTGCCCTTGTGCCACATTTCTTCCTCTCAAATCAGCATTATGAGTCGCTTGTGTGACCTTTAGTCCCATTCATCGTTACTTCCTAACCACTACATCCAGCCTCCTGAAATCTTGCTGCTTTCTTTCCTAGAGGCCCCTGCATAATTTTTGCTATTTCCATAAATTCAAAACATTCTGGTTAACCTAGGCCAGGCATAGGCAGACTCGGCCCTCCAGATGTTTTGGGACTACAACTCCGATCATCCCTAGCTAACAGGACCAGTGGTCAGGGATGATGGGAGTTGTAGTCCCAAAACATCTGGAGGGCCGAGTTTGCCTATGCCTGGCCTTGGTGTTTGATGGCTGAAAGACCCTGGGCACCCTGAAATGATGAATTATGATAGTAAAGTAAAGGTAAAGGGACCCCTGACCATTAGGTCCAGTCGTGACCGACTCTGGGGTTGCGGCGCTCATCTCGCTTTACTGGCCAAGGGAGCGGGCGTACAGCTTCCGGGTCATGTGGGCAGCATGACTAAGCTGTTTCTGGCAAACCAGAGCAGCGCATAGAAATGCCGTTTACCTTCCCGCCGGAGCGGTACCTATCTATCTACTTGCACTTTGACGTGCTTTCGAACTGCTAGGTTGGCAGGAGCAGGGACCAAGCAATGGGAGCTCACCTCGTTGCGGGGATTCGAACTGCCGACCTTCTGATCGGCAAGTCCTAGGCTCTGTTGTTTAACCCACAGCGCCACCTGCGTCCCTGTTATAATAGTAGGTGATTGCTTTTATGAGTTTAACTCTTTTTAGAAGTTTTGGTTGTATTGTTTTAGTATCGATATGTTAGCCACCATTGTCTGCTTTGCAGGAAGGGTGGGATATAAACACATTTAACGAATTAAAAATATCTTGCAAGTCTTTAGTGGAAGAGGATATAAGTGGAGGGGCTATTTTTATTGTTAGAATATTTCCTTTTGAATTCTAAATTTCCTTTTAGAATATTTTGGAGTCCCTCCCAGAAAAATCAATCAGGTCAGCTAAAGCACAGTTAGTGATCCTTGAAATATCTGTAAAGCATGCTACAAATTCAAACATCCTGCTGCAATAAGAGGAGTGGTTTCTCAAGACTTAACTAGGCTTTGAGAGGAGGGTGTGTGGAGATGCAAACTGAAGAGCTGACTCATTCCCGGAAAAGACTTCTTGTTGATTATCTAAAACCAGATGGAATGGTTTGAGAGAAGCCCGCTGAGACAGCATTTAAGCCAAACACTAAGAGTACGGTGCTAATGTAACAACATGTGAGCTGTTCCTTCTGCCTAGTATGGTATGTCTAAAAAGCCAAAGACTTGCACCCTGGTAGATGAACCAGACATAATAAATGAACTGCATTCCTCTTCTAAAAACAAGTATAAAATACAAAAAGCTGCCTTCAACCTTCCCCTTTTAAAACAAATTCCATGTACTTGGCCCTCTTATCTGCATTTTGGCACTTTGTCAGGGCTAGTTTTGAAAAACAACAGGTTTTCTGGAATATGGGTCATGAGCATTGTCCGATCTTTAGAATATTTTGACTGGAGATGCAGTCGTTAAACAAAAAATATTTTTGAAATAAGAATTATCCATACATTTTAAAAATATGCTCATTAGGTAATGACAGAGGAAAGCTAGTCAAGCCGTTAATCTATCTCAGTTTGGTCTACACTGACTAGAAGCAGCTCTCAACACTCTCTTGAGTCCTACCTGGAGATGCCAGGAACTGAACCGAGGGCCTTCAGAATACCC
Organism: Podarcis tiliguerta; assembly: GCF_965153285.1. Lineage (NCBI taxonomy): Eukaryota > Metazoa > Chordata > Lepidosauria > Squamata > Lacertidae > Podarcis > Podarcis tiliguerta. The sequence goes on along the minus strand of NC_139535.1, from coordinate 69,044,107 downwards.
TGCAGATGCCCTATCACTAAGCTGCAGCCCTAAATTGAAGCCTCTGTTTGAGGCAAGGCAGAATCTTCATCCAGTCCATGTGTCAATGATCCTAAAAGGCCACACCCTCAGCAACAACAAGCCAGAGTCCAACAAGCTACTCCAGGCAAGCATGACCTGTGTATTCCTTTCCGCTCCCCCTTCCTACACTTCATTTCCTTGCACAGCTGGGGCTGCTACTGAACTTTGACTTTTATTTAAGTTCAAATCCTCTTACAAAAAAAAAAAAAAGGAAAAAAAAAAGACTTCTTAGCTGTAAACTAAGGACAACAAATAAGCTCATCAGTACTTCTTCGGTTACATTTTCCACCAGGCTCAGCTTGTTTAGAGATGGAAGGGAGGCCGCCTGCTGGAAGAAAGGGCATCCCAAGCCCTGCTCTTTCATCCCACTCTTTGGAGGAGTTGGGTCCTGAATTTTGCAGTGGTGGAAAGCAACTGAAGGCCGATTAAATTATGACGCAATCTGTCAGCTCCATTTTGAGTACAGCAACTAATGCCATGCTAAATAAATATTCAATAATTAGCCCTTGATAAGGCAGTGGGCTCCATGGTTCTTTTATTATTTGGGGAAAGAAGTCGTTTTTGCCAATGTGTTCACTGTGCCCTAAAACTCACATCTTCCCTGATTATTGGCCATGATGGCTTGGGTAAGATGGGAGAGCTGCAGGTTCACCATTACTGCCTTAAAAGCCTCCACCCAGACATTCCTATTAGCACATTAATAACCAGCAGCCATTGGGAGCCAGATTATATTGCTTCATCTCTTCCCCAAGGTCTCCCCACTCTGCTAATCTTTCTGTGCAATGTGGGGAGGGAGTGGAACAACTTGCCTCGTGAACTCTCACATCACATGAAGCCTTATTGCACCACCACCATCCCCTAGAAACCTCTGGAAGTGAGGAACAAACTCCATGTGAAGCAAATGTAGCTATTCTAAGCCATGCTATAGTACACCAGCAGTATGCAGATGTTGCTACGCAGAATCTATTTCAGTTGTGGCTGGGCTACACTTTATGTCTGTCCAACAGACACACACAACTAAATACTAATTAAAAGGTTATCACAATTCTTGGAAAGCACATGTTTATGTATTAAAACCAGTCATGTTGATTGAATTCATGGAAGAACCTATGATAAGACCAGTGAACAGAGAGGTTCATTAAGCAGTAAATTCCTAGCCTTCTTGGATGAAATAAAACCAGCCATTATGAGAACGAGATCTGATGCCAGGAGTGAGCTGTGCTTTGACAGGCAACAGAATGCAATTTCAGCAAAATTCAGGGTGACTAACCTATGGGCTGCCATGTTATTGAACTCCAGCTCATTGGCCATTGATCAAGGAGGTTGTGGGCTGTAGTCCAATAATACCTGGTGGGTAAGGAGTCACCCTGGGGTTGATAGAACTTCTACTGGATCTGACAAGATAAAAATTATGGACACTTTGAAATTTGAGAAAGGCAATTATCAAGCAGTAGATAGGATTGGAGTGGTGTTATTTTATAAGACTAGCCACCAGCCAGAATCTCTATTGCCAATATGTGGGTGATTTGCATGCTTTATTAGCAAAGCAAAAGCCACAACACGGATGATCATTATTCACTGACTGCATGTGTGAAGGACCTATCACAAATTGATATTTCAATATAGAAATTCTGTATCATCATCTGAGAAAGATCTCACATTTAGCTGAGCATTGGCTGACCAACTGATGTACAGGTGCCTTGTTGTGTACATACACTTTCTTTACATATAATGTATATATAATGACCAACCCTTTTCCTTTCGTCTGCTGTACCAGATTTGAACACTAGTAAACCTGAATAATTTTAAAGCTGGTGAGCTGGACTCCATGCCCAGGGTCCCTAACTAGTCGATTTACATTGCCTCTGTAATAATCAGGGAAAAGTCAGGTACAGCAGTGCCACTGCAGTGCCAGCCACAAAGCTCTCTTTGCAGGTACTTGGGCCTTAGGCATAATGTATCATCACACCTAGGAACAATTTACTATGAAATATAACTTAAGTAACAATGGATTTGCATGGGTATTTTAAGATATCTATCTTTTCCAGTATAAACCTAGTCTTCAGGACTATGCCTTGTAACAGGCTAGACACCACAAGTAACATGGGTGGGGTGGAAAGTAACTGGTTTTTTCTTTCTTTCTTTCTTTCTTTCTTTCTTTCTTTCTTTTTCTTTCTTTCTTTTTCTTTTTTTTCTTTTCTTTTTTTTTTTTTTGGTAAAAAGCTTGTCCTCCCCTCCTCTTCTTTCACAGTTCTCAGAAAAAGCGCTTCATGAAACCTGAGCAGTTAGGAGTTGTGGTCTCATTATTTATTTTATTCCATTTGTGAACCACTTCCTTTGGAACATCTAAAAGTGATTAGCAACAATATTGTTATGAGTTGTAGGTGCCACGGTTTGTGGTGCCAGATTCCCCTACATTACTGGGTCTGATAGATAATGTAATTATGTTTGGGGTGTTAACATTGCCTGCCAGACACTGGATTTAGCAAAGTGTTAAAATACAGGCCAAATCAATTTCCGATGTTCACGAGATCGCCTGAGAGATAGGCTATTAACAGACAACAAATACAGGGAAGATGGGCCATCAGCAAAGTCTTTTTGCTAGCCAGCAAATGGATGGAGTCCGTCTCTGAACTCTGAGAGACAAAGCAGAGTGGAGAGTTTTAGGATTACAGTTTGGAATGATGTGGGCTGGAGGAAAATGGTGGCAATCTTTAAAACACAGCAAGCTTGAAAAGAGATTCAGACAGCAATGGCAGATTTCTGTTTGGACCCAAGAAGAAGCAAGAACTTCTTGGGAGTGTTAATGCTGTGAACACCACCATCGTAGGCTCAGATTGTATATGTGTGTAAACAAAACCATGTATCAGAAAGACCCTACAGTCTCCACTGTGCCTTATTTTCCAAAAGGAAACAGACCTGGGTAAAGACCCAGAACCCCCTGGAGATTGGGGGTGGCATGTTATCCAGCATGCCACAGCTCAGGCCTAAAATTGTAGTTGCTCCAAAACGAAATATAGGGACCCTTGTGAATTGCACCAAGCAGGTAGTGGTGCAGCTTGGACAGACAGATCAGATTGTGGGCCTGTGTCTGTGCCAACAAACTGTCTAGTTGTGCCACCACAGCCCACGCTAGTTGCGCAATTTGTGGTGCATGTGGCGCAGGATGCTCTCTGCCAGGTCATGGATAAATCGCTACGCACAGCTCACTTTAGCCAGGCTTGCTTTCACCACCTCCTGCTTCCATGGCTGGGAACTCAGGAAAAATGAGGGGCTGCCCCAGTGAATTGCACTCAATGACAGGGGAGTCTAGGGGTGCTACAGTGGTGCAGAATAAGCCCAAGATGGTGCCACTCATGCTTCTTCCCAGTAATCCTATGCCTGAGGAACTCAGCAACAAAAACAGACCGCTGAATGAGCACATGGGTTCTGCGCCCATTTTTTATGGCACATTATTAACAGCGAGCATAATAAGCTGCAAATGGGCATATTTAAAACATTTACAATATTTAACAAATAATCAAATGAAGAAGTAAGCACATTATTCTTCCATTTCTATATACAGTTGAATATATCTACAGGGTTTTGCAGAAGACTGGATGACCTAGCACTACAAAAATGCTCAAAAGAGATGTACTCACTAGTTCAGGGAATGTGTTCTTTCTTGGAATTACTTCAGATAACCAATATTGACAATTCTAGAAGAGAGGGTCATGGTGCCTCAGACCCAGAGGCTTAGGGGAGAGGGAGGGAGAAAGAGATTTAAAAGAATCCTATCTCTTTAGAAACCAGCCTTGAAGCTTGAGCATTTCTGGCATGTTTTTTGCATTCGGGAATTCACAACTTGGAGATATAAATGTGTGTTCTTATACATCACTGGATCACATCCAAAATATAAATTTTAAGTATTCACATGGACACACATATCACACGCTTGGGTGTGATTTTTTAAAACCAGTATTTCTGAATTATTATTAGCAGCTGGTTAGTGAAGAGCATTATTATTCTGGACTTTGTGTGGGTTCCTGCCAAAGAAACTGTGCGTTACACAGAAGCAGGGCCAGCTCAAGACATTTGGGCCCCTGAGGCCAACCACAAAATGGCGTCCCCCATCTGCCAGGGAAGAAGGGGCAGTGAAAATCAGGGACAAGGAGGAATAAAGACCTACATTTGGAACAAGGGGTGGGAATCAAACCAACCCTACCCAATGGCTGAAGTGGGAATCAAAGGCTGTTGTGGGGTGGGTGCAGACCCCAGGAGACGCCAGAAAACTCTTTCTATTTCCTCCCTGGGGGTAAAAGGAGACTAGCAGCACTTCGCCAAGAGGCCACTGTAGGAAGTGACATGCTGGGGGGGGGGCGGCTTCCAAGGATGTGGCAGATCCAGCCTCCAAGGTGTGCACCACACCGCACCACAGCTGTTGCTGCCACTGTGGCAGCAGCAGTGGGCAATGCATTCCTTAGAGGCTGGTCTGCTGTCCTTGTGGATCCTGCTTGTCTGAGGCAGTTGCCTCACCATGCCTCATGGGTGGGCCAACCCTGCACAGAAGTAATCCCTACTTAATTCCATGGGGACTGCTTCATGTTATAGACAGGATTGAAGCATACAGTTACATCTAAAGGTGCCACACAGAGCTGTTAACAAGGACCCTATAAATTATGGAACTACGGGAAAATACTATTTCTCATTTGTACTATTCTCTGCACTCTCCTATTTTTTTTGCAAGAGCATTTTAAGTTTACCAAACTGTTTTAGTAGTTTTGGCCTCACAACAACCCATGATGCCTGCTACTAACTACTAGACTCTGGGCAAGCTCAGCCCGCAAGGCTAATGGTCAGATGATGGGAGTTTGGATTCAAAAACATCTGTAGAACACCACTTTGGCTACTTCTATACTAGAGGGTGCTGATGAATGAATCATAAATTATTTCTTTGACTCTTATTATCATCTTCATAACTGGTGTAGAATGTGTTGTTACAATAAAGTCATGATCCGGGTCAAAACTATATTCTAAGTATTGAGTAGTTCTTTCCTACAGCATATTTTCACTCAATTTCAAAGTTTGCTATCTAAAAATTCAGAGGGAATAAAAACAGCTGCACATCCACATTTATATGTTCGTGATTTATATATTAGATGCGTATGTGTGTGCATTTTAACGATATAGATATGGGTTAAGTCATAATGGAATCACTAGCAACATTGTTCAGCAGCACAATTTTTTCCCTTATCCAGCGTTTGGCATTTGATGTGTTGCCAATTCGTATAGAAAGCCAGTGGAATTTAATCATGCAAGGGGGAAAACCTCTCCAAGGTTGAAGAATGAAGCACAGCAACGGGGGAAAGATAGCCAGTATGTTTAAAGGCCAATTGCAAGCAACAGATTGGAAATAAATGGAGATTCCTAACTTTTACATAATAACATTCTCATTTCCTTTAGGTGCTGAACTGCATAATGTTCACACCAATGGTTTTTTTTACTTGACCTCATAATTTCTTATTAATGCTGTACAATGCACAGTGGGCATTAACTACCATGCTACAAGTTGTCCACTGGGATCATTTGATCATATTTTAACCTATTTTTAAAACAATGTTATTGGTTCACGAGAGCCAGGCAAGGCCTTCACTTCTTCACTGGCCTGATACTTACAGCAGCAAAAGAATGTCACCAGGCCTTGTTGAGCCTTGTGGCAGTATTAGAGTGATGGAAGAGTCAACTGCCCCTTCTTCCCAAGCCCAGATCATCTTCTGTTAAGTGGCCCCAGGAATTCTCCCTCATAATTCAAAAGCTGATTCTGATTATTTCCTGCATCTGACAACTCCTTCGATTGCTTCTCTGATTACTGTAGTTTTTTTCAGTTTAGAAGTTTGGGAGATTATTGAATTCATATGGCAAAATTAATATGAACAGGTAAGCATTTGGGCTGTGGGTTCATCTGGATGAAGGCAATGTCTAATAAGAAATTTCTGATTAAAATTGCCCAGTACATACTGCAGTGCTATTTAACCTATAAGGAATTCAATTGCATTTCTTAGATTCCTCCGAAAGGGCTGGTATTTGCAGCTTAAATCAGAAAATAATTTATTTGTACCCCACCATATGACTGGTCTGCCCCAACCACTCTGGGCGGCTTCCAACATACATAAAAACATAATAAAAAATTATAAATGCCTTGCATGGTGGTTGTTTTGGGGTTGTTTTTAGGATATCCTGATCCTTTGAAGGAAAAGGCAGAGAGGGGAGTAGAATCCCAGAAAACATTGAGAGACCACACTTTATCAGGCTGTCCTGAGAGACCACAGCATTTAGAAACTAGTTTATTAAGCTCTACTGAACACATGGAAACTGGATACTTGGTCTGCAAAAACACAGAAGCCCCAAACACTTTGATGGTATTTATATCAAATGAAAATAGAATAGCTGCTTGAAGCTTGCTTCCGCCAAACAAATCTGAAGGAAGTGTTTCATTTAAGCAAAGACAAAACAGACACAAAAAGACAGCCAGCCCCTATCCCGGCAAAAAGTCAAAAATCCCAAACCACTCTGATTTGATAGTTCTGAATTTAGATCTCAGTATTTTGGCTTTTATGAGCAGTCTCCTTGTAAAGGGAGAGGTTTCTATCAGGTATGACAGTCCCACAAAAGCTATTTTATCAGAACACCTGGGAAGGATTGAAAGAAATGTCATTCCCCTTGCCTTTTTCCACACGAAGAGAAATAGCCTTCCTAGCAGTAGACACCCTCCCCTCCTACGACAGTTTATACTTCCTTAGTGCATCAGTGAGTTTTAGAGCATAGTTGCCGTTTCCATGCCATTTTTATGTGAGGTTTATAAGCTAGTAAAAACTTCATTAGCTGAAGGGAGGATTTGCAACAGGCAATTGCTGGGTCCTGCCTTGCAAGTCTCCAGACGGCTTGTGTTAAATTACAAGCTCCTTTGTCAGACTTTGCTTCAGTATCCAGGGAGTAGAATGAAAAGCACAGGTTTAAAACAGAGAAAGGATTTGCCTGCTAGTTGTTGAAATTAATTTCTAATTAGCACAAGCCTATTAAGCTATAATTGCCTGAAGCGTTCTTATTTCACTCATTAAAGTAATTAACGCACAATGCACTTTCTAATCATAACACTGGGTTAGGATTTTGGGGGAGCTATGTAAATTTGCCACCATTTGAAGCTGCTGGTTAAAAATAAATAAATAAATCAGTGTTACACTGCCCATGTTGGGATTTTTTGAAATGAACACTTTTTGTAGGCTAAGTCTGAGTTTCTTCCCCACCCTCCAGAGAATAGCTGTGGATGAAAACATGCAAGAGCACATTCTCAAAACCCATCTCGAGTGAAGTGAGGTTGCATTAAGAGGCCCAGAAGCACCTCCTGTTAGCTAGGAAATCATTCAACATCTGATCCTCTGTGCTGCTGCGTAGTGGTGGCAAGGGCAGCCTTGGGCTTCTGCTCAGTCAGACCTTATGCAGAAAGAACCCCCCCTGCCCCATCCCTCGTTTAGGATCAATAAGAGCCACAAACAGCCTCCCCCAACCTGACGCTCCCCAGGTGTCTGACTGAAAAGCCCCATAGCCCCATCCGGCATGGCTGCTGGTCACAGATGGGGGGATATGTAGGTCATCAGGTGGGGGAAGTCTGGCCCAAAGTGCTGGGGTGGGGACCCATATACTTCTGAGAATGGTTGAGAATAATGGGTGCTGCTTGCTCCTGGTTCCTGGCATGGGGCCACAAAGTGCTCATTTGAGTGGCTGGGGCAGCAGCAGACTCGGAAGCTTGGGGGGTATTGTTTTGTTGTTCTGTTTTGTTTACTTGTGTTTTTATCTTGTATTATATTCTGTGAACTAATATCTTATGATGAAGGGTGGTATATGATTGTTGTTGTTGTTAAGGGAGGTTTTTAATGTTTGATGTTTTATTGTGCTTTAAATTCTGTTGGGAGCTGGCCTGAGTGCCTGGGGAAACCCAGCCAGATGGGCGGGGTATAAATAAATTATTGTTATTATTGTTATCATCATCATCTACCCACTTGCCTGACACAAAATGCTCGAGACCAAAGGCAGGCCCTGGCTGAGGTATATCCCAAGCTGTGAAGCCACCAGTTCGAAACAAGGACACATCTCCAAAGAGAAAGTATCAGCAAGCAAAACACCTTGTTGCAAAACACTGAGTCCCTTTGGAATTAGCGGTTTCAAAGTCCACGCAATACCTGCAGTGGTCAGCATTTAGGGTTATATGCTTCTCACACAAAACACACTCGCCGTTGGAACAGCCAGGCAGAACACAAGTTGCCATTTACACAAACAAGCAGAAGTGAAGCAAATGGACCACCCCAATTTGCCCACCTGTTAAGGTACACCAAAGCAAACCCTTATGTCGCCTGGGTTGCGTCAGCTTATTCCATTTCTCTTTTATCAGCAGTTATCACAACCCAAACAACAATTTATAGGGAGAGGCTGGCTAGACAGCTGGACTTTGACATGGTTAATTTTAGTTACGGTATTATCACTGGGAGATCGACAAGCAGCCACTCTCTCTCTGGATGGCTAATTCCCTCTCAGCTGCTCCCCTCTGAAAGAATCCAAGTGCTTCCTCAGCCTGGATACATCATCTCTAAACTATTCCCATGCACTGTATATTTCTTGGCAAGGTTGCATTCTGTGCTGAGAAACCTTCTCTAAACGGGGAGGGAGGAAAGGGAGGGCGGGGATACCACTGTCTAGTGCAATACTGCAGCGGACCCATTTGCCAGAATGTAAAATGGATGCACTGCTGAGCAAACCAAGAGGTATTGTTCTTGCACAAACAACCAGGCCTTCTCATAGGTCCAGGCCACTTCCAGGTTTTAAGTCCCTTAGGCATAACCAAAAATAATTTATTTATTTATTTATTTTAAAAAAAAGAGCACAGGAAAACAAGACAAAAAAGAAAAGCACACAATTCTATTTTATTTTTAATTATTGACTGAATGCTTTTCTATCCCTCTCTGGTGCAAATACACTAATTACTGAAGCAAAAGCATGTATTTTATGAAGTCATATCTTATTTGCTTCAAGTCGTGGCTCCGAGCTGAAAGACTGTGCCACATTTTTGTCTTATGTGCACAAAAACAAGTTGCAAAACTTATCAAATCCTCCCCCCCCCCCCCGGGTCCAAATTGAGGCCCTGGCAAAATGGCCGCTCTGCCCCCCACCCCCACCTACAAACAGGAAGCCACAGACCCAGTCCTGCTGCAAGGATACGGGCCATGCCTCTCCTGCCACTGCAACGTAAAAGAAAAAGCCTCAAACGGCAGGCAAGTTAGCTGCACCACACTCTCGAATTCTCACAGCAATAATAATGGATTATGCAGATCAGCATAATCTGAGCCTTCAGTGCTCTTGTCTGGGAAACAGCAGATGGCCAAGGACCTTGCTGCCCTCATCATTTAGCACAGTTCCCCTTAAGGTCCTGATCAATGTGGCATTAGAGAGAGGGAGAGGGAGAGAGGCTGTGGGCTTGGAAAGGTCACTGGCTCCGCTGTTTGCTTTATGCTCTGCACTTTCTGCTTTGTGCGCCGTCACCTCTTTCCTTTTTGATAAGCAATTAATAACGCAGATCAAACCAGAACGTGGTGTTGGCGTAAGTTCAATGAAGATTCACATACGGCTGGTTTAAAGAGCCCCTCACAGGAATACCTAAAGTGCTCTTTAGCAGAGGTACATAAAATACATCTAAGAACAGAAGTAACAACTCAAGAGGCGGCTGCTCACACACAGCTTGGATGGCTCAGGTTATCCACCTGCACATCACTCAGCTATCACCCCAAAGGAAAATGGGCGATTTTCAGGATTCCGTGTTTTTAGTCAATGCAGTAGACTAAAATGTTGTTTCTCTGCATGAACATGCAGAAAAAGAGGGGGTGGGGAAAGGGAAAGTAAAGAGGTCGGGATGACTCCAAATATTTGTTTACACCTACTGCCCACATAGCTAAGCTCTCTCCAGATGTATTTCTGGAGGAAGAAAATGTCATTACAGTTTGTTTTAAATATTTCCATAGCTGGGTAAACAGACTATGTCACAGACAGATAGCTGCCAGACGTCACTTGCGAGGAATGACCTGACCAAAAGTGGAGCAATGAAGTCATTCATCACAGGGGAGACACACTTCTCTCCCAAGTCCTTAACAGACAGCACTATGTGCATGACATTCATTCCACACAGATTCACCACACGATTCTCATGACGAGCAAATGAAAAGGTAGCAGTAAATAAGGAGCACAGGTTAGCATTTACGCTTGGTCTGCCTAGAGGGCTCCTGCCAACTTTATTTTCAGTTTCACAAAGGCTGGCTGTGGGGCCAATGCAGATAATTTTACAATCCCAACATTCATTTGTAAAAGGACAGTTACAACCCGGAAAGCTCTACAGCCCTACCGAGGGCAAATAGCAGCATTGCTAGTACAGGAAGAAGAGAAGAGTTTGGATTTGATATCCCGCCTTTCACTCCCTTTAAGGAGTCTCAAAGCGGCTAACATTCTCCTTTCCCTTCCTCCCCCACAACAAACACTCTGTGAGGTGAGTGGGGCTGAGAGACTATGACTGGCCCAAGGTCACCCAGCAGCTGCAGGTGGAGGAGCGGAGACGCGAACCCAGTTACCCAGATTACGATGTGTGTGCACTGTGTCATGGGAAGGGCTTACCTGCCCCTACTCCACCCCATTATTTTATTCAAGTTGGCACTCCTGATTGCTAGTGAAAATCTCCCTTGAGAATATTTCTCTTGATTCTTCAAACTCTGTTGTCTCTTCACCCACTCCTTCCCCAAACAGGATTGTCTCACACCTGCAGGAGACGCTGCAATTATATTCAGGATATTCCAGGTTTATGGGAAGTGCCACAAGGCCTTCTGCTCTTTGGAAAAAGGAATCTCTTATGTGGAAATCGATTGATTGCTCAACTTTCTTTTGTTGTATTTCCACAGCCAACATTATGCAAAGGCAACACAAGGAATCTCCGTCTTGTTTTAAGCTTTTGGCAGTCACAGCTACATAGAAGTACATTATAGGGTGCTTCCAGATGCGGGTTTGTTGTGAAATCTGTGCTGTTCGCGCGCACAAGATTTTGCAGCATCCACATGCCATCATCAAAATGCCAACCTGTTTAATTTTCAATTTTAATTTAGATTTCTCCATAACAATCTGCAGTCACTGCTGGTGTGAAATCTCCTTAGTGCTGCCTCTGCTAACTAGGTCTTTCTAGCTGTTTAGACTACAATTCCCATCATACCTGACCATCGGCTATACTGGCTGGGGCTGATGGGAGTTGTAGTCTAACAACATCTGGCAGCCAACAGGTTGGGAAAGGTTGCATTAGTGCATTTATTAGGTGCATGACTTGTCATACAGAATCAGAATTGTAGAGCTGGAAGGGACCACAAGAGTCTTCTAGTCCAACTCCCTGCAACACAGGAATCTTTTCCCCAACATGGGTCTCGAACCCATGACCCTGAGATTAAGAGTCTCATGTTCTGCTGACTGAGTTTCCAGAGGCTGGCCTCTAATGCCACCCTCTCCTACTTCTGTTTGCTCCTCACTTAAAAACCACCATATTTTTTTTGAGGTCCATATAATACAAGCATGTCTGTTTCCACAAACTGTTGCATGCAGAAAGCATGTCTGAACCTCATCAACAGGAGCTGTTCTCTCAAACTCTTCATACAGTGCATATGTGGATTACCTCATAAACAGTGATCGCAGTACATAATCTAATTTTAATTAACAACAATAATAATAATTCTGCAATGGTTTTGTGCTACACTTCTGTATCATTATTATACATTATGATCCAAATGGAAACATATATTCCTCCCTATCCCCAAAACACGTCTCCATTTTGTCCATTGTAAAATATAATAAGGTTGGCAATATTTGTTCTTAGGCCCTTCAAATGTATGTATTTTTTTATTAAAAAAATAAGGTGCAGCTGCACAGGTACAAACATACCTATGCACATGCCCAGAACAGAACAAGGCAGCAGAGTGGAAGAACAGCGACTGAGGGGAAAGGAGCGGGGAACACACAGCTCCATCCACTATGGGAGCCAACTCCTAGGGGCCATGAGGGCTTTGGCCCCCACAATAAAATATTTGAAGTGGCCGGGCTCTCACAAAGTTTATGGGCATTCCCATTCAAATGAGGGGTGTGTGCACTGGGTCATGCAATTGATTATGTGGGTGGGGCTTACCTGGGCCTCCACAATTTTATTCAAGTTGGCATCCCTGCCACCCACTGGTGTGCAATAGTAATGAATATGTGGAAGCACAACTAGACTATTGAGTTCCAGGCCCAAGCATTTGTGAAGGCCTAGTACATAGGTGTACCTTCCTTCTAGACATACACAGTACCATGTTCCCATTCCAAATACTCTCTCTCATTAAAGAAAAGCAGGCTACACAAGGATACAGAATCCCTCCTTTACACAAGGACATACATGAATAGACTAACCTACCAGGTCCTCCTTTACACCAGGGTACCAGGCAAACAACAATCTCTCCTTTGCTCAAGGGTACCAGGCCCTTACAGAATCCTTCATTTGCACAAGGATAGAATAGACCAATGTACCAAGCAAACAACAATACCTCATTTCAGCTGTGGGGAGTCCCAGGGATGTAGCAGCAGGGTAGATCTCAGTCTTGCCAAGCTATGCTGCACCTACAGCATTTTAAGCCTTCATCAAAGTCCACCCCCCTCCACTCCAGCTCAAGCCCTGTGTTTTTTAAACTACTTTCACCTGGCTTGATTGTTACTACCTTCACCTGGCTTGGGGGTTTCTAGGCCAACAGGCAAGCAAAGTAATTAACCTACAGCTGGGCTCTCTCTACACAAGAAGTGTTCCTGCAAGCAACCAAGTCAGCACTAGAATCACTGCTGTTGAGTTTATGGTGACAGGAAGGGTTAATTGTGCAAGGCCAGCTACAGCTCCTTGATAACAATTCATTTTCCACATTGCTATAAGAACACACTCCAATCTCATGGGTCAGGGAAAGCCTGAGCAAGTAAGTGTATGTAAGTCTTTACAAGCCATGTGAAGCAGTAGGTTGTGTAACCTGAAGAGATTTTGTTCCCATTTCTCACATTATCAATTTAATTTACATTCCCTTCAACAGTAAAGAGATGGTTGTGAATGGAAATTCTTACATTCTCAATGAAACAGCATATTGTGTATTGTCGTGGCCTACAGTGAGTGCTGAAAACTCTCAAGGCAAAGAGCTCCTTTGGGTGTTTATCTGAAGTTAAGATTTTACAATTTGCCTAGCACTAACCATTTGTGCTTCTTGGGCCTCTAGCATTCTTCCACATCTGTTTTGTAAGCATATCAGCTTGGCATTGACAGATAATTTCTTATACAGAAAATGTTTCATAGGGAAAGAGTTACTCTCTTGTTTTGAATTGAAAGTCCCCATTGCTCTGGTGTGCTTGTTTTCTGTAACTCATATTTAGTCAACAATCTTAAACACACTTACTTAGAAGTAAATTCCTCTGAAATCAATGGAACTTCCTTCAAAGATCATGGTTAGTCTAGCAGTTGTATCTACATTCAGGCAGGACATGTTATTAGCATCACCAGGCAGTGCTACTTGAGCTCTCTGTGTTGATGACAGGTACCTCCCGTGTGATGATTCATGTTCAGGGATGCTGGCATGGTAACACATTCCAATTCACTGCTCTAGGAAAGATGGCAAATTTGTTGATGCTGTATCTTGGGATCATTTAAGCAACAGGGACCATATTCTTGCTCTCATCTCCTGCAAGCATGGGTACAGCTGAACCTCAGCTTGTTGTGCAGGTTTGTGAGGAGTCAAGACCATGAATAAATTAGGCTAGTCTTTGAAGAAAACCCCTGGAGAACCACTTTTATTGATCAGAGATTATGATTCATTATAACAATTTGCAGTGGGGTAGTTGAGACCACTACTGCACCATCCCAACAAAGTGTCTTCGTGGCGCCTTAAAAACTAACTCATTCATTAGGGGAAAGTTCATAGTTTCGTGGTACATTATCTCCTTTTATGCAGATGTTCCCAGGTCAATCCCTGGAATCGACAGGTAGAGTTGGGAGAGATTCCTGCTTGAAGGCTTGGGGAATGAGTCAGAAATACATGATGCTACTTCTAAATGGCAAGTTGGCCTCTCTTTACATGCATGGCGTAAGCCCTTCCCTAATCCATATAACTCTGGCTGAGACTTTCCTTCCTGACAGCATTGTGAAAGAGAAAGAGAAGGAAGAGGGAGGCGTCTGGGCTCCCCCCTGCCCCTTTTCAGTCCACGGATGCCATGCTACTTTGCTTCATGAAGACTTGTGTATCAGCCAGACAAAAGTAAAATAAAAAACGGCTGGGACCACTCATGTTTATGATCAGCTCATGGTTATGGTTTGAGAAAGTCAGACTGCAAAAAATAAATGCTGCTTAACAGCAACAACTTTACAAGCAGTAAGTACTGTATTGGAAGTACTAAAGAAAATGAAATCTGAACTTTCACACACTGGTACTTCCTTGCAAATGTGTCCAAAATGAGCATTTCTGTGTTAGAATATGCATGTATTAATCTGAGCCTGTTATGGCGTTTTAATGAGAACTGAAAACAGATTTCTCGGACTTGTATCTATTAGAAGTTCTTAGGAATTATGGAACATGCACCTTAAGTTATTAAATGTAATTTTATACTGTAATTATGTGGTATAAAATTAATGGTTTTAAATTACCAATTTGTTATTTAGCCAGTAGGATTTTCTCTGGATACCTTCCTCGTCTAAAACTGCAAGATAATGAAGGCAAAGTTATGATTAGTCATACTGTTACACATAAATATTTGCATTTTGGGGAAACTGCTGTGAAGAACCACAAAATATCTACTCAACTTGCAAAAATAAATCCTCAGTAACTTACTTACCAAACAGCCGATTGTGTTGATTTTGGCACGGTATTAGCATTAATCCGCAAAAATATGTCCACATGAAAAGGTGAAACAGCCAAGGCTGCCATAAAATTTTTACCTGGAAAAATATTTGCTCAGACAGTAATGCTTCCAGTCATAACTCATGCTGCTGGTTCAAATTTTATCAGGACACAAATGGCTGAAAACATTTACCACCTTAGTTGTGTGTGTTGCCCTTCCTTAGTAGGATCCAGGTGCAGAACTATTTAAAAATCTGAGGGAGAAATAGTACATTCCTTACCATGAATTTCCTGTTCTCTGTGGCTACAGGAGACCGTGTCCCCTAAGAACAGGAGACAAGGCCAAACTCTTGCATTTCTGCCAAACTTTTGCATTTCGTCCTCCAAAGGATTTTTGCTACCAGCACAGACCAGGCTGAAAAGAGCTGAAGAAACCCCTCAGCCAGCTACCTGTGTGTGTTTGTGTGTACATATGTATGTACATGTGTATGTATGTATCAGTAGAGGCCACTCAGCCAAAAGAAAAAAGAAGAGGGCAGGAGAGAAGGGTAAGGAGCCTCCTGAGTCTCCCTCCCTCTTTACACGCATTAGAAGGCAGAAGTCTGAAGAGGTGTTGGCCCAACATCAAAATCAGTGCTGAGGAGAACCCTCAGGGATTCAGAGAGGATAGCAATTAATAGCAGCACATTACTTTTTCCTCACTAGGCGACATTCTAAATTCTTGGTGATCTCCAAGCAGCCATGAGTGGGGCAGGCACAGTTGTAGATGGACACAAGGAAAGAAACCTCAGGCACGAGAAATGAAAATAAAAAAGCCGTATCTTGATTTAACTCCTGATAATATAATGCGTTGCTCTTTCGCTGCTCAGCATACAATGAGGCAGAGGGAGAGAGGGAAGCATTTAACACAAGAACACCTCACTAAGAGGAGCTACCTTTCAGCCAGGACTAATTTCCCCTCAATTTCTATCACATTAGATAAATAAAAGCCTGCCTTGGGTGTTGAAACCCAAACACTGGAATGTTAACTATGTTCAGCTTTGTTTTCAAAGTGCTTTGTCCCAAATGTTATATTTCAGTAAACATGTGACATACCGTATCTGGGGGTGGAGGGAGAGGGAGAGAAGAAATGCCAAAACTACCATAATAGTGTGGCACTCAGAGCTTAATTTCCAGGTTTGTTTTGTGTGTGTGTGTGTGTGTGTCTGCCAAAAACCTAAGCTACCTTCCCCAAATATAAGATTGATGCTTTAAGGCGCTGCCATTCTGAATTAATTTTCCTAAGGGCTCTTGTGATCTATAGACTTGAGGGGGAAGGGGCACATTTGAGTTTTTGCTAGCTAATACATCCTATTTGCTAGCTAATACATCCTATTTATATTTCTCTGTCCTGTGCCATTTAATCTGAGGGCCAGATTTACCTCAAGTCCCCGACTGTGAAATCTGGGATCTGATGGACAGATGGTTTGCAAGGCCATTCCATTGTTATTATTTCTTTAACAAGCCTATGGGCTTTTCATTCTTCACTTGGTTTCGGTGTGCATTGTGTATCAACCCCCAAGGGCTTCATAGTTTTGGTTTTCAGGCTGGATCGCTGACAGGGAATTCCGCTGGAATATTTCGTAGGTTTCTTGGACATCTTCTACATATGAAGAATGAGGCATTGCAGTTCTGAGGTGTTAGAATGGATGGCACCTCTTTAGGCTGCAGGTAGAGGGTGCCACACCTTTGAATGCTCATCTGCATGCAGAACCCTCACCATATCTTTCAGAGGTTTAAAAGGAGGACTAAATTCTCTCTCCTGGATATGCTAATTCTCTACTAGTGGACTTGTTGTTGTTTACCTTGGAAGCCTAAAGCGGTACTATCCATTCTACCATGTCGGGATTCTACTACCTCATTTTCCTTTAACCACTGACCACACATGAGTTCCTCTTTTGAAAACCCTCTGCACCAGACCTGCCAAGCGTCTCTGCACTTTCAAGCAAGGACTCTTGATTTACTGTGCGCCAAGAACATATTAAAAAGAAAAGTTCAAAATGCTGTTGCTTGAAAACATTAGGTATGCTAGTAACTTGTAAGAGAGAAGAAATTTCTTACTTATTAAATAAATGTAGGAACCAATACATTTCTATGTAAAAAACAAAATAAAAAATTCTCTCCTCTGGGATGGCAGTCTGAGGTAGAACAGTATGTTATATGTTGTTCTAAGGTTATTTTTTTTATAAAAACATACACACAAACCAGCTTCTGAGGCTGCACTGAAGAAGCCTGAGTCCTTAAATCATCCCCGCTTGTGCTATTTTGCTATTGAGAGTACCTGATCCCATCAAGCTGCTTTTACCCCCAATGCATAGTGTTTGAAGTGTGAGGGAAAAAAGGAATCAGAATCATAGGGATTGTAAGGGTAGTCTCTCAATTATGTCCACCTGAAAATAAGTGGGCTGATGTATTGGGAGCGGGGAATACAAGTACCTGCACTTATCTCCCAGCAGCAATAAAAGCAGCTTGGTAGAGAATTTCAAAAAATAAAAAAATAAATACACTAGTTATAGCATCAGAGATTGCATGGCTGTGTGCTTGCTTATTAAAAGAGCACAAGAGAGAGTGTTAGCTGGCTCAGACGGCACAATAAACCATGGATAGGAGGAGCAGGCGTATGGAGGCCTCAGACCCTTGTGCTGTCCCCTCCTCCTGCAGTACAGAAACAAGAAGTTCAAAAATTCTCTCTTCTGCTTTTGATTAACTACAGCTTGTCATGTTGTCAAATCAAGCAAACTGTGATTAATCATAATTATGGCTTGGTAGAAATAAGCCAGTGTCAAGCAATGGAGCTGGCTTGTTTCAATAATGTTAAGATTAACCACAGTTTAATGTTCAGATGAACTCTTAAGGAAAACCCCAGAGATGAAATATTGCATTCAATACGTATATTATTTGTTCAATAAACACTAGAGCTTCGAAATGAACAAAACACAATAGAAAAATACACTTACTACGCTCCTTCAAAGATGCCTAAAAATATTAACAAAAATTGAAGATGTGCAAAAGCTGCTGCCAGCTATAGGTGCCAAAATGAAGGAGACCAGGAAAAGTCATTTTCTCTAACGTTGGTGTGTAGATTTGTGCTTGCCTCTGCACCTCTTGTTAAATATGTTTAAATGCTGACTGAATACCTAGTTTATTACACTTCTGTTAAAAATCAGAATATATAAAAACTTTACTTCACAATATTTCAAATCATCATATTTACATCCCAAATTCAAAACAGTCAGTGAAACATACAGCAATGTGAACACTCAAGAATTTAAGATTAAATTAAAAAAAAGCACACAAACATTTTAAAGCAGAAGAAGTCTATGGCCACTGAAATCTGATAGTACAGCAGCTGGGGCGTGGGGCAGGGGAACCACAATTCACCAGGAAGTGCCAGTTTTTCTACTTCTGCAAGTGGGCCAACTTTTCAATTTCATCTGAACACAGTCAAAACCTTTATATTTATTTTTAAAGCAAAGAAGAAGAAGTATGGTATCTGAAAAGTTTGGCTTTCAAATCATGTCATTAAGTGTAAATTCTACAGCTATGCAGACAATATGCAAAGTAACTGGAGAGGAATTTAGGACAAGGGTGCATCTTCCCCAAAACAGGTATTTCACTGAGAAAGGCATTACTGAAAGGCATCAATGAATAGGTGAAAACATCAATCCTAATACTTCATATATGTGTGTTTTCCAGATTTTTCACTCAACTGCACAATAAATACAAAATTCTAAGGTAGGTGATTGTGTAGAGGAGGGGAAGGGAACCTGTGGCTCTTGAGATGTTGCCAATGGGCAGGGATGATAGTTGTAATTCAGTGGCATCCTTAATGCTAAAGGTTCCCCGCCCCGTGTATCACACACACACACACACACACACACACCAGGCTACAAAGCAAGCAAGGGACATAATGACAGAAAGTATTGCTGTGAATGACAGAAGCTGCCCACATCAAAGAAATAAGAAAGGCCCAAGTGCACAATAGGCTTCGGATGCTTGTTTCTACAAATTTGTGCTAGTAAGTGACAAGAGAAGGACAGCAAGTCAGTCTATGTGCTATTCTACAAAAGCGACTCCTTGACCTCCAAGAAGGAAATTCCTGTTTGAAGAGATTGCAGATATTTTAATCTTAGCCATTCTGTTGTTGTTCTTTTTTTTAAAAAAAGCCTTTATGAACTTTGGTCCAAAACATTATATTCTTCATATTGCTGATGGATATTTTTTGGGATCACAGTTGCCACACACACTCTGGAAAAACATTCAGATTCTGTTGTGTGTCTTGCTTGGACATTAAAAAGTTAAAAGCATTCCTGTAA
Source organism: Podarcis tiliguerta (assembly GCF_965153285.1). NCBI lineage: Eukaryota > Metazoa > Chordata > Lepidosauria > Squamata > Lacertidae > Podarcis > Podarcis tiliguerta. The sequence goes on along the minus strand of NC_139535.1, from coordinate 69,024,747 downwards.
TGCAACTGCTGTATTGTTTTTGGTCTATGTAGTGAAGCAGTTCTCATTATTGGAATTATTTATGTGTTGATTGCTGTCCAGGATGGCTAATCTCTGCAGAGGAAAGCCATTAGTGTTGATGTACATAAACATTATTTTCACCTTCTGAAGATAAAAGGAACAGACATGGTTTCCTCCAAGCAAATGGGAGGTTTATTTTGGCCAGCTAGAGGAAAGTGCAGGGGGTCTAATTTTTGTTCATCTAGCATTCCCTGGGTGTTACCTGAGAGGGCACCCGCAATGACTTTTTGTGATTTTGTGCAAGTAATTCCAGTTAAATGGGGCTTGGTATCAAGCAATCATTTTGAGCCACATTTACACACACACCTTGCTAATATCGTGCCCTCTAAAACAAAACACAATTTAGAAAGTGGGTGCACACCTTTTGTAGAAGAGCGGAACCATTTATGCTGAAGTTCCTCCCCCTCCCCCTTTCACATCCACCATTTCCTGCAGTGTCTTTGTACAAACAATGCATTACATAAGGAGCAACATACATTATTTACATAAACATTCATCTGAACAGGCACCAGAGTCCTTCACCTTTCTTTTCACAGTGGCAAACAGCAAATGATCTACAATACTCTAATCGGCAGTTGTCATGGATACCATGTAAAGCTCAGCAAGGTTGTGTGTGAATGGGTCCATAGTTATAGAAACTCCACATAGTTCTCAGGGATCAATCCTGTTTTTCCATTCAAGGTTCCTTCCAACCAGCCAGGCTCTTGAGATGGATGAACTGAGAAGAGAGTTGAAGGTTAGTAAGTCTATAAATCCGAAACTTTAAAATAGAACTAGAATGTTGACTAACTTTTATATTTCCTGTTCTTCCTGGCCGTAGGAGTGGGATGGATCCTCATCCTGGCCACAGAAAGAAAGGGTTATCCTCCAATTAAGTCTTCCTCTGAGAGGAGGGGCTCCACATAACATGCCTGAGCAGTGTACTTTCCAACCCCAAACAGCAACTTAGCAAACCTATTACCTGTATGTCTAAATAATAAAAGGTTAAGAAAGAGTGAGGTAGATAGTTGTGAGACATCCCTGGATGTCTCTGCCTAACCCTATCCATAAACCAGCTAACAGAGAGAAGAGGGCACTACGGAAGAATGCACCAGACTACCCTGAATCTACCAGGAAGAACAGAACATTTATTGGTCAGACAACATTCCAGTTTCTACCCCTAGTGTCCAGCAACTTCATCCTCCAGGGGATATAGCCACCCCTGGCCAAAAAACCACTCTCTCCCAGAATACTATGAAGTGCCACATCCTGTGTTAACAGAGAGACTTCTATAGTGTTTACAATCACTGTTGTGATTGCAGATTACACAGGAGGAGGAACAGAAAAGTAGTAGTGAGGGTGACAATGGATATGATCAAACATACATATGCATTTACACTCTGCTTCAGTAGGAGGCAAGGACTAAGGGGTTAAAGTCTCTGGCTTCATCTCTCTCCCTTTTCTTGCCGAAGAGTCTAAATGTTTATGGTTCCCCTTGCTCATTTCCCTTTTCTGTAGTGCTGAGGTTTCAAATTCCATCTTTCTTCCCTTGTGGCCTATTCCTCAGCCTAAAATTTCCTTCCATATTATCTTGCCTAGAATTCATTCCCACAATCTCCTTGTCCCCACCCTCCCCACCCTTTTCTTTTTTTAAGCTCTCTATGTTTATGTAGTTAACAGACATTAGGAAACTATATTCCTGTTTGTGAAAGCCATCGTGATGACAACAGGGTTACATAAGCCTGGTCATACATTCTAGCTCACAGGAGGAGGAAGGAAGAAGGAAGGAAGTATTATCAAGAGACCATTGCTGTTTCTGTGCAGATAATGCAAAAGCTACTCTTGGGACTGAACAGGGCTTTATGGGGAGAGAAAAATCTGGAAAGATAACCTTCAATACTTAAGAATATTAATGCACTTATTCTCTTTCTGGCTTGCTCATTAATGGGATTTCCTATGCTCGACTCTGGCAAAGCGTTTCCTTTACTGATTTAAACTCTAAGCTGGCAATAGACACGAGGACAGCCAAGCACCACGAAGCATGCCCCGAGGTAACTCCTCCCCCCTGCAAAAAGATGTTTAGGGTAGCGTGGGTTCCAGGCCAAACTTCCACAAAAGAATGCTACCAATATATATACTTTGGAGCAAGTAAAAAGTTAACAGCAAAAGTGTGGCACTTGAACTTGAGTTGCTCACCCACGTGCAATCGTGTGCAATTTAAACACCCCCATTCTGCTCCCCACCCCACTCCCGTTCCGCCCTTTTAGAGACACCTTTTATGACGTTTCTGGGTCAATTCCAGGTTTGGCGCTGTGTGTGTTTGCACACATCTTCGTCATGCCTAAAACAGGGGTTGGCTGTATTTCGTTCCATACCTAAATCTGAGGTTGGGGATTAGGTTAATCTATCAAATGAAACACAAAACTGCATGAATAGATTTGAACATGATTTTATACCAAGAGATGAGAGGCCAGCAAAGTAATAGTAATAGTCCTCTTCCTCCTCCTTACTTTTTATCCTGCCCATCTGTAATGGTTCTAGGGGTTGCTCGTGCGTAAGCCGGTGCAAACACTCAGCTGGGTTGCCTGAGTGAACCTTTCCTGTCCGGACAGCCACTCACCCGTGGCTGTCTCAATCGCTGGCAGAATCCGTCAGTGGGCGTTTCTTAAACTTCTTCCAGCAAAGAAACTCTTTGACGCCTAGTCTCCTCCTACTCTCTCTGCGCGAAAGCCTTCTGCGCAAGGAGGGCGTAGGCAGCGGAGGACCTCTACTCTCCCCGCTGGTCCCCGGCAAGGAGTCATGGCACCGCCTCACCGCTTCCCCCATCTGCCCCCCTTCTCCACTGGTGCTACGCTGATTCTCTTCCCCAGAAGATGGGCTGCCTCTCCCAATCCCTAGACGCTCTCCAGAATCCCTCTGGATTTTGCTCTCTCCCAACGGCACTGATGGCAGTTCCCTGACACCATCCTTGAAGGAACTGAAGGCAGCAGCCATGGTAGGAATCCCACCATATTATTTCTTCCTCACCCAGTTGCATAGGTTTTCAACATGTTATCAAAATTTAACACAAATAGCAACCTTACAATGACAATGGATTTATTATAACTAGAATGGTTAGTATCAAGGTTGCTTTTACTTATTCATACTCTATATCCCTCTCTCATTTTATTCTAGCCCACTAATGTGTATGAGGACAAGGAAAATGCTTGTATATTGATTGGGTTGGGGAGCAGGAAGAGGAATTTGAGTAAGTATATATTTCTGTACAAAATTCAAGACATAGACAGTGGAAGACAGGAGAGCCTGGCGAGCTCTGGTCCATGGGGTCACGAAGAGTCGGACACGACTGAACGACTAAACAACAACACTCTTGTTGGAGTAGAGAAGATTAGAAGAAGAACTACGTGTTTGCCTGAACTATGGCAAACCTTACAATTATGATGATTTTTCCCCCTGCAGCTAATAGTTGCTGCCATGGACAATACCACCATCTCTATCTGCCATATCTTTCCCCTGAAATCAGCTCGCAAACTGGAAGTTCGCATTCGTTGGAGGGATGTGGCATGATCCCGATGTCTCTCAAACTACCTCCAACCCGTCCTACTCAGAAAATGGGATGCCACACAAATGGAAAAAAACCAACAACATTTGTTTTGTACATTATACTAGCTGAAAAATGACCTTTTTGTTTGTCAGCATGCCAAAAATGGGGGGGTGGGGGGCGATGACGGACTCATCATCTATAAATGGTAAGTGCGGAAAGGCCCTCAATGCTTACATTTATAAGCCGCCATACAGTATAAAGTATACAACCCCCTACTGAGTTGTTTAAATGTAGGAAGCAACACTGAATAGTTTGCCCATCTTTGCTGTGATCACATGGCAGGCTTAAATAAATAAATAAAACTGAACTGAAAGAATGGAAGGAAATTCTGTTGCACCTTTCACTGCATTAAAAACATAAGGAGGTTTACAAATACTTCATTGGTGTGCTAGGGTTAAAAACTTTTACAAAAATTAGAGATCTAAGTTAATCAACTCTGTAGTTGGCAAATTGTCATTCTGCATGCCAATGTAGCTATTATTATTATTATTATTATTATTATTATTATTATTAAACCTAGGGAGGGAAAGGTACTCCTATGCATGGTGATTTGAGCAAATGAAACAAAGAGCATGAAATAACGAACCACTGTTCCCACTGTGAAATATGAAAAATTGGCTGCTTTTCTCCTGGCCAGAGATGGGATTCTCTTAGAGCTTATGCTGTGTCTTGTCAAAGATAGCAGAGGTTCAGGGTATGCAGAAGAGGTGGGGCTCTCTCTTTTGCTACATACGCTCAGTTTGACTAAAGAGAAGCAGACTAACATAGCTAGCTTGACTTGCTAACTCTCACGCAAGATTATAGCTCCAAGTTGAAAAGGTATGGCAAATAAAAAAATGTGCTTCATTTGACATGATATTTGTCTTGTTAAAAACTATTTTGAAAGTGTTTTCTCTTAATGCGGCAATTATAAAATGCATTTTGCCACATCCAGTAGGTCGACTGCAACATAGTCCTAAGTGAGGTAACTAGGCATGGAATGAGATCCATTTGCACAACAAGACTCGCTTCTCCTCTCATCCCCCAACCTGTTCTGAGTTCCCCCCAACCTTTCACAGCATATTTAGGAGGCGTGGGGGCAGAAGGGGGGGGGAAGTCCCACTGCGCTGAGTGGACCTCATTCTGTTCACACAACAACTTATTTGAATCTAGTGAATATTACGCAAGTTGTCTCTCAGTGTGGCCCAGCTGATTTTTATCTAGCAACCACTGTTTGTTCAATATAAACAGCCTTTCTCTATTTGTTCTGCTTTTCTGTATGCCTAAGAGCCAGGGGAGAGCAGGCTACTAATCAGCAGAGAGTTCCAAGAATTCTATCTGAAGCTTGCAGTCTTATAAATAGATTCATTCTCTTCTTCAGCATCTTTAGTTTTTGCAAAAATGGTAAATTATGGCCACTTCTTCTCTCCCAGCTCCTAAACTTGGCACTCTTCCTCACTTAAACCTGTTAAGAGTCTCTGTCCTCAAACCCACAGCTACACCTGGTTTGTCCACCAGCCATTTGGTAATTTTCAGTAAGTCTTTTACTCCTGACCATTAGCAGGTACGGAAAAAGATGACATTGCTAACCTACCATATTGAATGAACTGGGCTGGTATCTCTGGTATATTATTATCAATCCAACTGAAATCTCTTCAGTATTAACTGAACTGACAACCTGCAGTTAGAAATACAGCCAAATACTTATATGGTTGACTAGAGCTTTACAAATTTCAACATCCACAAAATTAGCCATGTTTTCTCCTGCTAATTATTCCTCATTTTTCCACCATAACTGCCCTATGCCAGCAGCTCTCTCTCCTCCTTGGGTTCAATTGAGTATTTACCCTTGCAACCCCAAAGATGCACAAACTGGTGTGCAACATATAGTTTTTAGCCCATATGTTCCCAATTAGTAAACATCAGATGGGCAGAAAGATGTAGTCTGTATCACCATTTGTAATAGGATGAAGTCTTAAGATTACTCAGTGGGAAACACAAGCCTTCCCTTTTAGATTACTCAGTGGGAAACACAAGCCTTCTCTCTTGAGAAATCACCATTCACTCTTCTTTGTATTATGTAGGACCGGCCACATATGGATACTCACCATTATCAAATATGGTGCCTGCAGTGAAGGAGAGTTCTGAGTCGTGCTCTGCTTTGCAAGCATAGAGTGCTCTGGCTCTGCGGAATGGAGAACTGCAAAAATAATAACAAAAGAATCAGCACACAGGAAGGTTTGCACATGTTTCTTTTCGTGTGTGTATGCAGACTTGAGTATTTCTAAAGTATTTTCTCCTGAAAAATCCTTGAAACGTGGATCAAAACTGCCAGATGGCAAAATGTGGAGGAAAAGACGAAACACAGGTCAAGGGAAAGATAAAAGGAATAATATTCAAGATAACACCAAGCATATTTAGAGGATGAGAGAGAGAGAGTGGGGTAACATTTCTTCTCCAAAACCAAGTTTCGTTATTATGGATTTTCAACATTAACTGCTGCATTTGTGACCAAGGGAAGCCCATGGTTGCCCAATGGAATGAGCAATACTATGTCAGGGAGTGATGGGCAATTAAAAAAAAAAAAAAGAATTAGAGGCAGAGAAAAGGAATCAACTCTAAAGAGTCAGCTGGAAAAACTTTGTGAGGGAGAGAGTTTCTGATAAGAAACATAATCCAGAGGCCTGGCTCCTGGTTGAGGCTGACGTAACCAAACTCTGCTAGCAATCTTTCCCTGGCATTGTAAATCATTTGAACTGAGGATTTGTTGGTAATTTTTCTCTCTAGCTTAGTTCCAAGACTGCATCTGCTTGAACAGTACAATGCAAATTTCCAACCCCGAGAAAGCCTTTGCTATAGTGATTTACCTGCAGTGGAACCTCCATGCCACAAACCACAGTCCTGCCTACTCACATGTTACAGAGGCTTGAGAAATAAAGCATTGTCAATCTGGAGTGGCAGCTGCTAGTTTAAGCCCTGGACATGCTGCCCCATGAGTGATCTCTTTCCCTCAGGGGAAGAGTGGGAGAATGAGACACATTTCCCCCAACAAAGCTCCTGGTCCTGCAGGAGTCAACAGTTGCTGCTGTGACAGTTCTGGGATTTCACCCAGTCAAAAAAGCTTGAGTGAAAGTGATGGAGCCTAGATGAGGCACTCTGGTTGGTAGAGCTATGGCAGCTTCCTAACTGTAACTGGGAGCTAGCAGAAGGTGACACCTTTCAAGAAGAGGCTTCTAAGCCCTGTTTTCTCAGTCATTTTAGAGAGACCTTAAAACCCAAAGCGTTAAATGCCCTGTTGCTTAGAGGGCATTCACCAGTATGATTAATCTGCATTTTAAAGGACAATTGGACTGCTAAACAGCAAGTAATGTAACCCACCAGAGAGCTCAGAGGCATCATCATCATCATCATCATCATTATTATTATGGTGGATTGATTTTATTAGTTTTTCTTGGATTGAGAAATGTCCCATACTTTACTCTCTCTCCCCCCCCCCCCCATTTTCCACTGAAAAACCTTTTGTTCTGGAATTTGGATACACACAATTCCTTCCATTGGTTTCTGATATTTATTTTTTTCCTCCTTGCAGATTTGCCATATGCCTGACTGAATGCGTTAACACAGCATTTTCCCCCCATTAGCAAAAAGCACAGTTGTTAAATTTGAGCGCCTTTACAGTCTTTGAACATCCTTTGCTGACAAATGCATAAAGGGGGAAAACAGATCACCTGGCCAGCAGCATAATTAATGTTAGAAAATGGTAGAGAAGTTTCATTCCAATCCAGATCTTCAACGGAAGTTTCTTAAAGCAGCCAACAATTATTGCATATTAACTCTAGTTGAGCAGAACCTCCATCTAATAATCTATCAAGTGTTTCAACTAGAAGGAAGGCCAATGGGGGACCTCCTCCTAATGCAAATAATATATTTCAGGCGAGATTGTCATCTGAGAATATGTTTAAATTCTCCCTCTTTCCCTGCTGTGATCACAATAATTATCACCACTAGTGGATGCTTAAAAAAAGAAGTGTATGTTAACAACACATCCTGTTTGGTTCTTGTCTAAATTGAGATTAAACTATGAAAAAACCCTAGTCCTTTTCTGGCACTAATTAGTGATACTTTATCTTTGTAAACATTATCAAGATGGTTAAGAGCCTTAAATTCAACTGCTGCAGCTTCCCATTGATTAGATATAAAAACTGATGTTTTAATGCACACAATCACTCAAGCACATGGCATAACAGCAGAGTAAAAATATATTAGTGTGAATGAATGTTAGGAACAGGAAGCTACATACTGAACATGTCCAGCGATTGTTACAAAGTCTGTAAATCCAAACCTAATGAATGGAAGACTAACCCACCCAGCACTGCTTAATGACTAGGACCAAATCATTCAGTGCCTCAAAACTGGGTATAAAATTCACAAGGAGGCAATTTCAAAAGGAGGCACTTTACTAAAAACATTTCCAAGAAAAACATCTAGTTACGTAAAGAGATTGTGAGAATTGCAGGCTTCCCCCTTCTTTCCTGTTCAAAGCTTTGAGACGAGGAACAAGACACACTTATTTAGAATTTTTCCCTCATCCCACAGATTCTCTAATGGAATCTTACCCACCACACCTCGGCAACAACAAAAGTCTTACACAGAACATTCAATTTAGGATTCCTGTTTGAAGACCACATTAACAGGAATATGATAATCAAAAGCAATATTTAGCATTCAGATGGATTCAACGAATAATGGGAAAACATAACACCTGAAAACATTTCCATTGCAATATGTTTGTGTGTGTAAATTAATTAATACGAACCTTGCATTCAAGAGTCTTCCATGAAGGGTCCCTCCCCAAAAATGTTCAGAATACAACATTTTACTTGAGTCACTATGACCAATTATGGCTTATGTGTTCCATGAAACCAACATGTTGGGTCAAGCGGTTTGTCTGGATTTGTAGAACACCCGCAGGAATGAAAACAAATGAGAAGGGGAACTCCACAGAGACATTAAACACAGTTTAGGGAGATGGGAAGCAAAGCCGGCAGGGCGGGGGTGCACAGGGGAAGACAGTGCATTAATTGGTAATTAATACAAGTTACAAGAACAGCTTTGAACAATAAATTGCCACTGCCTGGTCCATTTCTTTTCCTGGTTCCTTTTCTTTGCTGTTATCTTAGTGTATGGTGCTGCAATGCCCTCCCTTTCGTGCTGCAGTGCCCTTCATAGCCCAGCCTGGATTACCAAGGGCATTAATGAGCCCTAGATCTTTCTGTTCAGGCTGCTTCTTCTTTTTTTTTAATTTCTGCCTCTGAGCATGGCACATGGCCAGAAAAGCACTCAGTCGAGTTTTGCCCATGTGACCTTGTACAGTTTATGGGAAGAGTGAGAGATTCCCTTGTGTGCGCACACACCCCAGACTCATAATGACAGCAATTCTGATTATGTTACACTAGATGCAGCCTTGTATCAAAACTAAAATGTGACATAGCCACCTTGTAGGGGTATTTACATTTGCAGATATAAGGCTTGTGAGTGGCTTCCAGTTAAAATTACCATACCCTGGCCAGAATGCATGTGTCTTTTCTGTGCCCTGTTAATAAACTATAATGTCTACCATGCATCCCTGTAAAAAGCAACCAAGTGAGCAAGTGAGAGAGATAGATAGTGAGAGAGAGAGATAAGGAAAAAGAACAAGGTTATTAGCTGATTGCGTAGAACTCCTACTCAAGGTTAACCCTGAAGAATTTTAAGACATCGTGTTAACACCACTGCTTAGCAAACATCTGAAGGAATGCAGAGGTCTTCATCATATTGTGTTCCAGAGTAAGGATGGGTGTTGCCATTTCAAGGTTACATACAGCAATGAATTTCCTTTGACCGATACCAGGCGCCAAGGCCGCCCAGAAGTTCTGTCCCTGATCCAAAGAGATATCTGTGGTTGCTTAGTAGTCAATTACATCCTGCACATTCTCAGAAGAACAGATACTGAAATCAGGTTTCAGGATGAATCCTGGACACACATTACAGCATCACAAGCAACTAATGTAACAACTTTTACACAGGTAGCAGACATGTGATTGCACATTGTATGTGGATTTCCATCGCTGTCACAGAGCATCCTGCCATGGTTACTTGTAAAGAAAACTGTTTTCTGTCCAGTGTAACTTCATGATCATGAGCCCTACACTATGCCACTTAGTAAAGGGGTTTTATCTCCAGTTATTGTCAATGTAAGGTAAGAAAGCTATGTAACAAAATGTATTTTGAATATAATATACAAACAAGCCCAAAGAATCAAACCTACTAAGATCAAAGGAAGCACTTCCCACTTTGGGCTCAACTTGTTGAGTGGAAGCTAATCAATATAGGGTTGGATGGATTTGTACACTTCTGCTCTATGTCACTTTCACATGTGTTCATTCGCTGGTTCATCTCACCTTTCATGTAAGAATCAATAAGGCAGCTCCAGAAGTGGTGCTTGCTTGTATTGAATTGAAAAAGGGGGAAATGCTCCTAGCAGTGCAGAGTAAACTAATGCATGGATGCAGGCATCTTAATCAAGGCACACATCTGGCCATCATGGAGACCATACATTAGCTGAGTTTGTCCTTGTGACTGCTCTTGCATTTTCTGCAGTTCTCCCCCAAAGTGGATCAAGGCCCAAGGAAGTTCATTTTCAACTTGGGACTCCCTTCCTCTGGACTGTTTTGCGCAATTTTTAAAAATTGGGGGTGGGATACTTTTTCTGTGCATTTTGTACACTTGAACAATCCTCCTTGAGTTTATTGCTGAATTAAAACTGCTAGAAAAACTACAGCCAGCGGAAATTGTTAGTAAACAATGTTTCTAGCATGGGCTACTCAACTGTTGTTGAAATGTAAGCTTAGCTTGTAAATGAGAAGAGTAAAGATAGCCCAAGTCCTGGGAACCAATGCTGGGCAAACATTTGTGGCTACCATTCTGTACTTACTTACCTGGGAGTAAGCCCCACAGAACTCAGTAGACATGTATAGGACCACACTTGGAAATCAATGAAGACTGTAATACTATTGGTCTTTTGCAACTATATCCATCTCTTTGGCTGAATGGGCCTGAATTTTAAGAGGTCAAACAGTTTTTGAATGTCTGTAAATGGTCAGTATATATTCACCCATATTAAATGTTCCAGTTCTCATAAACGTCACAACCTCACTGCCTCAAAAACCCTCTATTGTCACTGACACAACTGAATCTGAAAAAAGGAAAACTGGACTGTAGTTAAACGTCAGGCTTAAAAAAGATATAATGCATTTTTAATCTGAAACTATACATATTTGGGGAATGGAAATGAAAGCTTACCTACTGCAGAGATGGTTTTAGTGAGTATCAAGCAAGTCCAGCAATTTGGCAAATATAAAACAAAGTCAAACACAACTGAAGAGGATTCTCCAAAGCTGGGATAAGAAGAAAGCTAAGGTAGACAGTGCTTAGATCACTCAACCAATCACTCCTCTGGAGGTCATGGAATGTTTCAAAGTTTCCTTTCCTGATACCTGACGGCAGCTGAGGGATTGTGACACTCTGGTAACTAAAACAAGCTGGGTCACAGTGAGGAAGCAACGCAGGGAAAAAGAAGCTTGTAAACGTAAAATATGATAGCAGCAGTGGCAACTTAATTGAGCAAAACAAAACCCTCAAACCTGCAACAGACCTGATGGGGGATGAGTCGCTGGACGTAGAGGAGGTGGGCATAGGGCTGGATGGTGCGGAGAACATAGGCCAGGACGGTGAAAGGGGTGACGTTGGACTTGGATTCTGAGGGCTGCAAGACAGAACCGGATAACTCATCAAGACACAGGAAACCACAACACAGACAGATACACACACTTAAGGTGCTTGGGAAATTTTCGTAGCATCAGAGGAAACTACAAAATGGAAATGTTGGGAACTCCGGAAAATTGCTACAAGACTGGAGGTTTGTTTATCCACATGCAAACACATGTGTGCACACAGCTATGCCTCTCCATTACACCTGGTTTGTCATTACCTGGCTGGCAAACTTGGCTCTTTGCCTCATTCAGTAATAGCATTCCAAACTACAGAGGCCACCTCACTGCACACAGCTGCTTACGTTTTCATATTTCCAAACAACTAACAACATTTCCAAACTACTAACGCCCACAACTTTTATTTCAGTTCGTTCTGGTGCTATGTGTGTGCATCGTGAAAAATGATACCCTGTTTACATTTAGGAGTAAATGAGCATGCTGGAAAGCCAAGTGAGCATGCTGTTAAAAGGATGGCAAGCACAAAGTGCTAGTGCTGCCTCTTCCACGCCAAATGGAATGCCAGTAAGACAAGACAACAGCAAACCCCACCACCCTGCCCCACAATAAATCAGGTAGAAATGAAAAACTGAATTTCTACTGAGATGGTGTTAATACAAAGTACATTTAACATGCCCTCCGTCAGTAGCAATGAGCAGGCCTGTGTTGCTGACCTTGCTTCCCAAAGCTATGCACTGCTGCCAGTTACTGAGAGAAGGGGGAGCAAGGCAGCACAGAGCTTGGCACGGTGCAGGCGCGGTGTCAAGATCACTTGATACTGTCTCCCACTGCTGTACCCACACCATCCCAAGCTGCCTGCTACTTTGGTCCTCCCTCTCTCCCTCCTGGCAACCAGCAGTAGTACACTGTCTTCTTTGATTATCCAGTTTAGATAGGATAGTGGGCTTCTCATATAGAAGAAAAGAGGCACATATTTGAGTGCAATTTCTAAATACAATTATCACTTCAGTACAGAGCTCAGCAAATTTCTCTACCACCGGCCCTAAAGGATCTTTATTGGCTCCCAGTACTTTCCTGAGCACAATTCAAAGTGTTGGTGCTGACCTTTAAAGCCTAAACAGCCTCGGCCAGTATATCTGAAGGAGCGTCTCCACCTCCATCATTCTGCCCGGACACTGAGGTCCAGCGCTGAGGGCCTTCTGGTGGTTCCCTCACTGCGAGAAGTGAGGTTACAGGGAACCAGGCAGAGAGCCTTCTTGGTAGTGGCACCCGCCCATCAGACATCAAGGAGATAAATAACTACCTGACTTTTAGAAGATGTCTGAAGGCAGCACCTTTTAATGTTTGATGTCTCACTATGTTTTGTTGGGAGCTGCCCAGAGTGGCTGGGGCAACCCAGTCAGATGGGCGGGGTATTATAATTATAATTATTATAATTACCACTAGAAACCTAGTTTAGGAGGTTCCAATAAGGACCAATCTACTACAGCACCATCAGTTTGCAGCTGAGGATAATATGGGTAACATCCAAGTAACTAAGACTGCTTGTCACTAATGGCCAGAATGTTGTGAAGAAATGTTTGAAGTCCCCTTCCCTCAAACATATTACCCCACTTTTGGGGTTTTTTTGAATACCTGGTTCTGGTTGAAGAGCAGCACCAATGGGTTAGTTTCTTGTCATTCATTCAATTTGGATTTCAGAATTTTGTAAAGACTGCTGCACATGCTCAGTACGGTCTTAATATGGCTTCCTGCTGCTGCTACTCATTTGTGCTATCTTTTTTCCTTGCAGGTAAACCATACACAGGGGACAATTATGTACAATAACACACCATTTATTTTTATTCTATGGAAAACACACCAGTTAAATTGTAGCTTGTATATGGGCTGTGTTAATTCCCTGCTGAGGGACACATGGATAAACAGACCAATTAGAAACATCATGCCAGAAAAAGACAAACCTGGCTTCCACCTTTTCATGATGAAGAGATGTGTGAAAAGTTTGTGAAAGGTGAAAGTAGGGAACATTTTTCCTTTAAATAAAAGGGAATAAATAAAAGGTTAAAAAAAAATGCTCAGAAATGTTTTCTTTCACACACACACTGTACCATCCATTCCTCATACCCTATGTCTATTTCTTTTCAGAGTGTGTGTGTGTGTGTGTGTATGTGTATATATATATATATATATATATATATATATATATATATATGACAAAGTATACTGAATGGTCTTCTGTTACTGGAGCTGCATAAACAGCTTTTTTTCAGTCAGTCTATTTTGACAAGCATTTGGATGAAGATTCTCCTTACTTGGAGTTGAATGGAACTATGAAACTGGTCTTGCTTTTCTGGCCAGAATTACTCATGGGTGTGGTTTACTTGCAAAGGCGAAAAAAGGAACACGAAATGGAAGGAACTGTATATGCCTCATTCTGAAATTAATTGCAGAAATTCTCAAAGAGAATCAGGTGTTAAACGGTGCTGAACATGGGGAAATGGAGAGCTGTCTAACACCAAGTCAGATCATTAGCCTGCCGAGAACAGCATGGAGTGTCAGAAGCTTTCCAGCGTTTCTTCACAGTGGTTTTCTCCAGCCTGACCTGGCAATGCTGGGGATTAGACCTGCATGTGAAGCCTGTCCTCTACCAATGCATGTGGCTAGCCCTTCTCCTGGTGCATGGAGAAGTGAATATGAATAAGAAAAATATATTTACTCCTTAGGCTAGTGGCCTTCCAACATACAAAGAGATGTTTTGTTGCTTCTTGAAAATATGTTTGCTTTATTGACAGTAAATCAGGCACCAACGTAATATCTTGAGTTCTTTAGTTATCAGTATTATTTAAGCTCTTTGATTTTACTCACATAATGTGGGATTGGTTTACAGCACATACTGGTAGAGTGAATAAGCTCCTACAAGGAAGAGAACACAGTATTTTCTTTCACTGTTAGAACTGAAGACAGAGATTGTGCACTGTACTGAATACAGATAATTTTACAGTGTTGCTACATACTTGTGGTTTATAATCCTAGAGCTCTAACAGGGGGAAAAAAGAGTTGGGAAAGGAGGCAAAAAAGCTTGTTGTTGTGCTGTTGAAGATCTACCAAATAATCTGACCTGGGCAATTAGAAAACTTTTTTACCAAATTTGGGGAAGCTAGCACTCCAAATCACCGGTTGACACATATACTTCCCCAACCTAGAGCCCTCTCATCAGCTCCAGGCAGTGATCATGGTATCAGTTCATAGGTGTTTGAGATGGAAGGTCTTTCTCCACAAAACGATTTGTGCATTTCCCATATGGATATTCAAGTGCAGCAGGAATGGGAACCTGTGGCCCTACGAGTGCCATTGGCCAACAACTCCCATCATCCTCAGGCAGCATGGCTGTTTGTTAGGTAAAATTGAGTACTTAGTCCCAATCCCTGGAGGGCACAAAGTTGGTGAAGGCTAGTCGAAAACCTAAGTTTCACTATAGGTTTGCAAGGAAGATATGTGCCATAGTGTGAAGATGGAGGAAGTGTTTTCCCCTCCCAAATGCCACAAAGGCATTAGATCAGAGTTAACCTTCTAGTAGTTCTAGCCGGCTGTGTTGAGAAAGCTACCAGGAAGTTAAGTTTATGAGAAGTCAGCACTGCAAAGCACATATTAGAGCAATAATTTAAGGTGCACTTCCAGTTGATTATTGTCACCAGCTGATAATAAATTTAAGCAAGTTTATTTAAAAAAACACAAATGACTCAAACAGAAATTTACAAATATTGCACATCCCTGTTAACAGAGGCCAGAAACTGCAGTCTTTTGCTTATCACAGCTTTTGGTTTGGCCTGTATTCAAATACATTGCTGTGAAAGCAGTATGTAAATATGCACAGAAAGCTTAGCTATTTAATACTGAATAATGTTTAACCGACAAAATTCTTATCTCAGGAAAATATACAGTTACTTAGAAACATGTTATGGTTAAAGGATATAATTAAGATCTTTCCCCCCTTTTCAAACCCTTGGATTTTTCTACTGTACAGAATCATTATTACATTGAGGGAATAATGCGACTTTCTGTATACACAGAGCACACCCACACATTCACACATTACCATTCAGCCAACTTTCCTTCTGTACATGAAGATCAGTGATCAAACCAATGCTGGAATTCTCATTTAGTCACAGTAAAGGCTGCTTCTTACCCTACGGTAACTAAAATTGCATCCAGATGCTAAGCAGGACACATGTACCAGATTTCTAAGAAAACGAGTCTCCAACGTATCTCCACATCACCACAAGCACTCACTAGGTGTGCCAGTTGATGACAAGCCATTCACTGAGAACCAAATCTGGATGGGAAGCCTAATCCTTAGGAAGATGGTTGCAGATATGTCTAGGTCAAGCCTACTTACCTTCACTGCATGTTGGCTTTTTGACTGTTAAAATGTGTCTCAATACCCAACTATTCTACATTTTTTCATTGCTGTTTTCTTTTTCAGTGCAATTTCCCTCCTCTTGTTTTGTCCTCACAGGCATCGGCCTCATTTGTGACAAGCTGCCATTTAATCGTAGTGGCTATGATGACCTTAATGGTGTGATCACTTCAGGAGTGCTTGTAAACACAATCCAAGGGGATCCAACTGAATTGAATGGCAGTGTGGGCAAATGAGCCTAATGACTGCACAAACAAAGAAGAAACAAAATGGTTATCGAGCATGGAGCACAAAATGCTAGAAAACAAATGCCAGATATGCTGATGACTTTTTCAGTAATGTGTGGCTACATCCAATCAGATGTACTGTCTCTTAAGCAAATGTATGATTTAATTTATACCATGCCCCAAAAAGCCCAGTAATTATAAACATTAAAAGATATAATTCAGTATAGCCCCAGATTCATTCATGTGGTCTCCCAAGGGTGGCTGCAAAGTTTATTTACTTGCACTGGAAACCCATTCCCCCCAAATTTGGTAACACTTGAGAGTAAAATTCAAAGACAGATTTCCCAAGAGCTTCAAATGAAGCCAGAATTTTGTCCATAGTTTTCTACAAAATACTTGCAATGTAAGTAATGGCTTTGCTTCACTCCCAACTGCCCAGGCATATTTTGCTTGCATTTCTTAAGAACTGGAAGCCAATGTGTTGCCATTGTTCCCAATTTTACATCAGATTCATGTGTCCTACATTGGAGTCCAAAAAAAAGAAAAGACAAGAAATACACTGTGGGTCGTGTATAAGGAGCTGGTGGCTTCATTTCAATTTTCTTGTGGGAAAATATCCCCATCATAAGAATCAACATCATAATTTGGCACAAAGACAACATTCTTGACCAGATTAGAACAGTTTTTAATGGAGGTCAGTTGTTGTGAGTTTTGTTTTTGTTTTTGGGGCTGCAACTGTCTGGGTTTATTCTAGGCAGCCTTAATATTCGTTTTATAAAAATATAATGTAGACAAAAGGAAGTGGGGGGATAACCACCACACTGAATTTTCACAAACACTTAATATGAAGGGGTGGCAAAAATATTTCCCCAAATGTCTACCTTTTTTGTTTCTTACAGAAAGTCTTCACAGTCCCAATATACTGCTGCTGTGGTTTGAACAAACAAGTTAACCACAACCAGAAAGATTTAGTGATATGACAACAATACAAAAGGAAAAAAAAGCTAACGCAGAGTGAGGGCCATCCCTAGTCCAAATACATCTTCCTCATTCTGAATTAGCTTTGTTCACAGTTGCATAAGGAAAAGGCCAAATCTAGTTGCTACAGGAATACACACAGCAGAAGCTAAATGGATCGCAAGACTTTCTCTCTAAATTGCCACCACAGCACCACCACCTGAACACCAAGCACCAGGGAGAAAAGTCTCTGTTTGAGTGTGTGCATGGGGGCGGGGGGGGGGCAGCATGGCCTTGTTGTCAACAGCTTCTGCCTCAGTGGTTTTGTTCAGCTGCAGATTATATTTTAACATGGAACTTTTATTGCATTTTTATGCTTTATTTTTACCAGTAAAGTTTTTTGATGTTCAAAAGGATATTGTTTCGTTGCTAATTATACCGCTTTAAATGTGGATCTTGACTGAATTTTGCAAATTTGATTTTCATTTGCAATGTTTTGATATTTTATAATGCTGTGTTTATGACGCCTTAAGATCTGCTGCAGTCTGAATAGAGATATTTCCAGAAATATAAATCGGTATAGAAATTATATCTAAATATAACTGTGGTTTATGGGATGGGGAGTCTTTGTGGCCTACAGATAAGGCTTTGAAGATGAGGCCATTTAAGCTGTCTTAGTTAAAACCAAGTAGAGCTCATTTATTTCTAAACTGTTGCCTCACAGAACAATATACAACTGTAGCAGTGTATATTAATGAGAAGTGAGCAAAGTGGAAAAAAATAACAATTCCCTCCAACAAAATGAGACATTGACTCCTGCCCAGGATCCTTTGCTTTGTGATGTGTATGCATGAGACAGTCATAATTAGCAGCAGGTTAGAGACACATCTACATAGCAAGTTTGCCCATGCTTCACGTTGTGTATTGAGCTGCTTAACTACAAGGACAGGGTTTCACAAATCCTCTTTCCAGGGCGCCTGTTATTTGTAAACTGCAGGGAACACAGGGCTACTGGTTTTATGATTAGCAGATCAATGCATGAGAATCACACTGCTTCTGCTTCCTGCAAAAGGGAAATGAAACAAGATCCTCTCCCCCCGAGTTCTCTCACGTACATAGAGTATTTGAGAGAAGGTCAGGAGGGTGGGTGGGGCTGCAGAGGACACACAAAGCTATACAAGTGTCTGGAGAGGAAGAACCCTCTCCTATGGCAAGTCCTCTGTACATGATGCCAGATAACTCAGGGAAGGAATCGAGTCTTTTGCAGAAGGCAGAAATAACAAGTGCTTGTAATATATGTTGCCCCGACCATTTAAAAAAGAAGTGTTCTAATGTGAAAGAATGATGGCAAAGTGTGAGAGAATGAATGCCATGCCAGCAATGTTCCTTAGTCTCCATGAGCTGTAGGATGATTGTAGAATGGGCATCCCCATCTGCATTATAGTTAGGTGGAGTGGACCACCCTTGGCTAGAACACCAGCACCCAAATAGCTTGTGGGAGGAACTGTGTCCTTGATCCCACCAAAAGAAAACAGGTGGGCACATACACTTTGGGGAAGTTATGAGTCACAGATTCACTGCACTGATAAGGTCGTTGTCTTGCAATACTAAGGCACATTCTCATCCGTGAATAAGAATAAGCAACATTACTTAAAAATGCAAAGTCTGCAACCTCTTTACTTTGAAGAATGAACCAACCTATGTGTGTTCTTCCTAGAAGTACACGTAATCCTGTAGAAACATGATGTGTAAACAAGTCCTCAGGAATTCATGTGCAAATTAACTCTTTCAGATTATGACTATGTCTACCTCAGCTTTGATCTGCCGCTGATGTGGAAATGACAAAGAGTGCAAGTCTGCACTGCATGCCTCTGGTTTTGTGTCACCGTTTGTGCTTCAACATTGTCACTGGAAAAGCACAAGGGCTTGCTGTGACTGGTCTGGGTGATTCCTGGCTATTGTCCTGTATTCTATTCTTTTCCTTTTTCATATGTACCAATGTACCAATGCATCTGTGACCCCATTCGCCTGAATACTTTGCTAATTTCATATTCCAGGAGAAATGAAAGTCAGCACGTTTACTAGGGTAGGTTTGGATACACAGGTGCAGCTATTAAAATATAGTACTTAATGGTTTTTAGGTTTGTTTTTTATATATAGAAAACAAACCTGATTGTGCAATTTGTGAGAAGTAGAGAACATATATATAAACAGATAACTGTGTTTTCTGGGACAGTGACTGACCGAAGTCAAATCAGATTAATTGTGACAGTGTTGAAGCATATTGAGTGAATATACAAACAGAACCCTTTGAGAGTGGAAATTCTCATTATGTTCAGGAATAATCTTTTTACTTAGTAACATAAGAAGAACCCTGCTGGATCAGACAAAGGGCCCATGTAGCACAACATCCTGTTTTCCCCACAGTGGCTCAACCAGACGCCTCCAGGGAAGCCACAACAAGCAAGATGTGACGGCAAATAGCCCTAATCCAAATGGTTCACTTCTCCAGCATCTGGTATGAGTACAAAGCTCTTCCATCAAAAAACAACCCTACTTTAGTGAATTTGAATTGTCACCAGAATCAAAGTCAGAGAAATACACTTCAGGAGTGTTTCTATAAAGAATATTTCCTTTGGCTATTATCTTGCTTTAAAAAACCCCCAACATACTGGAGGGAAATGGATGTCATATCAAAATTTGTTGATTAGATTCTGATTTTTAAAATTGTTAAAAAGGACACACACACACACACCCTCCAATAGCCATTGGCTTACTTGAACTTACGCTGAACACATCGGCACTTTAAGAAGTCCAAAGTAAATAAGAGACCTGCACATTCTGTGCAGTCCTGGACATGAGTAACTGCATAGTTGTTTTAATCTCAGTGTATCCTATGGGCCACACCATCCTTTCCCACAAGATACCAAAGGTAGAGAGCACGTAAGGCATGCACACACAGCTATAGAAGCCTATTTCTGCCCTCTAATGGAAAGAACGTGACATTTCTACTCAAGTGCAGGTCCCCTTTATCAAATGAGAGCGCAATGGCCTTCCTGCTTCGACCTTAATTTCACTTTGAAGATGAAGTATATATGTTTCTCTGTTCCCTGGACAGTAAAGATATTGCGGGAGGGGGCTATGTGCATTGAGGCCTACACAACATACAACAACAGCAACAGGGAGGGGCCGCCACAAAGGCAGAGATGGGTACATTACTGGGAGAGGTGCCTTTGAAGACAGGCGGCCTCCTCCTGACGACAGTTGCAAGACAAGTTAAAGTGACAAATTTGTTGGCTCTAGAATGTCCTGGAGGAAAAAAATACCTGCTAGCCCAGTTTAGAGTCTTAACCTATATTATTACCTCAAAGGGCAGATAAGGCCAGTAGGGAACTCCCAAGCTTAGTGTATAAACCTAACCATGCTAAGGATTATGGGCAGCAAGCAAGGCTTTTCAGCTGTTTTTCATTACCACCTTGATCCAGAGAATACCTGTACTCATGTAAGGTAGACAATCAGATTTTAAGAAGCACAATGAATGAAGTTCTCTCTGTGATGATTTAACCAAGCAAACTGGTCAGGAACAAGGATAAAAACATATAAATTTATAGCACATTTTCCTTGGATTTTCACATATATTATCTCAGTCATCCTTATAGACCCCTGTAAAGTAGGACAAGAATTTTGCACATGGAGCTGTTCCAGCACTTCAGCGACTGGAGAAGCTCATGCTTGCCAGGAACTCCCTCTCTATGCTAGTCCACTTACAGAGGTTTAGTGTGGGATCTCGTAGGAGTCCTATTAAAGTTGACAGTCTGAAGTTTTGGCAAACAGCACAATCTTATCTGGTGGACAATACTATGTTACACATGTGCTGTACAGGATTTATGAGACGACGTGTGACAGATGCATTTGCAACAACAGAACTATACATTTCACAATTTTTAAAGCAAAGCACTACCTTCTGAAGTTAATCAGATACTTAATTATATGAAAGTCTAGACTGGCAAATTTATTGTGTACTGTGTGTACTTTTACAAGAATGGGTTGCTAGAGGTGGGAACAGATTGAGAGGCAATTTAGGACAGTGGATGTGCTTGGTAAGGTGGCTATCTATTGTGAGGGAAATGGGACCTCCTCTTTTCCCTTTAATTCCTGAGCAGGGGCACTTATGTGGTAAAATTCTCCTTACCATTTGGCAGGCTAATATGGATTATAAATTTGCAATATACAATCTAGTGAACTGCTGCTTAGCCATCTTCTCAAACTAAATGTGATTTTTTATATATATATATATATATATATATTTGCTTTCGTAGATTTTCACGGGTACAGGAATGCAGGTTTTGGTGTCCTCGGGTGTCTTCCCGTGTAAAAGTTTTACACGGGAAGACACCCGAGGACACCAAAACCTGCATATATATATATATATATATATATATATATATAAACTGCTCTCTGAGCTGTCTTGATAAACATGATTGATAGTAGGGTGTGCTGATTTCTTCAACTTCTGAAAATGAGGGGCATTAAAAAGTTGTAACATGACTTGGAAATTTTGGTTAAATGACTATAATATAGTGTGATATATTATTTTTCCTTCTTAACCTTAGCAATGCAATGCTGTATTTATACCATCCGTTCTGTATCCTATTACAGTATGTGAAAGGAAACTGACCAGTTAAGCATGGCTTTAGGATATATATTTATTAAACACTGTTTATTTGGAATAAATACTCTCCCAACCATGGAAGTGAAAAAACCACATTGCTTACATTTAGACAATGGTGTATAGCTTTACTTTACCTACATAAAAAGAAAGAAAAAGGAATATACAGCATCTGGAGTCCAGTCCCCTTTTCCTATCTGTTGTTGCAGGAGATACTTCTTATGTGAAGCAGAGTGGGAAGACAGATATGAAAGATTACTTTTGACACAAAGATGCCAAAAGCAGGAAACAAAAAAACTCAGCTAAAATTAGATTTGTTGAGTTAGGACATTAATCTCTCACAAATGGCAAACACTGTGAAGAGGGAATACTATGAGTCAGCAGCCCAAAATATCCCACGGCTTTAGAACAGGCTCATGTACATCACAGGCTATGGTTCCCGAGCAAACAAATCAGAGATGATTTTCAGAGGAATAAATCCGTGTTAGTCTGTTATAGCAAAAAACAAACAAAATTTTCATATGGCACCTTAAAGACCAACAAATTTATTAGAGGATAGGCTTTCACGAACTATAAAAATCCACTCCATCAGATGGATGAAGTGCTACCCTGAGTTACAGGTGTGTATATATACATATAGTGATGGGGACTGTAAACAGTGAGGTGAGAAGGAAAGGAAATGCAGAAAGTACAGGTGGTAACACAAGTAACCCACAGCTGTACAAGTCAATGGCAAAATAGTAAAGCAAAACTGCTGGTGTTTGGAATTAACATGCAATAGGGAAGCATTTTTATCTTGTGAACTGTCCTGAGATCTTCTGATGAAGGGCAGAATATAATAATAATAATAATAATAATAATAATAATAATAATAATAATAAAGAAGAAGAAGAAAACCTCAAATGTGATGGTGGAACGGGACTGATCTATACTTAAGGAGGAGGGCCTGCTTTTGGCCTAAATGTTAAGAACCCATTCAGAATAACCTAATTTGTCTTTCAGGATTTAGGCTGCCCAGTTGCACTCTGCAGGCAAATCTGTCTTTGACGGATAGTAAAAACCTTTTTTATAAAAATATAGGCTAGCTTTTAATCAGTAACCTGCTATTTTCAAGTTTTAGTTATGTTGTCTCATATGAATATTTTGCTAACAATGTCTTTTTTCATTTTCATGATGTGTTGTTTTATTATTGGAAGCCACTTCAGTCATTATTTTAATAGAGTGCAACATAAACAGTAAATAACAATGAAATGAAGTAAATAAAGTGACAAAATGGTACAGAGACAACAAATGTAGCGTCCCAGGTGATTTCTATTTCTTCTGTTAGACAGGGAAGTCCTGTGCTCCTTATCAGAGACAGAAGAGGAAGGCAGGAAGGGTCTCATCCTTGGGTAGCTTTCCCTCTGAATCAAACAAAATTGCCCTCCCCATTCTCAGGATGCCCTTCTGACACCAACTGGGAAATGAAAGCAGCAAGAGCATCTCCCACAGCAACAGCTATTAAGACAATGAAAAACTGGCAAAGTATTCTGTGCATTCATGCTGAGCCAGAAGAAGCTACATTACAAACTTGCTAGGGACATAATTGCTAAAAAGCACAAAATGCTGTCCTAAATGTTTGCGAGGAAACACAGCCTCTGTGGAAGACAAATTCAAGTACTGTATGCTGCTTATTAAGAACTTTCGCAGTTCCTAAAGATAACTTATTTTATGGAGGATATATTTTGTAAGTTTTCTGCACCATTTTGAGGGCACATACAGATCCATCCTCAGAAATGGAGGGGTTTCAAAGGTTACATTGCTATTGATTTCTAAGTCTACGCCGTGCCTAGAGAGGAGGGTTCTTTACCAGCACATCATATACACACAAGTTCACATTTTTTACAAAGGAAAAGGATGGCAAAATATGTCTGTACATACAAAATGCAAAGTGTCAAGGTTGATTACTTCCTGGAGAGACTGCTGTTCTATACACTCATCAAGAACAAAAAAGCAAAAAAAGGGATGATTAAAAACTGATTAAAAAGGAGGGCTCCTACGGGGTCCTTTGAAGAAGTGGCATAACTTTATTTGGAGAGATAGTCTCCTATGATTCATGTATTATACTTACTATATTTGTATAATCTGCCTAATAACATCTGTTATATGGGTGGCTCACATAAATAAAAGAATATAACATTAATATAGAAAATCATAAAAAATGAAGCAGGGGAAAAAATCCTCACTGCAGAAAAGATTAAGGGCTGTATCCGGTGGTGGCCTCACCAGCAGAAAGCACCTGTTTCTGTGGGATCTGGCATTCTTCAGCAACAACACACCCTACACACACACTGTAGCTGTTCACACCATACTTCATACTTCTCCAGAGGATTCCCTAACCCTTGAGAGCAACCTGTGGGTGGAGCTGGGGGGACAGGATGCAACAACAAAACCTGAGTTTCTCACACTGTGCAAAGCCAGCAACTAAACCATTCATAAACACCAGTATCATGAAGAAGGGACTGAATGGCAAGGTGACTTTGCTCAATATACCACATGTGAACAAAAAAAGGTGTCTTATGGCAGGCTTCACTGTTGGTCCATCCATTTATTTAAGCAGATTTCTATCTCAGCCGTCTGTTGTAATCAAATATTCAGAGCAATCCATTACTGTCTGCTCCAATAGCTCTTCAATATTTTAGGCGATGATATTTTCCAAGATTGTTCTTCAAGATTCTCTTAACTGAAATTGAACCTGGGGTCTTCTGCATGCAAAGCATATGGTCTATCCCTGAGCTGTGAGCCCTTCCATTTTTATTTTTTTTTAAACAATGCATTCAATGGACATACATACTATGCTGTATCCAGCTATGTTCTACTCAGAACAGACCCACTGAAATAAATGGACCCAAGTTAGTCATGTCCATTAATATTAATGGATGCGCTCAGAGTATGACTAACATTGGGATACAACCCACAATCATCAGTGTGCATAACTGTATTGTTAAACTAGTAAAATGTTAAGAAAAAACAACCCAACCCTACAAACAGCTACTTTGCTGCCCACAGATGTCTTTGTAGTTGTAAAAGGATTCATGAAAATAAATGGAAGCACTCACTCTTGAGAATTATGGCCATAGTAATCTTAACTAGCTGCTTTCATGTCCTGGGCAGAAGCTAACATTAATACCCCAGCAATGTGCGGACACCTTGAAAACAAGACTGGCACAACCTTCTGTCAGAAGGGTTTACCAGTGATTGTTCCAGTATTTTCACTGGAGTTTTTTTGTGTAAACCAGATCAAGTTTTGGAAGAGAGAACAAAAAACAGAACTACACATTTGTCTTCGTATTATCTCTCCTCCCCACCTCTTCCTTTAGTTCTGGCACTCAGTGCTCCAGTTCTATGTTACTGGTGCTTCTGTATGCCTGCACCTTAGCCAAGAGCCCACCTTCCTGAGTGTTCGCTGTGCAACTGATAAATGTTTGTATCTTCTTTCCCATATTCTTGACTCCTTCACTCAAAATTACAACATTCAATGCTTGGAAAAAGAAAAAGAGGCAAAAATGTAGGTCTACCTAGCAATATAATGAACAAGTTTAGTAATTAAATCCTTAAAAGATATTAACAGCCAACCAAATCACAAAGTCTATCAAGGTGTATATAACAAATGTGGATAGGTAACTGGGAAGCAAATAAAATCACTGATATGAGAGATGCTATTTCACCTTTTGATTGCCCTTGCACCCCCAACCCCATCATCAACTTGGAATCAAATCACTGGATGCAGAGCATGTATTTATAATAAAAATGCTGCCTCTTCCATCTACTTTTGAGATGAAGGGGGACAGAATGTAGAAAAATAAAATAAACGATTCTTCAAAATGTAAAGTGTGCTAATTTGCGTGTGTGTTTTCTGGGTATGGTACTCTCATGGACATAGTATAACTCCCAGTCAGTCCACTTCAAAAGCAGTTGATCAACATCGCTTGTCAACGCTGCCACCTTCCACAGATGTTTGGCTTGAAGTAGGCACATCTTCAAAGGCTTCAGTTGGATCAGGGGGGATTCTAAATATGAGAACATGGGTGAAAAAAAATAGAGCATAACCAGAAAAAAAGACAAGCAACCTGCTAGAATTCTTAGGCTATTGATAATTTCACAGCTTAGCACTCCTTTGACAACTCTGTCTGCACATCAGCTTCCTCACGACCATAATGCTGCCAAATGGAAAGGCTCAAGGGCATGTTAATTGATGGTTGGGATCCATTACAATGGCAAAAAGGATCAGAGAGATTATATTACCTCCATCTGGTGGTAAAGTGGTGGTGCTATAGCTACAGCTAATTTATGAAGTTAATTAAGCAGAGGGATCTCCTTTCAGAATGAGACAGGATGTCTTTATGACTTAAGGGTTCTATTTTTCTCTCTGGGTCATTAGGAAAAATCTACAATTAATGCAGAAATCTGAGCCAATTGAATGACAAGGCGTCTTGACAAAGCCAATAGGAGGAGGTTAAGGCAGACAAATTCCCGTGACTGTGGTGACTTCTTCAGGTATATTTATTCACTGATGAATATGCATGAAGTACACTTAGGGGTCCCTTTACCTTTACCTTTTTACACTTATGATAAATATCAAAATAGAGTGAAGAACCCTCTAGGTTTGTCAAATTAAAAAAACAACAACAACTGTATCCAAAATCCCTGATATTGCTGACTCTGGGCCATAGAACATCTCCAAAATCCACATCAGTTCAAACTATAACATCTCTTATGTAGCCTATTAGACTATCTGGAAAATTATTGTAAACATATTGAAAAGTTAACAGTAATAGAGTAAATTCAGCAGTAACAATTATTGGGATATAAAACTGAGAAAGTAAAAATATAGGAAGAAAAATTAGATTATGTAATGGAAAAGAAAATATTGAAATGAACCATGGGAAATGAGAAGGGAAGCCGAAACCAAATGTGCGTTTTACATTTGGATTATTGTTAATTGCTTTAATTGTAAAAATGAAATTTGTTTTTTAAAAATAAATGAGACGTTTTCAAGGGTGTAACCTGATTAAAGCATGAAGAAAAAATAAATGAGCGGAAGAGTTAAGACAGTAGACTAAGCTGAGAGATGAGGCCAAGGCCACCTGTGAATAAAACATCATAGCAGCCAATACAAGGCCTTAAAATGAAGGCCTAAATAGAGTTTTAGAAGAATCAGCATGAATATTTTGTTTGTGTGTGTGAGAGAGTGTGTGTGTGTGTGTGAGGAGGGGGGGTGATTTAAGGATAATGCCCGTTTGTTAAAAAATTGTTAAAGAGAAGAGGAAAGTGAATCATTTGAGGAAAACACATATGTTTTCCATATGTTGTTGGACTGCTTTCACATCAGCACTGGCCAGTCTGATCAATAATCAGGAACAATGGGAGTTGTAGTTCTGCAACATCTAGAGGGAGTTACTTTGGCTGACTGTCTTAGCTATTCCTGGGACTTCTTGACAATTCTTATTCTATCGCATAAGGCCACTGTTGCACCTGGGGCCTGTGTTGATGTTTTAATCCTGTCAAAAGTGAGAACTTTCCCTTACTGGATTGCAAACATCTTGACAGCTTGTTACATGAACATTTGGACAATTTGTGAACATTTGGTGTCTTCACACCAACTCAGTCAATTGTCACACAGACTCCAATGAACAATAAAATATCAAATGTGTAGATTTTAAACCTTGTGGTATCTGTCACCTTGCAGTTGGTAATTTAAAAACAAAACAAAATTGAAATCTGAGACTGGACATGCTATAAATATGGAAGCCCTGTCCTGTCCTGCCTGTCTCTCTCTCACCCAGTGAATTCTGTTGCTATGGAGCTCAAAGTTGTAAACACTCCATTAAAAGTTTTCCTTCAGAAAAATAATATCTAAACTAAAGCCACTGGGTCTTCTTGCAAATCCAAAGTGTGAAGATACCACTTATTTTGAGGAGATGAAGGCATGCGGCGGCAGCCACAGAATTCCCATAACGTTGAGCTCTGGACTTGAGTAAGACATGTAGAAAAATGAATAGCTTGAACAGTGAATCTCTGTGGATTTTAGAGAAAAGTTCTATGACTCAGAATTTTTCACTAAGAGAATATTCTGTTCTAAATTCCCACGTGTCAAATGTTAACCCCCCCAAAAAACCCCAAACCTGTGCCCCAAATAAAAACAAACTCAGAATGCTTCTCACTGAAATGTTAGGATTCAGTTTGGGGTTTATAACATGGAGAAGAGATATTGAAAGGCAAATGCAACCATGGAATTAAGAACAGCAAAAGCTTTCCAAAGCCTGCATGGCAAGTTAACAAGAACAAGAAAGGCCTATGCAACAGGACAACATATGCGCAATATTTTTTGCATTAAAAAGCAGAAATAGCCACAGAAAGTAGCCACAACACGTTTACATTCTTTTTTTCAGATACTGAATAGGATTCCCTTTTGACCAAGCAGGCTAAAATACTTGCAGTCTCCTCAAATTATGGATTGTAATTTTCCTCTTATGTGTACCCAAACAAGCCTGTGTCACTGATCTTGTGGTTTAGAATGATTGTTCTCCATTGTCAGTTCACGGCAGAATAAAGATCTTCAGGGATTATGAGGAATTCTGAAAACAGAGCCAAATGTTTGCAGAAGCCCTAACTGACATACCTCTCACTAGATATTTCTTGGACATTTAGAAATCATTTATGTATGCAGCAGCTGGTAAGTACAGAGATCTGGATAGAAGAGCTAACACGCGTTTCAAAAATGCATACAATAAAGTATATAGCAGAGAACTGGCATGGGATGCAATCCGAGTTTCAAGACACACTTTGTGATACTGAACAATATATGATGCTGTTTTTCTACAGATGAAATTATTTTGATTTGCTGGTAAGCAGCAAGTGAAAAACAAGAAAATCAGTTGTGAATCTTGCCTGCCACCACTTGACCCTTTTCTCCCTATACTATATCTGCACTGTCACTCTGCTGTTTTCATTGGCTATTTCCCAACATTATTAAGGCAGGGGCAGCGAAAGGAAAGTCAGGAAGAAAAAGGTGGGGACTCGTGTCTGCACTAAATGACTTGGAAGAGTTAAGAGAAGGCCTTGGGGGGGGGGGGTTCTCTCTGTGTAACAGTTTTAGTCCTTTGGTGACACAGGGGAAGAGAAAGGAGGAATTGGTAAAGAAGCAGGTGGCATTGGACAGGGGTAAAGATGACATTTGGAGGAATGAGGAGGAATATGTAAGGTAGTGAGAAAGTAAATGTGTGTGAGAGAGTGGGTTTTATGGCTCTGGAGACTGGGGAGAATAAAGCTGGGGGGGGGGGAGGAATTGGGATGGGGTGGATGTAGGTAGACGGGGCTTAAGGGTGCATTAGGAGAAATGAATATGTCAGTGTCCCTCCTTTCTTGCTGTACTCAAACTTCTGCCTCTTCCATTCTGTATTTGGCTCATGAGAGAGAGATAAAGGATGCAGAGCCATTAAGTATTCCACAGTACCTTCACACAATACATTCCACTCTTGGTACCATGTGACGTCTTCAACAACAAGTTGAACATAACCTTATTTAATTTAGTGACTTAAGTGGGTTGGTAAGATAAAAGGGGGGGTAGTAGTTGCATGTGGTGGGTGGGAAGGTGAAGCTCTAGGGGGTTAACACATGAGGAAGTGGGGATGTTGATGAGAAGAAAGCAGGAGGGCAAATCTCCCCTAGTAACGAATACAAGTGTGCTGTATGCAGTACCATTCCTGAAAATCCAACCTGAATAAAGGTAGTAATAGAAACAGATGTAAGACTTTTGCCAGACCTCAAATCCTCAAAACAGGAAGAGGCAAATGTGAGGATTTGATGGAGGACAGTGCTAGTAGACTATATTCTTGACCTAAAAAGCAAGAGAACCAAGGGGCTTAATTCCCTTCGATTCAGTGTGAGACACAAGATATAAGACAGCCACAAGAGACATTTAATTTATGAGAAAAATGAGTCGTGAGTGTCTGAAAACCACATCAAAGGGGGGTGGGAGGAATCAATGCTAGACCATCAACCCAGATGTTCTAGGTATAAAAAAAGACACTAAAACTATTATGAAGTATTACACACTTAGGGATGCATCTTGAGAAAGAAGAAAGCCGCACACTAAGTTCTTACAATAACCACTTTTACACATCGATCCATGATTAATGTCCTCTCTAGTTCAATTTCTATAGCAAAAAACTGAACCCTCATTATCCTTTCTAAGAGCTTCTTTCTTTGCTGCAAGAGTACAGTATTGCACATGAACTGCAAAATATTAAAATGAAATTGAGGACACATGACCTCACAACACAGAAGCTGTGTTCTTTCAACAGTTTCCATTAAAAAGGGTCATTAATGTTTCAACTTGGTATACAGATTTGTTCCCCTATCTCTCATTTGAGCAAGTGAATGGACAGAAAATATCTCTCAGCTTGATTCATAATAGATCAAAGCTGGATAAAATAGGAAATAAAAGTCAACTTTCAGTATCCAGCAGACACATGCTGTATTTTAATCTTTGGTAAACAGTATATATTTGAAAAGTCACACTTTTTTTTGTGTCTTCCTAAAATGAAAAACCAGGTAGAGAAAAAATGAAGGTATACACAGAGTCAAAGAAGGTGTTGTTTAACCCCTCTTAGCAGGGACTAATATGACAAATATGACAGCTCACTTCAGAGTTTCTCAACAATGAGTGGGTGATTACTCTCATCTAAACCAAAATCTGACAATTCATGTTCCCATTTGTCACACATTGATTTGTCACTATACGGTTTGTAATTTGCTATGAATTAATATGATTAAGGACCATGCATACAGCTATAACTCAGACTTAGGATCCTGCTGGCTGTGAGATGTGTATGATTCAACTACATTTCTGTTTCTGAATTCAGAGTTATAATTCTAGATTTCCAATCATTTGTGATATTGGTAGCAGGACATCAGCCATTTGCTAAGACATGCTGGGTGCAAACACTATGACTATATCATTCAGTACACATCAAAACAACAACAAATCCATCCCGAGGCGGGGTGGGGGACACAATATTAAGATGTAGTGAATGAATTTTCTATACAAACAATCTATCTGTAGTGAATCAAATTCCTATACAAACAGTAGCTGTCATTGACATTCACTGGAAGGTCAATAAAGAGGACAACTAGGAAGGGGCAGATCTACTATGAAACTAATGAAGCTTAAGCTTCAGGGCCCCTAATTCCAGGGGGGACCAGAAGCAACCTTAGTCCACATTGTGGCTTTTTGTGGGGTTTTTTTTTTAATGGGTCACATGACACAAATTGATTAATTTTTTTCTGTCTGTATTTCAACAATCCCAAAGTTTGAGAGCCAATAGCACAGCTGTTGTAAAGGTTGTTGTAAACAACCCCACTGAAGAAGAAAACAGTGATTACCCAGACCACATTGCTGGTTGCAAAGGGGCCCCCATAACAGTTCAATCTTCAGGGCTACAAAAATGTTGGGAGGGAAGGACCAGCTTACCTGTTACCACTCATTCTACCAAGCATATTTCTGCAACCAGCCACTTGCAGTATTCATATGTTCTTCTAGCACAAAATAGCTACTGAAATCAATTATTTTATTTACTCTTGGTTTATCTTAGTGGCTTTCCCCCAAGGAATAGATGGATTGTAACCTAAGCAAATACAAGCCTTTAACTTCTGATTATCAATTTATTTGGTGTTTTTTTAAAATGAATTTACCTGTGCAAATCTAGTAAACAGAAAAGTTTGCATTTTGAAGTGGCTTTTATTACTATTTAGATCTGGTACAAAAACTGCACTTTTTAACTGAGAACAACTTGGGTGAGGGTCCTCCCAAATAAGAGGTAAAAATGAAAATACACGGCACTGGTAATTTACAAAAACTGTTAACTCAACCTTCTGCATGGCATGAACTTAATTTACACCGATATATTTCAGACTGGTCTTTGCAATCTATAGATATTCCCAAAACAACAAAATTGGCAGTTGCATTAGATGCGTTAAAGCAGCGTGTGATGATATTACACGAAGAAGCTGTGTTATGATCTATAGCAATCGACCCTTGAAACGTCTATCAAGTTATAGGGAGGAAAACACATCTCTAATCGGTAGCAATATTTCACTACAAAGCAAGCTTAAGACTATTCTGCATGCTAGGGCAATATATCCAAAGAAAGTCAGGTCATCTAAAAAGCTCTGTGAAAATGCAGTTCACAGCACAGGGAACAGTGCATCGGTTCCACAGTATCTCAGCATCTCAGATTGACCTGGCAGGTAGACAAAGTGAGGGGCTGATGAGCTCTGTGTTTGTCATTACACTACAAGCCTACACACAACCTCAAGGAATATCTGTTGTCTACAGTAACTGACGCTGCTGAAAATAGAAAGCTATTGATCGCTTAACAAACTATAGATGTGCTTGGGCGATTACCAAGAACCTTCGAGCCTGCATGTGAGAGCATACTTACATATTACTTTGGGCCAGGGTTAAGGGTTTCATTCAAGAGAGTGACCTTAAATTGTACAGCTCCCCCCCCACCCCGCGCCATGCTTTTTAACATCTACATGAAACCGCTGGGAGATATCATCAGGGGGTTTGGACTGGGTGTCCATCAATATGCAGATGATACCCAGCTCTACCTCTCTTTCAAATCAGAACCAATGACGGCAGTGAAGGTCTTGTGTGAGTGCCTGGAGGTGGTTGGGGGATGAATGGCGGCTAATGGATTGAGGTTGAATCCTGACAAGACAGAAGTACTGTTCTTGGGGGATAGGGGGCGGGCTGGTGTGGAGGACTCCCTGATCCTGAATGGGGTAACTGTGCCCCTGAAGGACCAGGTGCGCAGCCTGTGAGTCATTTTGGACTCACAGCTGTCCATGGAGGCGCAGGTCAATTCTGTATCCAGGGCAGCTGTCTACCAGCTCCACCTGGTACGCAGGCCGAGACCCTATCTGCCTGCAGGCTGTCTCGCCAGAGTGGTGCATGCTCTGGTTATCTCCTGCTTGGACTACTGCAATGAGCTCTACGTGGGGCTACCTTTGAAGGTGACCCGGAAACTACAACTAATCCAGAATGCGGCAGCTAGACTGGTGACTGAGGGCGACCGCCGAGACCACATAACACCCGTCTTGAAAGACCTACATTGGCTCCCAGTACGTTTCTGAGCACAATTCATAGTGTTGATGTTGACCTTTAAAGCCCTAAATGGCCTCGGCCCAATATACCTGAAGGAGCATCTCCACCCCCATTGTTCTGCCCAGATGCTGAGGTCCAGTGCAGAGGGCCTTCTGGCGGTTTCCTCATTGCGAGAAGCAAAGCTACAAGGAACCAGGCAGAGGGCCTTCTTGGTAGTGGTGCCACATTCCCTGTGGAATGCCCTCCCATAAGATGTCAAAGAGATAAACAACTACCTGATATTCAGAAGACATCTGAAGGCAGCCCTGTTCAGGGAAGTTTTTAATGTGTGACATCTTAGTGTATTTTTGGTCTTTGTTGGAAGCCGCCCAGAGTGGCTGTGGAAACCCAGCCAGATGGGCGGGGTACAAATAATAAATTATTATTATATTATAGGTGGACATCACCTCAGAAATCCTCTGCAGGATTTATTGTTCCACCTGAATAAGAGCTCTGTGAAGTTTAAAAGCTTGCACACTCTCAAATACGAAATTAGCAACATGCAATCTCTCACTTCTAATGTATGACATTGTGCTCAAGGGCTGTTTTCTTAAAAAAGAGACAATGTGTTAACACAAATACTTGATGTGGGGAATGCTCAACCACTAAGCTGAATTTGTGAACAGGCCCAACAGGAAACTAGGAGCAGCTTAATATTTCTTTGTAGACTAAATATACCTTAAGGAACTGTCTGGAATCCCAAGACTGCACTCCCGTAGTTGAGAGAAATTCAACAAGGACTTGTTCTAATTATATAAAGGAGGCTAAAGCAACTACTGGGCACATAACCAGGAGACCAGAATCACAGGGAAGCTGCCTTTCAAAAGAAAAACTGTAAAGTTGAGAATGTTTTTATTTCAAACCCTCAACATCCTACTTAGGAAGCAGAAACGTCTCATGCACATTGTCCCATTCCCAGCCCAGATACTTGGGCCAGCCAAAGGTATCTTTACTCCCACCCAAGAACTAGCAAAAAAGAAGTTGATATTGGAAATAGCCCCCTTGGAAACAGCAAAAACCAAGTATTTTATCTAAAGTAGATCTTAGTAACTGTTTGGTGTACACACCACTGAATGCATACATAGTTTTTTAATGCTCTGCTGCTACACACACCATCTCTTGACCTACTTTCATTATGACTGGATACTGATAATGGCCAGACATGATGCTAACAAATTATACATTCACACACAAGCACCAATAAAATGCTTCTACTTACCAAAAGATGCACCTATCCTTTTCTATATAATATTTTCAAATTGTCAGAAGATTTTACGAGCCTCCTTCTCTAGTACACCCAAGAAGTGCATCTTAGAGTTCCAGTACTTCATACAACTAACTTTTCCATCATGAAAGAAATTTCTAGCCCCTAATAAAACGCTGCAACTTCCCTTCAAATAAGAATTGCTTCACTGGGTGTAGGGAACTTTGCCCCAGATGTTGTTGAACTACCATTCCTGTCACCACCACCCTAGCCTGGGTTTTAAGAAGATAAGCTTGCTGGAGTCAAAACATCTTTAAAAATTCATTTTTTAAAGTGATTTTCAAAAAGTTAGCCACTATTTGAATAAAACTATGATCTTATACTGAACTACATTCATTTAAAATTAGTCATGAAGTGTAGGCTGGTATTAAACTATGTCCAGAAATGTTAGTTAATGTCTCCATCTTGAAAGGAACTTCAAGTGTTTTGTGGTGGCAACAAAAACAACTAAGTAAAACAACATTTCAAAACAAACATAAACACACACACACACTTCTTCCCAAGGCTGATTATAGGTCAACATTCGTTTGACTATAACTCCTCCTGAGCAATACTGACAAGTATCTGACAGCAGGCAAATCCTGTTGAATTGAAGAGCAGCTTCTGCCCAGACCTTTTCTGTATAAAACCAAACCCCAAGCCTAATAAATAAAATGCATTCACATAATAATCCAATCGGTTGCTAGACAGGAAATATCTTTGCCCTTTAGCAAAATCACTTCTGAGAACTTCCTGACTTGCAATTGTCTTTGTAGACAGGCAAAGCAAAAAAATCTGAAAACTTCCCTGTAAGAAAAAAGCCAGTGATTACAAAAACAAGTAGGAACAAATATAATATAAAATGCAGCAGATAAGTGCAGTTCTGAAGCAAACTTATCAGAAAGTTTATATTTCATATTTTATTTAAGTTGCCTGATCTTATAATGCGGCAAAGAATGTTTGTAAACTTTATAGTCAAAAGCAGCATGAATAACTTCTTGCAATATATGTGTGCAGAGAATATGTTATTTATGTAGAACAGAAAGTGCAAAATACCACTTTTCATCCTATATACAGCACATTTGTGCCAAGGTAGATTTTAAATTCATTTTACAGACACAAGAAAAGCATAAAATGCCTTTAGTGGTGAGTGCATTTGCAGACCCCCTGGTATTATTGTGTTATAGCCATGGGTCCACAGATGCAGCTGCCAACACACATCACCACACACTACCCTCCATTTCTGGCAATTGCATCTGCCCTGGTTTCCCAGCTTAAAGTTCTTTGCAAACTTCATTGAACTAGGAGGGACTGGAGACTTTTACGGTGCCAAATCTGAGAAACCAACTTTGCTCCCGTCACATCCCCTGGAATGCACAGGAAGACTCAAACGGCTTCTGCCTTCTTCTAAACCAAGGGTGAAGTGAGAGACTGTCTCTGCCCTACCCTTAAATTATCTGCACATACTAGTGATATGGGATAAGGGGGGGGAGAGAGAATCTATTGTATATTGAGCCAAATCAGTGTTTGTATTCCCTTGTTTATAACCTGTACATTGTTAGAAACAACATTTAAGGAACAGGAAACTGGATAGTTAATCTTAATGGTTAAAAATATATATATTTAAAATACAAAGGTTCTAAACCCTTATTTTACAGTGGTACCTCGGGTTACAGATGCTTCTGTTTACAGACACTTCAGGTTACAGACTCCGCTAACCCAGAAATAGTACCTCGGGTTAGGAACTTTGCTTCAGGATGAGAACAGAAATTGCACAGTGGCGGCGCAGCGGCAGCGGCAGCAGGAGGCCCCATTAGCTAAAGTGGTACCTCAGGTTAAGAACTGTAAGAACAGACCTCCAGAACAAATTAAGTTCTTAATCCGAGGTACCACTGTATTTAGAATTCACTCAAATTATTGCTTAGAACATTTTCCTCCCTTTGGATGAAATGCACAAACAGGCTGTTTAATGCAGTGTCTACAACACTGCATTTGAGTGTCAGAAACCCATCTTCACATCCTCCACTCAGGCACAAAGCTGGGTGGCTCAGGGTCAATTATCAGCTGTCAGCTTAATCTCCTTCTCAGGTTTGTTGTACAGCTTAAAACACTGGTGTAAGATTCTTTGGAGAAAGGGTGGGTGGGATATACATGCAACACACACAGGTGTACCCTGGCAAGGGGCAGTTGACTAGCCACAATCCTGAGAAAAACAGCTGGGGTGAAAAAGAGTGGATGAAATGAAACACCAACAGCATTAACAGCTTAGGCAGATATACCTTAATAGTCTAGCTGTCAATACTATTAGTCTACCATAATAGCCGTCAGCAGTCAACCCTTCCCTCCTTCCATGGAGAGAAATTTCATTTCAATCATCCTGAATCTTTGCAATTACAGAGGTACCTCTGGATGTGAACAGGATCCGTTCCGGAGCCCCGTTCGCATCCTGAAGAGAACGCAACCTGCATCTGCGGGTCGCAATTTGCCGCTTCTGCGCATGCGCGTGACATCCTTTTGAGTGTCTGTAACACATTCCGTCACTTCCGGGTCGCAGTGGAGCGCAACCCGAAAACGCTCAACCTAAAGCAACTTTAACCCGAGGTATGACTGTAGTGGGTGGCGCTGTGGGTTAAACCACAGAGCCTAGGACTTGCCGATCAGAAGGTTGGTGGTTCGAATCCCCGTGATGGGGTGAGCTCCCATTGCTCGGTCCCTGCTCCTGCCAACCTAGCAGTTCGAAAGCACGTCAAAGTGCAAGTAGATAACTAGGTACTGCTCCAGCGGGGAAGGTGAATCGTTTCTGTGCACTGCTCTGGTTCGCCAGAATCAGCTTAATCATGCTGGCCACATGACCTGGACGCTGTACGCCGGCTCCCTCGGCCAATAAAGCGAGATGAGCTCCGCAACCCCAGAGTCGGTCACAACTGGACCTAATGGTCAGGGGTCCCTTTACCTTTACCTTTTTATGACTGTAGTGGCAAATCTGTAAATGATTTCTGCTTGCACTACTTAGGCCTGACCTGGTGATAACAAAATAAATTATGCAATGAATGAACTGCAACCAAGGACAGAAAAAGATGTGGCAAGGGAACACCTATCTACTTTAAATGAATTCAAATCTCCAGGGCCTGATTTTTTTATTTATCGAATTTATATACCACCCCATACCCAGAGGTCTCAGGACGGTTCACAGAAAAGACCACATAAAGTTGGTAAAAAATACTTCTAATCACTGGGTATCCAGAAGCAGTGCTGGAGCAAGGAATGCTCCTAAGCTCCAAAACTACAAAGCTGACCTGACCCCATTTCAGAGACACAAATCACCCACACACTTGATAAGCACATGCTACATTCACCCACAAAACAAAGCAATTGACTCTTAAGGACGCCTTGTTCTAATCTATTCAAAAACACCCTGCTCTCTTTATCACATCTCAATGGTAAGCTGCTGCAAAAATGGGATCAACTGGCATTGTACAATGAAGAACAAAATTCAGAAGGTGGTGGCTATAATTCTGCTGTTAGATTTCAGAAGCTGATAATGAATCTATTCTAATTTAAAGGACAAATAAAAATTGACAGCCCAACACCCTTCAATGGCAAGCTCTAAAAATAGCAGTGATCATGAAAATAAATCAGAGAGCAGATTGAAAATGACAAGTAGTGGCTGAAAGCAATATTGTTTTATGGGTGATTTTTGTACTTTAACATTTAACTGATTCCCAGAGTATGTTATTATTGGGCAGCATATAAGCCTGATTGACAGTGAAATGAATGAAGCAAGTATCCAACAAAGGAGCTATGCTTGTTTGATTTGTAATTGAGAGTGCTTGCTTCTTTCTCAAGTCACAATTCAAAAAGGAGTGACAGCAGACTTTTAGCTGGTGCACACAAAATGCCAAAATGACAGAAGTTAGTTTTTTTAAAAAAGTTGGAATAAAGATTGTTTTCCTTTATCCCGTTAAAAAAATAACCCAACATCCCCACTCTAGAAACTCTACTCGGGTGCTTCAAAAATGAGCGGAAACTATGTTTATGACAGCCATCAATTTCAATGTTTTGCCAGCACTCATTTATTCTGATGATTTTTTACAGTAGGAACTGTGGTAGGAAAACATCTGCTTTCCTACAAAGAAACCAGAATTCAAAGCAGAATGTAGGGCGAAAGATGTGCTCAGATATTTTATCAAAGTTGTCTGCACACTTTGGTGTAGATTCCATCTCTCAAAGTGTTGACTGGGTTAAGATCCTTATTCTCTTCTTAACTTAAAGGCTACCTGGTAATAAAACCAGCCTTCCCACCATTTCTACAGGAAATGGAAAAAAAGCACTTTATTGATTAAGGACTTATTCCTGGCACATTTCAAAAGGAACATGATGTCAAGTTCAATGGCTGAACACCTTTTGAGCCAACATTCTATCATTCTTTTGATAAAACATCATTCTGACTTCTCTTTATGCTTGTGTGTTTTTAATTTCACATATCACAAGAACCATCAGTTTAGGAATTGGAAAGAAGGGAATAAATTACTAAACAGACATACACACAGAGTTTAGAAACTCAAACACCAGTAAGCCAATAAACGCAACCTTCTGTGCCATCCAGGTTTCTGGGATGCCTTGACATAAGGAACATATTTGAATGATGGCAACATCACCTTGGTCAACTTGATGCCTGTAAGAGTTCTGGAACAACAGCCACTGTCTTAACAGGAAAGCTTGCCACAGAGTCCAGAATTTGACACTTAAGACGGTGCATAGCTGTCACCAAAAGCAACAACCTTTTGTCTCTTTCATCTCTTTTCTCTGGTAATGTCTACTAATAAACTTTTGAATTTCTCCACCCTGTCTCAAGGAAGCAATGCAAGGGTAAGAAAAACTCACAACACACTGATGTCACGTCAATGTCTTTTACAATGTAGACCTTATCAGGGGGCAAAGGAGGAGGCCTCTGATGACAGCTGCAGGTGTTCTAAAACATTCAGTTACTGCCAGAGTCTGGAGTGGATTCTGTCTGTGCAGAAAGGAAGCTCAAGTGTGGTGAAGAACTTTTGCTGAACTATGTTGCCAGACACAACAGAGCCCAGGGAAATGACTGGTTTTTTTAACCAAAACAGAAGTCTGCTGCTACTCATGTGAGAAATCAGCTGTGAGAGATTAGGAACAATTCCTAGTAGAACTGGACCATTCCTCTGAGATTTAGGATTAGGCATTTCATTGAAATGTTGACAATGCACAAACAGCAAAGAGACGGGCACACAGTTAGCTGGTGAAGAACTGTGCCAAAAGCACTTTTCCAGTTTTAGCTAAATAGGAAATCCTCTCTCTGATTCTGGGAGCAAACGAAACTAGGAAACACCCCTGTGTAGCCAACACAAAACACAAGACATGTGCACAAATGAGCAAGCTGGAGTGTAAAGACATAAAAAAAAAACCTAGATCCAAAGCCACCCCACTTATTCAGAATAATAGAAGGTGAATTAACAAACCCCAAACATATTGAACGTATGTACATTTCTCTTCAGAGTTTGAAAATATAAAGCACATAGCTTGTGGTTACAGTAGCATTAAACATTATTGAATCAACAGACTTTATTCCTAATAAGTAGAACAGTGGGTCAGCAGAGAGGAAATACTGACATATAAATCAGGATTGTACTCACAGTGAGTTTGGCCTGTTGGGTTTAATAACTTCTAAGTCAGGGTCACTGGAGTTCATGTTAGACTGAGGAGTGCTGTTGGAATGGAGGAAACTGTTGATGTTTGATGATGTGACTGATTCCAGGCTGGAGTTGATGATACTGTTCCTGTTCTCCTCTGGAAGAAAAAGAACAAAATAATGAACGATAGAGATACATGTACTAAAATTCATTAAGCTATTAAAAGAGGGGGGGAGGGAGGGAGGGAGAGAGGGAGAATGCATTTGTCATATTTTTTGTATGGAGAGAGGGTTTTTTGTACCAGTTAGCATCAGAAGATGATTCATATCCTATGCCCAAAAATTCTAATTCTGCAGTAAAGAGGTTCCATTACTGTTCATACCTCTATGGCTATTCAGCTAAAGCTCAGATTTATGCTCAAAATATTTTCTTCTTTTGTCTGCTTCAGGGGCTAATTTTTTGTCCCTTCTGACATGACAATGCCTCTTGATGTGGTGACAGGTGCATATCTGCATGCGAAATTATTAAGTATAATACAGAACTGACAGTAGTGAGCTCAGCATAATTCCACATGACTACTTCCCAGGGCTTTTGTTCAGCCGGAACTCCGTTCTGGCACGTCTCAGGTGGGGGCCATTGCCATTAGAAGAGAACAAGGGAGACATTTGTGGTGAGTTCCGGCACCAATTTTTCTAGTAAAATATCACTCCTGTTTCCTAGTACATTTTGAAAACCCAATAATATATTCTCATGCAGTGAAGAGGTTAAATATTTGTCTTCATAACCATAATGGAGAACAGGCATCAGACCTCTTTCTCTTAATAACTTTATTTGAGTTCTATTAATCTATTTGATCTGTTTTTAATTTCAATTTCTCGATAAGGGATTTGTAGTTGAATAACCAAGATTAAGATTTTCTATCACACAGTTGTTTATTTTTATGTTATTTTTTAAGATGGGAACTGTATGAATTTCTTATGTAAATGTTACCACAAATCTTAACTACAAATCTTAAAAACTGTCTTTTACCTCTACAATCACAAGCAATATCAGATCTGAAAGAACTACTATATGCTTTCCTCAACTGCCTCAGTGCCATTTTGATGCATTAAGTATCATACAAATAGAAAACAGCTATTCCTCAGGATTCCTTGCAACTCCAATGTTTCTTAGATTTCTTAGGTAATTCCTTCCTAAGATCATCCACATACCACAGAGAATCTCCAACAGAAAATGCTCTTGGCTTTCTGCTGCAAATCACAATTCTATGTTTAGGGCCATTATCATAATTTTTCTGGAGTTAATGCAGCTTTCTATGGCCTGTCACTTAAATGAAATTCACATTACAAGAAACAGGTGACTCCCAAGTAATGGGTATCTCTGCCATGAAAGCATGGGCTCTCTCTACAAAAATGTAACTATATGACTATGACATCCACGCTATCCTGTGAGAAGATTCTTCCAAGATGAGCGAGTACTTGATTCTACTGCACATTTGTTGTAGGACAGGCATTATCAGAGGGACCAGAGATCAGAGGGAGTTGCTGAGAGCTACTTACTCTGTCTACATATCAGCAGTTACATACCTGTTTCCAAGAACAACCCAAGAATGCTAACCAGGATTAACAAATTAACACATTCCTCCTACCACTGTATGAGCCTCTTCTTGCCTTAACTTACCACCCTGGGTTTGTTCTTAAACTCTCCCATTAGTGGCAAAATGATTAATTTCATGCTATCATATTAAGTGTTACTTCTGAAATTCATTGAAGATGCAAATACTGGCTGCTTTTCTGCCCTCTCAAGAGTAGTCTGATTTAAAGAGCTATGATGCCCAGACTTCTGGGACATCATAAAAGAGAGAGAAAGGGCGGGGGTGGGGTGGGAATAATGACCACTTCTGTAGGTTCTGTAGAAGGGTGTAAAACATCAGAAAATTATGCTGCTTAGGTGCCTGAAAGTTTATGTCTAGAACTTTTACTATTTCCAAAAAGGTGGTGGGTTTGGTACCAAAATAATATTTATTTTTCCCTTGATCCCAGCACAAAGATAATCTGTAGGAGTACTGTTAGTTGTCCCAAAAGTTTCAGAAACCTGACTGGTTTCAATTAGAAACTGGACATGTTATGTCACTGGCCCCACTCCTTCAGTAGAGATTCAACAGGCATCCTCACAGCCAATTTTCAAAGGTCTCTTGAAAACCTTTTTATGCTGACAAACCAATTCATATATTTAAACTTTTTCAATGAGAGACAACTGCCATGCTTATTTTATATTTTACAGTATTCTAGATTTTATTTCATTTGCATATTTTGTTGCATACTGCCTTGCTATCTTATATGAGAGAGTGGTCTATTTTTTTTTTTTTTAATAAATAGATATATAAATAAAGAACAACATCAGAGCATGCTTTCCATCCCCTTTCTTTGGTTGGGGTGGATGTATCTAGGAAGATTCTCTCCCACTGTACTTTTTCCAGCAAGCAGAGGAGTATTAACAGAGAGAAATGGAAGATAATGCTGTTACGTATCTTTGCTAGCTGCCTACAACAGTAAAACTCAGATGGGGTGCAGCAGTCCTCATAGTGTTAAAAAAAATCCTAACATTATCATTACTGTCAACTGCCTAAACCTGAAGGGACCTTGCAACTATGTTTACATGGAATTCCCCCCCCCCCAAAGTTAAAATTTTCTATATTGCTCCTCTGAAGTCTTGATACTGGCTTGGGGGGGGGGGGGGCTTTAAACACACACGCACGCACGCACAAAAAAGCCACTAATTATCTCAGACACATAGATCTGATTCTTGAGATTGGCCTCAATCAGCAACAGGAAAACATCTCATATACAGCTTGTATGCCTCCTCTAGGCCAAAGTGGACAGTCAAAGCACATTTTCATTTAATGTGCACAGTTTTTAAAATGCAAATAGCAGCTACTAAGAGGGCTGTTCATTATCAGCATGACTGCAGCAAGCAGGGAGCTGTATTTAACCTTTTCCTTTTCTGCTTCAGTCTTGACAAAAACACACACAAGCGAACCCACTCCTCCAAATCTCCTATTGGCATTGGGAAGAAGACCTTACCTGCCATTGGCACCATTTGGTAGCTGATATTTTTAAAAGGGCACATTAAGTGCAGACACATTTAATGCCATGTCTAGTTTTGCCCACTGAGTTCTTGTCCAGTCAAGTTGTGCTAAAGAATCAACTTCATGTGCATAAAGGCGCCCTCAGAGATTTCAGACCAAGACTGTATACCAGGGATGGGGAACTTACATCCCTCCAGAAGTTGTTGGACTCCAACAACCATGAAGCCCAGTCAGCATTGGCCAATGGTAGAAGCTGCAGTCCAACATCACCACCACACAGAAGGAAACATGTTCCTTAATCCTGGTGTACATCATTACCTCTGAAGAAGCTACAGCATATGCATGTGCCAGAGAGGCACAGCCAATTATGATGTCCTGCAGTATGTACACAGAGTAATAGGCACACAGAAATGCTTCACATGTGATGGTGCATGCAACGTAACACTTTTCATTATTAAGTCTCTCACTTATTTCCCAGCTTGTAAAATTCAGATTGCAGAAGACAAACAGAAAAGAGGAAGAGGCCTCTTCAATGAACACTACTGTCCATTATTTATTCAGTGAAAGATAGTTTAGATTAGAAGGACCACATAAGAGTTGCAATGAATGCCTGGAGATCAGCAAAGATTGGGTTGCACATGAAAACACAATGAACTGAACTGAGATTGCTTTGATAAAACAAAATCCGTACAAAACAACACAGAAAGTTTTAATTCTTCAAAGTTGAACAGAAAAGCCTGAGAATAGGGGAAATGTCTCTAAACACAAAGGAACAAGAGGGAGTCTCCCAATGGCAAAACCTTTTAATGGTGATTAAGTTTGACGTCTATTGTTTGCCTGGCTCTCCATGCATGCTTTTCTTTTTAACTCACAAAAACTGCCATCCAGGGAATGTAAATTATTTTGGCATCAAGTCTGCGCAGCTCTAATGGAAATTAGACAAAAGAGCTACTTACCTATGAGCAAAGCTGTTAACAAGGGTATCCTATCTACTGCTATTGACGAAAGGGGTGTTCATCTATGGGTAGGATTACATGACCATGGTCACAGACTGTGGGGGGGGGGACTGAATCTAGGGAGAATGGAGTGTAGTTACTGCTTTTATTTTGTGCTGAACAATATAGGGCTAGGAAAACAACAAAGACATTAGAAACTTGAAGCCTTACACTTACAGGTGTGTCTCCTTCTTACTGCTGTTGAGAACCAAGTCTCTTGACCACCCTGAGACAAAGCAATATAATATGACAGCACAACCAATTGCAGAGAGGATTAAGATACTTACGCTTTTCACTGGGCTGCACAGTATGGAAGAGAGTTAAGGGCCTCTCACTGCATGATGGTGGCTTGGAATCTGTACTCTTCTTTCGAGACAAAAGCAGCTGAGAATTTGATTGTGGTGTATCTGGAATGGTGTTGAATATCTATTGTGGTGGTGGTGTTTTAGGGGCGGGAAAAAAGAGAGTCAGGAATGCTGAAGTGTTCAGTTGCTCCCAAGCTTTGCAATAGAAGAGGGCAAGTATCATAGATTTAATGCCAATTCAACATGAAATAAAATGTGTGGCGGAGAGGAGCAGCTCTCAACAATGGCTGTAAAGATTAGTCTAAGAATTTTGATAGGAAAAAGGAAATAAGTATTTATTGCTTTAGTCACCGCTAACATTGCAAATGATGCCATCCCTGATTTGGATGAGCATCTAGAAATGTTATTAAATCGCTCAGAAATCATTTAAATTTTCTGATTACACAGACAGTTTAATGGCCTGCATACGAGATAACTTGGCAATCCACATCAGACTGTAATTCAACCAGATGTTCCAGGAAGCGCCTAGCTGCAATTTCTTTGCAGAAATCAATAACAGATTCAAACACTGCACACTGATCTTAAGATGCATGGATGCAAGTTCAGACTGAGGGCATGCATTGATTCATCAGAAATTTATTGAAGACAACTTGACAGGTTAATCAATGACCTCATT
Source organism: Podarcis tiliguerta (assembly GCF_965153285.1). Taxonomy (NCBI): domain Eukaryota; kingdom Metazoa; phylum Chordata; class Lepidosauria; order Squamata; family Lacertidae; genus Podarcis; species Podarcis tiliguerta. The sequence goes on along the minus strand of NC_139535.1, from coordinate 68,979,928 downwards.
GAACTGACACTATTCCAAAACACGCATCTTCTTCCTCTGTTAAGGCCACAGGATTATTATCAAAACACTTAAGTCAGAGCTTGGAAATTAACCAAAACCGTAGTTGCTGCACATTACTGAAAAGCAGGAGCCAATCCTTCTGAGGCTAGCACTTACTTGCCTTTTCCAGTAATCTATATCTAGATGCAGTGTTGCAGTGGGCTTAATGGCCTTAGCGTGTGCTCTCTTTTAAGCTTTGCCACCCTCAATCCTTCCCTTTCCCCATCTCTTAGGGGGCACTCACATTTCACTGCCTTATCTGGAACATAAGACGGTGCCTCATACCAAGTTAAATTGGTGGTCTGTCTAGATCAGTGTTATCAGCACTGGCTGACAGCTGCTCTCCAGGGTTTCAGGCAGCCCTGCCAGCCCTACCTGGAGATGCTGGGGACATTCTGCAAATTTCCCTGCCTTTAGGCAGGTCCACAACATACAGTACATTAAAAGCACATTCAACACACACTTAATTCAGATTATTTTCCTCAAAGTATATTACAGCAGATTAAGAGTGCTAAGAATTGTAGCTATGTAAGGAGGAAACTACAGTTCCCAGATCCTCTATACTTCAAATATGCTTTCCTCTTTTCCGCTTTCTCCCTCCCTGCTCAGCTGTAAACTTCTACTCTGGTCCTGGGGGGTAAAGGAGTGTCCTTTGCAATATCAGCAGCTATTACACTTTTTATCTTAGGCTTCTGTCACCCTTTCTCTGGATGTACTGGCTCCTAGGCACACAAATCTAGCCTGAGTTAGACGTGAGTATTAGTGTAATAATGATGATTTCCAAAGGCATCACTTTCCCGCTAAAGCAGAGTGAATGTCCAGCAGCATCTGAGGTTCCACATCTTGGTCTAAAGGCTCTAAAGGAGCATTAGGAGTAGGGCATTGCCTCAGTGAAAGGCTGTAAGATTCCCAAACATTTTATTACCTTTCCCTAATTCAGCTAGAACCCCTTCCCCAAAATCAGTAAAACAGTTCCATATGTGGAAAGGCTCATGGAGATGTGAATATTAAAGTTCTTGTCTCTTCCTGTAACTCTGTGGATAAGGACAGCTGGGAAATATGCATTAGATTAGAAAGCATTTGCAAACAATAAAAAAAAAGGAAGATGTACAAATTCAAACAAATTACCTTGTCATGGTTTTCAATTAAAATCTCAACCACAATATTTTGGAATTTGATGTCCATAATCGCAGCAACCGTTTCTTCTTGTGGCCGCATTAACGTTGGTCCAAAAACAACCCCCAGGTTTGCGACAGTCATTAGATTCTGTTTGTGGTTCTGAGCAACGCTGTAATGAAGCAAATAACGATTATATTAAATGGGCTATAAATAGTCTAGGCTAGCCCATTTCTCTAGGGTAAAAATCCTACCAAATATTTGTGTGCTATTTGGAAACCTGCAAAGCTCAGCAGTGTGGAACAGCACTGTGCAATCTATATACAAGTTTCTCAATAACCCTGCTGGTAAAAGATAAATGAGTTATTCTACCATTTTCTAGATACTGGAAGCGGAAGTGGTGCATACACTGATCGCAAAAAGTCTAGGGATGAGTAGACATCCTCAATCACTCGATATGTGTCTTTATTGTACATGCCCTACTCTGCATGCTTTCCAATTTAAGTGGGTGAATTGTTAGATTTTATTTCAGAATTCCTACACATAGTTCCATTTTTACCACGTAGCATTTTACACTTTCGTCTCAAATTCAACCCATAGTTAAGCTTGTGAGAATTCAGAATTATTTGGTATAAGCCTTTGCGTTCTAGAGGTTTACTTGTTAGATATATTGAGCAAAACAGCAAGCAAGGTGTGGCCAGAGAGTAGAATGTGCCATTGGTGACATTTCCATGCAAAATCCAAATGTGTAAGAACAGAGTGACCCATTCAGAGAAGCAGTTAGTGGTGAAAATACTTTTTCTAGCTGGGCTACACTGATCTACATTCAGAAAGGAACCCAGGATTCCAATTAAGTCCAAATTATACAGAATGAATTTGCTGGTAAATTCTAGATGGTGGTTTTACACTGGAGCAATAACAGCAGCACAGAGCATCTGCTGGTTTGCAGTGAAGATTGATGTCATACCTATATGGGAAAATGCACTGGAAAATGTTCTAGGATAAGGAGTCAGATCTGTGGGCTGATAACAGTATTATTTACTGTGCCCGGACATGGTTCTTCGGGGACATGATGTTGATTTAATGCATGTCTCTGACTCACCCAGGTCAGGGGTGAGACAGACAATTTCCTTTGATCTCACCAACAAAACATATCACAGTGAGAGAGACTATAACTCAAAATGAAAGCGTTATTCGGCTATGTACCTACTGGTCTCTGCAAACTGAAACCTCCAGTGAATGAAGAAATGACTCAGGTCCATTTTTTAAAAAACTGAAAGCTGTTTTAGTGATTGGGGAGGTAGTATAAAATTGTAGGTCAGAGAGGTAAAGAAGAGGTCAGTTCCAAAAGACACTCCAAGCAAATAAGGTAGGTATAGAAAGAGAGGCAGATAGCAGAGACTTGCAGCGCCAGGTAATCAGAGAAAGAACAACAGGGTTATTTTGTGAGGTGCACATAGGAGGAGATTTGTTACACACAGTCTGCTAACAAGAAGGAATTTATATAAGGAAGGGACAGACTAGCATTGTATTACAGAGAGGAGAAAATGAACAGTGGGGAATGCTGGTAAAAGCTACTTTGACCATAAGAAATCTATTCCAGACACAGATGCAACAATGGCTCAGCGCAGCTCCCAAGAGGAACAAGGAAAGACAATTCTCCACCAGCAAATATGCAGTGAACATATGACTTTAACACACTTTCCACGTGTGAATGTGCAATTTATTAGACAACAGCTTCCAGATACCTACAGCAGATCTGGATAGCATATACTGATGTTTATTATGAAGGTACTGATGAAGCTTCTCAGAACCAGACTTTTCTGCAAAATAGTTCTAGGTTCTCTCTCTCCCCCCCCCCCCCGGCACTCCTCTGCAAAACACAATTCCCTGCATACAGCAATCTAGAATATCAGGAGGGGATACATGTTAGGTTTCTACATGCACAGCAGTTTTTAATGTTGCAGTGTGGTGAGTTATGCAATGCCCCTATCTGCAACTTGGAAGTGCTACAGTCACATGGGATCAAGTGATATTTTTTAAAATATACCTTGTTCCCAGTCTTTCTTCCCCATGGTCCCACAATATGTCATCTAGACTGGGAACACCCTGTCAAGTTACACATGGACTTTGGCTTCTAAGACCAAGCTCTGATCTCTTAACTCCTTATGTCTGAGTAACGAAGTTCCAAAGACCTATCTTAACAGAGATTGCCAAAAGATTATGATGAACTACACTGTGCCCTGAATTACATTAACAGCTTTTGATCTACCAGAAAAATCACCGTCACATTTTTTATGTACTAAGCACATTGTAAAATGGAGGCTGCCAATGAACCCAGTTTTCATTGCTGTCACTCGCAGGGGCTCCAGACTTTGAGCTTTCATTTTTTTAAAAAGCCAGTCTCCAGCCCTGCTATAAAGTTATGCAGCGATTGCTAATAGAGGTGCTTGGACAGCGGGCAATAAGAATCCCTGGGGTCCTAAAGAGCTGCTGTTTCCCCTTCCCCTTTGGTGCACTTTTCCTGCTTCTGTCTTATTTTCTAGTAGTCTGTGGGATCTCCATAGCTTGCCTTTCCTTTTCCCCTAGCAACCAGGAGGCATCTTTTCTGTGGTGGTATCACAACTATTTTCTGATGTTGTGTTATGCCATGGCTCCTACAGCAACCATTTTGAGACTAGCTAAAAAGGCTGGCAACCCTAGTGATGTTAAATTCTCAAAAATATTCTCAAGAATATTCTAGACTAATGAGGTGTGTACATTAAAGCAGCTGTGTAGACGACACAGAATTTACAGTTTGTGGAGAATATTCTCCAAAGAATTTTCTAGCAGAGAATATTCTCCAGAGAATATTCTCACCTCACATCACTAGGCAACCCATTGTAAAATATTCCAGTTGTCTAGCACCTCCAACATTTTATCGAACTCATAAATCAGCAAAAGCTTTTTTTCCCCAGCCAGAACTCAGTTGCGGCACCTCTCAGGTGGGTGCCATTGCCATTATAAGAGAATAAGGGAGGCATTTGTGGTGAGTTCCGGCACCTCTTTTTCTAGAAAAATAGCACTGAGTAAAAGCCAAATTCATGCAATGTCAACAATGGCCCAGTTCATAGGTAAAGCTGAAATGTGCAAAGGAGCTGGTATTCAAAAGAAATAAATTGCACCCATTTCACTCCTCCCCCGGTCTCCCTACTGCCATGCTACCATGGTTCGGCTGGCTGTTAATGTTTGAATTTGGGCTTGTAATTATCGTCAACATCATCTTCCTCAAGCAAAACCCACGTGGTAAGCAAATGGCAAACCTTGCCTATAGCTTGTGGTTTGTCTGGAGTGAGACAAAACATGAGCCCAGATTGAAACTATGCTTCAGCTATGGGTAAAAGCAGGACTGTTGGAGCATCAAAGAAGCTATATTTTTTTCTGCTGAGTGGTGAGTTTAGCGTTTGCTGTCAACCAGGCCCACATGTCTATTCCATTTAGTAAAGGATGGAATTTTGTGTTGTTTTACCTTCATATACTGATATTAGATGTAATTCTCCTCCTGGCCAAAGCTTGATTGCAGTCTGAAGACCTACATTCTTTGTACATTCTGTTTACAAATGCTAGACAAAGATGTCTGCAATTTTTATTATTACTCAGCCAAAGTGTTTTGATTCTCTTCTTTAGCTGTATAATTTAATTATAAAGTATACTGGCACCTGCTTTTGTTGATTGAAAAGGAAGAAAAGCCACATTGGAAACAGCTTGTCAAGCCTCACAAATTTCTCAGTCATATAATGAAAGGTAACTGAAAGCTCCTTTGCTGTTCTACAAAAACATATATTAGTTTGGCCAGCACACATCATTGAGTAGTGTTGCTTAACAAGCATTCTGTATGTACTAAAATATTTAAAATAACCAAGGAGAATATGCAGAATCTCAGAAGTTGTGAATGCAGGCTGGTGGTGTACCAGAAACATCACTCTAAAACAAGGTAGTCCATCATGCAGCCTGTGGCTTGCATGTAGCCCTCAAGGCCTTTTTGGGCAGCCCTCAGCAACAATGTCCTTATATGCTTCCACACAGCTCCCATACCAACATGCCCTTTTCCCAGTTTGGTCCGGCTCTTACAAGCTCCTCAGCAGGCTGTGATCAGGGGCTCCAGTCCCATGTGACAATGCCCAGCACACATAGGGGAAGACTGTGTGAGAGGGAAGGCTAGTCACCAGGACTCCTGAGTAACAGTGAGCTCCCCTCTCCTTCTTTGCCTCTGATAGAGAGGAGGGGGGGGGGGGAGAACTGTCTTACACCACTAGTGCAGCCTGCCATGCAAGGGGCGGGGGAGAGAGAGGGAAGTGAGGGGAGACAGAAGTGAGAGGCGAGAGAAGGTGGGTGAGGTAAAAAGTGGAGGAGAAAGAGAGCATGAAATATGAATATAAAGTGAGATTAATAATAATAAAAAGGAATTGAGTGAGCCAAAAGACATGGAGGCAAAAACAAGTGAAGTGTGGGTGCTGAGGTAAAAAGCCAAGATGAGGAATGGGCTAAAACAGGGGACTGAGGGGAAATGGAGTTTGGCAAAGGTGTGAGGGGGGAGGCTGAGGTAGAGAAAAGTGTTTGAAAGATGCACAAGCATGTAAAAATGGGAGATGCTGAGGCAGGAGGTGCCAGATTGTCTCAAGCAGGGATGGGAAAGGTGTGAACCACTCAGATGTTGCGGACTCCTACTCTCATCGGCCCCAGTGAACAGGGCCAATAGTCAGGTATGATAGACTACAATTCCTAACAACACCTGGGAGTGTCACACAGGGGTGGCCTGCCCTGTTTCACAACCTGAAACAGGCAGGTGTCACATGCCCCCAAAGCCTTGATTACTGGCAAGATCTTGAGAGATCTCATGGGAGTTCCATGAGACCTTGCTGGAAGTTGCCAGTGCACAACCCCCGGTGGTGGCAGGGTGGCCTGTGGGGACACCGCCCCATAGGATTCCTCCACCCAAGGTGGCTGTTTCTGTCCGCCTCATGGGTGGTCCAGCTCTGGTGTCACAAGTTCGCCATCTCTGGTCTAAAGGTTCTACAGGTCAGCTTCCTTGTTGTGCGACTGAGGGCCAAGCTGCATGTTTCAGTCCCAACCAAGAAACTACAAAAAAAAATTTGGAAACATGTAGCACAGATTCTCTACATTATATTAGCAGATCCATTTGCTAATGTGGAAACTTTCAATGTGGGAGAGAATCTGTGCCATAACTGCTCAGAGGCAGTGCCACTGAAAGGAAAAGCCTAATACAGACAGTATCTGAAATAGTTCTTACCATTTTGTAAAGCATTTTGAGAGCACAAAACACGCTAGGTAACTCCATTAGGAACCTTGCAATGTTGTTTTTTGATGACAAGTGTAGGTTTCAAATCATGACACCCTCCAGAGATACCTAGAAAAACTTATATTCACAATTCATCCACTATTAGTCTAAAAACATGGGAAACCCTTTTCCAACTTCCCTTAATCTAGGAAATGGTTATCCATTGTACTATGAAGGATTTAGTCATCGCTGCCAGGGGAGCGGGAGGAAATCGCATGAAACAAGCAGCAGCTCTTGTTCTCTATTTCTGTAAAGGGCCACTCTCTTCATATCAATTGCAAACAATGTGGGCATATATAATTGCTTTGAGTCATTGTAACATCCTTGGCCCAGGAAAAGGACACTTGTATAAGAGGAGCAGATGTCTTTCAGAATACACTTTCTGGGAAAACAGATGAGAACATGACATGTACAAGTAAGAGTACAAAACAAATACTAGCATCTATTCTCGCCATTTTTGCAATACAGTATTTGATGTAAGGTGTTCCACTATTCCAAGGGAGAAAATAATTCAAGGGAGAAAGTTTCCAGAAAGCCAAAGAGGCAATTAAGAGTGGCTACTGCAAATCTGATGCAAACTTTGAAACCTAGTTATGTTATAAATGGCCACATTAAGAAATATGTATACTGAAATATCAATAGAAGATGCAGCTTTAGACATAAAACCCACCTTACATTTATATTCATTTCAGAAACCTTAATAAGGTATTTCTTTTCAAAGTTATTAACATGTTGTAATATATTTAAATATAAATCACCATAATGGTTATTCATTATTCAGCCACATTATTACAAATAATATTAAGGTAGGCACAGAATGAAATACAAAAATAGCTGCCGCAGCAGCAGACCCTTCCTTTCTGCCCTACACAGTACTGGAAAGTCAAGGCAAAGTGAAAAAGATTTTGTCATGTGACAATCCTCTTCCTTGACTTCCTTTCTTGAACTGCATACTGCATGCACACATGTGCCACAGGGAAAAAGCAACACCTGGACTGTATTCTCTTAGGAGGCTGCAAACAAAAATCATTTATGCTTGCTTAGTCCCACTAACTTCATCAGCCTAAGCCAGCTAAGTTGTAAAGTACAACCGCTTAGCTGACTGTAGACTGACCTACAACACAGGTAAAGGAGGAATCAAAATCTAGGTAGAAGACAGGAAAATGGAGGTTTTACAAGAAGATTCTCAGAAAAAATACAATGATTCAACAGACTCCACTAACTATGGGGTATTCCTGTAGTTCCCAGTCACACCCAGCCTGCTTTTAATAAGGGCAATGGCAAAAAACTGGACAAGATATTCTGTCATATCTTCTGCATGACATTCTGTAAAAAGGCCAAGATAACTATCAACATTGCAACATCAGATACACCATTCCTCAATGTCCTGGATTAATTATCTTGAAATTTATTATCATGGAATTATCTTCCATGAGTTAGGCAACCATGAGTTGGGGGGGGGGATCTTCTTTTCGAAAAATGTAGGTGTGAATATCTCCGTTTAAAAAAATAATGCAGGTGTGACAGTGATCCAAATTTAGCAGAACTAACATTAAGTGCAATTAATTTTCAGAGGCTTGCAAACTACGACATGGAAAGTCTATATATAATTATAAACCACAGAGCCTAATAGGCTGCTGTACACTCCAGCATAACAACATTGTGTACATATAATTCTATGATTCTATTACAGTAGTATTTTCAGGTACCAAAAAGAACCCTCGGTATTCTTAGGGAATGCAAATCAACCTGGACTTATTTCTTGCATTCTGAGCATCCTAGCCTCTTTTTTTAAAGTGTGTGTGTGTGTGTAGGAAGAGAGAGAGAGAGAGAGAGAGAGAGAGAGAAGTGAGCATATATGGAATGTGGTTTTATCATCCTCTCTGTATGTTCTAGTATCTATCCATTAGTATGTTCTAGTATCTATCCATTAGTATCCATTAGTGGAGGCAGGATTGCTAAACTGGATGGGCCATTCCTTTTTGGCCGACGAAAACAGTTTGCATAACCCAACAAGACCCTTTTTCACAAGTGCTAATAAAAATACAGTTGTTTACTGTAAATGTTGTAGTCCGAAGACTATTTTTCACTTTATACTTTGTATTTATATACAGGCATGTGATGTTGACAGAGCAATTTACCCAACTGTCAGGTGAGCAGCTTTCAAGGGAGTTGGTGATTATGAGATCAAAGTTCTTCCTTTAAAGCACATATAGGCAATTGCTGGAATTGGTGCCACCTGATTCGCAGGGCGCACATGCAAATATTGAATCAACTCCTTTAGAAAGAAATGGTTGCTCAAAAAATGTTTCCTAAAAGAGGGCATGTGATAAATTTTACATGGAGACATATTTTCAGTTGAAGAGGGATATCAGCCTGCATTCTGTTTATGTATCTATCATTTTTGTTTACTTTATTTATTAAATTTGTTTACTCCCCTTCATCCAAAGAGCACAGGGTGGTTCACAACATAAAGATACAAAATAAAAATACAAAATACATCCTCAAAGCTAACTAAATGAAGCTCATCCAACACAACAGGACTAGACTCACTCTAGTCACCCCTTGAGATTCAGCTGCTGTACTGAGATGCGAGCAATGTTATCCTCAAAATGCTATGCAAACAAGGCATAGTGAGCTACCATCGGTTCTGCCACTTCCTTCTTTGCTGCCTTCACTGCCTCTAGGTAGGCTCGATACCGAACCCTCACCAATGATTGATTGCATATGACCAGGGTTTTCCTTTATTCAAGTTTGAGCCGTCTCCCAGCTGGTTTCCTTACCCTAAACTGTGAAGTATACCAGACATATCCCATGTCTTTCCATTCAAAATCAACAGAAACCCTGAATTTAAAAACACACAAGTTAAACACAATTTAAAACTAGACAACTGGGGCAATAATAACAGCAACAAAAGCCGCTGTGCAATACCCCAACCCAAAAGTCTGTTCAGATGCCTCAGCTTTTGTAGCTGGAATAAGTCAGGGCCCCGCCCTCCTGGGCCAGGTGGAAAAGGACTGCAGATCAGGGAGCAGGTCCCCCAAGATTCACAGCCAATATATATAACATGCAAAAAGAAAATCACCCTTAACATTCTGTATGCAGCCACACATTTCGAGCTTTGGATACAAAGGGTACAGTGCAATAAGTATGCATTTTAGTTCATTAATGTCAATGGATGTTAGATCAGATTCATATGATAGTTTTCAGGTTATCAGAGAAGCTTGTCAGGCAGGTGCTTGCAGTTTTCCTCTTCAACCCTATCGGACGTAAGATATGTCATCATATTGTGAAGTTCTATCCAATGATGTGGAGCAAACACACACACAACATGATGTCATCACAATGCACGGCATGTACCTCTATCAGTTAAGAGAATGGTATTTTCACTGGCATCCCCATGCCACCTGTCATACATAGTGCTGGTTTAAATGACAGAGTTCAGCTCATAAATATACACTGCATTTTCACTCTAATTGCCTTTGCTTATATCCTACTCATTTCAATGGAAACTGTGTCCATGTACCTGGATACAGGGCTCCAGTAAATGTTTGCAGAGATAACTAGTTTAGATGTCATACTTTCTTCGGATGCTGTTACTTTTCAAAAACAGGAACCAGGCTTTCACTGTGCTTCTACATTTACTTCTGTTAAGGCTTATCTCTTTTTTTCCATACAGAGACTTAACTACATTTATTAACTTTTTGAGACTGTAACACAGTTATATTGGTTTTCCTTCTGACATAAATCACTGCAAGAACAAGCTGTGCACGAAACTCTTAAAGACCATCTCATTTCCAATAGCTTCCAGGAATGATAGATTTTTTTTAGTAGTGGGCTAGTAATTGCTGAAATAAGTACACTTGCTTTTAAACACACACACCAAATTTCTATACACGGTGGAAAACATTAAACGATTATGTGTACTTCAACGAGAAAAACATATTCTTGCAAACGTAAAACATGCTCAACTAACCATCTGGTATTCAGTTAAGAAATTCCTGGACTTGAGAAGCTACAGGTGGTGATATGAACACAGGAACACAGGAAGCAGCCTTCTATCAAGTCAAACCATTGGTCCATCTAACTCATGGTTATCTATAGTTGGTTGCATTGGCTCCCCAAGGTTTCAAGACAGGCGTCTCTTCCAGACCTACCTGGAGATGCCAGGGACTGAAGCCAACATCTTCTGCATATTTTGTATCCGGAAGATACTGGCTTCAATCCCTAGCATCTTCAGGTAGGGCTGGGAGAGAGCTCTGTCTAGAAACCTTGGGAGAGCCACTGCCACTCATTATAGACAAGCTTGTGCCACAGTAGAATATACGGGCACTTGGTGCTTAGATGTGTAAATAAAATATCAAGTACATTGAAGGAAAGAAGGAGTTAGGACAGACAAAAAAAGGACAAGGGCCAGTCCAAATCAGCATATGCTTAAAAACAGCTGGCCCATTGTAATGGGTTTACACAAGTGCTAGGTTGCACAAACCAATACTTAAAAGCAAGGGCAGTTCAACTATAGCTCCAATCAACATGACCAATGGTCAAGAAGATGTGAGTTATTTATTATTATTAATTTACAGCATTTATATTCTACCATTTACGCAAAAAAGGCTCTCTGCTGGATCTCTCAGCGGCCTTTGATACAATCGACCATAACATCCTTCTGGACCGTCTAGAGGGGCTGGGAGCTGGGGGCACTGTTATACAGTGGTTTCGCTCCTTCCTCCTGGGCCATGTTCAGAAAGTGGTGGTGGGGGATGAGTGTTCAGACCCCTGGGCCCTCACTTGTGGGGTGCCTCAGGGTTCCGTCCTCTCCCCCATGCTTTTTAACATCTATATGAAGCCACTGGGAGAGATCATCAGGGGGTTTGGACTGGGTGTCCATCAATATGCAGATGATACCCAGCTCTACCTCTCTTTCAAATCAGAACCAGTGAAGGCGGTGAAGGTCCTGTGTGAGTGCCTGGAGGCGGTTGGAGGATGGATGGCGGCTAATGGATTGAAGTTGAATCCTGACAAGACAGAAGTACTGTTTTTGGGGGACAGGAGGCGGGCTGGTGTGGAGGACTCCCTGGTCCTGAATAGGGTAACTGTGCCCCTGAAGGACCAGGTGCGCAGCCTGGGAGTCATTTTGGACTCACAGCTGTCCATGGAGGCACAGGTCAATTCTGTATCCAGGGCAGCTGTCTACCAACTCCACCTGGTACGCAGGCTGAGACCCTACCTGCCCGCGGACTGTCTCGCCAGAGTGGTGCATGCTTCGGTTATCTCCTGCTTGGACTACTGCAATGCGCTCTACGTGGGGCTACCTTTGAAGGTGACTCGGAAACTACAACTAATCCAGAATGCGGCAGCTAGACTGGTGACTGGGGGCGGCCGCCGAGACCACATAACACCGGTCTTGAAAGACCTACATTGGCTCCCAGTACGTTTCCGAGCACAATTCAAAGTGTTGGTGTTGACCTTTAAAGCCCTAAACGGCCTCGGCCCAGTATACCTGAAGGAGCGTCTCCACCCCCATCGTTCTGCCCGGACACTGAGGTCCAGCTCCGAGGGCCTCCTGGCGGTTCCCTCATTGCGAGAAGCAAAGCTACAGGGAACCAGGCAGAGGGCCTTCTCGGTAGTGGCGCCCGCCCTGTGGAACGCCCTCCCAGCAGATGTCAAAGCGATAAATAACTACCTGACATTTAGAAGACATCTTAAGGCAGCCCTGTTCAGGGAAGTTTTTAATCTGTGATATTTTACTGTATTTTTTGTTTCTATGGAAGCCGCCCAGAGTGGCTGGGGAAACCCAGCCAGATGGGCGGGGTACAAATAATAAATTAATATTATTATTATTATTATTATTATTATTATTATTATTATTATTATTACTATTATTATTATTATCTCAGAGCAGCTTACAAAAATAAGCTCCAGGACAATCCATGCCCCTGGGCTCACAATCTACAAAGGCATGACACACTGCAACATTTAGAGAGCACCAAGGTATGATACAGTTCATTTCATCATGAGGTCCTTCCTATGAACTTGGTTAGATTTCTTAAAATATGAACGGTGGTGTATAAATTTAATAAATAATTATAATAAAAAAGTATCCAACAGCAATTTAATGGAGGAATAGCATTGACAGGTGTGGACAGTGGCCTTGTTGGAGAAAGTGACCTGACAAAGGAGAATGAAGCAAAACCTAGCATTTTTCATGATTTTTGTTTGTTTGTTTTATCTCGCATATAGCACAGAGAGAATATGACTGGAATCCATGATCAACCCATGCATCTACTCGGCTGACTTACAAAGTCTTAATGGAAATCACTGAAAGAAAGTGACAAGAAATGGAAGTCCTTATAGTATATGACAGAAACCACCAAGAATGGATGGATACCAATTACATATGTATGTTCCTTATTTTTAATTTTTATTTTCATGTGCAATCTTTTGTTAACTTCTCATCATGTATATTATATCTTTTAAAAAGAGGGAAAATGCAATAAAGCAGTTGCTGTTTTAAAAAAGATTTCATAAAGTACCTCCCCATCCCTTCCCCCAACATTTCCTCTTCCTTGGCAGAAAGTCTTGATGTACAAACAATAGCCTTTTGAATTTTCATTAGCATTTGCCTGTTGCATAATGCTGGACAAACCAAAGAGAGTTCACTGAATGAAAATTGGTTCACAATGTATTTCCAGTGCTGTAGCTTTCTTCTTCGTTTTGTGGGGTGGGGTGCATTAGAATTAGAGAAATTGGTGTAAACTAGCTGTCCGTCCCCCCTCAATTCATTTAAACACAATCTGGTAATGCTTTGAATAAAATTAAGTAACTGGCTGAAGCAGCTTCAGATCATCAGAGCGAAAGGGGGGAAAGCAGAAATGAAACAAACCTTGTCCTGTTGGTTAACTGTTTCTTCTTGCTAATTTATAGGATTAATAGACACAAAAGGAATGAGCCACACAGCACAACATGTATCATCTCACTTGAAGGAACACACACAACTCTCTTTCTGTGAACTGTCCTGCAAGGATCCTTTTACTTTGTCCATGCTAAAAAGAATGTGATGCAGAAAACTCTTCCAGCAGAGATTCAGCAGGCCTCCTCATTTTTGACCCTCAGGCATACCTTGAAGATTTATTTATTTTTTATGTCAATGGGCCTATGCAGTTGTTCAACGTTTCCCAGTCATTTTATTGATAGTTTTGTATAGCTTTTAATGGGTTTTTAATGTTGCTGTACCCTTCCCTGATGTTTTGTGAAATATATAGAAATTTCTATAAACAGACATAAAAAACTTAGCCAACACCCTCTGCTTGGAGAAATAGAGAGATAAAGGTCCTGAAGCCTCTGCATCAACCCTCAACACACTGAAAACAGTGTTATCCATATTAAAGAATACAAAACAAATTAGCTCATATAATCCAAATTACTCCCATAAAGAAAGGTTACCAAGCTTTGGCAGCACATAAACAGCATTTCCGTGCGCTGCTCTGGTTCGCCAGAAGTGGCTTAGTCATGCTGGCCACATGACCCGGAAGCTGTACGCCGGCTCCCTTGGCCAGTAAAGTGAGATTAGCGCCGCAACCCCAGAGTCGTCCGTGACTGGACCTAATGGTCAGGGGTCCCTTTACCTTTTTAAACACATCTGAAAACCAGATAAACGGTTCTGAGTAACACACACATTGGCAGCCAATCACATTCTACAACTCACCCTATAGGCTACAATAGAATGCTTCTTTCAAGCCTAATTTTGAGGGAGGGGAACCCTGTGGGCACCAGGGAAGGCCTTTACACCATCATGTGCACCCATAGGCACTACGTTGACGACCCCTGCCAAACCCAAGGTAAAAATTGTGCGGCACATCAGAGCTTTTTGCACAGGATAAATTTAGTTGCTCAAACAAGCTACTACTTGAAGGGGGGAATCAATTAAACAAGACCTAGCAAGCTTTACAAATCACAGATCATTTGAGGCATCAAAGATTCCGATAAAAATATGATTACCAGCTTTAATGGAAAAACATTATGCAAAGGCATAAAGTCAAAACAGAGTACTCATCACACTCTATTTAAGTCATATTGTAATAATCACCAGGCCAACAGGGCACGATTAAAAGAAAAGAAAAGAAAAGAAGCAATCTATAAGAATCTTCTCAACAGTCAATCATTTAAATTATTATTAATTATAATTACTACTACATATTTCATTTGACCTCTTACCTTCCCTTCACTATGAGGTCTCAGTCTACAGCAATTTATATATAAAGTATTAAAAACAGTAAAAATAGATTACAATCAAACTAATAGGATGGGTTCAAAAATATATGTTTCAGGTGTTGGAAGCTAAGGTAAAGAGGTACACACACATACACACCAAACTTGTGAAGGCGGTAGAATTACAAAGAGGGTCCCGTCTGCAAATCTAAACACCCAAGAGGGTCTGTAGGGAAGTAGGTGGTGTTTCATATATTTAGGCCCAAGTTACTTTAGAATATAAATGGTAATGTGAGCACTTTGCATTCAGCCCAGAAAGAAAGCAGCAACAGCAACTGTTTTAAACAAGGGACTATGTTGGTTCTAAATGGAATCCCAGCAAGTAAACTAGAAGCTGCGTTTTCTGAATCATCTTCAAGGGCAGGCCTCTCCAGGGAAAAAGTAGCCTGCCATCCAGAATTATGGCTTTGTGGCTGCTTAGGCCATGAAGATGTCAGGTGATAGGTGGGCAAACTGGGCAGACTCACCTACCTGTCAAAATGGCTCTCTGGGGATAAGGGATGTCAGTGGGCCTGGTCCTGTTCCCCACCCTGATTTGGACTCTCCTCCATCACAGGCCTAAAATGGTTTCATATTGTTTAAATTATAATAGTGGTAAATAATAATGAAGTGACCTATTTTAATTCCAACCACCTGTGTCCAACACCTTTGCTCTCATAAATGGTCAATGGCTGCGCCAAGCTGGCTACACCAGTTCTTTCTACAAGAACACTGCCTATGAGTTTGAAAAGTTGTTTTCTTTGGTGTTATCTGACAAAGATTCAAGTAATTTACTAGATGCAACATGGAGGGGATTAGGGTGGGAGGGGGTGGCAGGTAATGCCAACAACGAATTAAAAACAGCAATAGGTACAAGCTGTCAAGATTCTTTGGGGAAAAAATTAATAGTTTAAGAAGTTATACCCCAGAAACTGTGCACCAGCCTTCACCATTCTGGTGCCCTCCAGAAATTTTGGACTGCAGCTTTCATAATCCCTAACCAGAGTAGGCAATAGGGATGATAGCAGTTGTAGTCCAAAACACCCAATGGCTTGGGGAAGGCGGCCTCAGACAACCCATGAAACAATAAGCATACAAAAATGCAAATACACTACAACAGGAGACAGAATGAAAAATGTAGGGTTTTGCAAGTGACAGTTATCAGAAGGAGGCAGTGTTAAATGTGAAGCAAACTAATCCTGTAAATAGCGTGTGTGTGTGTGTCTACATCTAAATCAAATTTTTGCTATGATGGTTTAACCAAATCAAAGTTTGCATGTGTGGCAACCTCCAGACAGCCTAAAGAAAGGCCCCAGCCCTCCAAAGTCTTAGAACAAAAATGAAGAAGCTTAAGAAAATAATGGTAGCTTGGACAGTTCACAAATGGAAACACGACAATAAATTCAGGGACTCTGAAGCATCTGCTCTTCAAACAGCAGTTACAGGTGGTTTCAGTTAAGCACAATCAAAACTAGGCAAGCAGATTGGTTGCACAAGCATTTTGGGTAATTGACAGTATGCTCTTTCAAGCATTGCCCTAGTTTAACTTTGAAGCAAAACAAACACCACAGAAACTCAGGGCAACTGAGAAAAACACTCAAAAAAGTGTCATACCTCCAACACAAAATCAGAAACCAAGGGATGATTAAATCTGAGGTAAAAGCCTTCACTTCCACAAATATTATTACATCAAATTATATTAACTGTCACTGTAGCCTTTCCCTTTAGTTCATACCATGCTTTATTTTATTATTTTATTTTTGTACTAATTATTTTTTTAAAACACCTTTATTGCTACCATCAATTATTTTTGTGGTTTGATATGGGCCGTGTTTACTCAGCTTCATGCTAAGGATATGCCCTTTAAAATAATCCCAAACTTCTCATTTATCAGATCCGGGTTGTTTTTTGTTTGTTTTTGTACCGCTGGACGTCAGCATTCTTAATCCAACACAGTGATGCCACGACTCTTCAGATACTGTCTTGCTTCAACAGCTATAGTCTGTGAGTAGACCTTGAAACCTATACCCTCAAAGACACTTATCTCATAAACAATCCTTTACTTTGGAGTTACTCAGCAACTTTGAACTCAGGTGCATACTTTGTTGTGGGCATACGGCTCAAGCTTGAATATTTTCAGAAGTGACCAAACTCTGAAGGGCTGGGGAGTGGATGAGCCTCTCCTTCAGACTCCACCAGGTGTTCAACTGATGGCACTTGGACTGAAGCACCAAGGAACCCACAGCAGAATCCCCTTGAAACAGCCCTGAGGAGGCTCCCTTACACCAACACTCAAGATCTCCAGGACTGCCGATGGGGGACCTGATGAGCTCTCTGATATCTTCAGTCAGTGTGTAGTCTGGGTGGTCTTCCACAGAATTTAGCACTCCTGGGGTTATTTCTTAATCACCATGAAATGATGACTACCCAGAACAACCAACTGTAGGGAATTGACCTAATTCCTAGTATTCTCCTCTTTCATTGCCACCTTTTATTCCCCTGTGCAGCACCCACGGATTGCTTATGGACTTATTCCAACCACCATTTAGCAATAACTTTTGGACATCCCAACCACCTACCATTTAGAAAAACCTTTCAAGGAATAAATTATATAAGTTGCAGGGTGTGCATAGGATAGTCATAGCTCTGCACTAATCCACAGAAGAAGGGAATTCCAGATCATGATTGGGCAAGGGAGATTCTTGTGTGGAGATTCTCTAGGCACTGGAATCTGAACATATTCTCAAAAACCCAAAATGCACAGTGTCAGGAGAGGGTGTGGCTGTTAGGTGAATTGGCATGATAGGGGAATACTAGTCCATCAGGCTCCCCTCACACATCCCCTGTGGGGCTTGTCTGAAGCCCTCTGTCCTGTTGTACACTCACTAAACTCAAGCTGCCCTTAGGCCTCAAGGTTAATATATCCTTATTACAGGCAACTCAAAATATGAGTGTGGGGCAAAGCTGCTCTTGCAGCTCACATTGTGGGGAAATATTTTCACTCAGTTGTGAATACTGCTCTTTGAAAAAGTTGTTTTCTGGCCAGAGGTACACATTTTTTCCACGCAAGGTCAAAGCACCCAATTTGCTTTTGGGAAGGTGGGGAAGGCAATGTTTATGTAGCAAAGCCCAGAGAATTAATGGGAAGCCTTTTTAAGACTTCAGAGTTCAGTGGAAATTCCCAGACAATATTGGATTCAAAGAGTTTCCTGGAAACACAAATTAGTCAAATAGCAACATAAACAGCCACCACAAGAGTGAAGGAAGTAGGGCCTCATCCAGAACCATGAGCCTAGTGGGAAAAATGGTGGAGACATGGGGCAAGCAGTAACACTGCAGAACATGGCGGACAGAGCTGAGGTAATTGCTTCTAACTTTGGAGTGGTCTTGGTTACTCCCAATAAGTCGTAGCAAAATCGCACCCCATGATCAGTCCAGTTGCTTGCTCTGCTTTCCAAAATCAAAAGGATGCCCTGCCAATAATACATTTGTGCTGATTGTCCATTAAGCAGCTGCCTTTGTGTGGAGCTGCAGAAAGACTATCTTCACTTTTTCAGGGGCTGTGAATCCAAAGGAAACACTGGATAGGAAGCAAGACTGCTTCTCTCAGGTCACAATGACCTTTTTTAAAATTAGAGTCATGTGGTTTATTTATTTTTTGTGCCAGTGGAAGGGTGGAGGGGAGAGGAAGTAGGGAGGGAGCAGGCTTGCTATCCAAACCAAGGCAAAGACAACAACCGAAAACAGAAGTAAATGCTATGACACAGTGCCATTGAGGGTTGTGTAACCTTCAATCTTGGCTGTAAATAACTAGCTATTGTTTTACAGAACCAGTAGGAACCATTTAGAACAAGAAGGAAACAACCTGCGCAAGAGATTAATTAAGAAATTGTTTGCTACAAATGTCTTTGTTTATAAAAGCACCATCCCATTTATATAGCGAAGGAAGTGTGCAAATATTTGAGTTACACAGAACTCTGCCAGAAGAGCTGCAGAAAATTTTGAAGAGAACGTTCTATATAAGGCAATGCATTTCACTAACCAACATATACCAGTGAATCATTATGCAAAGTTCTGAATCCCATAAAGCTCTTCTAGCAAAGCCCTTGAGTATATTCCCTTAGCTTCTGGGTGGGGTGGGGAATCTATTGGATTGAACAGATAGTTGAGAAGGTATTATTGCACCAAAACAGGAGCTGTGCCACACTGGATGAGAATGAATGGTGCTGGCCACAAATCCACATGTGTGTAGAGGATGGAGAGAGAGAGTGCTCACCCTACCCCTAAATCAGATGTTCAACATTATTAATTTTTGGCCTTGCAAGGAAAATAAACCAATAGCTTGGGTGAGACTGCTATAAAACAAGAGCTCTGCGTGTAAGGCGATAAGAAGCAGGATGAAGTAATGGCAACCCAAAAGCACATCCAAGAACCACTGGTGAACAGCAGCTGTACAAACTGTTTATTTAAAAACAACTGAAGACATTTTTTAAAGTGCCGTCACCATTTCAGAATAACCAAGGCCAAGCTAGAAACTAAAGATAACTATTTTGTTCCCTCAGTACAAACAATTATGCTGAATATTCTGCTGCCGCCCTCATATGCCTCTTAGAAGACGGTTACATTATTGTATATTTATTACTTCTCTGCCTCATCCTGTCTTACAATTATATTCAATATGTAGTGAAAACTGTTGTACTCAAGAGAATACAGTCAGAAAACCGAAGTGCCTATAAAATCATACTGACAAATTCAACAAGTGAATCAGGTGAGATGCAAAGACCAGCATAATTCCAAAAAATGAACATCTTCACAATCTGTAACTTTGATAATATAGGGTTATTTGCATAAGAATATTCACTTGAAAATATGGATTTAAATAATTATTTCCCACTATACAGCACCCTATGTATAATATGGCAAAACTTTTTTTTCCTTGAACCTCACTTATGTTACTTTAGAATTGCTGACTATCTCCTTTCTCTGCAATAATTCACAAGCAATTACCCAGATAACATATCATGGCTAGTCATGAAATTTAGACTGCAATCTCACTTACCTGGGACTAAGCTCCATTGAACTCAGTGTAATCCTATACTTGAATAGACATATATTGACTTATACTATTAATCCATTTACAGCTTTACTTGGACAAGTTTTGTTTCATGGACAGCAATACGTTGGCCCAGTCACTTCTTACTTTGCTAGGGGCTGGGGTATTGTTTAGGGGTTTTTGTTTGGCAGGGGTTGTTACTAGGGCTGGGTGATAGCAATATTTCAACATCACGGTGTATCACCAGCCAAACACCGTGCTTTGGCGATATACAGCGATGTGGGAAAAAACAAGATGATTTTGCCTCTGCCCGAAAGGCACCGGATGAAACTGCCCCAACTCTCATCTCGTGGGCTGTGACAATGCAGCTTGTTTGTGCTGCTCAGCTGGGGAGAAGGATCATCCTTCCCCCCAACTGAGACAGCATCGGGGATCCTTTAACTGTTCAATGCAGGGAGTGGCAACCGTACCCCCCTCAACTGAGCAGTTTCACAGAGCCCCTGCCCCATCGCTGGCTTGCAGAGCCAGCACCGGGCTGGGGGCTCCTTTAACTGCTCAGCTGAGGCAAGGGCAGCTGCACACTCCTCAGTTGAGCAGTTTAAAGATGCAGAGGGAAGAACAAGCTATATCGTCTTATTAGGGCAGAGTGGGATGGCGGTTTCACTCAGTGATATATTGCTGGTGAAACTGCTGCCACTCCTGAGTCCCTCTGCTAACAGCGCCCACTGAAGGAAGGAACTCTTGACTCCCTCCAGCAGACATTGCTAGCAGAGGGACTCAGGAGCGCCGACATCGTGGTATGCTCATCATATCACCCAGGCCTAGTTGTTGTTATTATTTTTGGTATCTTTGTTATGTATCTTATGAGTTGTGTCAAAATTGTTCAATTTGGTTGTGTACTTTTTGATATTTTGTTTATTGTTTATGACTACTTTTTATGTTTGTTGTGTAATTTTTACATGTTGTAAGCCACGAGCATAGTTTCAACTTTGGAAAGATGATAGATAGATAGATAGATAGATAGATAGATAGATAGATAGATAGGAGACAGACAGACAGATATAGATAGATAGAATCTTGTGTAAACAGGGGCATAATAAATAAATAATAATAATAATAATAATAATAATAATAATAATAATATCTTTAAAGATACTCGGAATAAATTGTGTACACTCATTTTTTTAAAGTATGTTTTTCTCTAGGCTCATTTATTTTGTTGTTTCACAGTATATCAAATTCTTCTTTAAAAGATAATCAAGCTCTATTATATGAGTCCATTTCATGCCAAAAGACAATGGGTTTTTAAAAAGCTCTACCAGAAGAAGAAAATTGTATTCATACCAGTCAATACTACCCCCACACATGCTGGTCATGAAACATTCCAGAGCTCCTACCTCAAGTACCCAAGGCTAAACTCTTGCCATCAGTCCAACACCACAGTGACCTACTTTGCAAAGCAGAAGTGCTTCTATTCAATAAACAAATATTTCTGGCCTTCAAGATGTGAAATTCCTACATTCACTTTATAGTGAAGCAATTTGTCCACACTGCAAGTCATGTAACAGCCATAAAATATGAAGGGGAGGCCAACTTTGTCTATGAAGAACAGGTTCAAGGTGCAGCCAGTTTAAAAAACAATCAAGAATTTCCATTTTGGAAACTCCCTATACAAACCTTATTCTCCAGAATATATCTTGAAATAAAATTGTCTTAGAATGGTTTCATAAAA
Source organism: Podarcis tiliguerta (assembly GCF_965153285.1). NCBI lineage: Eukaryota > Metazoa > Chordata > Lepidosauria > Squamata > Lacertidae > Podarcis > Podarcis tiliguerta. The sequence continues at coordinate 68,958,403 of NC_139535.1, read as the reverse complement.
TGGCAAGCCCAGGGTCACAAGACATGACCTAGATGTTGCTGGGCAAGATTACAGAGAAGGAACAACTAAGCCACATTCATAAAGTCATGACGTCATTCTTTGTGGCCTTTCTTGGCAATGTTTGGGCTATCTCTAGTGCCTTTTGGTAGTCTCCCATAATGCCAGGTGTTCCAACTGCTTCCATCCTCCTCCACAGCATAGTAAAGGTAAAGGTACCCCTGCCCGTATGGGCCAGTCTTGCCAGACTCTAGGATTGTGCGCTCATCTCACTCTATAGGCCGGGAGCCAGCGCTGTCCGCAGACACTTCCGGGTCACGTGGCCAGCGTGACGACGCTGCTCCGGCAAACCGGCACCAGAGCAGCACACGGAAACGCCGTTTACCTTCCCGCTAGTAAGCGGTCCCTATTTATCTACCGGGGGATTCTTTCGAACTGCTAGGTTGGCAGGCACTGGGACCGAACAACGGGAGCGCACCCCGCCGCCGGGATTCGAACCGCCGACCATGCGATCGGCAAGTCCTAAAACCTCAGCACCACCTGCGTCCCTCCTCCACAGCATAAACCAGAGCCAATTCAGTGCAGTGGTGTAGAGTGTTGAACTGGACCTGGGAGACTAGGGTTCAAATCCTCACTCAGCCGTCAAGCTCCCTGGCTGACCTTGGACCAGTCACAGTCTCTCCGCTTAAACTATCTCACAGGGGTGTTGTGAGGATAAAAATGGGGAGGAGGAAAATCTTGTATACCCCTCCCAGCTCCTTCGAAGAAAGGTGGCATGGAAATGTAATACACGAACCCCACAAAATGGTAATAAATGAGCAGGAATAAATATTTTTCTGATTTTTAAAGCGTATTATATTCAATAAAATGCTTTGACTCTGATTAAACTCAATCTCTCAATACAAGCTATAGAGGGATTGAAACAGGAACAACAGGTACTTCACCTAGGTGAAGGCTGACAGAGGCCTTTAATGTGATAATTGTTCAAAATTGTGTGGGTTAATATCTGTGCCAGCTTCATATCTGGTCTCCTTGGAGAGCTACATCAAACATCACCCCTTCCTGTCCAATCACAACGAATGTTAAATACACACCTCATACTATATTATCCTTCTCTCCTATTGACAAAAGAACTCACACTGCCATACACAAATATAGAGACTCATACCTTCCCTTGCAAAGTCTATATCTGGAATTTATTGAGGGATAGTGAAGAGAGACATTTTGTTCATCCTAAATTACCAGTACTTTATTTCAAAATTTCCCCAGAGGTGGGATTATGTTTGTTGACACCAAACAACAACAAAACACAGTCACCGTGTTTTGAACACTGAATAATTTCAAAGTTGCCCTTCAAAACAGATGGATAAGCAAACTCTACAAAAACTTTCTAGATATTTATGACAGCTAGGGCATCAACTTGGCCAGATCTATACAGTCCATTGGAGGGAACTATCATAATAAGTATCCTACATTTTATCTTTCCTGTGTTCACTACTCACATGTGCACACAAATTCTATCTTACACACACATCAGAATGCATGAATCTGAATTTGTATGAATCCGTGACGTCTATTATGAGGAAATGTCTTTATAATAATATTTTAAAATATTCTAGTATTCTGCTTTAATAGCCTGACCGATAAACTAATTCCAGGAAAACTTGAAATGAAGGTAAATAATGGCATGGAAACACTCCATGAAATGAGGACAGCCAATATGCTATCTAGCCTTTCAAATTAAAGGTGTTGCTTGGCTAAGTTGCCATGCAGAGGCGCCTAAAGGAATTATTCTGTCAGCACAAACACATTAAAGCATTCTTTGTCATATTATCTTTATACACCTGTGGTTCCACCTCTTCCCCTTCCTTCACGGCCCTTCTGAAAACTCACTGATCCATTGATTTGCAAAGCTCAATCCCCAACAAGCATCAAGAACCTGTGACAATATTTCACCACATTTTACTGCACTGCCCTCATTTTTTCCTCCTTCCATTGCTTTGCCATTGCCTGTTCCACAGTAGGATCTCCTTGGTAGAAGGGACTTGTGTACACCACATATAAAACTGTGTAAGCATCACAAGCACTGATGGTGGGGTATAAATAACAAACATCACCACTTTTTTATGTGCAACAGTACAAAGCCCTTCTGCTCTCTCAAACAAATGAGACAGATACCATTCGTCCCACTTGACTTGCAGAGAACCATGGTAGCATGTGATTAATCCAAGGGAACTCGGCAAATCTATAGCTATGCAGGGATCTGAACACAGCAATTTTGGGATGCTTTTAAGCTTTGCCAAAATGCAGTGGCAGGGGAGCATTCAGTGAACATTTCCACTCCCCATGATGTCCCACACTGTTCCATTGATACTAAAAACCTATTTGTGAAAGAGAAAAACTTCTCGCAGGGAAATGGATATTAGAGGGAAATGATATGCATCTCTTTTTGGTGAGGCAACTAAATTGATGCTTCCTTGTCCCAATCTAGCTAAGGAGATGCCATCTATTCAGACCGTTACTTTCAACTCACCAAGCTTGTCATCCATTCAGATTCTGCCCGAACTAGTCATGCATTAAGTGCACATACCCAAAACTAGTTTGGAGCAAACATCTGCTGCACAGTACTAGCAAGCAAAAAATACTGCCAGAAACATGATAGGAAGTGTCAGCCTGGTTACCTGAGTTACAGGCAGCTGTCTTCTTCTTCCCCAGCCCCCCACCCACACATTCAAAGTAGGCACTTGCTCTCAGCAATAATGTCAAGCATCTAAAAAAGATGACATTATGACCATGTGGCCAATCACTTTCACCCAGTGATCCCTGATTAACTGGATCGCAAAGTGAACAAGCCTTTTCAAGAAAATGACAATGAAGCTGAAGTTGAAGCAAGGAAAGACCATGGACAAACAGGTGTGGAAAAAATATTCAAAATAGTAGGAGGAGGGAGACTCTTTCACTTCCCCACAAATGGCAAGATTTACATGAATAACTGAACCTCACAGTGCAAAACTACATTTGACCACGTGTTAGGCCTAGAGAACCCTATCTGTAAAGTTAAATTCTTTTCTTAATAAGATTTCATGTTTCTTCTTAAACTGCTTATTAATGGCGCGTATGGTAAAAGAGAACACATCTTGAAGCAGTCGCCCTCTCTCACTCCTCCTTTTCCAAGTGTAACAAAAATCTTCTCTCGCTTTTGAACTTTCTTTTTTCAAATGAACTCATCATCACAACATTCCAGAAAAAGGTTTGGCTGCTAGAATTATCTGGAATTCCATATTCTTTTAGGGAAAGCTTTCAATTTTTTTTATTTTTTTTATTTTACTAAGATCCAAACCAGCTTTCTGGTTTTAAAAGCCATGCTCTTCATTGCATGAACACATAGTCAAAACAGCATCTGGACTCTGTCTTCTTAAAGCACATTTCAAAGTTTGTTTGTTTTCCCTGTTTTATATTGCTATCTGTGTGCTGTTCCAGAAAGGTATTTATAGCCTAACTCATTCCAGCATTTTCCAAAGCCCTCTATGTTATTCCTGTACACATATTCCTCTGATACAGAGAGGAGGATGGCAAGTCGCAGCCTACTAACTCTTGTAACTGACACATAAAGCTGCTTAGTCATTCCAGATGTTTTTCCCTTCAAATGCTAAGCAAAGGAGTGTTTTGGCAGTTGGAGCAGGGGGAAGTAATTTGAATGAGTCATGTAGCTCTGTTTTGCCACTATAACCCACATGTCTACCATCGCCATAGCAGAGACGAATTTTCATGACTGTAAAAACAGATGACGAAAATGAAGGTGGATTAAAAGGTAGAAAGTGGAACAGCACTGTGCAGTGAGAGCTTTTATTAACAGTAGAATTTGCTGAGTAAATGCAACAAATTAAATTCCCTTTCAGACCATTGCTAACACTCCTATGGCATCTATTATGACTACAAAAGTCAAGTTTATTAACAAATGCATAAGCTCAAATTGCAATGAAATGTTATGCAAGGGTTAATTGAAAGCAGCATTATGAAACTGTCCACATGTTTCCTAACATTTTGTTTTGAGTTTGTCATTTTAAAAAATAGGTTTTGGAATATGCTTAGATTATTGCACTAAATTATAATTTTGCCTAAAATGTGCACATGATAAGCAAATTAGTTATGTTAGGAGAGCATAAATGCATCTCTGGCATATGGGTGGGGGGCTAAAACCAGCCACAGAAGAGGGGGAGCATTTGGATCAGGACTGTGACACAGGTTTTAAATCACATGCACATATGTACAGAGAAACAGAGAGAAAAAGAGAAATTTTCCAATAGATGGTCCCCCCCCCCCAGTGCTTCACAATCTGGGTAAACTGCAGAGGGGACAACAAAAATGCACAGTGTGGGAACGCCCCCCTCCCCCAGTGGCCAATAGCAGCTTTTAGGGATGGTCTGCACTGGAAAACTGACAGAGGAGGGAAGGGCTGGTGTCTGGTGTCTGTTCTAGTTTGACCCTCTGAAAGAACAAGAAAGAGAGCTCCTCATCAGGACCAGCCACTTTTTCTTTTTCTAAAGATCTGCCAGAGGAGGTATGTCAAATATATGTATCACATAAAAAGTCACGTAAACAAACTGCCCTTTGCAACTGCATTACAACTGGGGCAGAGCAGCTATATCTTGGATTTTCCACACTGAACAAGAGTACAGTTCCATGTATATTTTCACTCCCTGTTTCAATCTTGTTCCCAAATCTCTAACTTACGTTTCTTGCAAGAGCAACATGTTCCAAAACAGGGAACAGATCCTTGACCTCATGTGCCCTAGTCACAAACCAACCACCCAATACCACAAATATGCAGTGCAGAGATTGTGAAAAGACTGGGCAGGTATCAGCTGGGGATTCTTTAGATTAGGGGTGTCCAATTTTGGTATTAAGGGAGGCAGTTTATTCTCCAGTGAGTGGGCCAGGAGACAGAAGTATATCCTTCATGGAGGGTCATGCTTTAATAAAATCAATGACACATACTCATAGTTATGGAGCACATGCATCTAAGGCATGACTAAAAGCTCTGCTAAGGCTGCTGATTGGTCACCTCTGCTTTTGATGCACAGAACCCTGTTCCAAAGCATGGCTTTAAACAAGATGCATGGGGGCAGAAGAGCTATCCATATTACTGAACAGCCTTCACCAACCTGCCACCCTCCAGATGTTTTGGACTACAATTTTCATCAGCCCCATACAGCATGACCATAGTCGAAAATATTTGGAGGTTGGCAAAGGGTGTCTTAGATGGTTATTCCATTTTTCCACTTTGAAGGCTGTAGAGAAGCAGCCAACAGTTTATTAAAGCCAATGCACTTACTTTGCCAAGTGATTCATGAGCAAATGAAGCATCTGCCTATTTTTCTCAGGGAGCCTGTGTACTAAGGTATGGATCTCCGAGGTTCGAGATTCTTGATTCTCCAGTTCTGCAACATGATAACATATTTCTCAGAATAGATCTGATGCATCAACAAACAACTTTACAATACAACTCTAAATTCCCGGATTTCCTTTAATTATATTTTTATAGCATGCACTATAAATAGAAAGATATATGCAGAGCTGGTTTAACGATTACAATACAACAATGCATGCAGAACACTTTCAACGTTCAAAATGCTAGGTACAATTATCATTCATTCTGTCAGGCTGCAGCAGAGGAACACATGCAGAGCCACTCCATCAGTGCAACTGAGAGACCAGTAACTTCTGATACCTCCTTTCTTTGAACTTTCCTAAACCCCAGCTGGTCAACTAGGAACTTGCAACTAGGAACATGTATCTTGCTTATTTCCTCCTCTCTCCCAATCCATTCTCCTTTTGTGCTGTGTATTTTAAAACAGAATGCCTGAGGGCAGGGACTGTCTTTTTTTAGTAATCTGTAAGCTGCTTTAGGAACATTTTTTTTTTAGCAGAAAAGGTGAATTAAAAAATACATTGAAATAAATTAATATCTCTATAACCTTGTACTATTAATACCGCTATAACCAACTCCCAAACCTCCTGCATAGATCTTTGTTCCCCATAAAAGAGGTGGGGAGCTTTTGAGCATAACAAGGTGCTGAAGGAAGTCCTTTTTTCAGCCTGAAAACATGTACAAAAGCCTCAAGTTCACTCACAGCTGCATGCAGATTTCTGCAGACCACTCAGCATTGTGTGGAAAAGCTGTCTGCTTAGAAGCCAACTGTAAAGGGCTCTGTGCTGCCGTGAATGAGTGTGGGCCTTCCCACAAATGCTTTCAGGAGTAAAGAAACACCTGTCAACCATCTTGTTATGTTAAAGGAGTAATCTCTCTCTCTCTCTCTCTCTCTCTCTCACACACACACACACACACACACACACACACCTGCCAAGGCTTTTGAAATGAAATTGACCTACACTGGCTCCCAGTAAGTTTCCGAGCTCAATTCAAAGTGTTGGTGCTGACCTTTAAAGCCCTAAATCGCCTTGGTGCTGTATACCTGAAGGAGCGTATCCACTCCCATTGTTCAGCCCAGACACTGAGGTCCAGCTCTGAAGGCCTTCTGGTGGTTCCCTCACTGCAAGAAGTGAGGTTACAGGGAACCAGGCAGAGGGCCTTCTCAGTAGTGGCACTTGCCCTGTGGGGCACCCTTCCATCAGATGTCATGGAGATAAGTAACTATACAACATTTAGAAGACATCTAAAGACAGCCCTGTATAAAGAAGTTTTTTTAAAGTTTAATGTTTTATTATGTTTTTATATGTGTGGGAAGTCACCCAGAGTGGCTGTTGCATCCAAGTCAGATGGGCAGGGTACAAATAACAACATCATCATCATTAATTTTTTAATTGACACTTTTCACCCACTACCTGCCCTTCTCAAAGTGATCTTTGCCTTGCCGCAGCACTGTTGCCACAGTCTGCCACAGCAGCACTCTAATTACAGGGACTCTTATTATCTGGCTAGGTGGACCACTAGGAATTTGGAATATAGAGTTATTCTAGATCTCCATGCATCTGTTCCCAGATTTATGCACCACCCATGTGCACCACCACAGTCCATTTCTACAAGTGTCTTTGTCACAACAGCCAAGTGACTAGTGGACAGTGGACAGAGTGTTGGACTTGGGAGACTTGGCTGCAGATCCCTGCTCAGCCATAAAGCTGTGGGGTAGCTTCTCCCACTTAGCCTAACCTACTTTACTGGGTTGTTGAGACAGTGACCTAGGAGGGCCCCATGCAGAAGCAATAATAATACTATGTACTCTCCAACTACTATGTAACCCACATACATGACTTAACCTACATTCTCCTCCCACTTGCCATTCTCATGAGAACAGCTGGATAAGCATGAGGATTATTTTAAAAACCTGGTGCTTGAATGAAATCAGTTCACTGCCCATTCAAGACAGGGACAGGGTGGTTTTCAGCAGTCTCAGTAAGTCTTAATGCAACATTCAAATTCTACTCTTTGGTCTGAAATACATGACATCAAACTTCAATGAAAAAGCTAGACTGTCTTCCAGGGTGACTGAGTCATGACACCACCCTGAAATTAAATGGAGGCGTTATCCCTATTGTGACACTCGGCTCCCAGACTGAAATGATTTGATCAGAGAACTAAATTCCATGGAGAAACTCCACGAGCATAGAGGGCTCCCTGCGGCAGGCACTTGTATTCTGGTGCTTGGCTTATTGCTAGAGCCTGGCAACAAGAATCCAATGAAGGTGTGGCAGGGCTAGTAAGATCATCCTGCCTCCCTGGCTCTCTCACACATGTAATTCTAATTATGTGGAGGAACCGAATAAGTCTACTCTCCCCAACAGGTACTAGAATCATGGAAAGCGGCACAAATCCAAGTGGCCATGCAAGTGCTTCCAGAAAGTTCTGGCACATTTTTATTGAAGCAAGCTCATGGCAGGCATGCTCTCTTGCACCACAGTACTATTCTTATCCGCAAATCTTACTTTACAAGCTGATGTGCCTCCCCTCAAAAAAAGTTTTGTCTCCTTCAAGAGGTTCTGACAAAAGACTTACTTGCTGCTTTGATGAAGCTTCTTTGAAACTGATACATCATGAGCGGTCCAGGGAGCATTCTAGGATATGGAGTGGAACATAGACAAATCACAGCAACAGAACACAAAACAGAATGGCTTGATATGCAGTTGGGAGCATGCCATCACCGTAAATTCATTCTTAATCATTTATTGATTATTCAATTATTTGATTTCTATACCACTTAATATATTTTTTAAAATCTCTAAGCGGTGTACAGAATTGAAGCAACACAGACAACTTTAACAAAATTTTACAATAATACAGAGTTACATAAATACAAAGATACTAATATATATAAATCAATATCAATTCATTATTTTTTCTGACACAACTTCCCTCTCAACCTCCAGGTTCTCACTTAGGGTCCAACAAACTCTCAGCTCACCCACAAAAGTATAAAACTGAGTTCCTGGAAGCAGTGGACATCACCCTAGTCTCTCACTCTAGACTTCCATTTTATGGACAGGTCTAAGGTGGGTGGTGCTTCTTCAGGCTGCCCACAACTGAGTCCCATTCAGCAGCACTCTCCACACCCAGTTCTAGGTGCAGCAAGTTTGTTGAGTTTCCCAGGAGGATCCTGTCTGTCCCTCCTCTTTCTCCAGCTGCTTTTATAATCAATACAACTGAACATTGTCAGCTGTATTCAAAAATAAAAATAATAAATAGGGAGGGGGAGGGGGGAAGGATTTTATTCCTTTCTCTCCTAAAACCAAGCAACACTTCAGCATTAACAGATTGGGCATCATGCCATAATTAAGATATTTTAATACACACACTGCAAATACTTCAAAATGCAGTAAAAATACAATAACCCCAAAGGCAATGTGATTATCTTTGTCCATTTTGATACTTAAAGCTTTGGTTGGTCAGCTACAGACAAGACAAGCATGAAGCAGACCAACATTGAAGAACTGGGAGCAGACAGGATCAGATGTGTAACTAGCAGTGAAAGGGCATTTTTAGAGGTGGTGATCCAAGTACTGAATAGCCCTCCCAGTGAGGTTCACATGCCCCCAACACTATGATCCTCCACTTATGGGTGTTTTAATCACCCAGACCTTTTAAACAATATAAATCTCACAATCTGAGCCTCTCCTGATGGGAGAGAGGGGATGATGAGGTCCGAATACCTCTGCAGAGTCTGGAAATCTTCTCTGCCCTTCTCTCCTAAAGTTCAGTAACACCTTCAGTTAGGAATACACAGTGCTTGCTACCAACAAACGAATGGCTCTGTGTGGATTAGGATCTAATCCTGCACTGTGGATAGATAACAGCAGCTCTAGAAAGACCTATCAAAATATATAGCGTTGGAAAGAAAGATAGATAGAAACCGGTGCTGAGATTGGATATCCCTCATCATGCTTGTGGTTTATGACCTGCTGCCAAATAAATTCTCACATTATCTTTATTGCCGCATGATTAATAGTAATGAATTTCATTTGTTTTGAGAAAGTGCCAAAGGAAATAGTGTATGTCTGGCATAATGTCGCCCTCCGCAGCTCCCTGAATTTCCTGGACAGGAGCGCCACTAAATGACATTAGCCACTCCTGTTTCATCGGCAAGCCAAGTTTTAGAGCAATGCTATTCATATATTTTAAAATATAGCCACATGGAGAACTCAATGCTGAAATGTCAAGTGAGGTTTACATCTGCTAGGAAACACTGAAAATAAGATGGGTCAGGGTTATTTTCCGACAGTGAAACGTCATAGTATGCTCTGGAATAGCACGGTCAGAAATGCAGAGTGCCTTTAGTGACTGGGTAAATCGTGGCAGAGTCTGTCAAGACTTACAGAGATGTACCACAATGAGCTTCTGCAACATATTCTATACAAGATTCTCCATAGTAATGATTAAGTGTTAAAGTACTTCTTTTAGCAGGTAGCACCAAAAGACATGTGAACTGGTTAATGCCAATGCTACCTGAGTGAGTAAGGTGTGCAGGGCCAGATCAGGGATAGCTGCAAAAGGGCTGCTTAACTTTTCTCTTGTCCGCAGTTCCTGCCTCAAGTGTCCTCTCCAAAAGAAACAATATTTTCCCTGTTGCCAGGCTTCTTCTGGTATTTTAGCATGGATGGTTGAGAATAAACTATTAATGAGACAGCCCACAGCATTTGTAGGGCAGAATTGGGTGGTTGGGGAAATGTTTGGGGAAAGGCTGCAGCAGAAGGCCTTGGGTTTGATCGCTGGCATCTCCATGCAGGTTTGTCAGAAACCCTGGTATGGATGTGTGGAAGCCACCAGAAAACTACCACACTCACCTTAAGTATGTTTTCAGTGCACTGGTGATTGTTTTAATCTCCCACTCAGCACAGATGTCATCTTCTGTTTCGGCGGTTTTGGGATCTAAGGAGAGAGAAATGGAAAGGTAGGAAAAACAACAACATTCATTATCCACCATAGACTTAACCTGATTTTCTGCACTGCCCACACAGTCTTCCTGCTGCAACTTCACAATAGGATAGTGATGCTCTGCTGCCCCTAGGAGCAAACAGATGCAATTGAAAGGACGTCAATGGTTACCATGCAAAGTCTTTGCAGGATGAGAGGCAGGGGTGGACTGATTTGTTTGTTTCCTCATTTGTCTGGGCATTGTGCATGAAAGATACTGGGCAAGAGGGGATCATGAATCTCTTCTTGAAGAGGCTGATAAAACCACAGTATGTCATTGCCAAACGAGCAAAATCGCCACTATATGGCATCAATGGTTTGCAGACACTCAGCAAGAAGGGGAAGTGTTGCCATCAGTTCGAGGATGAGAATCACATAAATGTAGAGTTGGAAGGCACCCCAGAGGTCATCTAGTCCAACCCCTGAAATGCTGGAATCTCAATAAGCAGTTCCCCATCCAATTTGAAACCATACCGGACCCTGCTAACTTTGCAAATGTGCTAGCAGTTTTATTGCTGCACCAGAAAAGCAAGAGCAACATCGTTTTGGGTGTGCAACATGCATATAAGTTATATGTGCCACACATACAAATTAAGGGCTTGTAACACAGAGATAATAAATCACATAAGTGGAATCAGACAGTCACTTTTGTGAAAATCCTACTGCCCTACCTCTCAATAAATAGGATGCAGTGCAATACCGAATTGTATAGTACTTGTGGGATATTGTGATATATGGGTAAACAAAGAAAATCCTGACCAGTGCCTTGGTCCTTGGAATAGTGAGGTTTACGCCATGAAAATCCATATCTGATACACCAGCCTTCCCTAGCATGCTGCCCCAAACCCCAGTGTTGGTGGACTACAACTCTCATCATCCCAGACCACTGGCCATGATAACTGGGGCTCAAAGGATTTAGAGTTCAAAAACATATGGAGGGCACCAAACTAGGGAAGGCTGAATACAACCAGCATATGCACAGATATAGAAAGGGTTGTGTGGTTACAGGTTACAGGGACTACACATGATTCAAGATTTTTTAGAACTCATTTTAGGCAGACAATGCATTTAAGCCATATTGTGGTCTAATGAAAACACTTACCAGGCAATAAAGGGGCATGCATATAAATAACTGTTGAGTAGCGTAGATGTGGATACAGATTTTGGTTAAAATGACTGCCCATTGCTGCTGGAAGCAAATCAAGCACTGTGCTTGGGGGATTACACTGCAGTAGTAGCAAAGAGTGCTCATCATGCCTCCGGCTTGATGGTCTAGCAGCCCCCACTGGCAGGGAATCCCTGGGAGCTGAGAGTGTGAAATACAAGCTCACTCTCCACATATGCCCTGCCTGTCATAACGGCAGGCCTTTTTTTCTACTAATAATTATAGGTAGTGTGGCTGCACTGTGTCGACTTATGTGAAACAGCTTGTGGGTGACTCACTTCTGGCAGACTGGCATGTGTACTTGTATGCTTGCCCAGGGCAGAAACCACGCTAGACTCATCCTTGCAAAAATAAAAAACAAAGATAGACATACACACACTCTCTATAGCCACTAAATCCAGCAGCTACATTTTGTTTGGATTGCAAAGGAGAAAATGAAGTTCTCACACAGTGCCGTATAATGGGACTTTGGCACAGCAGTGTGTCAGCAAATTATCCGCTGAGCTGCTTGACCCGGTAGACCTTAAGCTCACAACTTCAGAAACCTTTCGCCAGATAAGCACTCGTGCCAGACTGACATTTGCTGCTAGAAGGCAAGGAAATTCTGCTCATGAGGTTCCCACTGGCTTGCAAAACAGAAACATCTGCAAAGAGCCTCAGGAGACCTGCTAAGTAGCGTTCAAGAGCAAGGAGGATTGAGGCCAAATGACTTTATCTTGGCCAGCCATGATGAAGTATACGCAAAGGAAGGAGAGAAATCATACATTTTAGTGGTGAATGGGCTTAAGAGGATAGTGGTAAGTGAATGCAGAGAGCTAAATACTTACCTAAATAAATTCAGCTAGCCTGTTTCAACTTATTGCACAACACACTTTAAAAAGCCGGAATGGGCTGGGCAGCTGTTGGCTTCTAGATGTCTAATTTAACTTTATTTTTCTCCTCCTTGCCTTTCGATGCCCTTGAATTGTGTGGTGTTCTTTCTTTTTGCCAGTTTATATCCTTGGAGCCTGTCCGTGGCTTCTTTATTTTTAAAGTTCTTCTCCACTCCAAAGTCAGGTTAGCTCTTCCAACCATGAATGTGGAAAAGTTTGGGGGCAATGCCAAATCTCAGTTAAAAGTGCCAAAATTTCAGAGAAATCTAATTTCATAAGCTCCAGACAGCTTCAAGGAAGTGTTGTGAACTAGAGGAGCCAAAACAGGGGAAGCTCTCAAAGGCTTGCCATTTTGCCCGTAAGTCAGCTTTTCAGATTCACAAAACAGCCATATACAAGTAGAGGGAGAGAAAGAGAAATTACTCAAAACTGCTGGAAAACACAACTGTTTGTGTGTGTTTAAACCTATCCATTTAAAATAGATTTCTTCTTCTCGCTCCCAGTCTCAGGGAATCTCCTAAACAATCTCGTTTTCAGCACAGCCTGCCAGTCACCACACCTCAGAACAGATCTTCCGAACAGGCTGAGCACTTGGCTATTCTCATTCTCAAGCATTTCGGAAAACAAATAAAACCTGAAGTCATTGGGTGGATAGAAACTTAGTAAGAATTTCCTTATCCATGCTGGCTTCCATTGCCAACACAAACACTCATGCCATCACACAAATATATTGATTACGGAACAAATCAGTGCTTTGAGTGGGTAAACAAATATTAAGGCCAAAACTAGCATTATTTACGTGGTGTTTAATGGCACACACAAAAAATCACAGAATCCTGTTTTAAAACAGGATTTCAAACCAACAAGAAATATACTTGGTCCAAGAAATTCATTTCACACTTTGTGCAATGTAATATAAAAATGGGAATGCAAGTTTCTGATTCAGTATCAGTTTATCTATTAGATAAGGAATTACAAAAGATCCCGAGCCTTGAAGCTACATACTAGAATTCACAGCCGTTGCATTATTTTATCTCTACCCTTTTTCTACACTCACCCTCTCCTCCAATCACTGTATGTTCTGAACCCAAACACCTCCTGGGTGGGTTACTATCCCTTTCTGCCTTGCCCTTCTCAGTAATACATGTAACCCAAAGCTGTCTTAAATCAGCAATTTGTCCATTGTGCCCAGTATGTTCTACTCTGATGGCAGTGGCTCTCCAGGGACAAAGGCAGAGAAGGTCTTTTGCATCACCTGCTAACTCTCAATTGGAGTTACTAGGGATGGAACCTGGTACCTTCTACATGCAAAGCATGTGCTCTACCACCGAGCAATAGTCCTTACTCTCAGTGAAAGCACACTGAAGTCTTCCGATCTTCTCTTTTGGCCCCAGTGTTTTGCTGGGGAGCAGGGAAGAGGTAAGGTGCAAATCTATGTTGTGTTCCAAACATATGTGTGGGCTAGTCACTTGCGTCCACATATTAGCTCAGCTCAGGTGTTGAATAAGCCTCACAAGCCAATGTTTAGCACCATGCTGTGGCTCTCAATTGAGTTATCTGTGTGTTATAGTTGTAACCACACATGCACCATCTTTAGGGAGTAGTTAGATTATTGGCTTGGGTAGGAGAGGCATAGGTTAAACTCCCCATGCAGTTATAAAGCTACGGATTGAATTCCCTTCTCTTCTCCGCCTCGCAAATGTGCATTCATTCTATTTTTTATTTTATTTTTGAAATGCTGTTCAGTTTCTCTTGCACATGCACTTCCCCTTGGTTCTTCTCTTTTGGACTCATGCCTAAACCTCTATTTTCTATCTATCTGATTTTCTTAAATAAAAATTCTCACCTCTCTTGCCTGATTTAGATGCTAAATCTGGACACAGGGACTATCTATATGACTTTGGCACAGTACTTTCTACACTGCCACAGCAGCTCAGCCAATTGAAGGCAAAGACTTCATTGCCATAAGTACCCATTACTGTTAAAGCACCAATGTTGCCAAAGTTCTGTAAGCTCAGGCGCAGAAATGAACTTCAAAGGCTTGATTATGTTGGTCTCAAAGGCGAAAAGAAATTTAATAGCCCTTGCATATTTCTCCATCTGCAATTAAAATCAACCTGGAGAAGACTTCCTGGCTTACCTATTTTGAAAGGCTGTGACTGAAAAAACTACAGCTGGAGGGCAATAAAATCCGCTCCATCCCAGGGTATTCCTTTTACCCCAAGGGTCCTCTACAGGAGGTGGGTTCTTGCTCCCCAGCTGTGATTTTCAGAGTATAGCCTAAGAAGCAGCCCCTGTGCAAAAGAAATTAGAGTATTATCTGCATCCATTTGCACAGGAGCATGCATTTTGAGGCTGCATCCACAAAAAATGATGCTGGGAGACAGGAGTCATTTTTCCAGCCTCAGATGGGCTTGGAACTCATCTGAGTTAAGCAAACAGTCATTGGATTCCCTCCACCAAGTTTCCAAAACTAAAGGCCGTATCTCCTGTGGGGCAGCGCCAAGAGCCAGTCAACAGATTGCCCCCCCCCCCACAACCCAGTTTTATTTTTAAGCTCTTATGAGGACCAAGTACAAATGTTCTTGAACCAGCCACCATGAAAGAACAGGCATTCAGAGGTTCCATTAAAGTAGTTAGGAAAGAGTGGACAAACTACTGCAGAACCAAACCTTTGACCAAATCACAGAGACCTAAGTCTTTCAAATGAGCATGCATATTTTCCCTGATGATCCCCTCCTAGCTGTGCTGTGGTGAATGGCCACTTTCCAGCACTTCCCTTCAGGCAGGAGAGAAACAGAAATGCCGCTTGGTCTAACTGGCACAAACACAGCCATAGCTTACAAATGTCTGCATAGCTGCAGCATGGAATAGCTTGAGTTTCCCTTTGAGGTTAACCTGAATAAGAAGCAATGATGGAGATCAATGGTGCACATTCACATGCATTAACCAATATTCTCACATTTCCTTATTGTCCCTTTGATCAATTTCACATGGGTAATTTAAAGCACTTTTTAGTCATACTGGAATACATGTGTGAAAGACAGAAACAAAAGGCTTTAATGCCCCCCCCCTTCTCTCTCTCTCTTTGTGTCCATGCAGAGAAGTGGATTTCCAATTACATACAGGCTTTCAGTGGTTGTATCATTGTGAGCAGCTTGATTTAAAGTTCATTTTCAGTCATCCACTTGCCTTTCCACCTCGTAGTACATATTTCAGAATATCTTTTTCTCCCCCCCCCCCACTTCTCTCCTCTCCTCTCCTCTCCTCTCCTCTCACGTATATATGAGCATGCCTCTTTACAGAGTTTGCTCTTCCCTTAATGGACATGTCTCTTTGGTCACCATTAACAAGGATCATATTATTACATTTTTCAAAAAATGTGCTACAAGATAGGGTTTGGGGACTGAAAAGAAACACTGCTAGTTCAGGAAATAGCGCATAGCAGCAGAAATCACTATGATCCCTTGGTATTTGCTTCATTTTCTCCTCCAAACACTGACCACATAAAAGGAGAATGTATATACAGTGGTACCTCAGTGATACCTTAGAAACGCTTCAGGTTACAGACTCCGCTAACCCAGAAATAGTACCTCGGGTTAAGAACTTTGCTTCAGGATGAGAACAGAAATCGTGCTGCGGCAGCAGGAGGCCCCATTAGCTAAAGTAGTGCTTCAGGTTAAGAACAGTTTCAGGTTAAGAACGGACCTCCAGAACGAATTAAGTACTTAACCCAAGGTACCACTGTAAGTTGTGGGCTCTGGACCACAGACCACAGCAGTTTAAAGGCTGTTCACTGTCTGGCACCAGGCTATATGGCAGTGCTGCTGCCAGGTTTTTGGTCCACACCATCCTTGATGAGCACCTTGACTGCTCATGTCCACCATTTGCCATGTCAGAGAGGAAACCTATGAATTTGAAGACAGTCACTTCACTAAGCAGGAGAACCACCAGAAGTGGCACTTAAAAGCAACGGAACAAAAACAGGTCTGGCTTCACAAACACTTCTAACAAGCTGCTATATACACCATATAGCAACAACCTTAATTTGTGCAGTCAGATAGGCTCTGGAAATGGCCATAACTCCCTGTTACTCATAAGGAGATCATGCTTTCACAGATCTGCAGCATTCATGCTATATTTTTAACTGCCCAAAATATATTGCATGATGAGTCCCCTGGTTCCCTACCACTTCATACAACTGGAGAAAGTGGAAAGCATAGAGAAAACTATATTCTGAGAAAGCCTGGTGTGCCTGCTTCCCTGCTCATGCTACTGCCCTTCATTCTTACTCTTAACTCCCTGCATTCAACCTTGCTTCTCCTAAACAAAAAACTGAACCTTCACAAAACACATTTTCTAAGCCACCTATTACGCTTCTCAGAAGGTACCAGCCATCCTAATGTTGTGGTTTCTTGGCTCACTAGTGGTTTATGGATTCTGATACAGAATGCTGGCTTAACCATGATGGAGGTGAAGACTGCTTAAAGCTGACCACAGAACACAATAAAATGTCTTCCGCGTGTGCTAAGCTAAAAACAAGAGTTGTCTTTGTCCAGAGTAAAACTAACACTTGGTTTTAAAAAAGGGGACACATTCATTGCCTTTATTCCTAAGCAAGACACACTTATCTAAATATCTAAATAGTTGAAGAGCTGGACTTTCTAATTTAATTCATTATGTGGCTGGTAATGCAATTTTACATGTCAACTCAAAAGTCCTTGAGTTCAGTGGGATTTACTACCATGTAAGTGTGCACAGAATTTCAGCTTAAAACTTCTAAGCTACTGAAAGTCCATGGGAGGCTTTCCATAAGACTGTGTTCTGTTCTGCGGCACGTTAACAGTCCTCATTCCATGGCAACACAACTGAAGGAACAGGTTCTTACGAGAATGAGCAGGATTATGACTCACTCCACATACTAAACAACTGTCCTTCAAGCATACACCTGGTGAAGATGGTTGTAGAAAGCATTGCTTTTGTTTAGTTCCTAGTAAAAATTTACAGACTAGACACTGCACAAGGAAAGTCTCACAGGGAATAATAATTCTGCGTTTTGCAGCAGGGAAGCTGACACCAACTTTCAAAATCGCACAGGATATCTGCTGCAAGCCCTCTCACAGCTGCTGCTCATGCAACACTATCCACAGAGGGCTCCAGGTTCAAGCCACATCAACTGTATAGTGCTTCCTGCTTAATACAGAAACGTCACTCCATAAACTCTTATGGCACTGTCACTTTCAATATTAGCCGTAGTTTGCTGAAACCTGATCCAGCTGCCATTTAAATTATATGTGAACCTGTCACACTAACCACATCTGTTTCTAAATATAGGCCTGAAGTTGTGAATAAAAATCTGTCTCATTTGCTCCCAGATTCTGATGTGAACAGTGGGAAAACTTGAAGAGAAGGTGGGAGTGAAGGGTCTCCATTCTGAAGATGCTGCTTATGCAAAACTTTGTTCACTGAATGGAACACATAGACAATTGGGTAGCCACTTTCCAGACCCCATAGTAATTATAGCACAGGTACACTGAAATGCAATACTGAACACAGGAAGCTGCTTTATTGCATGTCAGATCACTGGGCCAGTCTAGTCCAGTGTTATCTACTCCACAGAAAGGCAAACCTCAGGCTTGTGGGATCTACTTTGTTGGGTTGTAGGTTTTTTTTACCAGAGCTCCAACTCTACTGGTTAGAACCAGGTGCAAAATATTGGTGGTGGTGTAGCAGGAGAAGGAGTCAGATGCAAAATGGCAGTTTTGGCATTATAGCCAATTGGCGATTTACTACAAGCCATCCAGAGATCTATCAATTTACCTTCTAGCCACTCCTGATCAACTCTGAGTAGCAACTCCCTAGTGTCTCTTTTGTTCATGCTACTCATGTGACAATATCTTCCCACATCCATGTAATGACCCATTCCTGCCACTTCTGGCTCTTCAACATCTCCAGGGTCCTTTTTCTTCTCTCTAAATCGGGGTAGGCAACCTAAGGCTCATGGGGTCAGATGCAGCCCAATAACCATCTCAATCCGGCCCGCAGACGGTCCGGGAATCATCATGTTTTTACATGAGTAGAATGTGTCCTTTTATTTAAAATGCATCTCTGGGTTATTTGTGGGGCCTGCCTGGTGTTTTTACATGAGTAGAATGTGTGCTTTTATCTAAAATGCATCTCTGGGTTACTTGTGGGGCACAGCAATTTGTTCATTATTTTTTTCAAAACACAGTCCGACCTACAACATGGTCTGAGGGACGGTGGACCGGCCCACGGTTGAAAAAGGTTGCTGACCCCTGCTCTAAATGTACCCAATGCTAAAAACCATTGTCCATCATCTCAGACTCTTGCAAGGCCACTGAAACCTTCTATTTTCTATTTTCACATTTCCCACTCATCAGCAGATTCATGAGCCTCTGCTAAAGCAATCAGTATAATTTCCTAAATATCTGTATAGGATGTTGACACTGTCCATCAACTGAAGTTCTGAACCTTGCAACCTCTGATTTTTCCCCAGTGTAAAAGGAAGAACAATTATTTTGTGTCAAGTTATTGTGAAGTGACAGGCCAGTACTTTTTCTATTTCTCACTTTTAAAGCTTCTCTACTGACTGTATCTCCACCTACATCTTCCTTTATTTCCTCCTCTTGCCTTCTTCTCAGTTAAGGTTATCTGTTGTCAGCCTACTCTGCCTCCATCCTTGATGCTTTGCTATATATCTCGAACTCCTTATCTCCATCATTCCTTCTCAATACCTCCTTTGCAAAGCTTTTCTTCTCTGGACCTCCACAATCAACATTACCTAAAATAGTCAGTAAGCCTTCAGTTTTAAAGAGCCATTGGTCATAACAAATATACAGGCATAATCCAGTTGAGAGCTACATTTTAGCATAGGTGATTCTCAGCACACTGAACCCCATTTCGGATGATAAAATTTTGTCTGATGTGCTGGGCTGCTAGAGCAAACATATTAACCTTATATGGCCGAACCTAGGCAGGTCCAAATCAGTACTTGGATGGGTGACCACCTGGGAACCACATTTATGCTGCTTTGGGTCCCAGGGTAGAAGAAAAGCAGGATATAAATGTAAGAATTTTGCTAGATTTTTGTAAGGCTTGAAATAGAAGTGGGGGTTTCAATACAAACAACACAATACAGCAATACACAACACAAACACAGGTAAGCACAAGATGTGGAAGGAAACATGGAAAAGGAAATACTAAATCCAGAAGCCTGAGAACATGCATAGTTCTCAATTCAGGAATAAATACTAAAAGGGATCCAAAGGTTTGATTTGGGTGGGGAGGCAGAGAGATATGTAAACTTAAGCAGAAACTGTAATGATTCTTTACAAGTTAAAGATTTACATTATTTCTATGACTGAAAATTCCACTCCAGGGAGGGTTTCACACAATACTAAAAAAAACATATCACCATTTCTTTTCACAGCAGATGGTCTCAGTTCCTCATTAAAAGCATCTACCATCACACTTGGTGTCAAAGAAAAATAGCAAACTGCTTTCTTCAAAATGTACTTACCCATTAAAATACTCAATAGCTTTTGAACTCTGGAGTTGACACCAACCACTCTATAGAGTCCTTGCTCATGGATCCCTAAGAGGGAGAACATGTTTTATTTAAATTAGTAAAATGGTAAAAATAAATTAAATGTTTATTTTAAAATAAAGTATCTCCAATAGTAACATGAATTAAATTGCCCTCACAGCTCCACAATCACTTTCAAGGCTGCTTATTGGGGGAGGGGGATAGTTCATGGGGTTCCCCACCCCTTTAATGTATAGGTTTTCTACACAGGGTAGAAGTTCTGCATACCAGCAGAGTGTTTCAAGAAGAATTTTGTCTCTCATATCAGTCAGCAGCAGGAGAATGTGAAGAATGGGACACGTCCCATCAAGTTAAAATCTAATGGGGGTGAGGCGTGATCTCTTGCACCCACAATCGTATAAGGGACATCTCAACTTTTTTAATAGGCACAAGTTTGGTTACATAGCTGAATAATAAAGATTCAGAGAATAGGTATTTCCTATTTAACATATTCATTTAATCAAGACCAATGCTGTTAAGACAATTTTTGTTAAACACATCGGATACCTGTGTTACTACCTCGGTCTCAAATATGAATGTGGTCTTCTAGTAATATGTTATTTAAATTATGGATCAACAAGTCTTTTTAAAACCTATAGAAGATTATGAATAAAAACAAATCTGGGAGCAGCAGATCAGAAAACTTAACAAAGATGCATGTATATAAGTAGATTCTGGATCCTAGCAAGATACAAACAATCATGAAAATGTGTATGTAAAATAGGCAACTGTCAAAACTGAGCAAGCTAAGGATGGAGAAAGGCGACTTCTTTATACAAGTGCTAGAAAGGCTGATATTTGGGAACAGGACTTTAAACTATGAAGAAGAATATCTGGTGGTCCCCATTACCTCTTGTTTCAACAGCATGAATGCATTTCTTGACAATACTGAAGCCCATAATATCCAACTGGGCAGCTGAAATGAGAGAAAACAACTAAGAATATACAAGGTCATAAAATGGAAATAAAATACCAATGTTCTCAATAAAATATAAAGTCAGGTTTAAAGTGGATCTTAACACTTCACCAACATGTTCTTTTAAAATCTGGAAAAGGTAAAGGATCAGTCAAATGTTTCTGTTGTGCTTGCAACCAAAAAGTTCCTTCTCGACACCTGTAAGATTATGGGGCTGTTTCCAATATGCATGTTGATCACTTATAGACAGCAATATTAGGTAATCACTAGCACACATGAACATCAAATACCACTTGCAGAACTTTCATATCATCTCATACCACCTAAAACATTATGATATGCTGTATAACTGTGTGACAAAATATCAAGTGGAATTTGCACTTCAGGAAATTTGTTTCCCAGAGTCCGATACTTTCAGGCCCATCGTTAACACTGGTATTAAGTAACCAGATACTAAAAAAAGACTCAAAAAAGACATAAATGATTCTCATGTAGCCCAGTAACCATGCTTCATAATAAGTAAAGCATATAGTAGGACATGGAAAACACAAGCAGACATTGTATTCAGGAGAGAAGCAAAAGGGGGATCTGGGTGGGAAAGTTTGCATTAAATCATAGTTAAACATTAACATGTTGTGCTGACCAGGCCAGTGATTATGGATGGTTCTACAAACTAGACTGGCTCCTTCAAGAAATTCCCATGTATCCCATGCTGTGTAAACATATTGAGGCTATTTACTTCCCTGTAAGGACACCAGATACACAGCTGGAGCTCTCTCTCTGTCATTTTCAAAACAAAAATTCCCACAGCTGATAAACAAACCACTTTTAGAACTGTAGCTGGTCTTTAGGAACAGTTGGAATACACGGTAGAAAGACAACAGACAATCTTCTGTATTACTTTCATTTATATAATTAATATATGTTGTTTAGGAAGTTTTTTCTTTTCATTATTACTACAATGAGAATTGGTTGTTCTCTGTCTCTCTCCACCCTCCCAAATAAATCAGTGTTTAAATTATTTAGGGGATTTTTAAGTGTATTTTTGTTGTTCCTTTTATGTTGAATTTTATTGTATGGCTTCGGGCACCAGTCCCATTGGCAGACCAACTCTTGTGTTACAAGGATTTCTGCAAACAAGACAAGAAGGCTGACTGCATCAACCCCGCCACGGTGGAATCCCTTGCAGATGAAAGGAGGGCCTGGAGACAGATTTTTCCAGGGTGACGGAAGCCGACAGAAGCTTGGGGTGGGGGAATAAAAATGAACAAATCCAGAATTAGCAGCCAGTGACTAACAAGGGAGATCACAATGGTATGTCTTTCCGAAGGTAAGCACATTTCATATTATGTGCCAAATTACTGGTAAACAAAGGCTGCTCAAATCATAACAGGCAAGACAAAGCATGGTCTGTCAGGACCCCGGACAGATCACTGTGGCAGGTGCTGGATGGCTTTACTAAAGAAGAGGAGCTGTTGTCTCAGCAGCATGCTGAGGCCTTTCAAGCCTAGCTGGTCTTTTTCCTAAAACGTAATTACCTAATCCTAGACCACTAGTGGTCCATCTAACTCAGTGCTGTCAACACTGACTGGCAATGTCTCTCCAAAATGAATTTCAAGTAGACAGGGTCTCCAGTCATACCTGGTGATGAAGGTGATTGAACAAGAGATCTTCCACATGAAAAGTATGTGCACTACCACTGAGGGACAGCCCTAAATATTAGGGAAGTGATATGACAATACATTTGCTGCATGCCAAGGACGTGATAAAACCTCTTCAACCATGTATGCCTTCCCCCTTAGGGTCCAATTATATTATGTGGGAGAGGTACAGTCTTTGGCAACTAAGACAAAGTCTCATCATCATAGGTAGTATAGAACTCTGCATGGGGATGCTGAGGAGAAATGAGTAACTTTGACTGAAATCACTGGCATGCCATGTTAATGAGCTTCTAGAGGCATCTGGCTGGTTGCTGTTCCAGTCCAGAAGGATCCCTAGTATAAGCCAATGAAGAATAGGAACTCCTTTCACTCTTATGCATTCACAAGCAGGACCAGTCCGCCTGTTAGCCACACCAAGACCTCTGTGTCAGGCAGCAGATTTGAATATCTTCTCTAGGCCTGCCTGCTTGATGCCATTTATTATTCTAGGAGTGCTGTTACTCCTTACTGTTGCGGTAAAGTAGTCAGTGGCACTCCTACTAGGCTCTCTGGTAGCAGCGGATCACCCAGGATTTGCTAAGAGGCATCTCAGGTGAGGTGGCCCCGTAGATTACTTGCACCACTGCTGCTCTGCCATAGCAAATAGAGCTTACATTTTAATAGTAGTAAACTGTCTAACGAGTACTTGCTACCACCTCACCCTGAATATCTCACTCTGGAAGAACCCTACATTCACTAGGACCTTTTGTCAGAGCAAGGCACTGCTGCGACAGCCTTGGAGAGCCTCAGCGTTCAATTGCTACTAAGGCAACAGCAAAAGCAACAATAAAAGGGGAGTGAGAATGCCAGTGTTTGAGAGCAGTGAATGGAGCAGCAATAGCTTTGCCTCAGGCAGCTGCACATCTTGCACCATCCCCGAACACAAGTAACCTGACAGTTAATAGATAATGAAAGACTAGTGGGAATGGGGTGAGAGAAGAGAGGAGAAAGAAGGTGGCTGGACAAGATTTCCAAGGCTCCAATATACCCTTTGGAATTCCTTGACCCCTTTCTATGGCTATGATAAGGAGATTTATAAAGTTAAAAGAACACCTTACATTTTAAACATTTGCATAACATATATAAGGGCCCAGCATCCAGTTTTTATTTCAATAGAGTTTAAGTCATCTAGGTTCATTTTAGCACATAATATGTTCAGAGCTAAGACTGTTTTGATGTTGCATAAATACTTTACAGCACTTTGGAAAGAGATAGATCAATCACCTCAATAAATGAGTCGTGGTAGTGTTGTACTGACAGGAAGTGGGTGAGCAAGCCTGACAGTGTTTAAACAGACAAAAATTAGGAGACATTAACTGTGGCAATGTACAAATTAATACTGGCAAGAGCTCTGATGCTTAGCTAATCTATTTTTCATCAAACTATATTAATAAACATTTCACAAGTACCTCAGTTTTTATTACTTATGATATTTATGCACTTAGGACTATAGCTTCTCTGTGTCAAAAACCCTAATTGGAACAGTTGTATCCAGTTTGCATTTTTTTGCCAGGAGCTTCTAAAAAAGTAACTTAATTGGCCATTTAATGGTTTTGCAACTGAGAAACTGAGGCACTAAACAGCATAGGATGATGCCATTGCATCAAAAGGTATGATTCAGTAAACCAAAGTTGTGGAATCAAAAGTGGTTCCTCTGCAGAAGAACCACTTTTTTGTCCAGTTTTTGCCCCTTTAGAAGCTTAATAATCTTTGGAGAATTTGAAAGAGAACGACCACTAAAAACGTTATGCAAGCATTATGAGACAACAAGTTATTGTTTGAATCTGTCTATCACTGACACAATGTAAAAGCCTTGAACTTTTCCACTGCACAGAAAAATATCTGAGCCAACAGGAAATATAACCAATGCTTTATTCCCTCCATGATGACAAGAATACATTGCCTGTGTGTGAATGTGGATGCAGCAATACAGACACACATCAAGTTTAAGGCTAAAAACCAGTTCTGCTGCAGCTTCTGAACATTCCAATTACACTGGGGCTTCAGAACTTAACACAGGCAACTGTGGTCCATTCTATATGTTTGCACTATTGGTGCAGGAATACAGGGTAAAAAATACATTAGCTAAGCATCAGATGTTAAGGATGGCTTCCTCATACAAGAATGCTACTTGGCAAAAAAACTGAGCATTTTGGGACCCATGTTGCTAGCAAGTAGCTCAGGACAACTGGAAGCCTGCACATGCTCCAGAACTGTGTTTGTGATTTGACTTTGCTCTGAGCAATGACTGCATCATTGTGCTAAATCAGGAAATGCCCTTATGGAGCAAGCCAGTGCAAGCAACAGTTTGCAAATGCCCTAATTAATTTTGGAATCAGTTTCTTGTCTGATGCAGACAACACCTATTATTTCATCATAAATCCATCTCTTATGAATGAATAGGGGCCAACTGGCAAGAGTACCACATCTTAATTAAAACAAATTTTGCATTTCCTGAGAAGTCCATCCTCTTCTCACCAAGGGCAAAAACACATTATTTAAATAAATATTTGAGTTGTGGAGAACTCCACAATGCTTAGCCTTCAGAGGTGTGTTATGACACTTAGCTGGTCTGCCTCAGGATATTCCAAGCCCAGACCTTAGATAAAAAGTCCTTTCAGATTCAGGATAAATCTTAAATTGTGTGACATGGTGACTAGACAGACATTATGGGGAAGCTAGTCCCTAAACAGCCTTATCAAAAAATATACTACTGTATAACAGAGATTAAGCAAGACTATTCCATTTCCTCAGCCTTTGGGCCTCCTTAAACTGTCGCCTAGAGGCAGCCATTACATCAGGCTAGCTGACTTGTTCATCTTAGCTGGTCCTTATTTTAAAAAAACCCCTGTAACTTTAGAACCTGGTGCCTGAGTTTGCTTTTCCTCCTTCCTTGCCAGTCCTTTTCCTTGTGTAGCATGTCTTTTAGATTGTAAGGCTGAAAACAAGGACCACCTTGTTTTTTAAGTTACTCTGTGAGCCTTTTTGAGTGGGGGGGGGGGGGTTATGTGAAATAAATGCCAAGCATGGCACTTTCTATGTGTTTATATACTTATGACAGCAGCAGATCTCTACGTAGCGAAAGAAATCACAATGCTGCTACATTCTTCTTATTTTTTTAAGAAAACCAGTTGGTAATATGTTTCATACCAAATCCCTCTATTATATATAATTCAGCATTCTTAGTCAATACAAGCGGCAGTGAATAGATCACTTGGAGGGAGGAGGGGACGGGAAGACTAAGTTGACAGAATCTCACAGCCTACAAAGGTGTAATTCCCTCTAATTGCAGCATCTTGTATCACTCGCTGGTTCTATTAAAGAGATGACAGGTATGTAAATCTTGTGCTGAGGAGGAGTGAAGAAATCTAGGGGAGGAAAGTGTGGATTTAAAATTACGTGCCATTTATCAATAGCAGATAAGAAGGGAAGCTGAGCTACTGTATAGTATTCCGCCAGCCAGAGTGACCTAACAGCTGAAGGAGTTATGCTGCCTCTCAAATTTACTGGGGGCAACATTCTATTTATAAATAGACACACCACCAGTCGGGATCCCTTAGGAAGAAAAGGAAAGATGATCTCACAAGGCTTTTGACTGGATGCTGCCTGCCTCTAAAAAAAAAAAAAAAGACAAGAGGACTCCCCCTCTTGTTGGTCTTTCCAAATATTCCTGAACTTCATATTTAAAAAGAGGACCATCACTCATCAAATATCCCGAAGCTGAACACATACATATATAGGAATCAAAACCCAAAACAACTTTGTAATTCACTTGTAGGATAAACAAGAGCTTTGCTGCAGCATCATTGCACATAGTAATGCAGGGTGGGGGAAGGCAGAGAGAGAGAGACTGAGCCAAGCAGACATTTGCAAGCAGGTTGGGCTGCTTAGAAACATGCTGGATTTTGGACAGCAGTGGGAAGAGGCTTGGGACAGCCAGCAAAAGTGCTCCAGGCACTTTGCTTTGTCCAACCACTTGGAGTCAAAGGATGAAAATATTTAAATAGCGCTACTTCAGTGTACAAAAGAGTCTTTCATCCCAACAGTTCATCTGCTTGACTAAAATCCTGGGGCTGGCTGGAGGTTTTGACCAACTCCTTTTAAGCACAAAATACTGAATTTCTATTAATTATCGTTTAAGGAAGGTAAAACAAGGAACTGAGATTCGGAAATTTTTTTAGTTCTCCTTCTTGCTTCCCTTCTGCAAAACTTCTGCGCCTGGGTTTGTGTACACCGAGACAAAAGGCCGTTAAGTAACTTGCCAAAGGAAACAAAGAATTTGCCACAGAGCCAGCTCCAGAATGACTCTGCAGCTCTTGGGCTCCATCCAGTACTCACAGTGCCTCACAACATCTTAAACCATATTGCTCTTTGGTTTGATATTTAAGCATTTCACTATGCTCTGGGCCGCACAATAATTGTCACCTTTTACCGTTTTTGTATTGCTTTAAAAAAACTGCTAAATGATCAGAACTTTTAAAGTTTCAACATATGTGATGGCCAAAATCTGTCTGATGACTAAAGCAATATAATCACTTGTTGCTTTTACTACTTGGAGAGCCACCTACTGGGTTATAAGAGACAGGGATGCAGTTCTACAAACCACTTCCTCAAACACACAGTCTTGGATGAAAAATAAGCTACTTACTGCCTTCACTTTGGCTGTCTTTGTTCGAGTTATAGACCTAGAAAGTAAAGAAGAAAGCATTTACATTTTTGCAATATTTGTACCCTAGATATACCCTAATATAATACCACTCATCATAAAATCGCCTATGCAGCATGCCTAGAAAAGTCTTGCAACCAGAAGCATGGATTGTTATCTCCCATTTAGACAAGAAATATAGAGAGATTAAAATGGGGGGGGGTGTCTCTTATACCACTTTACAACAAAACAACATTAAATGGCAACCGTGGTGATGAATTAACATAAACAATCCACATTGTTTACATAAAAGTGGTGAAAAGTGGTTTGGTGGATGCAGTATGGTATAGGATGAGATTGTGAACAATGCACTTTTTCCACATTGATGAGGGGAAAAATCTTTAACAGGGGCTCCTCAAAGAGACTGCTGATTTAGGGCTTACTTACCATAACTACATAATGAAATGAACAGTTGGATACTAGAAAAAATTATTTAGCATCTGGCTCATTAAGTGAATAAGGACTGTCCCTTTTTTGAGCCACAGCAGTTGCCTATGAAGATGCTGGACACAGCAAACCAGTAGGAAAAATACTGTTTCAAAGTGTTTGCAGTGGCTTGTTAAACTAGTACATGGGCATGAGTTGGGACACTCCAGAGACTTCAACAGCCCTCGCTAAATATGGATGAGAGGAAAAAAACTGAATCACCCAAGACAAAATCTAAGCCCAGGAAGTAATCACAGGAACTAGCCTTTGGTGAAAAATAAATGTAAGGCTAATTGCTTTTGTTCTAAGAATTCTAAGCATGCAGTTGCAGTTATATTTTCAGGTGCCGCAAGTTTCCAAAAAACATGAATAAAGTAGGTCCCTTGGGAAGCATCATTCCTAATGAAACTAGGAGCACATGGCAAGCGCCACTAGACCACATGCAGCACCCTGAAAGCCATCTTTCCCATCTGAACAGTTTGATGTGGCTATTTCGACCACAATCACATTTTATGGCTCAGAGCACTAAAGAAACCACAAGACCCATAAAAGTTCAGCTGCCTCTCAGAGTGAACAGCAGTGTTTTTCAAGTTACAACATTTCTCCATCACAAATGCACTTTTGCAGAGCAAGAATGCCACCACAGTTGTTAACTTTGCCAATGGTTAAGCTATTTTTGCTGGTTAATTGCTCTCGTTGGTTATAGGAACCTAGCTCGGTATTCTGCCCTATAAAATTGTAGCATGGTGTTAATAAGTCTAAAGCAAAACTGCCAGATTACTGCAGAGAATAAAGAAACTACAAGTATGGATACATTCAATATGTGGCCAGGACTATCCAAAGCCCTAACAAGATTATCAGCCCTCAACTCTACCATCACGAATATAGACAATCATTCACACTCACAGTTCTACAGACGTGAAAACATGAATTCACAGCACACACACCAAAGATCTGTCTCCCTCACATGTTTTCCTCAGAACCCATGGCAAAACTAAGAGAGGGAAAATCTGCACCTCCCTGCCTTGAGGACAGTGCCTTTAGATTTTTTTTGTACTTCTTATTTGCTCATTGTTTACTTTTACCATCCCTCACCATCTAAAAGGTTCAAAAGAAAACTGACCTGTCCAAACACAGGCATGCCTAAAGCAGTCTCCCAATTGACTCAGAGATAAGAGACAAGGCTAGGGAAATAATGTTTGCAGACAATGAGTGTAGTATAGGTTAATTTCCTCCCCGCAAACAGGAAGAGTCATAGCTCAGTGTTGGGAGTACATTATTTACATGCAAGAGGACCCCACTTCAATCCTTGGCATCTCCAGGGAGGGCTAGGATAGCCATTGCCAGGGCTGGCTCAAGACCTTTTGAAGCTTGAGGCAAGATGTGCCACCGATGCTTTCTGCTCACCTCATTGGTGTGCCAGCCATGCTAGGGCAGCAAGCTAGCTAGGGGTTGCAGGGCAGACCACAGGGCATACCTTTCCAGACACTTTCCACCCCTCTAAATTTGCCACCTGAGGCAGCTGCCTCATGGCAGGGCTGACACTGATCATTGCCAGTCAGAGTAGCATAGACAATACTAAGCTTGATGGACCATTGGTCTGGACAATGGTTATTCTGGAGTCCTATTTTCTAACTTCTACAAACTTGCTCAAACGACTTATTAAATCAGGTTGTGCTTTTACAAGTCAGCTATTACACATCAAGAACATTTATGCCAAGGATGTAGAAGAACTCCAATTCCCATTCCCCCCAGCTAGCATAGCCTGTGGGCAGATGTCCATCATTCAGCTTAACACAAGTTCTCACAAAAATAATATTAGCTATTTGTTGCACTTGGGAAGAGCAGAGTTCATACTGTTCTGTTCTTTTTAGTTACATTTTCCTTTTTATTGTACATATGAGCAAAACCAAAAAGGTTAAGTATTTTCAATATCACCATTTAATATCTGTGTATGCATGTGTGTTAAAAAGAATGTAAGATTTGCATTTCCAGATTTTTAGCTTTTAGTACTTCATGAAGTTTGAAATTATATACAGTTGGAATATGTGGTAAAATTTAACTTTAATATCTAGATATGGGACTATTTCTACTGTCAACTAACCTTTTCGAAATGAGAAATATACTCAGACAAAAGATATCCATTCTGCCTTTGAAGCCCAATCTCAGAACACAAGCAAAATATTTAGCTTTGAATAATCATAATGCAATACAAAAAAAGACTACAGATTCCTTTTCAAAGAAGGCAGAAAGAAATTACTTGTTCAGCTTTGGAAAGCTGGTGGAAGGACACAGTAGGAAATAGAAAAGGCTGCTGTCAGCAAAAGCATTTTCTTCCAAGGCATAACATTTATATTGTTAAGCATTCTCCATCAACCCAAGCGGTGAGAAGTCCAAGAATAGCACTACAGAGTTTAGTTTTCTTTGGAAGAGAGCACACTGGAGACTTAGTGAGTCTCTGTAATATTTGTTTTATTTACAAACATACCAGCAGAACATAGCAGAAGCTGGTCCTGCCTCAGATTCCAAAAGACAGCAACTGCTTGAACCATCACTCCTTCCTCTCATTCCGCCACAAGCTGCTCCACAGTCCAGCTGAGCTCCACTTCAAAAAGCTCCCAGATCTCTTTCCCCATTTTAATTCCTGTGCCCCTGACTAGCTCAAGGGTGCCACCTTCAAAATGCAGAGGCACAGCGTCCAATCAGTTAGCTCCTATTCATCATTCACACCTGACTATTAGCAAACTTTACATAGTTTGGTCATTTAAACATCTATTATATGAACCCTGTCAAAACTAGCAAAGAATTAAACAGAATTATTGATTGATTGGAAGTTCAGGGCCTACAATGGTCTGCCACTGAGGCACCAATCAGGTCAACATCTCAGCTTTGTTTTACAGATGCTTCCAGAGGAAGCAGGGAATCCTAGCTTTGTTCATTTCATTTCATTTCAGATAAAATGAAGTGACGCAAAACATCATCTAGCTTTTCTACTTTGTATGAACTAATTTCTAGAACCCTCACATACTCTCTAAGGGAGCTGTGGTGGTGGTGAGTAGGACTCAAAATTGAAAAGCAAAGTGGAAAACAAGAGCTAATAGGAAGAAATGAAGTGTTCCTGGAAGAAACAATCATTATTTACGAAATACCAGAGTTTAACATCAATTGTCCTTTAGTTCACAAATCTACCAACAGCTCCAATCTGCTATACAAGAGACACACTTCCGCTCCAATTAATGTATCCAAGCTAATGAAGCAGAAAACAGAAAGTGAGACGATACTTCTATTTCCGGCTATGAACTGCAAAAGCCTTGTGAACTTGCAAGCTGACCCTATGTTGATGTTTGCCACAATTGCATGTGCCTGAAAGAGAAGATGGTTGGTCTATATATAGAATGTCCTCTTCCCAATCGATAGAAAACAGGCAGCTTTAGCCTACGTGTCACCCTGAAGGGGCTGACTGATGTTCTTAAGGACCAATGGATTGATCCTCTATTTTTCATGGGTTTACAGGACCCTTGCTTACAGGCTGCACCACCAGCAACAGACAGGGGAAGACAGCCCACAGTCACACTATGACTTCTGTTCAAAAAAGCAAAGGATAGCTGTCTATGAAAGTGAGGGAATAAAAGAGAGGTCACGCAACGCCCGCCCCCCATCCTCTGAACATGATGAAAGAATGTGTAAGGAGCATCGTGGACCCATGCTGGTTGATGCCATCCATGTATACATCCTGCCATTGCCTATGAAGAGTGGGGTTCACAAATTGGACAGGTCTAATCTGGCTCCCCTCTCATGAAGAGGAACCCAAATGCATACATTAGTAAGTGTCCGTAGGGCAGGGCTATTCTGCACACGCATCCTTTCTACATGTGTTGCAGTGGGCCATTTGGATCTTGCCACTGGTATGCTGCTTTGCCAATATTAGATGTGTGCTGGAAGGAAGTGGGCAGAATGAAGACTGTGACACAAGAAGGGAAGGGACAGGACACAATGTCTTTTACATATTAAAGTTACATGTGGGTGTGGGCAGGGATACCCCCAGCTTTCTGCCACCAGTGCATTCACCAGCCGTTCCCTCCTTCCCCCAGCCACACAATCAGTGACCATGAGAAGGTGCCCTCCACACATACCAGTGTTCTTACACACAGCTACTCCACCTGACCAAGATCTCTGTATAATGTATCTATATAAGATACATTTAAGACTGGCTATAATGGCAGTGTTGAAGGTGGCATCAGGGTAATATTTAGGGAGGCACAGCAATATTTATGTCAAAGCAAGCATTTCAGCTAGCCAGATAGAATAATCTCCCCTTTCCTTCCCCCATGTGCTGTTCTGGGGATTCGCAGCCGCCCCCGCCCCCCCATGGCAAAACCCACTTTTTTGGGGGGGGCAAACCCAGGGAAGTGATTGAATATTTATCCAAAACACAAGAGGCTATTAAAAAGAAATTTTAGGCATTTCCCACAAAATCTGAAGAGGCTCTGTGGAGTTCTTCCCTGAAAAGCTTGATCCTGTTTTCCCATACAGCTTTGCTGCCATGCTGGCTGGAGCTCATGGGAGTTGTAGTCTAAAACATTTGGACGGTACCAGATAGGGGATGGGAGAAGTAGTAAGAACAGGGTCTGTCTGCAAAGTTTTGTCTCTCACATAGAAGGTGAGAAATGCAAATCTTTCAGGAGACTTTGCACGGAGCATTTCCCCACTCCACTCCACTCCACTGCCAGTACAGCTAGCCCTGAAAGTGTTCTCTGGTATCTCTCTAAGGAATAGAGCAAGATGGATAGAAGTTGCATTTAGAACAGCATCTAAAAAAACTTGGAAGACAAAAAGGGTTTTAAGAGAGTAACATACTACAATGAATTATTTAGTGCTTTCTCTCTCTGATGATGATGACAGAAGACCAACTTGGCTCCTACCCAAAGCGTTTTTATAGGAATGTTGCTTTTCTAGCATGTTTAACTGACTGAGCTGAGAAACAGGCATCTTTTTTGGGGGGGGTGTATCAATCATCTAACAGGTCTAAAACTGAGACCATTACTAATTTTACTACTCTTCCCTTTTCTTCTTTCAAATAAATCCTCAACCAGGTTAGGATGAGCAAGGCATGCATAAATAGATAGATGGCATTGTTAAATAGCACAAAGCAGGAATTCCTTTAACAAGTTTATACACTGGAAACAAGTACATTTTACACCAGTGCGGCGGCAAGTGATCTGATCTTTATAGGCCAAATAGTTTTCTAGACTATGAAGGCAATGGTATATTTATCAGGATATAAATCAGGTAGTTGCTCAATGTTTGGCCACAGACTTACATTACAAGTTCCATTGCTGGCATATTGTGGCATTATTTTAAGGAATGGAAACTCTGTGGAGATAATCATTGGAAATGTTTTGTTTACATGGAGATGGAAGAGTGCTTTGCCTTTGGCAGCACAAATAAATAAATAAATAACACTGAAGTCAGCCCATGAGCAAATCCTCACTATCAGAGGGTTGATTTTTATATCTGACACCCAGACAGACTTGGCATTCTGTCAGAAAAAGGCAGCCAACCTTGGATGGCAGCCCAGCAGAAGGATGCTGGCACAACACAGAGCAGTGAAGGTGCAAGTCCAAAATAGCAACTCTCCTTTTCTGAATACAAGACACCTGGCAACCTTGGTGAAATCATTCCTAAACTGCTGGCTTCATCTTATCAGCTCTGTTTTTGTCTTGTCTGAGGGCCAAGTTTATATGTTCCAGGCCACTCTCTCCGCCTCCCACCACCACCACCAAGGCCAGCCTCTGCTATTTGGCAGCTTAATTTTGTAGCCCCAACAAAAGAGTTTTCTGAGCCAGAAGCATCTATTACCAGGAAGAAAGCCTCCTATTTCCAGAGAAGTCCAGTCACAACTCCCACCCTAATATCAGCCACACCCACACCAAAGGGAAAAATAAAACACGGCACCAATTCTAACGTAGGGAGCTTGGAAAGCAAACTGATTTTAATGTGGGATTGTCCGAGAAATATCTGCTCAGTCCTGTAATCACCTGCAGAAATCCAAATAAGAAAGAAGTTTAGCACATCTAGATTTTATTCCTATGTTTCACTTTGGCTTCAGTATAACCCACATTGTCTGGTTACCCATAATGCAAACATCCTCAACCAGATGTCAAGCTTGGGTGTTGCATTTGAGGTAATCTAAAATGGCAAGCAGCCACCATGGATCAAAGCCAAGCACCAGAAAATCTGATTCAAAAGTGGTGGCGGCAGCAGATACCACCACTGACCTAGGAAACACATCCGGTCCAGAGGCAGGTGAATGATGGGTGGCAGTGGTGATGTATGATGGTGGCAACGCACAACAGCATCAGGTTGGGGACCAGGCTGGAACCAGGTTCAGGGCATTGCAAAGGACCTCTAAACTCAGACGCCACGTCTGAAGTGGAGAGAGCCTATGTGCATTAAACAGCCAAATGAAATGAACACATGAAGGAGGAGAGGCCAGGAAATAACGTTGAGCATGCCCCCCCCCCCTTTCCCTAATTCAAGTGTACAGTGCTATATTTTCATCAGAAATCTCAATGGTTATTTTTAAACAAAATATATAAGGCAGAACCATTTAAATATCTTTTTTGGGAAGTTGGTGCCTGTTCGAATGCATGGCAAGGGTAGCATAATAAAGGAAAATAGTTCTCTTTATTCTTATTCAGTCATCAACTTAGTATCTGGAGACAGGCCAGAAATAAGACACAGGGTGCATTGTTGACTCCCCAGATAATACAGACAGTGCTCTCTTCTGCTTATTCGTCATCCCACAAGAACTTCAGAGTTGTGCTAAGGTTTCCTTCCAAGTCTGACTCCACCCTTCCCTTTAAAAAAATGAGACGGTATTACTAAGTTAGGGACCAAAAGCCACATGCCATTAGCTGCAAAAGCACCCCCACCAGTATTCAAGAAAGCATCTTAAGATAAATTGACCTTGGCTACAAAATGAAAGCAGTTATTCCAGTAAAAAGATCACATGGAGCAGCATCTGAAACAGATAACAAATGCAAAGAATTTCAGTACGCTGCATTAGCTTCATCTTTCAGCACCTGCACCACTGGGGGAAACGCAGGTGCAGTTTTTCCTCTGTGCACAGGTCTGAGTTATGTGCCACTCCAAATGGGGAGATAAGAAGAACCCAGGGCACATTGGTAAGTAGATCTGCTGGAAAACATGTGCATGGCCAATGCAAACTATCATGACTAGGGAACCCTAGACAGAAAGTATGAAGGTGTATCTGCCACCCAGTGAATTTCTTGATGCATGTGTGAATACTTCCAAGAATTCTGTGCCACTGTATCACTGTACTTGGTGTTTCCACAGCCAGAACTGGCTGGCTGCAAGCATTTTTAGGGCATGGAAACCTTACAGTTAAATAAAGTCGTTTCGCATAGAAGTTCAGTAGGTCAGCTTAAAAAAAACAAAAAAATGTTTTGGAAGTTTACCATGACTTTGGTGCTTAGAGGAAAATGCTTGTTTTAATGTGAAGCTGTCTGCTTTTATGTTTTAAGGGTTGAGGATTTCTTTTCTAACCGTTAGATATTATATTTATTGTAGTGCTTTATGTTATCTTGCAAGCTGTGCCAAGGGATTGAACCCTGAGGCAGCACAGAAATTCCAAAGCTACCAGCAGATATGAATAAATGAACTAAATTTGTCTTAATGCATTTCTCCTTGCACATTACCTGAAATTGCGTCAGACTGTGGGGTAGGGTGGGGATGAGCAGTGAACATCTGTATATTCTAAAGCATTGAATGAGGAAAGCATGTATTTGTTTCTCTACAGCAGGTTCAAGTGGGAAATATTAGATGACATAAGGCTTAAATTTATACGAAAGAAAAAAAATTAATGAATGAATGAAACACCGTGTGTGTGTGTTTCAAGGCAATTAACATAAGAGCCCCACCGGATAAAGCCAACGGCCCATTTAGTGCAACATCCTGTTCTCAAAGCTGCTAACCAGGTGCCTGTGGGAAGCCCACAAGGAGGACCTGAGGGCAGCAACACTCTTCCCACGTGTGATTCCTAGAAACTGGCATAGGGAGGCATACCACTGCCGATATGGAGGTAGAGCACAGCCATCGTGGCCAATATCCATCGATAGCCTGATTCTCCAAGAATTTGTCTAAGCTCCTTTTAAAGCCATCCAAAGTTGGTGCCAATTACCACATCTTCTCTTTTCCTACAATTTCAGTGCAGCCTGATTATGAGAGGCAAATGAAATACAGGGAAGGGGAGGAATCAGATGGCAGAGCCAGATGTTGTTTACTAATTTACCATGCACAGAATGAGGTACCCATCATTGTGACCTCCTTTTCCAGCAGAGCTGTCAAAATGCAAACCCAACACACAATGCTGTTTATATTTGCCCTGTCAGCAAATAAGGTATTCCAGATCTAATCAGCCTATAAGCAAGCAGAAGCACCTGTGCAGGCTGAATCTGAAGTTCAAGCAAAGTTCAGTGGGTTGTTTGGGCCAGACAAGCTAAATTAAACAAACAGAAAGGGAAGAAAAACCACAACAATAGAGAGGAGGGGAAACAGGGATTTGGAGCACTGAACTGGAATGACTATGGTCTCTCTCTCTCTCTCTCTCTCTCTCTCTCTCTCTCTGTGTGTGTGTGTGTGTGTGTGTGTGTTTTAAAGTGGGTGAGAGAAAATACCATGAAAAGGAACAGAAATTCCAGTTGGAGGGAGGAAGGGAGGGAGCAACTAATTCAAAAAAAGGCAGATTAGTTCCAACAGGAAAAAACTCACCAACTTCATACAAGATGATGTAAATCTACAAAAGCTTCTTCCTTTACCTCTTACAAAAACAAACTCCAAAGCCAAAGTGTTTGGAAGAGAATAGAGAGGAACGAACAATGACAAATCACAGAAGGACAGCAATTAATAATGACGGTGAAGGCTGTGAGCGCTGTCTCACTTGCCCAGACACAAAAACCGTTCACTAGAGACTTTGCCAAAAGCAACCCATGCAAAGCTAGCAAGTTCCAAAAGGAGAATGTCAGAAGGGAAGACCAAGATTTAAAAGGTTTATGCACGCTTACGGCTTGGAAACGTTCAGATGCTGCTTCACGATCCTTTGCACCTTGGCTACTTATTAAAAATTACTGTGCCTGAGTTATTCACTTAAACTCACAAATATGACGTGTTAGAGAAGTGGGGCAGCAAACCAAATTATTCTTTGGGAAATGGGACCTTTTAAAAGTAAAAATTAAAAAACCCACTGCTTAGATGATTGAAAACGCAATGCAATGCAACCCTTTTCTATTCCAGATGCATCTGAGTGATGGCATACTATTGGGAAATAATTTGAATTAAAATATTTAGCATTAATATCATACTGCTAGAAGTGACATAATTAAGCTCTTGCTGTTTGGATAATCAGAATATTATATGTCATATACGTCATATTTGTCAAATTTTAATTTATTTTTCTTGCTCTATTACATTATTGTCACTGCGTGGGGAAGTATTGCTTCTGTTTGTTACTATGTTACATATTTCTGTGTTTCTATATTGTAAACCGCCCTGTGATGCTCAGCTGACATAAATAATAGCAATAAATAATCACTGTTTGCAAGATGATTTATATAGATGAAATATTATTGTGCAAATTGTTGTGGATCTTTTGTTATCCCCTGAAATAAATCTGAAAAAATACTGTGTCTGCATATGTGCAAGCACAAGCTTATACATAAGTTATTTTTAGAGCATTTTCACACTGAGTGTGTATACTGAAAAGGTCAATTTGGAATTTCACTCTGCAGTGATTTTTTATTGGAAACCTTCTTTGGTTTCTCCTGGCCAATCAGGAACTGTGACAAGGGTGCTGGTTTAGCAATATGCAACCAGGTCCAACAATCTTTGTCCTTCCTTGCCTGTGTTTCCGAACAGTTGAGGAGACATTTTTCAGGCATCTAGAATACCTGTTAATCTCATCCCTATTTCAGTACCTTGTTGGAGGCTATTGGAGCAGGTGGGGTTGACTAGGCTGGATAGAGCTCGCCCCCAGCACAGCAAGAGAGAGTAGGAAGCACACTACGAGAAAGAAATGGTCATCACATCTCTGGCATGTTTTGATATCGGAGTAGCAATCTAAGATGATGTTGATCCCACACACAAGTGCAGAGAGCATCTTAGGTAGGGGGACATGCTGCAGAAATGCCATGAG
Organism: Podarcis tiliguerta; assembly: GCF_965153285.1. Taxonomy (NCBI): domain Eukaryota; kingdom Metazoa; phylum Chordata; class Lepidosauria; order Squamata; family Lacertidae; genus Podarcis; species Podarcis tiliguerta. Next base: position 68,920,377 of record NC_139535.1, on the reverse strand, counting down.
ACGGATAGGAAAATAGAGCGTCCATGACTTTCTCAACTGTCCTAGTCAATTCGGCATCAAGCTTTCATACAATACTCAGGCTGGGGATCAAGGTTCTGTTTGAGTTCAACAAGAACAACTTAGAACACATTAGAACGTATCCTGCAAGGCTTCAGAGTGGACCCAATACATTTTGGTTCCTGGTGTAATGGATTAAATGGTGTGCCCTTCATTCCTCTGGCTAGATTGGCAGTTGAATATTTCAACTCTGGTGATGGGGCAACATTCTCCACTGCACTTGAGGGCAGCAAACCAGCTTAGGAGGTGCAGGGCAGGTGGTGTGTAACTCTACACACAATATCTTCTACCTAATACAGGCACCCCATTCTACCCTATGGTAGGCCCAGCCCGGTTTGCTTCATTTGGGTGTTGCTCAACTTTCTACAACCAATTCCATGTTTCGGACTCCATGTGATTATTTTTCATGAGCTCCCAGAAAGTCAGCTCACCAATTCTACACCACAAACAACAGGCAATTATATGGGCCTTTGTACAAAGTATGCATGCCAAACACATGGGGCAACGGGGATAAATCACTAATTAAAGATCAGAAAACAAGAGATTATTTATCCTGTGCTATAAGTAACACTTCTAGCTATCGTGAAATGCACACACCACATACATGAAAATATGTTGGTGGGTTGCTGTTTTTTTGCTTTTTTTAGCATATCCAAGTTAAACTTGGAATGTACAGAGCCTTACGAACTTTCTATGTGTTTTATTAAGGATGGATAAATGAATCAGTGTATTTCCAATGCAGTCCGTTCTGCTGTGTTTCCTCAAATTACACGTTTTTGAGCATATTTTTGTTCGGCATAACACATCTTTAAATACGTTTTCAACTGAGAGATGCACTGGACCATTCAGGAAGTTCAAAAGCTATTGGATAATGAAGGCGTTAGGGAGATGTAGATCAGGATTTTCAAATATCAAATTCCACACACACAAATACACTACAGTCACATCCAAATGGTTTCTGCTTGAGTAGGATCTAATCAAAAGCTCCATTCTTAGCACCCTGTTGTCCACATTTGCCATGAGAAAGAAGCCGACAAGCAGTTCAAGAGGACACCAGCAACAGGTATTCACTGACATACTGCCTCTGATCCTGGAGATTAAATATAGCCATAATGACTAAAAGCCATTGATAGCCTTATCCTCCACGAATTTACCTAATCCCCCTTTAAAGCTATATGCACTGGTAGCCATCACTACATCTTGGGGCAGCAACTTCCAGAAATTAATTGCGTGCAGTTTTGAACTCCTCTCTCTTGTCTGACCTGAATCTCCAGTCAATTAATGTCATTGAGTAACCATAAGGGCCAGTATTGGAAGTAACATTAGGGAAGGATATAAATAAAATAAGTAATACTATGAGAGAGACAAAAATATATTGATCCTCTTTCTCCACAGTGTGCATAGTTTTATAAAGTGCTATCATGTCCCCCTCTAGCCATTTTTGTTCTCTCTTGAAACCCGAAGGAATGCTCCAAGTCAGCCCATAAAGAAAGGAAAAGCCAGGCTGAGATCTGGGAACTTCAGACTATTGGGAAACATGTTGTCTTGATGGATGTGAACTTCACACTGGATGTGTGGGATCAGCTCTTTGTTTCAAGTGAAAATTACTCTGAGTAACAGCCAAACTAATACCCTGGCTGAGGTAAACTTTTGATCTGCCATACTGTGTTGTATTTTGAGCTCATATCATCATTCTTGCTTCCTTTGGTCCAATCCAATATGTCTGGGTAAGAACTGGGAATACTGTGGAACTAAAATCAATCAGCTGTAGCAGCAGCCACAGTCATAATGTTAATGTTTATTTATGACAGGAAAAAATAGTTTTCCATTCTGTCAATATTATATCCAGCTTGAAAATAAAACATAATTAAGGCTATCTCCTCCCCCCCCCACACACACAAACGTGGTTTTTGGAATGTATTCCAGCTAGGTCCAGTATTGACATAATACTTTCTCATTGACTAAGCATAGTTACGAGACCAAGAGCACCTTGCAGGTTCACACCTACCTCTTCTTTGTCACCTGTCCCCACCTCCCATTATTGAAGTAACCACACTGCTCTTTTCATTAACACTTACGTTTCAAACCAGTTTGCAATGCTGATTAAAACATGAGTTGGCAAACCGTGTTTTGTGCTAACTACCGTTACAGAAATCACCTATACAGATAGAACATTACCCATGTTTAGCACTGAAAATGAAAAGAGGGTGAGGATTTGCATGTAATAGAAAGGAGGAAGAAGAAATGAGTGCACACATTTGAAAATGAAGGAGGATGAGACAGCAGCACAGAAGCTTGCAGGACGTTACCAATTATGGATGCATCAGGTCTCACTGGTACAGCAGATTTTTGTTACGGGGGTATAAACAATGCTGAATAAATAGATGAATGCACAGATCCCCTTAAAGAGAAAGGCTATCTTCAAACAACTGCTTACATTCAGAAATCTACTCCTGAAACCCTCAGTGTCACTGTAGATTGTCCCCAAAGCTAGCATATTGCCTACTGTTCTACACCCATTTTTAGCCTCTGGATTTCTAATCCACTTTGTGAGATAAATCTCACACGCCACACCATGCTTACGCCATGGGGGCCTGGGAATTATGAATTACTGCCCTGTACAAATCAACCAAATGTCAGCCCAGATTTATTTAAAGAAATTTGAAGTATGACCCTAATCAAAACACGCACGTCATGTTTGGGTCATGTTAAAAGAATCGCATTTGTTATGCTCAGTGAAAGGAAAATAAAAAGAGATCGTTTAGCAACCTGGGAAGCTACAAAAACACCGGAGAAGAGTTGAAAGTCATTAGTATGGCGACAACAGATCACCATGGAAACATACAAGCCTAACAGCGACTGCATCCACAGAGCCCAGTTCTCATTGCTGCTTCTTGAAACCAGTGAGGGGTGAGGTTCCATGGAAAAAAGAAATCAGCATCAGCTTCTTATACCAAGCAAACTTTATACTGCCAACACTTCAACTTATTCCGACAAAAACAAAGCTAGGTTGAATAAGGGAATGGGTAGGAACATGGTTGGCAGGAGGGGCTGGGGAAGAGGAGGGGACATGCGCAAAAGAACTGAGAAGGCGAAGGGGGTGGGGGGGCCATCTATCATAGGAAAATAAGCACAGGGAAGAAAAAATCCCAATCTAGGAAGTTTTGACAATCGCAAAGGGACTGAAAATAATTAGGCACTTTAAAGAAGGGTGAAGATCGTCCCCCCGCTTCTGCAGGAGTTTGTGGTTTCACCAAATATTTTGGTTTTGTTGTGTATTTTGTCTGTGCTGCAGATGCTAGGCAAATGAAGTGGTTCTGTTACAGAGAGTAAAACCAGGGCAGTAAGAGCAAGAGTAGAAAATTTAACTTCCAATAGCGACAGAAGGGTTTTATTAAAAAAAAAGTTGAAGAGCTCTGGCTTGCAGAGAAAACACGCTACACAGGGATGGGCTGGCAGCTGTGCACACAAGTAGTCTGTTCTCATCTGTCACTGTTTGATCATTACTCAAGAGGCAAAACTGGCGGGGGGGGGGGGGCTTTGCAAGTGGAGCATTTATACAGAATACTCAGTGGAGATTCCTGGGGCTGGAGAAGGCAGGAGGGCTCCTCCATCTCCCGTAGGAGGCATTAGCAATACCCATTTGGTGCTGACATTGTGACGAAGGAGGCTGGAAGGAATGGGATTCATCAATACGTGGCACTTTTCTACACATTCGTTTTCCTCAATCACATCAAGGGTTTAAACACAAATCAGGTGGACCCAATCTGACCCCAGTGTTTTGCTTTAACCTGCTTTTAAAGCTATAAGATACTAAAACTGTGGGAGAAAGAGACCTTATAAAATACAGATATTAAAGCTACTGAATTCTGCCCAACACCAGAGCTCTCACGTGGTTCAGGACAAGACATCAACGTAAGCAACCAGAAAGTCTCACTTCACCATCTAGTGGACAAAAGCCTACACAGCAGTCACTGTGAACACTACTCTGCTGCCTCCATTTTGTGCTTAACCCACAAGCCTCATTTCATCAATCTACATTCTACAGCTGTTTGGATCGAGCTTCTTTCCCGGCCCTGAAAAGATCAACAGGCCAGAGTGCTGGCAGCTGAATAAGTAGGAAGATTTTATTCCACTGGACCAGTCAACATGGGGCGCTTCATACTTTTTCTGCATGTACGAGGACTGGATGTGGTAAATAACATCATATTTGTATTTCCAAACACATATGCACCGCAGGCAAATGTTGTAGGGAACTCTTAAGGTTGTGGCTTCGCATGATACATGCATTTAGCACCTGTTTTTCCGACATAATATATGAAGCAACTCTGAGTGAAATATCCCATCCTCATCCAGAGGCTCTGGACAGAAAGCGATTATATGTAAAACCTTAGATAAAAAGCACACTTAAATATAAATGCATCACATAAAAACTTGGGTACATGTTGGAACTGAGCTCTCCTTGACACCCTCAGATTTCTGTAACAAGATTTGGTGTTACTGCTTTGATATTCCTAGTTTAATCAAAGCAGTTAAGAGCCGAAGGCTAGCTGAATCTCTTGATTCAACCTCGCTTAGAGAAACAAACACCACAGTTGGTCAGGGTTGCCTTCGCCTATATGATTCAAAGTCTTTTTCAGAGCCCCTCAGCCAGGAATAATCCAGTGAGGGACTACTTGGAACAGGGCATTCAACATCAGCACTGAATCTTTGGATCTCCCTGCCAAATGAGGCTCAGCTTGCTATTTCTCTATCAACGCTCAGGTGGCTGGCAAAGACAGCTCCTTTTCAAAGAACCTTTGATTTTCTCTGATGCCTGCTGAGATTTTGCACACTACTCCATGTCCTCTCATGTGGAGAGGTTGGGTTTTTGTCTCTGCTGTTTGCTTCTGATGCTGGCTCTGGAGCCATGGGGGCCTTTTGAGCAAAAGGCAGGATGAAAGTATTTTAATTAATTAAATTACTACACCATCCCTTCACTTAAGAATTAAAAAAATAATAATTCCCATGTTAATTGAACACACACCAGTTGTGTAGCTGACTATGCTACATAGATTCACCTCATCTATAGAAAGTATGCTATTTTCAAATAATTCCCTTTCCCATGCCTTATATCTTCTAAAACCAGTGAAGAAGCATAACCCATCAAAGAAAATACAAAGGAACACAGAAAGTTGCTGTATATAGAGTCAGGCCACTCAGCTCAGTACTGTCAACTTGAACTGGCAAAAGCTCTCCAGGATTCCATACAAGCTACCTTCCCACTCTACCTGGAGATAACAAGGATTGAATCTGGGACCTTCTGCATGTTAAGGCAAATGGTCTACCGCTAAGCTATGAATGGACTAAAATAGTAATATGATAAAGTGTAGTTTGTTGCCATCAAAAAGAATCAAGGATGCCCAGCACCATTGATCTCATTCACAATAATCATGCGTGATATTGGTGGTGGACAATGGGTCTCCTTAGGGAATGAAAAACTTATGTGGTCCTGCTGTAGTTTGCACAAACAAGCACTTCCTGAGAGTAAGCTTTAAACAGGTAGTTCATTTTGCAGCTATGGCAAACTGTATTATCTGCTGATCTACCGATAACTGCTGACCTCAGGTTTCCCACGAGGAAGTTCTGGGAAATTGAGGCTCTTGGTATCCTGTGCTATTAGAATATTAATCTGTATGTTTGGTTCCTGTCCTAGCTTCTGCTGGCTCTAGTGTAGATATATCCACGTTAACAGTATGTCTGAATGGTTTGGTGTATTTGCTGGGAGAAACAAGGTGCAAAAAATTATAAATTAAATTAAAAAGATAAAACAGCTCATGGTTTGCTGTATGTGCGCTAGGGATTTTCATACTTTTCGGCAGACAGTTACACATTGCCACAGAAATCATAGCTGTTTTGTAACTTTTCTTCATTTCCTTTATTTCATAAGGTTATCCATTGTTTATGTTGCAATTAGCATTGCTTTCGGAATCAATAAAGGCTTTTGGTTTAGGTGACTAATTTGAACTTTACAGAGCCTGGTGAATCAGGACTCAGCAGCTCACCATCAGCATGCAGAGACGTGTAGCTACGATGGTCAGCAGCTAAAGGACACAATGCTCTGAGCACATTCGGAGACAGGCAGTGAGAATCTCAGAGCAGGGGAAATTGCTTTGCTACATTTTGACCAAACATCCGGTACTACTTATTCTTTTACACAGAATATTCTGGAATATGTTGCTGTTGTTTATATAAAAGCTTCTATTAAGTTGCCAGTGAGACCAGCACCAGCCGCCTTGATACTCCTACCCTCCTGAGGACAGATGAGAGAGTCAGCTGTGAATCCCAGAGCTCAAAGAGAATACCCCTTCCCCCTCTGAATTGTATTTATGTTTTAAAAGAAAATATCTAAGTATGGATCAAAATAAAAATAACGTGTATGTATATATATATATATATATATATATATGCAGGTTTTGGTGTCCTCGGGTGTCTTCCCGTGTAAAAGTTGGGGTGTCTAGGCGACGTTTCGACGAGGTCTCACTCGTCATCTTCAGGCTGGTGCTTTCGGCTTCTTGTTACAGCTCGCCCCTATACACGAAGCCAAGCCAGAGCACAACCAAGTGCAGTACAGCCATCTTCTCAGAAAAACTCTTCACAAAGTTCAAGAGTTCAAGACACGAAGGCTTTAGCAACTAATCCACACCTAATGACCCACCTAAGTGGGATTCAGGAAATCACTCAAGAAATCACTCAAGATATCCCTCAAGTAATTAAGGAACAAAAGAAGAAAAGGCACACTAGCCTGGGAACCTCCTCTCTGCCCAGAACATTGGAGGCTATACACCACACCTCCTCAACAGTATTTATAGGAACTCAAACACTGAGATCCTGCTCTGTTCCAGTAACAAGAAGCCGAAAGCACCAGCCTGAAGATGACGAGTGAGACCTCGTCGAAACGTCGCCTAGACACCCCAACTTTTACACGGGAAGACACCCGAGGACACCAAAACCTGCATTCCTGTACCCGTGAAAATCTACGAAAGCATATATATATATATATATATATATATAAAATATATTTGGTTGGCTGAGAACAGACATTGTTTCCCTTCTTCTGTACTTCCCCTGCCCACAAGAAAAATATTACTTAGAACACCATATGCTCACTAAGTGATATATTACATAGTTAAAGTTAAGGAGATATCCAGGTAAATTGATCAGGACTCCCAATACATTTGCAGAGATCAGCCAGGTGTTTCTAGTCTGTATATTTCAGCCACTGTACTATACTTAAGTCCCTAATAGGACAATCTCAGAAGCCATGCCCTGCTCAGAACTCACTCACAAGACCAGTTTCAATGAGTGCACAAGTTGGCTGATTTCTAATACTGAAGAGACATTACTTGGATTGCTTCAGAACAACTGGCTGATTTCAATGCATTTCCTTTTCCTGCTTAGTTTACTTTGCATATGAGAGAACCTATGCTCAGAAATTTCCCTCTTCACTCTTTACAGCTTAAAAAAATTATGACATTCATCCAATTGTGCTTTTTGTGAAGTCAGCACAGCGGCCGACATCCTGCAGAGAGGTTTGCTTCTGCTTTGTATAGCCATCTAGCATTTTAATTTTTAAAGTGAGAACTCCTTTGTTCGACACTAATGCTATCTGCCTGCAATTCTGCTGAATGTTACTGCAAGCAAGGTGCCAGCTGCTTGTGTGGGTGGCTCTCAAAGAACTACATATGCTATACAATGTCCCCCTGAAGTCATTCATATCTTCACAGCTTCCTGTACTATAATAGTGGGGCAACTTAAATTGTTTGCTATGAGGGTTGTATGCATTCTGAAAGTCTATCATACAAGTGAAGAATCTGGTATCAAGCAGAGAGTATGTCATTCCAACAATTTCATGTTTATTTTTGTAAAGATGATCGGGGGCAGGGGGGGGGGATTCAAGCACGTTTTCCCCGAATATTCAAAGCTCAGGGGTCAAATAGAAAGCTTAAATGCAACAATTCCTCCCCTGGCCATTAAAAGGTTTTGTGGATTTTGAAAGGAGACAGAGAGATATGACGCAATGGCACAACAATGTGCTTCCATTTTTTTCTTAATAAACAGCCTTTCTGCATTAAAACAAATGAACACATTTATAGAAGGGGGAAATACATTGAAGATACAAAAATCCAGTAAATGGGTGAGGCCACAATTGACCTGAGCCCTTTCATTGGGGGTGGGAAAGCTATGGCTCATGGGTTGGATGTGAGCCATGAGGTTTCCCTATGCAGTCTGCAGCCCCTCTTCCTCACCTATGCAGGCTCCAACAGAAGGGTTTCTCCCTACAAGTCTAATTACTACATGGGGAATAGGGATATTCACAGTAAACCGTGTTTTCACCTGTGAGCATATGCGAGTGCTGTACGTGTGTATGGCAGACTGGGTTGTAATACATATCCATTAGGAGACATTAGGTTCTGAAATTTAATGTGGACCTATCAGTCTTCAGCAGCTGCTGACTTGGCAGATTTCAGAAAGTTTCAAAAATGGCATACTGTGTTGTGATTTTTGTTCCTCCCCTCCTCCTTCTCTACAGCAGCATTAAGACAATGTTTGAACTATTCTGGGCTACATTCTGCAATTTCTCAGGAACATTGACAGCAAGAGCTTTCTCACTATCCTAGTAGCACAGGAGATGAAGTACTACATCAAGTATTTAATCAAAGTCTCAAAAGGGGTTATGTACAAGAAAAACCAAAGCCCTTTATTATTCAAGCACTCTTTCTTACCGGTTCCCGGCCATCCATGGCCTCCATCCAGAGCCTTCGATCTTCTTCAGAAAGCGCCTGCATTGTGATCACTCCAGGCCTGCAGAGATTGATGCAATGACACTGTGAATAACAGGTCTAAGAAGATTAAACTCCAAAGTGACTAGGGGTGGGGTGGGGGGTTGGTAAGAACAGGATAAGGCCCACTTCACACGATCTAGGAACCTGCACATTTGCTTGTTCACACTAAGTCATGGTTAGTGTTATATGCCAACTGGGTGACATTCAGCAAAAGCTGTTATAATGCATCTTTCCATGTCCAAATGCAAGCTTAGGAACAACTGGAGGAGACACCCACTTCAGTGAAAAAATAGGGGACCAAGACTAGGATGTCACTAATAGCAGAACTTTTCCTCAATAGTAAAGGTTTGTTGTTGTTGTTTAGTCGTTTAGTCGTGTCCGACTCTTCGTGACCCCATGGACCAGAGCACGCCAGGCAATCACAAATTTGCATGGTTGTGCATCCAAATAAAACTGAAGGTGGGCTGGCAATCCATTGCACCCAAATGTGCTAACTAAACTTCACAGACAACCAGCCAACTACTCTCACTCCTTGAAATCCAGGGATTTTAGGGTACTGTCACAGTCTGACTAGGCAAGTACTTAGGGCTGCTTCATGCAAAATGTTTTCCTGTACGCTTCAGGAGAACCAGGTGGCACAGAGCATGTAGATAAACTGTGTTATTTCTAGGTATGCATTCAAAGAGACACAAATAAATATGTCTAGATTCTAACAAACACCTGATAATGCCAAAGAATGCAAAAGCCTATTTCATCAGTAATACTTTAAGCAAAAATGCCTGAAGAATCACCTATAAGAAGTGAAAGTTGCAACGAAGCCAGCTCCAAAGACTGTTGCTGTGTGTGAAGCCTCTAGTTATTAGTAGAAAATTTACATATATCAAAAAAAATGGAATTTGGCCTCTGCCCTAGGCAATAGAGAAAGAGTTTAAGAATTCCATATTCTAATCCTGTGATATTAGAAAAGGGAAATCAGATGGCAAGGGAATAATAATTATATACACAAAACAGCTCACACAATTTACCCAGTAAAGGACACAATCTGTTCTGTCTTGTAGTACATTTAGATAATAATCTAGGCATATTGTGTGTCATTTTTGCTAATCTCTTTGTGCAGAGAATCAGTTGATGCTTATAGGCTTAGTATTCTAGAAAAATATACCTAAAGGAAAATTACTTTTCATCCAATTTGAAATGTTGTACTGAAAATTAAACAATTCCATGGGGTTTTTTCCTAGTGTAAAAATACATCTCTAGAAATACCAATGTAACATTAAATTGGTAAATTCACGCTATATGCTCTTTGCCAACAGAAATTTAGACAGCTTACAAACTGGATTATGCAAATTCATGGAGGATAAATCAATGGCTAGTAGTCATTATGGTTAAATACTGCCTCCAGGGTCGGAGGCAGGAGGTCTCTGAATACCAGTTACAAGGGGACAACAGTGACAGAAAATTGCTGTCCTCATGTGCTGCTTGTGGGCTCCAAGAAGACATCTGGTTGATCCACTTTTCATTACATATCTTTAGGAACCAGGGAAACACATTCCTCTTCTCCCAGGCCTTTGGCTAATTAAACAAACCATGGCCTTTTAAACTGTGTGTGAGGGGGGATTATTGTTTGTTACTATGGTATGTATTTTAATTTGTTTAGATTGTAAGTGCCCTGTGATCCTCAGATGAAGGGTGGTATAGAAGATGAATAAATAATCATATTTGTTGCTGTTGTTGTTAAAGTCAGGATGCTGGACTATGCAGGACATTGGTTTGATCTAATAGGGCTTTTCTTACGTTCTTAAAGTAAAGCAAACCTTTGCTGAATATCACAATCACAAGAACCTGACTTTTTTTAATAAGTGATCCTGTCTATCTTTCCATCCATATATTCTTTTCAATTGTTCCATACTCACACAGGTATGGCATTAAAAAAATAAAAAATGCCATGAGAATATAGTAAACACAGGCTTTGCCAAGCAAAATAACTAGTACTAATTTCACACACTTCAGTATTTGTAAGATAAATCAATACAAAGTAAAAAGACAGAACATCTGTATAGCCTGTCAACCATTGTGATTTTATCCAAGTCTGTGATTATGTTCTCAGAAAACCTCACAAAGCCTCTAAAGAGAGTAATCAACCATCTGTTTGAAGAGCATTTCTATTATGCCTGTACTTCTTCCAACTAGGTGATAAAGTTGAGGGGAAATGGTGGGATATAAAATTATTATTATTATTATACAAGGCAAGCTTTTAAAAAATGTAGCAGTGTTTAAATATTCAGCAGAAAAACTTTAAAGAATCACTGAATCCCTAACTCATGCATGAGTGCATCAAATGCACTCACATTGACCCTGACCTTGTCCCCCATGTACCCACAGTTTCTGGGCCTGCCCTCTTCAGAAAAGAGTTTGTATGCACCACTGAAACCCTGAAAACGCAGCCCCCTTTGGACCTTCCTTTTCAATGCAGAATGATCAGCAAACACATCCTCCCACTCCCCAGTTTAAGTCCCCTTTGAATGTATGTGCAGTGCCTGGATATAAGGAAGAATCATTCACGAGAAGTTTAACCTTCCCAAGTTATCTTGTCATGTCTTTAAAATAAATGTCATTGGTTTATGTCCTTGAAAGCTCTGCTTCTCCATTTTTGTACTGCTATTTGCGGTTCACGTGTTCGGGACTAGAAGTTCCTCAAAAGAAGAATCATTAAGACCTAAACTTTTGTTTCACGTCAACTTTTGTATGAAAACTGACTGTGAATTAGTTTCCATTCCATTTCCTACCTACTTACATTAAAAGGGTGAAAAAATGACAGAAGAACAAATGTGAGCCAGTCTTTTAACACTGGTCGTAAGGTCTGAATGCTGGAAAAAGTGTATTCAACTCCAATAGTAGAAATGAATGGAGGAAGTTCCTAAAGATCAAAACCTGGTCCCTATCCTATGGTGAAAAGTAGACTTTAAACCCATGGCTTCTTAAGTAGCTATCAAGATATTACAGAGATATGTTTTTTTCAAACACAAGACACAGTACATCCCTTCCCTACCATCTAGGAACCCTACATTCTGGATTATATTTACGATCCATTGCTGTGCTGGCAGCTCACATACAAAACTCTTGCCAGCTCACTCACAGGGAACAACCATTCATTTGGGAATCACCACTTGTACATCTCTAGAAAACAGTACACAAATGGGTGGGTGGAGGAGAGAGACAGAATGCAGCTTAAGTTTACATGGCATTAGGCATAACATGATAATTTCAAGATTTCATTCATCTACAAAGGTCACTAGTAATGTGACACAGCAAAAGAACAAGTACAGGTTGTATTGCACTTGACCAGCACAGAACTCATCCAAGAGAGGAAAAATGAATATATAACAAAGCTGAAGTGCTGCTGGTAGGACAGGAAGCTAAACTGTGAGTCTGCTTTGTAAACAGCATCGATCTGCATGGCTAGTTCAGGGGTTTAGTTAAGAAACTGTTCCAAACCACCATCACCCAAATTACACATTTTGACCAGGTCAGTTAACTCCCCCCATCTCCAAAAGTCTCTCCCGTGCCTAATACTGCAGCTCTGTGGGATAGAACCTATACCACTAGTTATATCAGTATGTCAAAGTTGGCCCAGCCACTAAAAGCAGTCACATTGCACATGTTACTATAACAGGAGGTTTAAAAAGTGGGCAGTCCACACTATAGTTATAAGTTACAAATGTGATGGGGATGTAGAGCTCTTTTACCAGATCATGATCACACAGGACTGCACTTGTGTTAGGATTAACAACAGTTAATATGAGAATATGCATAATCAACACTTAAGGACAGGTGGGAAGGAGGGGCACGTTCACACATGAGAAGGGAGGGAGAGTGATCCTGTGGGCTGTTGCTCATCTTGGTTAATCATTATGTTTGCACCTGCCCTATGTGTCAAAGTAGTGACAACTATGGATCATGATAAAGACAGCAAATAGCAGACTAGAAATAATGATTCAAATTTCTATTTATTTATTATTTTGTTTTTTTAATTAAATTTGTATACTGTCCTTCATCCAAGGATCACAGGGCAGTTTACAATGTAAAAACACAAAATGCAAATAGTAAGCAAAAACAATAACACCCCCAACAGTTTAAAAGGCCATAGATTGTTTAATTAGCCAACGGCTTACCAAATGTGATTTAAGTTTTATTAGGAAGCTGAGCCTCTGTGCCTAACTTTTCTTTTAAATATACACATGCTAAAAATGTACTTCTTGAGAGTATTAATAAATTTATGTGACTTACACCTGCTGGGCCATATGCAACTAACTAGTGCCACTAGCAGAAGCCCAAGTAAAGATATCTGCTAGCACAACAGGGTTCCCCCCTCCACTCCACTCACATGCCTCCTGAAATTGGCTTCAGAAGGCTGTTGGGAAAACCCCAGTTCAGCATGCAGGGGGAAAAGAGCGGAGATTGTTCCGTCGAGCAAGCTAAAATGCTTGGGCTGATGGAACAATTAGCAGAGAACAACACTGAATTCTCCCCATAGTCCTGATATATTCCAAGCCTCTTACTAGTGACACTTCAAGTTATGGCAGCTTAATGCAGCAGTAGATTGCTACTAAATAAGGAGGTTATGACTGAAAGCAGAATTACTACATAGACTAAATGAGGGGTGGGTAGCATATGACCCTCCAGATATCATTAGATATCATTAGACTGAACTCAACATGGCCAATGGTCAAGGGGTGATAAGAATTGTAGTCCAGCAAAGACTTGGGAGCCAAAGGCTAATCACCACCCCCAGACATGATGACGTTGCTTGATGATAAAAATTACAAATTTTCACACTGATTTAAATAAGCAGAAATTTAAAACAGTATCACAAAAACCTTGTCCTAAGCGATGTGAACAACCGAACTCCACAACTGCAATGGAAGTCTCCTTATGCACAACACCTTTGGGCAATGTTTAATTTATAGCTTAATTAAATGTTGTGTCCTCTAATAAATCACGCACGACTGCCACCTACAGGCTATGCAGCAAACCTTTAAATGGTTCAGTTCTTACTGTGCGTATGAACAATTTCAGGCTGTGTGCCCCAGCTGGGTCAGAAACAGCCATGCTAATGTTTCCTCAGCAATGCTTTAAGAATTACTGAAGCAACCATCTAGAGAAGATGCTGTGTTTGCAGAAAAGCTTTCAGGCGATAAAATGTCGTGTTCAACAAGTTACAGAGACACAAATCAGGGAAAAGCATTAACCCACTTATTGATGGGAATGACATCATCGGCAAGCTGTTTGCATTCTTCTACAGCCCCAGCTTAAGGCTGCATAGTAAAACTTGTGCATATGCTGCAGTCCAGCATTCCGTATAAAGTCAACGTTGTTGATAGTGCATTTTATCTTCCCTTGCATACGCTGCTTCCTCTCCCCTCATACCATTCCCCAACAAAAAAGGTATGGCCCCCTCTTTATCGATGAATAATAACGTGGGCACGGAAGTGGAAAGCGGTTTGGCTATATGGCTGGCTGTGATAAGATTCTCTGAATTGAAGACATCATCCCACTACATCATTTCTGTCCTATCAAATTGCTCTAGCAAAAGAAATTCACACAAATAAAGCTTCAATCAGCATATCAACTTTTTTTAAGCTATGGGGAGTCAGTCTTCAATTGATTGGACATAGTTATAGGCTCTTGATGTTATTTAGGTTTCAGTGTATTATTGTGACAATTTTTTAAAAGAAATTAAACTGGACTCGCTGTCTTAACACTGTGGTAAATGTTGTTTATTTACTTGTAAGCCAAAGTCATCAATTACAGCAATACATCAAGTAAAATAATTAAGTGGCTGGGGAATTTCTGGGGAAATGTTAAAGTTCTTGGGGTCAATTTTTGCTTAATAAAGTCTGAACAACAACAACAATTCACAGTCCTTATCTTGCACTCATTTCACAATGAATATAATACGGATTTTTACATGCTTGCTCCATATTGTCAACATCAAAGGGAATGGAAAACCAAAGCCTGCCTTCCAGGCATTACTATTATTGTTTTGCACTAAACACTAGGTATGGCAAAAACAAAACTTAAACGTATTAAGAATTTAATTTGTGATGTTCATGGTTACTTTAGGATAAGAGAAAGCACAATTCCAAACATCATAGCTCTCTTACCTTTAAGAGGAACAGATCAGAGATTTAATGCAAGCTGCCTGACTCAAAGCAAAGGCCATTTATGAGCGCAACACTGTTTTACCATGTTGCTCGTTAGTGGCAATATTTTGAAGCCACATGAATGAGAGGATTTTATGGTATTAATGCTTGGAAGCAGCAAGGAATCACTAATGCCATCTGTCTAATGCCTCTGGAGCACCATTGCTTAGTGGCACGAAATGCAAAACAGGAAAACTGAAACAGATTGCCTGTGTTTCCTGGTATGACTCCATCCATTCCCAATTCACTCATTCCTGCTACAGCCCAATGCCAATCCATTTTATCTGTTCCCCTAGTTTATTTTGTAATTGTAACAGATATTCAGTTGAACGTCAGTAGGCGTGAGAGATGACTGGGGCAGAATGCCAAAATAAATTCCCTATATTCTGTTTCCAACTGGGCTGCTACAGTAAAAAAAAATAAAAAATCATTATCAAGGACCTGTTTTTCACTCTCTTCCGTGTGACTACACATATGACTTCCGTTGTTAAAGAACTTAGCTTGAACAAGGTAAGTTCTTGAACATCTACCATTTCCTTATCAATATTTCTGCACCTTTCTAAATAATGTTTCAGAAAAAGAACTTTTATTTCATATTACCTTAAAAAATATGTAACCTATTTCAGGTATGCACTTTTAGAGATAACAGATGAGAACAAGAGTACTAGCTCTGCCTTCTTCTATCATCATTACCATCACCCTTCAACTTGCAGAGGGTGACTGTCTGAAGCTGGAAGTCTAAGGGGGGCCCCACACATTTCAGAAGCCTTCCAGTGTTCAGACGTTTCCACTGTTCAAAGATGTCCAGACAGCCACCTCCACAAGTAGGTTGGGGCTGCACCAGTGAAAGTGACAGATTGGCTCTGCCAATGCATCTGCATAGCCCTGACCACACTTTCCCATACATGTAAGCTGTAGCAATGTTGGTGATGGGAGGCTCCACTCCACCACATAGGTCACTACTGATAGGTCCACATTTGCACAGGCTTAGAGAGATCTCACGCTGAAATAATTTAGAACTTTCCAGTTCAGTTGTTCACTTCCACCCATAGTGAATTAGACCCAAAAGGAAACAAACAAGCATGAGGTCTGCTCCCAGGGCCCAAAATGCAGACAGCTACTAAGGAAGACATAAGTTTCTCAAAGACACATCACTAATTGTGTCTTTATTAGACTAAAGAATATAGTGTCAGCCAATGCTCCAATCTGGCTTGATATGGGTAAAAAAAAAAAAAAATTAACAATGCAGACAATTCTTATAAGAATATTCTATGAATCTAGAGAATTAGAGAAATTTAGGATCGCCTCTATCTCAATTTTTCATTGCCTTGACTATCAGTGTTTATGTTGGTAACATACAAACAGGAACTGGCACACGCTGGGCCTACTGACAGAAAGGCAAAATACATATGCAACTCACCGATCCACTGCTTCTACATCAAAGCAAAATCTTTTCTCTATGGAATCAGTTTTTCGACGTGTGCAGGATTTGAGAATAATGGCTTCATCATCTCCCTGGCATAAGATGAAGACCAAAGATTAGACCAATTTACAGATATATTTTAAAATAACATACTGGTAATAGCCTTGTTCTGAATGTCACTTGTCTTAATTTTGTAAGTAGCATATGGCCCAATGTGGATTACTGATTAAAACTAGGCAGTACAGAAAGGTCAGTGTTGCAATACAACTTGTAATCTATCCCCCACAGAATCACAAACAGAAAACCCTGTAAAAATACATGAACCACAGAACTGATTTAAAAAATATTAAGACAGGTAGCCCCACTGGGTGTGATCAAAGGTCCTTCTAGTCCAGCATCCTGCTTATCATCAATGGTGCAGAAAGCCCACAAGCGAGGCTTGAAAGGAAGGTAATAGCCTTATCCAACTATTGCTCTCCAGCAGCTGGTCTTCAGTGATGCACTCTCTGTGACCCTGGAGATCCTATTTAGCTATCAGTGCCAGTATCTGTTGATAGATCTCACTTCCATGAATCCATCTAGCCCCCTTTTTAAAAACCATCTAATGTGGTGGTCAACATCACAACCCGTGGAGTAGGCACTTGCTTATGGAAGCTCATGCCTCCATGAATTGTTTAATCTGCATGGCATTTACTTAGGGGCAAAGAGTCTTGAGAATATGCTATAGGTCATTAAGAAAAGGATGCGTGCAGGGTGAACAACGACATACAGCTGCAGTCTACAACCATTTAAAGGCGCTATAAGCCACAAGGATTTGAGGCAGCAAAGTAAGATCCTGTTCTACACCCCAACCACAGTTACTCCACCCACCTCAAAGAGAAGCTACAGCAGGTTCTAGCTATCTCATAGGATCAATAAGTCCCTCATGCAGCGGAGTGAGAGATCTTCATTGTTCAATCACAGTGATGGCAGAGGGATAATTTAACTGAGATTAATAAGTTTCCTCTGAGTTCCATTCTTTCACCACCAAGGTCAAGTTGCCCCTTGGCCCTATTAAGGCACCAGAATGTTGTCTTTCCAGGGATAGAAACCTTAGTATACAAGTCTTACCAGTAATCTATTTCTTTCAGATGACTGGAAGTCCTGTACACTTGACTACTATTGACTGTAATCCAATTTCCTTTCTTGAAGAAAACTAGATATGCCCATCACCTTATCAGACAGAGCCACTCCTCTATTGTTGGATTTGATTTGATTCAATTTAGTGATTCTTAGAAATATCAGGTGGGGATGGGGAGAGAAGACTACAAAAGGCTACTCTGGCAGAGAAATACCACTGCTGGTAACAGCCATTCCCAGACCATGAATCATCCTGCAAATAATAATAATAAAAAAATCAACAGGAAGAGACTGGCCTACTCTATTGGGGAAGCAGAGCCAGGTGGGTGCCAAGCAGTGACTTCACAGAACAACCTGACCTAGTGAGGGGAATATTAATGTTCTTTTATGATTATGTTAAGGAGAATCCCAGGACTGCAAATTCAACTGCAAGTAAATAAAATGCTGCAGGACAAGCCAAAGTGAATGTAATGATTCACCCCATTCCCTTAACAAATGCACCCCATCAGCACCTGCTGCCTAGAGGCACCTCCTTGTGCTACATGAAAATAAGTGCCACAGGCCTGTCCAACTATAGAAGGGCCTACTTCATTGAAGATTTGAAATGTTTCCAAGGTTTTCACATGAAACAACCTTATTCTGGAATAAATGTTTCTCAAGTTATCTCAGGGCAAATTCTCTTCAAGGCCTATGCATATACTTTCAGGGTAAGCCTCAAAGAAATCTAGCCAACTCCAGTTTCAGTTCCTAAGCTCACAAAAACTGCTCCCCTCCCCAATTCTCATGCTGAATTTTAACATCATGCACATACATGCATCTGCATGCACGCACAAGTGGTCTGTGGCCTGTCCATTTTGCACCCCCTTTCTCTCTGCTTCAAAATGAGGGGTGGGTGTAATTAATTGATTCAAACAAAATGATTGCATATTCCTAACCCAGTCAAAAGTTGGCCCGAATTTACTGACCCTCATCCACTAGCAAACATGTAACCAACAAGCCAAGCTTTTCTACTTAGAGAACCTTCATGTGCAACAGCAATCTACCCCTTAACAACAGCTGCTGGTGGGGGGACTACAGGTGCTGATACAAATATTAAAGGCACTTGATCTAGTCCCAGGATTTGGTCTGCAGGCACGATAAGACCACCAACTTGCCGAAGCTAAACAAGTCTGGGACTGGTCAGTACCTGGGTGGTTGACTGCCTGGAGACAACATATGCACTGACTGGGTTCCATGATGGGATAAAGGTGAGACACAAATGTAAATAGATTGATGCATGCAACACTGATCTCACCACAGGGAGAAATACCAAGTATGTTCCATCAATGTTACAATTAAAATAATAATAATAATTGAATTTTTTGTTTATAAAAATGCACATATAATCAATTCATTAAGAATATTGTGACCAAGATTACCAAGGGTCTGATGAAGAAAGATTGAGGGAGTTAGATATGTTTAGCCTGGAAAAGAGGAGACTGAGAGGAGATATGATATGAAAGCCATCTTCAAATATCTGAAGGGCTGCCACATGGAAGAGGGAGCAGGATTGTTTTCTCCTGATGTCAAGGGTAGGACCCAAACATGTGTGTGTGTGTGTGTGTGTGTGTGTGTGATGAAAAGAGTAAAAATCGGGAATTAGGGTATGTCTTAACTATGCAGTTAATTTATTACTAGTGAGACATTTCAACACTCAGGACTAAGTTGTTAAAAAGGACAATATGACCTCGACTGAACAGATTTTCCACAATCCCCAAATGTATTTTTAAAGTATTATTATTATTATTATTATTATTATTATTATTATTATTATTATTATTTCTATTAATGTAGTAATAGTGGTAGTAGTAGCAGCAGCAACAGCAGCAGCAAATACACCTAGAACTGTCCACATAGCTAGATACTTGCATTTTCACTCACCCCCTTTCCGCCAGACTTCTGGTCAAAAGGCACCATAGTTATTCGTTTAGATTCACTGTGATATGTGCAATAATGCTTCACCCAGGATGTTGTTCCAAAATGACCTAAAATAATTGAAATGGGTTGATGTTAGAGACAGAGATAAAAATGACCAATGATGTAGTAGTTGTACCTTAAAAGCCAAGCTCTTCAAGCTCCATCCAGTTGTCTTTACACAGGGCAAGTCCAATTGCTCAGGTGGCAGACCTGAGGCTCCTTTTCTACAGGTAACACTCACTCCATGTCTGGTGGCAACTCTAAATATTTCTTACACCTAAGCAATACATTCTTATGGCTCTATTTCTCCATAACATCTGAGCTTGAATCCTAGCAAGATGGAGGCACTATGGATGAGTGCTGGCTATGTTTAAGAAATTGGTCCATCGCCTACCCTGGATGTTGTTGCACTCCCCTTGAAGGAGCAGGTACACAGTCTGGGGGTGCTTCTAGATCCATCCAGCTTTGCCACTTGAGGTCCACATAGCCTCAGTGGCTAAAAGCACCTTTTACCAGTTTTGATTGATACAACAGCTATGACTGTTCCTAGACCCAGAGAGCTTGACCACAGTAGTTCAAGCATTGGTAATTTCAAGATTGGATTACTCCAATGCACTTCCCTTATGCTTGGTCTGGAAACTGCAGTTAGTGCAAAATGTTGCAGCACTGTTGTCAACATGTGTGAGACCATGTGAGCATATAACACCTTTGCTCAGAGATCTGCACTGGTTGTCTATTTGTTACCAGGCCAAGTTCAAGTGTTACTATTGGTATATAAAGCCCTTAGCATCTTGGGACCAGTTTACATGTGGGATTGGCTTATTACATATGTGCCACTCAATGATTTTGATCTGTGGAACTGGCATTGTTACATACGCCACACACTACTCATTGCACACTTGTAAAAAACAAAACACAACAGTCTTGGGTGTAGCAGTACCTACACTTTGGAATTCCCTATTGACATCAGACAGGTGCCCTCAACATACTCTTTTTGGCATCTGCTTAAAACATTTTTGTTTGGGAAATCCTATCAGAAACATAGGTGATGATTTTTAAAATCTCTGTTTAGCTAATGAATAATTTTAATTAGCTTTTAATTTTTAAATTGCTTCTTTGTAATGTTGATAATTTTAATATTTCTTGTAAACTGATTAGAGTTTTTATTGCAATCAAGTGCTATATAACTTTTGTTAAATAAATTAAAATAATTGGCCCCACTCCTGATTTTTTTTCTCATTATGGAAATCAAGGCTGTTTCAACCAGAGCCAGTCTAACAAGGCCCTAGCCTAAAGCCCATGATTTTCATAATACAGCACTGATGCAGTTTACTAATTTTACCCTAAACATTTGCCAAGAACCCTTCTTAGAAACCTGACTAAAGTCTCACTATTTACATTAATGCCATGCGGGTTTTGATGATGATGGCGTCAGCACTGAATATTTTTTTTAAAAAATTAAACAGTTATCTATATGTTTTGATTTGCAAAAGAAAAAATAATGAAGTGGTCCACTAAGACCTCTAGCAATTTTCCACTAATCTGCACGGGGAAAGGTCTGAGAACTGCTGTTGCAGAACATCAATTCATAATCACCACAACTGTACTCTGAAAAGGGTAGCATGATGTAGCATTTTTGTATAAAAAGAAATGGCTCAACTAGCATCCTTTTCAATATGCCTAAAGTAAGGCAGGATCTATTTAAAGCTTTCAATAAAAGTTTCTAAGCTAGAGATAACTGGGGCCAGTAAGAACTGTTGAATGAAATCTTTTAAAAACCAATGTTGTGCATGTTCTCGGTAGTGGTGCCCTCCCAGTGGAACACCCTCCCTTCAGATGTCAAGGAAATAAACAACAATCTGAGCTTTAGAAGAAGAAGAGGAGTTTGGATTTGATATCCCGCTTTATCACTACCTGTAGGAGTCTCAAAGCGGCTAACATTCTCCTTTCCCTTCCTCCCCCATAACAAATACTCTGTGAGGTGAGTGAGGCTGAGAGACTTCAGAGAAGTGTGACTAGCCCAAGTCACCCAGCAGCTGCACGTGGAGGAGAAGAGAATCGAACCCGGTTCACCAGAGTCCACTGCTCTTAACTACTACACCACGATAAAGGCAGCCCTGTTTAGGGAAGTGTTTAAAGGGCTGATGTTTTTATTATGTTTTTAGATATGTTGTCAGCCACCCAGAGTGGGGTATTGGTGGTATTATTATTATTATTATTATTATTATTATTATTATTATTTCAGGGGAACTACACACCTTGACATTGGGGAGGGGATTCTACCTCAGGCAACAGGAGCTTAGGTCAGCCTTGTTCATACAGACAAGAGAGGCTCATCCTGTTTTCCTAACTAAAATAAGAACTATCACCGGTCAACTCAAAAGTCCATTGCATAGCAGCTACATGATCCCAGGGGAAGCAACACATACGCTTTTCCTGGACATAGAGATATCCTTCCATTGTAAAAGGGCTGATGTTTTTGTGCTCGTGGGGATTCTCCTTCATCTTCCTCATCAAGGACTCAACCTCTGATCTTGTGCCTTCAAAGCGATTTCTTGTCTGCATTTAAAGTAGACGGCAAAAAAGTGGTGTTAGGTAGCCTTTACCAGCCTTAAAACACACAGGATCCAGAAAAAGAAGCTGCTACTGCTCTGGGTGCAACAAAGGAACCAACAGCTTCATGTAAACCCTTAAACTCACACATGCTTGGGCTCACAGAGAGGTGTGAACTAACAGCACATTTATGAACTCTCATGTGCAATTTTTATATATAAATAAAAAGTACCATTTTTATGGCTATCTGAATAAGGATACGCTTATCTGTTAGTGTATGCATATAGTTCCAGTTCAAAGTATGAGCATTCCACAAATACACCAGAGTTTCTCAAAGACTGATGAAGAGGTAGTATTCCTCTTTTCCTCAGTATTTCCTCCTCAGTATTTTGAGAAACACAGGTATGCAATAACATAACTATATACACCTAAGAACCTCCCAAATGCAAATCCTTCCACATAAAACCACAAGGCAATTTTCCAATTATGAAGCAATTCATCCTACATGAGAAGGGGAGGCTGAAAGTTGCCAACACCAGCTTCTGGCAGTAACACTCACAAATGATGTCACATTCTTGAAGAAGCAAACAATGGTTTTAAATACTTACTGAAATTATTGCACTTAGGCATGGACATGGATAGACAGCTGGCTCTCAACATTCATAAACAGAAGGAAACAAGCTGCTATGGAGGCTATGTGTTAGGTCACCATGCTTACCCCCTGTCCACTGGGGGAGTGGGGATTGCTTGTGTACAGTTTTAACCTCTCAATAACATCCTTTGTGAAAAGTTGGTAAAGTTGCATTGTCTCTGATAAGTGATTCCACTCTGTGCTTACATTTTGTATGCTAATTGTCAGCTCCGTCTTGAAATCACTGAAATCCTTTGCAAGTTCATAGCCATGGTGGTAGAATGTGAATAGTCCTTGCAGAAATGCCAGCAGCTGCAAGAGAGAAGGAAAATAAAAAAAAAAACACACCAAGTGGCTGAGGTAAGAGAGAGAGAGATAGACAGGCATGCTCTCACTGGATTCTACTGTCGTACCTCAGCTCCCGAACACCTTGGGAGTTGAACGTTCCGGCTCCTGAAAGATCAAAAACCAGGACTGTGTGTTCTGGTTTTCGAACCTTCTTTTGGAAGCTGAACGTCTGATGGGGCTTCTGTGGCTTTTGATTGGCTGCAGGAGCTTCTTGCAGCCAATCAGAAGCTGCGCTTTGGAAGTCTAATGCTTCAGAAGTCGAATGGACTTCCGGAATGGATTCTGTTCGACTTCCGAGGTACGACTGTGTTTACTCAAGGAGAGAGTTATTGCTACTGCCCTTTCTTCCCATTCAACATCACAGTGCACCCCCAAAGGAAAAAAGAAAAGAAACTACAGTTATTCTGTGCACACATACCTGGGAATTAGTCCTATTGACCAAAATAGGAGTTACATCCACAACATGACTGCACACCTATATTGGAGTAAGTACCACTGAACTCAATGGGACCTACTTCTAACTAAAACATGGGTCACCGGCAAAGTACCCATGGGCACAGATCTGCCACCAGAGGCCTTCCCTGATGCCCACAGAGTTCCATTCCTGCACTAAAATCAGGCTTAAAAGAGGCCTTCTTTAAGCAACCGAAGGCTTTCTTTCCACACACACACATCTAATGGGGGGGGGGGCGGCGATTACATCTGGGGAGAGTTGTTGCACATGTGTGATACCCACAACAGTTTCTATGCCAAAACAATCTGCAACCTCTGAACTAAAGCATCCCTAGCCTAAATGTACGCAACAGGTTTGCTTTTTTAATCACTCTTTTACTAGCATTATTGTATGACACTGCAACCTCTGGAGCTTCTGATACAGATCACAGTACTGACAGTAGCAGACAGCTTCTTTAAAGCATTTTCGTCCACTTAAGTCTTTAAATTTAACTTGAAAGGCCTGGTAAGACCTTCAGTGAGCAAAAGGCTCAAGCATATATGTAGCCATGCCTCACTCTCTCAGGTAAGTGATGTCCTGCTCAGTCTCAAGAGGACTACATTATACTGCATCTGGGATTAGTGCATTCAACTCAGGAACATAACACATATGTAAAACATGCCACATTTTAAAGAGCTTCTTTAATTCACACCCCTTCTCCTGCTTGCCACTCTTTGCCCCATTTTAAATAAATAGTCATTCTGTACTTTCCCTGTGTTTGTGTGCACACAGACACACCATACACACAGAATGTGGTTGAGAAACATTCCACAAAACAATTTAAGCAACGCATCAGCAATGCCTAGTGCCATCTGTAGGTCAGATACAGAAGTTACGCAAGAATTTTGTCATTTTATCTATACAGTCATACCTCGGGTTGAAGTAGCTTCAGGTTAAGCATTTTCAGGTTGCGCTCCACGGTGACCCGGAAGTAACGGAGCGTGTTACTTCCGGGTTTTGCCGCTCGCGCAGACGCTCAAAACGACATCACGCGCATGCGCGGAAGTGGCGAAACACAACCTGCGCATGCGCAAGTTGCGTTCGCTTCAGGATGTGAATGGGGCTCCGGAACGGAGCCTGTTCGCATCCAGAGGTACCACTGTACTGGTAAGAGTACTGTGGACTTTATTCCTTCAAAGCTCCAGGATGGAAGGAAAGGATACCCACCCAATCTTCATTTTACAATAATGGAAACACGGCTCAGATGAAGTCAGTAGTGTTCCAGGACCATAAAATCACAAAAGCTATTTTGAGGAATACATGAAATGAACAGGTCTATTTTTTTTTATCATTTGGAGGGAGTAATAGGCAAACCTCTCTATTCAGAAGCTACTAACATACGCTTTCGGAACGTAAAAACCTTGCATACCAATGATGAAATTTCTGCCTAACAAAAATACTGCTTCAGAAGAGAATTGACTGAAAGTACTGCCTAGGAAAACATGAGGTGTGGATCAGACAACTTATTAAATGTTACCTCAGCCATGAACGCACTAATGTCTCAGCTTCAGTTCTCTACACAAGCCCTCTCAGGATATTTCCTGGATGGTGTCATCCATTCCCTACTTGGGTAAGGTGCTTGAGCACGTGGTGGTGGTCCAGCTTCAGGAATTTGTGGGATTAATTACCTTGACCTCAATTTTAACTCATGAGCTATTGCTGCAATCGGCTCTGATTGTATATTTTATCTTTATGAACGCTGTTTTTATTGTGTTATGCGAGCTGGTCTTTGACCGTAATAAATTATCTCTCTTGTACCTTGACCCATTTCAGTCCTGACCTGCTTTCAGCACTGAAAGTGGCTCTGGTTATGTTGATGGTTACAGAAATAGTTCAGGAATGCAATATCTCAAGGACCGCCTCTTCCCATATGAAGGGACCCAAACCTTGTGGTCATCATCTGATGCCCTTCTTTGTGCGCCTCCTCTATGAGAGGTCCAGAGTGCGGCAACATGAGAAGAAGCCTTTTCGGCAGTGGCTCCCCGGCTGGCAGGTGGCTGCAAGAAACTCCCACAGCCAGTTGCCCAGCAAGGAAAAAAATTCTGATCATCCGCTTTTTATTCAGTATTTACAAAGAGAGGCTTTGGAACACAACCTCTTGGAGGTTCTGAACCACGGACTGAAATCAGTTATAGGCTGAATGTTGTTAAACTAAGGTAAAGCTTAATATTGCTCTTAGTCAGAAGCTGGCAGATCCAGTAATAGAGTGTCAGCCTGTTCTGGACTGTATTATAACCCACTGCCTTCTCGTTTCCTTTAATTTACTTTTACAATTCCATGGACCTAAAAAATTACAGGACTCTACAGATTGTGCTTGTCAATTAGTGTCTATGGGGTTTAGCTGAAATCCTGTGAGGCAATCATATCAAGTACAGAAGAGGTTAATAAAGTCAGCTCTGTTTCAACCAACCATTGCAAGAGGGAGGAAAACTGGGAGGTACTGTGATATTCACACCACACTCTTCCAGGTGATTTGAGACCACACCACAAAAGGCAACAGGTCCCATCCTGCTTAGGTGTGAGACTGATGAAGGCCACGTTAGTGATCCTATTCAAATTCAGACGATTGTCTCACAATTTATGAGAAAACAGAAGGCACTCCAACATTGTTACTCTATAATTAATGCCTTTTTGGAAACTCAATCACCGTGACAAAATTGATTCTTTTTAAAGTGTAGGAGACTTCACAGCAGCTGTTTGTCAGTTTTCCCATCTGAACTGCAAGCAAGCAGTTAGAACCATCTCCAATATCTACTATACCATAAAACAGTTCACAGGGTAACAATGAAAAGCCACGACTGTTTACTTACTGGTTCCACAAACTCAAACATCTTCCTCTCTTGAACTTCTTGTACTTTGAAGACATACTCAAGGGAGACTTCATAGAAGTGCTGTCGAACCAGGTCAACCTGGCTGTCTGCCTGTCAAATCACCATGTGGATTAAAAAGATACAAAGCAGCTATTAAATGTTAACATTTGCCACCAATATTATGCAAGTGCTGCTTGAACAGTAATCTTCACAAAAGAAAGTTGAGTTCCAGAAAAAAGTAGATAGGACATCCAAACATTATACCAAGTCCACAAGAAGAATTACTCTCCATCTCATTGAGGAACCCTAGGCTCTGAAGGAATTTCAGGGTTTCCCAGAGTGAATCTCCTTTAAAAAAAAAAGGAAATAATTCCTTTTATTTGAATTATTCACAAAGAAACAGCATGAGATCTAAATTGGCACCAAACAGCTACTGCTTAGATTTCTCACAAGCTGTTAGGAGTTGTTGGTTGTTGGTAAAGGTAAAGAGACCCCTGACCATTAGGTTCAGTCGTTCCCGACTCTGGGGTTGCGGCGCTCATCTCGCTTTACTGGCCGATGGAGCCGGTGCCCAGGTCATGCGGCCAGCATGACTAAGCCGCTTCTGGTGAACCAGAGCAGCGCACGGAAATGCCGTTTACCTTCCCGCCGGAGCGGTACCTATTTATCTACTTGCATTTGCACTACTTGCACTTTGACGTGCTTTCGAACTGCTAGGTTGGTTGTTGGTAGTGTTATATTAATTTGCGTATTCATAATTCGTAAATCTATCTTCCTCTAAGGTCAGGAAGGCATACAGTGCATGCTTCTTCTCCCTTTTAACTTTACAACAATCCTACAAAATGTAGGTCACTGGACCAAAGTCACCTAGTATACTTCATGGCTGAGAGGGGGCATTGAACCAGGGTCTCTCAAGTTTATGTAACTCAAAGGCAGCTTGAAGGCCTCCTTAGTGGTCATGCCTCGATTATGGGATGTTCCCCCGGTTACCCACCTTAGGATCTTTCAGGCACCAAATGAAGACCTCCTAATTCTCCTAAGCATTTGAATACATTTATAACTATTTATACATTTACAAATATTGCTGATTTGATGCTGCTTATTGTTTGGGCTCATGCCTGCTTTTTATGAACTTTTGAGCAGGTTGTTTTAAATCTATGACAGCTGACGGTATTTGTATCTTACTGATTTAGATTTGTGAAAACACCCAAGGGATATGGTTAAATTGAGTAGCATATGAAATACAAAAATATAAAGTAAATACTAATGTTCACAAGGGTCCAGTGTACAAGGAGTGGGATACTCTTAAGTGAAGTCAGTAAGACGTGGTGCCATATTAGCAGGCTTGCTAAGCAACTAAATGAATTCCAACCTCCCAGATGTTTGGCCAACAGAAGAAACTCAGAGCTCTCAACACATGAACTATTGTCTTTGGCTGAGCCAGACACACCCGCGAAGCAGCTGTATGTTATTAATGAAGCACAGCACCCACTCTTCTAAAATTACCACAAACAACGATCTTCTCCACACACATTTGTCATTCTTCTGGCATGCTTCCCCTTCTGAAATCCTAGCTCAATAGCTAAATCCTCAGACATTTCAAGGCCGAGGCACCCCTGCTTCCATATGGAAGCTGAAAACATTTGGACACCTCATTCAAAATCTAAGGCGCCTAAACCAAAATATCACTCAGGCGAAGATGTCACTCAGTCAAGATAGCTTGAGCGTACAAAGAGCTTGTAAAGGTAAAATTAGTGAGGGCTCAATGGCTATCAGGCATTCTAAGCACCAAATACAGAGGCATGTTTAAAATGGAAAGCTCAGAGCTCCTTCTGGCAAAAATAAAATGTTTAATGTAACTTCTTTTCCAAAAGTACCCAGAACTAAAGATGGATGTGAAAGATGTCCACAAGGTGGTGCCATTATTCAGTGGTTACATACAAGAATTGTATCTGAAAGGAAGCAAACAATTAGCTAGTTAGTTCTAATTGATAGACAAAATTCAGCACGCCACTGTCTGACTGCCCTCACTAACTCCTCAGGTTTCTCAGGTCAAAACTGAGTAATGGCGGAAACAATAACTGGCAGAACACATGGGTGGGTGTGCTGTAAGGCACAAGGGGCCTCTCAGGGTCTACACCAGGCCCTTTAGTTCCCTATCCCACAACCCACAGTTTTTCCTCAGTCATCCCTGCCATCCATCTCTGCCCCCCCCCATATTAATGTATATTAATTCAGTCCACTGCTCCATCTGCCTCTTTCCTTCAGCGATACTGCATGTACACTCTTTGTTCCTTAGGTTTCATTAGAGTTCTCTGACTTTCTATCCAAGCCCTTGTCTGCCCTTCAGAGCTCCTCCTCACAACAATTTTTTTTTAATCTCAGCAAACTAGCTACTGTTCCTCTCTTTCACAAAATAGAGGTTTTTGTTGCCAACAGCCTTGCCCGCTTGAGTAGCCAGGATGTTCCCAAACATTCCATTACCTCAGAAATTTCACTACCCACAAGTTTCACTAGTCCAATATTCACCACAATTACTGCGCAACAGCTAACCATCAAACAGTTATTGGATGCGTTCGCCAAATATTAGATAGAGATCGGCTGGGATTCTAATAACTTGTTGTTTTTTAAGTAAATCAAACGGTTCCTCAGTCTGCCTATCCTTTGTTTACACTGACTGCAGTTCACAAAAAACGATTAACATGCCACTGTCTTCAATATCATTGTTTTTACATAATCGAAGGATCACATTCTCTTGGCTACAGCAAATTCTCCTTCCCCCTTTCATTCTGGAGGTGAACCCCTGAATCTTAAAACTATTTATTTTAGGAACAAACAACACATTTTAAAAAACAATAATGACTTCAATGTGAAGGAAATCATTGCAGGAGACAAACAGGAAGAAGGAGTTTAATTCTTTCCTACTTTGCCACAGTCCCGGCAAAAATCCCCCTTCAACAATGCTTTCTACATCCGGAGGAAAGCTTCCATTGGCACCAACAGCAGCTTGACTCCAGCAGCCAATATGTATTTCACTTAACATATTCATAATCCATGCCCTAACAAAGCTCAAAACAAGAGCTCACGTAGTCTCAAATTCAAGAGTTGTTTTTGTTTTTTAAAATTGCAAAAATGTGTTTTAACATATTGTGTTGGCTGGGCTCTTAAAACCAAGTTCCAGAAACTTCAGAAAAGGCCTTTCTTTCTCATTGCAGCCTGAGCCCTGAAGTGTATAAGCAATTAATGGGGTCTATAACAGGGAAGCGTGACAAGAAAACAAGAAGCCAATCTCACCTCTTGAAGTTGGGATTCCTTCTTCTTGGAAGACAGGTTTAAGTGCTTTTCTAACACACCGCAATATTTCTCCGTCTCCTTGTCGTATTTTTTCTTGGCTTCCTGCCAAAATATGCCATATACATATCAAGAACAATTGCATTGCCGCAGTACTTCAGCATGTCAAAGGAAGGTTGAGCCAAATGCTAACATGTTCTTTTATTAATTCTAAAAATTTAACATAAAATTTTACTGTACTACAACTCCCATCATCCTCACCCCAGTCATGCTAGCTGGAGTCCAACTAAATTTAGAGGACACCATATTGACAACCCCTGTTTTAGGTTATGGCCTTTGCTAACATCAAATTAATTCCACCGCCTTGTGCAATTCGATTCCAGCTCTGGTGTCACTCCTAGGTGACGTTGTAAATCAAACACCAAAATCAGAGCCTCTTCAATAAAGAGTTTACAAGAAGCCTCTGTTTTACAAGAAGAAAGGCTGAAGGAAAGTGAAACTGGCAGAAGCCCATATATCTTAAGAGCAGCAACAAGTTGTTATAGTAACAAAGCAAGACAAGACAGAGGACAAAAGGTACAAGGCCTCACAGAAACTGAGTAAAAATTAGAGCTGTGCCTAATCTCAGAAATTTCTGAGATGAAAGATGGGGTTTTAGGTTGAGAGACTCCCCTGAAAATACAGCAGCAGACCTCCTGCTGCTGCTCTCCTGCTTTCTTCTTCCCTCACTAATGTCAGCTAATGAACAAGCCCATGAAGAATGCCAAGGCATCATGGTACTAAGTAGTGCGTATTCTTGTGCATTTTCAGCAGCAATGGACAACATCCAGCCCCTGGGCATAACCCACTATTATTATTTATTATTATTATTATTATTATTAGTAGTAGTAGTAGTAGTAGTAGTAGTATACCATTCTTCATCCAAAGATCACAGGGCAGTTCACAACATAAAAATACAAAATGAGATCACAAAATACATAATAAAACAAAAACAAACCAATAACCTCCCCCCAACCCATAAAATGTTAATCAGCCAAAGGCCCAGTGATAGAAAAACCTTAATGCCTGGCACCTAAAGATACATAATGCAGGTGCTCTCTGGGGACACTATTCCACAAACGGGGAGCCACCACAGAAAAGGCCTATTCTTCTGCTGCCAACCTCCTGACCTCTCATGTAGGCGACACACGAAGAAGGGCCTCAGATTGCAGGGTCTGGATCAGTTCATATAGGGAGAGGCGGCCCTTGAGGTATTCCAGTCCTGGGTCATTTAAGGCTTTATAGGTCAAAAACAGCACTTTGAATTGGGACCAGAAACTAATTGGCAGCCAGTGCAGTCAGGCCATCTTGCCCTGGTGAGCAACCTGGCCACTTCATTCTGTACCAGCTGCAAACTGTCTTCAAGGCCAGCCCTTCATATAACATGTTGCAGTAATCTAACCTAGAGTTGTACCAGAACATAGACAACAGAAGTTGTGGCTTGCTTTTGCTGTGTATCTTTACTGACTGCTTTTCAGAGGAGGGGGCAATTTGACAGTTTTATGGTTTTATTATTGATATTCTGTAAATTGTCATTGTGGTAAGGTGTCTTCGGTGGGCACTACCCTGTACAGTAGCCTTCACATATAT
Organism: Podarcis tiliguerta; assembly: GCF_965153285.1. NCBI lineage: Eukaryota > Metazoa > Chordata > Lepidosauria > Squamata > Lacertidae > Podarcis > Podarcis tiliguerta. The sequence continues at coordinate 68,889,039 of NC_139535.1, read as the reverse complement.
ATTTTTAAGCGTAAATAAATAACATATACCTTATATACCTTATATAAAAGGCGTAGGCTTAGGCAGAGACTTTGCTTTGCTGCTGTTATACAAGACAAAGGTTATGCTGGACATTATAGGATGCAGCAAAATACTATAATCGAGGGATTCATACATTTTTCAAAATCCCAACATAATACATATGTTGTGACTTTCAAACCTCCAGCATAGACAAAGGGTTTCAAGATTATCATTCGCCACTTATCCACCTACCTTAGCAGCACCAATTTGCTCCTTACGAAATTTCTCCAGAGGTGTGATTAAGACCTCACCAGCATTCTCAATCTGATGACAGTAAAGAAAAAACATTCAGATTCCTTCATTCTGATAAATGCTTCCTAACTCCTGTGCTCAATTACTAGAATTCTGTTTGAATATAGGATATTCTTCCCTCCTGAGAAACTTGTATGACTCAGAAATTTGCAGAGCATATAATTAAGGATGATGACATAAAAATAACTGGCATTTACATGTAAATACATCAAGCAGGAACAATTCACAAGCAGTACAATATGCCTGAGAGTGTGATCCTATGTGTTGATTCAGCAGCCCCACTGAGTTCAATAAGACTAACACCCAGGCTAATTGGCATAGGATTACAGCCCAGTTCACCTAGGCCCTTATAAAACAGAAGGAAGTTGTGGCATTCAACAGTTTGAATAGCTCAACCCTATTCAGTATATTGTTCTGTGATGCAGTTTTTTCTTAGTTTGAAACATTTATTTGTTTAACAAAAAAATTATATGCCGCTTGCTTGAAGCTTCTAAACAGTTTACAACAAATAAACTTTGAACACTCAGACAACAATAACAAGATGGAGTGATGAAGTCGCACAACAGTTAGGGTAAATATTAGATCCTGAAACAATACACACACACAGAGAGAGAGAGAGAGAGTTCTAAATTTCCGAAGTGCGGCAGTAACTGAGGTAATGACTCTGGGCTTGTCAACATGACTGATGAATCTTGCTGAGAATTCAGTTTTCCCCTTCAAAATTTATCTCAGCAGTCTATACCTGTGAGAGTTTAAATCTGATTCCTTCCATCCAAATTTACAGTTTAACATCCACGCGTGTCCATACATGTGGGCATTTACTATCCCAATATACTCACAGAGCTGGGCCTTCTTGGTTGCAGTGCCCAGCTTACTGAACTCCTTATGTGAAGATGTCATTGGCCCCCTCCATAGTCGTTCTGTTAGCACCTCTCTTTTTTGCCAAGCTTCTGGGCTGAGATTCTCCCCCCTGCTAGTGTGAATTTTAGCTCTTCTACCTTACCGCAATTTATATTGTGCTTTTCTTTTCTAACTGCGTACATGTGTTTCTGCTGAGCTGATCAACAGGTGTTTGGAAACAGTAGCAAGAGAACTGGGATCTAGCTCTCGAAGAAAGAGAAAGTGTGCAACTACCACAGGCATACATGTGTGTGGGTGACGGTGGCATCTGTCTGTTGCTGAGTTATTGGAAGTATCTGTGAGGATGGAAAATGTGGACACACTCAGCACATTTGGCCCATCTCTACAACAACTTCTACATTCAATGCTATCAGGGAAACTTTACTCCAAGCGAGAGCAAAAATGTATAAACAAGCTGTACTGGATAATTGGGTCTTTGTTCTCTGAGTGCCAGACCAACTGGATTCAGTGGCAGGCAGTTCATCGTGGCTTGCCCTCCCTGTTATGCTGCCAAGACTTACTCCCAAAGGGATGAATATTGCTATTCTTTGAGGAACAAAAGCTGACAATTCTGGCTGTTGAGCTATACCATGGCCATTGGCCAAAGCAGGCAAGAGCGGCACAGAAATTCTTCACAGTCTTCTTCCCATGGCCAGCAGATATATCAAAGCCTTGACACTGCACAATGTATGCCAGGGGGTGAGGAGTCTGTGGCCCTTCAGATGTTGCTGTAGTACAGCTCCCATCATCCCAGACCAGGCTGGTGGGAGCCGATGGGAACTGGAATCCAACAGCATCTGGAAGGCCACAGGTTCCTCAGCAAAATGCACCACCTTGGCTTCTAAACACAGCGCACTTACAGACCCTAAATCACTTATGCCAAGGAGACACTCTGCTCAAAACAAAATATTACATGGCTGCTATTTCACCTAGACCAGACTCTAAGTTTTCCCAAGGATTGTTCCTTCCCCGCTTCCACTGCTATAACTCCCAAAAGCTCATCATCGATTTTCCTCACATTATTTTGCATACACAAAGTCCATACCATGCGCATGCGCTCATCTTCTAAATTCCTAAGAACAGCAGCAAACTCTTGCAGGGATTTTGCTGTGGGGGGGGGAGAGATAGAAAAACATAAGTTTGGTCACAAGAAGGACTGTTTTCAATATATGCTACCACACATTTCAATTTTTGTAAGGCACATGCACATTAAAATGTAAACGAGGAGGGTTTCTGTTCCACCCAGCAAGCAGAAACACTTGTGCTGGTGGAACAACTGTAACACTGTGTGGCTGAATGTTTTCCAGCAGAAAAATGAAGAGCAACCCATCCCAAAATGGCCCCTGGAAGAATTAATAATAGAAATCCTACTTGAATAGGTCGGCTTGTCATTTTTTCCAATCCAAATATCAACACACTACCTGTATACCTCCAGATCCTTTGGAGGATGGGGAATAGAATGAGAAAGGGGGTTGAAGGAAAGGGGTTTTCTGCCCAGTGTTGAATCAGGGACCCTAGGCAACTACGTTTGCTCTTTATAAAAACAAAACTGTTGGAGAACCAAACATGGCTCACCTGCTGTCTTGCCAAGTTGCTCCCTTATTTTTATCTTCCAAAAACAGTACAATAATGCTTGATTCAAAAAGTCATTTGACACACACGGTTGAGCACACATGTGCAGTATTCACCTATTTTAATTACATATCATTCGTCTCATTAGTGTAACTACTCCGTAATATTCTGGAATAAAGCAGGCTAAAAAATATTGCCTGCAGCTTCCTGAAATCATAACTAAGGGAGCTAATTCTGGTTTAGGCAGCAGGTAAACGTCATTCCATTCTTCATTTATTTACTCTGTTTTGTCTGATAGGTGTACAACTGCCCACAGAATATTACAGCCTGCACTTTCAGATGGGGAACTAATATTCAACGTCTATTCCCTCACGGACCTAAGAAGCTAAACTAAAAGGAACCTGTGCTTTCAGACCTAATTCATCACTTTTGGACAACTTCTGTTAACCAGCTGAAAAAGTGATGACTAATCATTTACAGACTCATTATTTGCTGGTCTACTGTGTGTGGCATTTTACACATATGGGGGTTCCTCCTGCTAAAGCAGAATTAGCCAACTTGTACCAAATGCTCCAGCGGCTTCTGAAGCCTGCCCACACTTACCTATGCATATTTCATCATCTGTTTCTGCATCTCCTATACATCGAAATTTGAAATCGTTCAAAGAATCTGCAAACTTCCGCTTTGCTGAAGACAGATCTAACACACACAAAGAGAAGAGAGAAAAAATTATGCATCCATATTAGGTAATAAGATGCAGGATACAAGAATCTAACTTCCTGACGGTTTTAGATTAATCTCCTTCAGCTCAATTATGCTCAGTTTGAAAGCACACAGGGCTTCTCCTCACCTTAAAAAAACCTCTGAAGGGAATTGTATTGGCACATAAATAAGCCGCAAACTAGACCCCACGTATAATTGGGGATGTAGCATTGTCTTACTACTAAAGCTTGATTTATGTACACTGCCACACTACTCAAGAACTGCAAGACTTTAAAAAAATATTCTACCATTTGACATATGTAACCATGCACTAGGATGGAATTCTTGCTTAAATCTAAGCAGCCTTGCTCAAAAATAAATATTGGAACAAGAGCAGGATTTTAAAATGTTCTAAAGAGGCAAATAAGCACCAGCTGCTTAAGTCACTAGCACGCATTCCAAAATTTCCTTGTTCCAAACTGGAGAGTGCAGGTTGCTAATGCTAATTTTCCTATTACTATACTAATATTGTATCAAGGTGAGTAAAAATCAAATTACATTTTAATTTAAAAAATAAATATATTAGCTCAATTTTTCAATAATGAGAAGTCCCTGTATCAATTTAAAAAAAAAATTCTAAAGGAAATCTGGATTTAATATAAGTATATTACTAGGGTCTTAAAAGAGAATAATTTATACCTAAAAACTAAAACTTTGAAACAGATTGGGTAATAACTCCAAACTTTTCCATTTTCCATAGAGATGCAACAGCTGCAGCAGTTGTAGCTTACAATCTCTGCTGTTATGAGATAGGAAATAACCCAACACTGCCCTTCTCAAGAAGAGAAACACCGGCATGGGGAACAATGTAAAAGGGGTCAACATTGTGAGTACCCAGGGCAAACATAATTGCCTTTAATTACTTAAAATAATTATTCTACCTTGCCTTTTCCATCCAGGTTGCTTGCTGCATTTCTTCCCCACCCCCCAAAATACCACTATAGTGTTATTTTCAACAATGCAAATAAAATAGTTTGCACGTTCTACGTGACCCCAGTCTGATAAGGACAGGAATGTTCCTTTGATACCAATATTGAAATGTCACACCATTCTCAGAAAGGCTTCTGGGAAAGGAAGACTTTAGTGGCAGGCACAAAACACACACCAGACACCTTCAGAAAAAAGACAGATCACTCCAGCCTTCATTCCCTGCACAAATGCTTGCCCTTATCCCCCCCCCCTCACCACACACACATCAACCTTCCTTATATATACCATGGTTGTGAAGACTTTAATAGCCCAGATATCAAAAAACACTGACACTTTGATTTCTTAGGACAAAGATCCTAGAGGCTTTCAGTGCATTGCAGAAAGCTGAATTCAGGATGCAGATGCAGCATCCATCTGCACAATACATTTAGAACAGTAATCATACAGTCATAGCTACCCCACAAAGAATCCTGGGTTTGTTAAGGATGTTGAGAGTTGTTAGGACATCCCAGTTCCCCTTGCAGAGCTACAATTCCCAGGGTGGTTTAATTCCCATATATATGGACGTGGGTGGCGCTGTGGTCTGAGCCTCTTGGGCTTGCCAATCAGAAGGTCAGTGGTTCGAATCCCCGCGACAGGGTGAGCTCCCGTTGCTCGGTCCCAGCTCCTGCCAACCTAGCAATTTGAAAGCACACCCAAAAGTGCAAGTAGATAAATAGGTACGACTCCGGGGGAAGGTAAACGCCGTTTCCATGCGCTGCTCTGGTTTCGGTGTTCTGTTGCACCAGAAGCGGCTTAGTCATGCTGGCCATGACCCGGAAAAACTGTCTGCAGACAAACGCCAGCTCTCTCGGCCTGTAAAGCAAGATGAGCGCCACAACCCCAGAGTCGTCTGCGAGTGGACTTAACTTTCAAGGGTCCTTTACCTTTTTAATATATATATATCTGAGTTTTTAATACTGTTTGAAGGGCTATGCAAGGGACAAAGAACCATAAGAAGGGGCAGCAGGGGCCTTGAAATTCCCGTCCACAGTTAGCACCTGGGTTGCAGACTGAGCAGAGAGGCACACAGGCCAGTCTTCTCCAACTACGGTAAGGTGTAACAGAAATACAATACAGGAATTATTTCCAAATGTCCATCTATACACACAAATATAGCACAAATGTGTATCTTTAAAAAAAAATTTTTTATCTAAGATGTGTTTCTTTTTCTTTTTACTCACTCTATTTCCAAAGATCAGAACAGGAGTTACACTCACATGCTTATAAAATAAGATATGGGACCAGTGCTGCAACTTCAAAATGACCCTTCCATTGATATGGAAAACAGCAAAGGAAACAGCAACCCTTAAGAGCGAAGAGTGGACCTGTGATTGCATGGCATGGAAGGCCATATGAAACTGTGTAAAAAAATTAAGTACCACCTTTCAATAAATTCAATTAAGTCACATTTAAACAAAAAACAAAAAAAACCCCACTAGCTCTTCAGTTGCTACCAGATGTTATCCAGCAAGCCTAATTTGAGTGGAACAACATAATCCACTTAATAAACCAAATCAGATAATCCCCAAGCCTTCCAAAAGGTTTTGTTTTGCAAGCAAGACCCACTTCTATGTTGTGCATATAGAAGAACTAAACCCTCTCCGAAATGGAAGGGCTCACTACGATTCAGAGGTTAACCTGTCTACTCAGAAGCTATGCCAGCTTTCTGTCATTCCATTTATAATAAGGAAGCAAATGTTAATTACACACAGCGTCGTTTCCTTTTCTGTAAGATGCATGCTGACCTCATGCCACTGAGTTTGTTTGCAGAGTATTCTGCTACACTTTAGTCTTCTATGCACACACATCCATAAGCTAGAGTGGTGGTTTGGCTATATTATGTGTTGTGAATTCCCATTCAAAATGGATTTACTACAGCATCATTCAATCTTGTTGGCTCCTGGGAGGAATCCAAGTGCCACATTCCACCATAAAAGGGAGGAATGGAAAGAGACTAGTGTAAACTGCCAAACACACAAAGTGGAGCTCAATAAACTCCTTTAAAAACAAAAAAAACATGAGCAGGCAGCAACCAAGACTCAGCAGAATTTAGGGATTAAACAGTCACTATTAGAAGGGGGGAACAACATTCTCAACAAGTGCAGTTCAAAGAAACCTCAAGAGAACACACTGTGGTCAGATTTCAGTATTCCCCAAAAAACATATTCAAAAACAAAGCCACTGGACACCAATGAGATGCTCTTCAGTACTCTGATGGGGCAGGAGGAAACAAATTTGGAGAGCAATTTTATTACTGGAAGTGAGCTCTATCAGTTGTTTATGTGGAAGCAAGCCTTATCTGTTCAACCAGGCATTGTAGTTAAGTGTTTGTTTTTTTAAAATGTAATTTGCATACCTGGTTGAGAAAGACTCTTAAGCAACCAGGTTTAGTCTATGTGCAAAATGATCCAAAATACCCAACAGAAACATTTAAACAATTGCTTTACTCATTTTTATTTATCCAAAACACTTATACTCATAAATAAATGCTTCATTATAAACCATTTACAAGTCAATAAAAGCAACACAGATTCTGCCATTAGGCTTAAAATGTATTTTTAAAAAATACAGGGCACAGGAAAAATGGGGTGGGTATTATGCTTAATAAAGATCGCAATAATATACTGCACCAAACTTGGGAGGCATGGGCAGAATTGCAGTAGCATTTTGGAACTCAGCCTAATGTGGCACTTTCAATTCATTCCATCTATTCGAAGCAGTATGGGAATTCTCTTACTTTGCCACTAGATGGCAATCTGCTACACCAATCATTAACATGGGCACACACAACTGAAAATTCTAACACTCCCCAATTTCCAGATTGGCCTAGTATTTAATTTCCTTTAATTCAGTGCTTCAGATTTTCTCAATTTAGAAAAAGAAAGAAAGATGCAATGCTATTTAAACATGTGTGCAAAGTCTGCTTGTGGGCAGAACACACACAGATGCAATCACCCCAGTGACTGATCTCAAGGGTGGTGGTTTGCAAAATCTTTCAGTGGCAATTTGCAGTCCTTCTATCCATGTAATAATTTGGGCTGCACCAAGGGGCAAAAATGTTCATTCATTCAGGGCGAGGACAGGAAGCACAATTCTTACTTTTAATTTGCTTGGGAATTTGCTTTGTGACATCAACACACTGCAAAACATGCTGGTAGTTGCATGACATTGTCATCATCATCATCATCATCATCATATCTCTCTCCCCCTCCCTCTCTCACAACCAACACACAGTGTGATTCCCAGTGGGCTCACTGTTCCCAGGAATATGTCAATGCAGTGGAAGGATTGCAGGAAGGAGGGATAAGGTGATCAGTCAAGGAAGGGCAGCAAATGGCTTGGGGGAAAGATGGGGGCAAAAACTTCAGAAAACGACTAATGGCTCACAAAGCGAGACAGGTGCCTGTATGTTTTGACCCACAATAAAAATGAAAGTTAATTTGTTCATCCCAAGAATCTGAGATTTAGTGGCTTCTAAATATTCTTTAAAACATATCAACACACATATTTTTACATAGTAGTTTGTTACTTTATTAGAATCTCAGTTTCCTTGAAAGCGATTTTTACAAACACACGGAAATAAAATTAAGACCAGTGTCATTTCAGGCCTCAGACTGCACACTTAGAGAGGTTCCCCCAAAGAAATATTTTTTCTCCTCATTAATATTTCCCGTTATTCATCTGGTTTTCATGAAAAGAAGCCGTTTTTCCTTAATGAATGGAAGAACTCGATTATAAAGTTATTCAAGAGCTGTGGAGGGATTTCCACGCAGAAACACAAATGAAACAGGATATAAAACACACACACACACACACCCCAAAAAATGCTTGCACAATCCTGACTGTTAAAAGCTAGATAAAGCAAGACTTTACGAGATCATTACAGATTTCAGCAGTTCTTCAAAATGTTCACTTTTTGATTCTGACATGTCCCCATGGGAAGGGCAGTTCACAATCGGAGGCTAGCCAACAGGAATGCCACTAAATATAATTAAGTTTGGCACACATTTAAGTTTGGCTAATATGCACACAGTGCTAAACTTGTCACATGGGCCTGTCACAGACCACCTTGCAGAAGTCCCTGGCTTAAATGTATGAGGGGGAGATCTCACATGTTGCAGCACGCAGGAGCTCAGATGAAGAAGGTAGGAGAGGGGAAGCTTTAAGGGCCCTTTCGAAGAAGGTGCAAAATGACAAGAAGCTAGACCTAACAACTCGTCTGCTTTAATTATGATTCTGGTGATGGTAGTTCTTTAGTTCCTTTGTGTGTGTCTTTTTCTTAAGGGCTGTTCTGCAAAACACAACATGCCTTTTTCGACAGAATCATGAAAGGGGACTCCCCTTTTTCATTTACAGTAAAAGTTAGAAAAGGGTACTTCTGCAATGTCTGAGTTTCAACACATTCTGAAGTAATTGCTGCATCACTGTGTTTTTAAGCATCCGCCCCTACAACTTCCAATGCTTTAAACAGGAATTTGAGAGAAGAAACAGAACTACACTTATAGCACCTACTGCGCTGTAATGGGGGGGGGGGTCATAGCAAGGACACAAATGGGGCCTTAGCACCAGAGAATACTTCTGCATAATTTTATCAGCCACAGCACTTAGGGAGTTGCACGCACCCCAGCAGAAAACAAAGTTTCCTACAGTGAAATTGATTGGTCAGCCAAAATTTCTTTTCTTAAATGCACAATTATTCAGCATTTTCATCAAAAGATAGAAAAAACGACTTCTTCATGGATGTATTGGGGGTTTGTGGGGGTAAGGGAGGGAGAATACCCTGAAAGACAATAACAAAATTAATGGATATATATTTTTACTAAATGTTTTTGAGTATTATCAGGTGTTATGAACATTAAAGAAAAGATTTACAAGACCAGTGATCTCTCACTCCAGCAGGTTTTGTTAAAATATTTAAGTGCGAACTTTTGGAAGAAAATATGGAATTTCCCTAAAACCATTGCTGGGTTATTTGTTTTACTTCCTGACATTTGCATCACTCATTTCCTCCATCAGGGGACTCTCAACATGGCATACATGAGGCTCTCTGGTGGAGTCTCAACCAGGCTCTGACCAGAACCAGATCAGCAAGGTGGTGGGTATTTACACCTTCATACTAGACCCTGGGACTGGGACTTGAAGAAAAATCAGTTGGTGTACACACACACACACTAATCTGCAAGTAGCAACTGCACTCCCAGTTTAGAACTTCATCTTCCACCTCTCAGATTCCTCTTGAACAGCAGCCTTCCAGAAGTTGTGCAGCTACAATGTCCACCAGCCCCAGCCAAAGGCTCCGCACCCCAGTGCCAATGGCTATGAAATCACATCTGCCTGTTGCTCTCTGGGCTGGCCTCTTCTCAGTTTTGCAACCCAGCATGCCATTGAAAACAATGGGAAAGGTGGTTTAACTCCACAGCCGAGAATTCATAGTTATCTCAGTAAGATAATATGCAAGTATATTCTTCTAGTTAAAAGTCATTTCAGAACTGTCCTCCTTCCAGGACGGCTCACATACAGTACAGTGGTACCTCGGGTTAAGTACTTAATTCGTTCCGGAGGTCCGTTCTTAACCTGAAACTGTTCTTAACCTGAAGCACCACTTTAGCTAATGGGGCCTCCTGCCACCACGCTGCTGCTGCGCGATTTCTGTTCTCATCCTGAAGCAAAGTTCTTAACCTGAAGCACTATTTCTGGGTTAGCAGAGTCTGTAACCTGAAGTGCATGTAACCTGAGGTACCACTGTATAACTGGATTATTATTAACATGGCCACAGGGTACAGGGTTGTAAAAGAGCCATAAAGCATCAGGGTTAGGCAGAAAAGCTTGCATAAAAATTCCTGCGGAGCAGGTTGTATACACTGCGGCATCCAGATCCATTAATACTAATTATAGTAGTTTAAAATGCAATAAAATAGAACCGCCCAAGGATATCCTTCTCCAGCAAGAGATATCTCTCCAGCAGGAGAAACTCCCCTTTGTTTTAATCATTAAGAGGGTAACTGGCCTAAAGCAACAAAACCGCTGTTCAAGAAAGAGAAAACTGCGCATCCTCAGAGAGTTTTCACTGCATAGGTGTTGGACAAGACTGACACTAAACAATGGCTTCTCTCTACCTTTTTAAACAGAAACTGAAGGAGAAACTCCCTCTGGAATAGACAGCTCAATTTTTACAAATTTAATCAACTCTGGTAATGATTCCTCCTTTGCACCAACACTAAAGGAGAAACAAGGGACCAAAAATAATGTCTCTTCCTTAGCATCCTCCCAGCTGAACCTATTTAGATAAGTGTCATGCCCGGCTTCTCACTCTATGTGTGGATTACAAGAATATACTGAATTTATCCCACAAGCCAACCTTTGTGTGCAAGTGGTGCCCCATTTCACAGTCTGTCTGAAGGAACTGACTCGGCTCAAGACCAGTTCCAGGTTTTAGCAACTACTAGAGAAACAGAGTCATGTTGGATGGTATCATTACTATTTCCAAGACTTTGCATTCCAACACTATTTCTTCCTCATGACCAGCTTCCTTCCCTCCAAAATCAACTGCAATCCTTCAAATCAAAGCATGCTGCCGAGTATCATCTAACAAAGATTTTCATTGTGCGCCAGGAATAATAAGGCTTTTACAACTGGGAGCTCATCTCTCCCTATAGGGCTGTCATATTTGCCCCAACAGAATTGATTCTGCACACACTCAACCTTCAAAAGTGCATAGTAACGAAACATCAAAAGAGAGGAAGACTTTCCAATTGGTTTCATCTGAAGATTTCGGGGGGGGGGGGTACTACAGAGCAAAGCAAAACAACAAATACCCTTTCAATACATGTTTGTGACAAATATGATAGATAAACGAGTTGGGGCAAATGTGGAGCATTGGCTGCTTCAGAATGAAAGAAGAAAAACACAAAAGACTTCAAATACAGTACCCATTTATTTTCACACAACATAAAAGAAAAACAATTTGAAGGTTTGCGTTCCACATACAGTGTCAAACTTTTGGCCTATTCAGCCTGGCACTGTCTATGACTCTTCAAGTTCTCTGGCAGTAAAAGCACTGCTCCACAACAGTGACCAGAGGAGGAATGACCGCTGGGGGGAATGCAGAGAGAATAAACACAATAAAACAAGCCTCTCTCATACTGGTCTCTGCAGCCACAGCAGGCACCGGAACCTTCCAACAGTTTGACTTCACCTCCAATGGCACACTCTGCCATTGTCTCTTGAGACGGACAGATGCCAACCAAAGAGTCAGTTAAAAGAAGCAGCCAGAAAATAAACCTGGAATATTATGCATGCAAAGCATACGCTCTTTGCCACTTTGCTGAGAAAGCAATTTCTTCGTGATGTGGCATTGTTTACATTTTTTCCAAATAGCAACTCTTTCACACATGTGCCATCCATGCAAAATCTGTACTGTATTCAAATCTTGCCCTCTCAAAAAAATGTGTGTGACATTCAGTGAAGGGTTGTACAGCATTTCCAACGACGTTGTCCTGTTAGCACAAGAACTTCCGCCTGTGCAACAGGATTTATTTTCCTCCTCTCCCAAGCATTCCTCCAAATCTGCTCCAGGGAGGAAAACACAGACCATTGTGAAAGTGGAAGTCCTAGCCTAACGGGATGACTTCATTGGATAAAATCCTAAAACAGTTTCTGGACTATGGTATCAGGAATTACAAACAGTACACAATTTACACGCAGAGAGCTTTATCTTGGCATGGCACTGAGATAGGCAAGAACATGCGGTGGGGTGTGTGTGGCAGCTTTAGAATCCAAAGAGTTGGTCCACAGTATTTTCCATGGTAGGGGGTACAATTTCCATTGTCCAATTAGTTACACTGGGCATAAATCCAGGGCATCTGGTTCAAGACATTAACATTTTATTAGGCATTACTGATGCAATGAGAAGCCAAAATGCATTTGAGACATGACTGACCTCATTATCTGATGCCACTTTTATTTTCACCCCCTTCCTCCATCAATCAGGTTAAAGAAAAATCAACTGCTGTTTAGAGCAGCAAATCTCCCTTTTGGGGGCTGGCTTTTACAAATGTGTGTCTGTAAAACGAAGCACACAGGTTGTGCTGCCATTGAACAGGACTGCTTATGCATCTTGGACAAACAACTAACTGCACTCAGAACACTAAATCGCCACTAGAAATTAATAAGGTTTCTTCGTTTTGATTACGAAAGTTTGTGGGTAAGTTTTTAGAATGAGACAACCAATGGCAGGACTTGTGGGACTGCTTAATGGTATTACTGCAAAGATCTCACGTAAAAGAGACAATAACCGCTACACTAAACTGGCAAAAGCCAAACAAACATGAGAACTTCAAGTGTGCTTACTCAAAAAGAAACATGGCTCTGTAAGATGCACAGATGTTATTTCTGTACTTCCTTTCAACAAATTACAGTGAGTTGCTTAATAGCCTTATATTTAAAACAGGAAATACACATCTTCCAGAGTTTATCCTTCCTTCCCTTTCTTCCTTTGAAGTCAGAAGGAATGGGAAGTTGAAAATTCATTTGCAGCAAAGAAAGTTAAAATAGTCTTTTAGCATAATCACCCACCAACACAGAGCCTTCTGCACCATATTTTAACCAGATGAGTACTGTAAACTATTAGAAGCGATACCACATTTTTCCATCCATCTACCAGGCAATGGAAAGATATAAACAGCCTGAAGTTTCCATGTCAACACCATAGCCATTGGGGCAAATTGATTTAGAGTAAATAGGGTACTGGACCACCAATCCCAGTCTGTCCATAGCCAATCTCCACCAGCTTGCTTTCCTACATTCAGCCTGTCCAGGGACTGGGACTGTCTGCAAGCCTCCTCAGCAGGGAGAAAGATGGAAACAAAGATAGAATTAGTTGGCAGTTCTGCTACAGTAGGTCTCCAAACCTACTAAGCCTGCCAGTCTCAATGGGCACCAACTACTATTGATCACAGCACACTCTAAGAAAATAGAGCATGGCTTCATAATGATGGTAAACAAATATTCACAGGTTCTCCTTGAGGACTTAATCCAATATTAAAAGCTAGACCTAGTTTGATGAAAGGTAGTTCAGGTCTGCTCAAATTTCAAACAAAATTTCATCCCACAATTATTTCAGCATGATTTCCTTGTTCCTCTAACTGCATTGAACACTAGCCTCTTGTTCCTAGGAGGCAGAGATCAAGGGAGCCACTCAAAAGACTAGAAATCAATTGGTTGCATCAACTGAATCATCACCACTGGCTTGTCAATACTCACTCTGTTTAGGGAATGGGAAGACTGCAAGGAGAAAAAGCACCTGTAATGTTTCAACTAAAGAACCACAAAAGCTCCTCCTTATCACCCAGCGATCATAGCTGTTGGAGCACATGTTAGGATACGCCTTTTCCCATATGTTACAGTCTTAAAACAGAGATTATATTTTGAAAGGTGGACTGGTTATTGCTTATTTGTAACACTGCACTCTGTTGCAATCTTTTGTCCTGGGGCTGACACTATCATGCATTCAAAGGTCACGTGAGAAGGTCTAAGGGCCACACAGGTTAGCTCCCCACGAACACGAAACTCAGCAGCTATGTCTACAGCTCAATCACATTTGACACATACACTTATCCACCCCCTTGCTTAGAAGAACTCTATGCACAACCAACAGTACACAGCGGCAGTGTGGCATGGGGCTAGCCCACACAGATCCAGACACCTTCACTTCTTCGAACATGTGAAGGGATCACATGAGCCTCTCTCTAATTAAACTGCAAGGCACATCTTGAATCACCATTTTAAGTAATGCAAATTGAATTTTTACTATACACCACAACCAATTTTCTTCTTCTTTCTTGCCTCTCTCTCTCCCTCTCCCTCTCAGTTCAACAAGAGCTTCAAAAAAAAAAAAAAAAAAGGATATATGTGAAACTCAAAAAGACAGCTCACAAATTTATGGTTTTAAGGGGGCCTTATAAAAAGGTATTGCAATACTATTCCTAAGGCAGGTGGGGATTGATACATACATCATTCTATTTGTTGTATGTTGCCTTTCCAAAAAAAGCGCTCAAGGCAGCTTACAACTTTAGAAAAAAAACATAAAAATCACATAATTACAAGTGTAACAAAAGTCACGAGCAATAAAAAAAATCAAAAAGTACATAATCAAATTAAATATTTTCCACATAAATCATAATAAGAACTAAAATAAAGATACAAAAATAATAATATCAGTAACAGCAACAACTCCCGCTGCCCAACAAAAACCCATAAACAAAGCACCAGCTTCAGCTTTTGTAGCTGAAGTCAGTCCAGGCCTCAGCCTCCCAGACCAGGTAGAAAAAGGCTTGCAAGGCAGGGAGGACCTTTTGTTTATACACACTCTCCTACATTTAGCTCATTTGGAATTCAAACTATTAGGAAGTTTCGATATCTCTAGAATTTCCAATATCAGGTCTGTCCTTGTTCCATAAAGTCACCGTTTAAGTCACAGGAAAACCAACTTTTGCAAAGTAAGAACAACAAGCTGACTAATTAGACATGTCAATTTCCCAAACATCTCTGTTCCCAAACCATATTGTAGCTCTACATAATAGATACAGTTTCTTTAGTGACACACGGAAAGAAGAAACTAAACAATAGTTCAGGAACATCCTTAAAGAAATATACATTGCCAGTAGTCTGAACTCCCTCATAGTTGGTCAGGCTCATTTTCCCAAAAATGGGCATGGGATTTTATATACAGTATGGCATGTTTAGGGACATGGGTGGCGCTGTGGGTTAAACCACAGAGCCTACGGCTTGCTGATCAGAAGGTTGGCGGTTCGAATCCCCGTGGCCAGGTGAGCTCCCGTCACTCAGTCCCTGCTCCTGCCCACCTAGCAGTTCGAAAGCAGGTCAAAGTGCAAGTAGATAAATAGGTACCGCTCCGGCGGGAAGGTAAACGGCATTTCCGTGCGCTGTTCTGGTTCGCCAGAAGCGGCTTAGTCATGCTGCCCACATGACCCGGAAGCTGTACGCCGGCTCCCTCGGCCAATAAAGCGAGATGAGCGCCGCAACCCCAGAGTCGGCCACGACTGGACCTAATGGTCAGGGGTACCTTTACCTTTATGGCATGTTTAACGTGTGATCTTTCTATCACATAGGTACCTTTTCAGAAAGAAATTCCTTATGACTAAAACTTTTTTTTTTTAAGTCCTAAATTACACCTTGTATAAAATCTAATAAGGCCACTGGGGCCGGGGCAGATAAAATGTTCTGTGGGCCAGAATAAGCCACTTCGCTTTCTCTATTATAAACCATTTCTGACTACAAGAATAGGTTCAAGTATTCAGGAGGGTGGGGAGCATATAAAATATGTTATGGGCATACCAACTGCTCCATCATGCCAAACCCTATAATGAGAAGTAGATGTTGGGGATTTAAAGCACATGGGCAGCTACATACAGAATCCTTCTGCTTCTCTTCTTCCCTTCCCATCTATGAAACAGCTTCTATCCATCCCAGTAGGGCTTCAAGACCAGAATTAACCCCTATCAGGAAGAGCACCGGAAAGGAAGGATGCAACACTCCTTAAAAGGTGTCTGAAAATCACCCCCACCTCGTTTTGTAGGGATTTGTCAGCAATCCAGTCATGACACACAATTTGGCTGCTTCATATCCAGCTTGGCCCTGAAGATACGAAGAATCTGTGATTTAGTTTCCATTCCTTAGCTCCAGATGCATTCCATTGTGAAGCTGGATTGATATACTACAGGGGTAGGCAACCTAAGGCCCGGGGGCCTTCTCAATCCGGCCCACAGACGGTCCGGGCCACAGACGTGTTTTTACATGAGTAGAATTTGTCCTTTTATTTAAAATGCATCTCTGGGTTATTTGTGGGGCCTGCCTGGTGTTTTTACATGAGTAGAATGTGTGCTTTTATTAAAAATGCATCTCTGGGTTATTTGTGGGGCATAGGAATTTGTTCATTATTATTTTTTTCAAAATATAGTTCGGCCCACCACATGGTGTTTCAGTCCACGACTGAAAAAAAGGTTGCTGACCCCTGATATACTAAGTCCTAAAGGTTTGGGGACCTGGGCTGTGTACGCACAATGTGTACGCACAATGTTTTCCTCAAAGAATTCTGGGCACTGTAGTTTACCCCCTCACAGAGTTAACAGACTACATTTCCTTGAGGGAAATGCTTTGAATAGCCTTTAAAGGTACAGTGAGTGTACAGTGGTACCTCGGGTTACATACACTTCAGGTTACATACGCTTCAGGTTACAGACTCCGCTAACCCAGAAATATTACCTCAGGTTAATAACTTTGCTTCAGGATAAAAACAGAAATCGTGCTCCGGCGGCGCGGCAGCAGCTGGAGGCCCCATTAGCTAAAGTGGTGCTTCAGGTTAAGAACAGTTTCAGGTTAAGAACTGACCTACCGAACGAATTAAGTACTTAACCCGTGGTACCACTCTACAGCCCTGGTTACCTGAGGGAGCAGCTTCTCTCAAATCGAGCTGCTCCTTCACAGAGATCCACAGATCTCTCCTCCATGAACAATAGGCACCAGCCTTGCCTATCTTTTGGAGACTGTAGAAAGATTTCTAAATGTAACCTATCATTTTCTGTTTTTAATACCTAGTTTTCAGTGGTAAGTTTTCTGTTTATTCTACTGAAGATTGCTGCATTATTTAAATTTGTTGTTTTAATGTATTCTGTACACAGCCCTAAAAAAAACACCTGCCTACAGCTGCTTCAGCAAACTAAAGATGCACTGTACATATTAAAATAATGGAAAGAGCAAAAAGCATTGCAGAACTTCAAGCACAAACAGGTAAAATGCCGTGAAGGTCACACAAATGCAGCACGGGACACGTAAGCAAAACACTTAGCCTTCAAGTTGCAGCATGAGTTGACAGAGAGAGCATCTCAAAGATAAATTCTATGCATCCTTTGCACTGAATGGTACAACACATCCCTCAGTGATAACTAGGAAACTGGAGCAAGCAAGCAATAGAGGACAGGTGCATATTGATAAATGCTACCATGCTTGCATCTAAGCAGGTACCAGTGTTAGGGGAGTGAGGGAAGAGAGTGATGGAAGACACTGCTGTCTTGATGCAGTGAAGAGAGTATGGGAAAGGAATAATTCATTCCCTGGCTGACTTTTTGACCCTACCAATATTTATTAGTGCTAGTTGCAAAGTGAAAGCAATACACATTGCAAAAATCTTCCCAGAGCTATTTATCTGGCCGAGTGAAGCCCTCTAAAGGCTTGGAAGCAACAATGACTCACCATCAGATCTTCCCCCCACTCAGCTGTCTCCTGCTTCTACCCCAAAGTTGAGATACGCAATGTAGTGTTTTTTATGTAGAGCAGCTGTGAAAAAGCCAGCAATGCGCTTGGAACTTCCTAAAGCAAAAGCCTTGGCAATGCAAGGAGAAATCGCAGTAACAGCAGCACATGCAAGCAGAACTGAGTCATAATCGTATCAGCCATCCAGCCCTCTTGCTAGCGCTCCTGATTACCCGGTCCAAGTCGCTATCCATTTTAAAAACGGAAAGTACAATTCCAGCTCAAAATCAGTCGTGACAGAATATTCTAGAAATACTCCAGTTTCCATAGCAATACAAGGCAATGCAGAACTTAAATGAGGAGCACTGGGTGTTTTACACACCTCATACCTGCGTATTATCAACTCTCTGCTCACTTTAGTCAGCTGATTATGGCAACCTACTTCAAAACAAAACAAACAAAAAGGACAATGTTTAAAAGCTTCCTGCTGCAATTGCATTAAGTGATTCTACTTGTCGGAGGGAACCATTTGAGTGACGATCTACAAACCATCTCCTAAGAATCTAGGAATGGGTATTTCCCACAGAGGACTGTTTCCCACTGCATTTTCTAATACTAGTCACCACAGTCAAAGCATGTTATTCATACCAAATGTAAATAATCCAGTCCAAATGCTGATTAAACAAATGCTTTATATGTGCCTCGAAAAAGATGTTCCAAAAAGTTATTCAGAAGAAGAAGCGAGTGGAGAATAAAGATCGCCAACATTATTTTTTAACTGGGCTATTATATTAACTGCACCAGATCAGTGAGCAAGTGAAAACTGAAACAGGAGGGGAAATAGCAATATCCTTAGACAAGTATAGAAACTAGGTTTATTCTCAAGCTAGCTGCTATAGAATTGCATCATCTCACCCTTCTCTCATGTCCTTTCCCTACCCATCTCCTTCATAGCTGAAGTGGCTCATCTCCTAGCAACATCAGTGTAACAAAAGCATCACCCAAGAATAAGTAATGCTTCCAACATCTTGCTGCATTTGGGTCTTTTTTTTCATCCAATTTATCCCTGCCGTTCAGGTTTCCACTAGCTCCAAAACAAAAGGAACTTAGGGAAGGCATTTTATTGAAAGCTTTATCCTGTAATCTTCAAGGCCTATAACTGAAGGAAATAGCACAACTTTCCACCCTAAATCATTGCACCCCAATGAAGGTTTAACGTAGTTGCTCCTGGCTTCACCAGTCAACAAGATTCTCAAATTCTTCTTGGGACTGCTGTGAAGATGAGAACGATATGCAAATGTGTAATTTTTCAGAGCAAGAGGAAGCATGCTATTTAAAGAGGCAGAAATATTACAAATATTAGATCTTATTAAGCTAAGCAAATCTAAACCCAAAGATCTTTTAGGGAGAGTATTTCATACAGACCAACGTTTCCAGATGTTTTTAACTACAACTTCCATCAACCCCATTCAGCATGGAGTTAGGAGTCAGCATTGGGAAAGTAAAGACTTGAACTAAAACAGAAAAAAACTTTAAATGGATGTCAAGCCCAATCCTAGATATGATTATCTCAAAAGTAATTCTATTAAGTCCAGTGGGACTCATTAAAGTTCAGTGGCAGTGCTCATAAACCCAATTTTTACCTTTCTCCCAAGAAGTGGGCAGAGGAGAAAGATTATTTCCTATAACAGACTTTGAGAGTCTAATTTTTAGCATATTTATTACTAGGGAGTTGGCCTCACTGACCATAGTGGGACTTATGTCTGAGTAAACATGCATAGAAGCAGGCACTATTTGCATATTAATCCAGAGCTTTAAAGCACTGCTGCCATTCTGAATGGAGTTATCCATGTAAATTTCTGACTGACTGGAGAGAGTTATGGTTGCAACTTCAGAACAAAACAACAGTTTTACTGGTGCAGTACAATGCATTAGAACAGAGATGAATGAATCGGAAGGAAGGGGAATGTAATTTCTCAAACCTGTATTAGAGAATTTAAACTAAATATTTGGAAGCAGCATAAGCAAGATCCAAATTTGTGCAGCTGTGAAATGTGCTGTAGATGATAGATTGAGCAAAATGAACTTCAGCATTTCACGAGAGACAGCAGCATCTCTAAATAAAGATGAAGAACGTTAGGTCAGCACAAAGTACAGCAAATTATTTCATCATTTAGCCAGACAGTCTTTGGTAATTGTCATAATTTTATTCCAGTTCCAATTTGCAGAGAACATTTTAGGAGGTATAAGGAAATTAAATTAAACCCTATTGTTTGCCGAAAGTCTCCTTGTGTGCATGCACACAGAGTTTTTCGTTGTCGTTTTTTTAAAAAAGCAAGCAGTCTTGTTAAAAGAAGAGGGGAATAACAAAGAATAGCTTTTCTCTTATGGATCTTCTTAATCTATGTAGGTGCTGGGAAAATGCAAATATCTGGAACACCCAACAAGTAGGTTGGTGAAAATAATGGAAAGAAATGAAGAGTTACTTGGGAAACATCTCTCATTCCTGCTTAATTGTTGTTTTGTGAAGACCTGAAACTTTCCAGGCCAAATTTCCTGTGCTCAACTCAGCAGCGGAAATTCTCATGATGTCTTTACTCTTGCTTTCTCTTTACCCAGAAAGTTTAAAGTGAGGCTGCAATCATCCCTCAGCAACAACAAAAAGACTCCAGAAATTGCCAAATCTTGGTACTTAATCCCTAAGGCTCACGGTAGAATGCGAAAAATCCCAACAGCAAAAAAATCACAGGATTAAGATCTGATAAGTGCCTTGTCTGAAGTAGTCCCTGCACTGCCTATTTCTTCTTTAAAAACAATCAAAATAATATCAAAATAATTAATTTGTATTATTTACACAGCTCCCACAGATGGGCTTCTGTAGGCAACTCTGAAGACTAAAGGACTACAATTTTTACAACTGAGGAACTTCCCAAGAAAACAAAAGCAGGCATGAGAAAGCTAAAGCACAGCAAGTGAAATACCATGCCCATTGCACCAGCTGCTTACATGTACAGTGGCACCTTGGTTTAAGAACAGCCCTATTTACGAACTACAGTGGTACCTCAGGTTAAGAACTTAATTCATTCTGGAGGTCTGTTCTTAACCTGAAACTGTTCTTAACCTGAAGCACCACTTTAGCTGCTGCCGCAGAGCCACAGCTGCACAATTTCTGTTCTCATCCTGAAGCAAAGTTCTTAACCCGAGGTAATATTTCTGGGTTAGCGGTGTCTGTAACCTGAAGCGTCTGTAACCCGAGGTACCACTGTATTTGGTTTACGAACTCCGCAAAACTGGAAGTAGTGTTCCAGTTTGCAAACTTTACCTCAGTCTAAGAACGGAAGCCGAACGGTGGAAGGGCACCGGTGGCGAGAGGCCTCATTAGGGAAAGGGCGCCTCGGTTTAAGAACGGACTTCTGGAATGGATTAAGTTCGTAAACCGAGATACCACTGTATTCTAGAAAATCAGGATTCTAAAACGTGTGGGGAGCCTGCATAGAGCAGGCTTCCTACTGCAAACAGTCCCCCACAAACTAAAACTCATTCTTTAGTAGCGGGGAAGAGCAATTAACAGAAGTCAATAGCCGCTAATTAGAGGAAGCCCCGAAAGGAGGCCAATCCTCTGTATTAAGAGACAGACAAAGAACAAGAGCATTCTAATCCCAAGGCCTCTTTTCTGCTTTTAAACAACTTTGCTACAACGACTCTTACAGGGCACCCAAACTGCAGAAGAGGGCATGAGCATACTTTAAAAATGCAGGAGACTTAAACCGTCATCTCACGAATGGCACATATAGTTTATGTGGCTACTATTCTGCCAAGGAGGTGCAACGCTACTGTAGTATCTGTGAAAGCCTCTGGAGTGCATCGAAATGAGTTCACGTGGACTATATGCAACCCAATGCGGCGTTGTTTGTGCACAGAGCAGTCAGATTATCACTAAGAATCTTCAGAATCTTCAGAGTTCATGTACATCACAAGTGCAAACAGGATAGATCCTTTTTAATTTAAATACTGTCATGTTACTACTATTACTACTGCACTGCTGTCCTCGAATATGTAAAAACTCTCCCATGCTCCACAATAATTACAATTCTTTATACAATACGGAGGCAACTGCTGTCACATACACACGCTTAGTTAGGAATTAACACATACTCTGGTTTCTCTTCAGATAGTATAAATCTTTCACCTTGTTAGGAATTAACACTTTTGCTACACAGACTGGCAACCTAAATCCTGTAAAATGTTTGTCTGTGCCTGCAGGTGAGCACCTATATGCAAATACTAGCAGCGGGGATAAAAAGATCCATATGAACCTGATTCAACATACAGTAGTACCTCGGGTTAAGTACTTAATTCGTTCCGGAGATCCGTTCTTAACCTGAAACTGTTCTTAACCTGAAGCACCACTTTAGCTAATGGGGCCTCCCGCTGCTGCTGCGCCGCCGCTGCACGATTTCTGTTCTCATCCTGAAGCAAAGTTCTTAACCCGAGGTACTATTTCTGGGTTAGCGGAGTCTGTAACCTGAAGCGTATGTAACCTGTAGCGAATG
This sequence comes from Podarcis tiliguerta, assembly GCF_965153285.1. Classification (NCBI taxonomy): domain Eukaryota; kingdom Metazoa; phylum Chordata; class Lepidosauria; order Squamata; family Lacertidae; genus Podarcis; species Podarcis tiliguerta. Next base: position 68,866,699 of record NC_139535.1, on the reverse strand, counting down.
TAACCCGAGGTACCACTGTATCTGCCTACCAGTAAAACCACCTAACTTCCCTATGAAAAATTGAAGGCCAACGTTAAAATGTTGTTAATCAATGTCAGAAGTCTGTGAAAAGCACAATGGCAATCAAGTCATTTGAGCAAATTCTCTGTTGAAAACCGCAACACATTCTCTCTGGATTGCCAAACTGTTCTCCGCTTTAACCTCTACAGCATGTTTATTCGGGGGGGGGGGGGAAGGGGGGTGTCTGTTGTTTTGCAAAGCCTAGTCCTATGGTTCATTTCACATACACACAGGAAGTAGTTTCATAGCACAAAATGTTTGCTTGTCAGGCTGAAAGTGGGGGGGGGGGACACTGTGCAAGTTGAATACTCAATGGATTCGGATGACAAAAGGACACATGACTAACACTGTACCATTCAATGAAATAAAATCCTGCCCTTTCCAAAAAGCAGCAATAGCAGGCTAATCGTTTTTAAAGCACGAATACTTTGTTCCAACAAGAGCAGGCTTTGGATTTTATTTTAGACTCCATCTCCTCAAACATAGCATTCAGATGCCATATTATCTCTGAAGCATCATTATAATTTTGACATTTAGCATTGGTAGGACAGACAGGAAATGAACAGGTGTTTATCTTACAAAAACAATTTCAGGTACATCTTAGAGCATGGTACAATTAGAGTATGGAAAGTCGAAGAAGCCAGATACTTGCTCAGGAGATTAACTTCTCTGATTGGGGAAATGGGCCAGAACAGGAGTCTTTGTAGTAACAGGAAACCCGCAGGGGTCCCCTTGTGCGACTGAAGAACTGCTGACTAGAAGCTCCAGTGGCAGTGCCTTACAGCATCTCCCTCTGGGAAGCCATTATGGCAGTGCAGGGAACAAGATAGCTAGATCCAGTTGCAAGAGTATCAAGTTCAAGAGCCGCCATGTCTTACAAGTGTAAAGTTTAATCTGTTGCAACCCCAACTTTAGTGCCCCAGCCCCATCACAAAGCCCAGTCTCCATGTGTTTGAAGGTCCACTTGCACAGGCACCTACAGACCCAGAACCCAATGCACTTAGGTTTCAACAGAGCAACCGTGCTCTGCACAGATGGGTCTTTAAGCATATGGAAGTTGATTATGATAAAGGAGATGACACAACAGGTACAGCTGACCCCAATCCACCCACCCACCCACTTCTGTCATCTGCATAGGGTGCATCTTATACAAGCATAGTGCCAGAAACATCTCCATTAGGACTGGTTCACATGCTATGAGGCAGCCTTAACTTGAATATTGAACCTCTCAAGCAAGTAATCCAATTAAGCATTAACGTATGCATGAAGGACCACAGCAGTTGCTTCCACGAAAAGGATTTGTGCATTCATGCACACCTTGCTCACAGAAGGAGCCACAGCAGTCTTGCAGAGGTACCACCAGCATGAGCATCTGTTTTGCATGCCAAAAGGTCTTGAAGACTATCCCTACCTCTGTGGTCTGGTCCTGACTGGAAGGATGCTGGAATCAACAAGGGTGACCCACATGACCTTAAGGTGCTGCTGTGCAATGCCAGATCAATGTCCACAAGACCACCTCCATCCATGAATTGACCTGGCATGTGTGACAAGAGACTTGGTTGGATGAGGCAGATGGGCCTGTTCTTGCCGCTGCTTGTCCACCAGGTTTCTCTTATGCACAGGGGCAGGGAGGGGTTTTGTGCAGTGATCTTTAGGAAGTTATTAGCCTGCACCAGGCGTCCTATTGGGAAGACCCAGTTTTCTGAGTGCATGTTCTGGAAGTTGGGCAATAGGGGCAGTACAAGATTCCTACTGATGTAGCAACCTCCCCATTGCACCAAGGATTCCCTGCCTGAGTTTCTTCAGGCTGTGGAGGATGTTCTCATGGAGACACGTAGTTTGGTTGTTCTAGGGGATTTTAACATCCATGCCTACGTGACCTTACAAGGGGCCGCTCAGGACGTCATGGAAAGCATGGCCTCCATGGGGCTGTCCCTGAATAAGTTTGGCCTAACTCATAGTCGTGGACATGCCTTAGACCTGGTGTTCACCTCTATGGATGTGGGTGATCTGACACTAAGTAAAAGAGAAACAAAAGAAGTGCCATGGTGCAACTGGACTTCTCGGTGACCCTTCACCTCTTCAGGGAGGTGCGACCAATTCAGATGATCTGCACCCACCACTTAAGGGATCCAAATGGTTTCCAAAGAGTGGTAGACAAAGTTTTATCCCATGTTGATGGCCTTTCAGCTGATTCCCTGGGGGCCCAGTGGAATGCAGAGTTAACCAGGGCTATTGACTCCAAAGCACCGTCTCCGATTGCATGGGGCCCGGAGCTGAGGGCAATGAAACAATTGCTGAGATGACCAGAGCGCTGGATGAAAACTCATTCTGAATCAGACTGAACACGGGTTAGAGCTCAACATGAAGCCTAACAAGTGGCGATAGCGACAGCAAAGAGGACCTTCTTCGCTGCCTCTATTGCATCTGCGGAAAACAGCAGCAGGATCTGCAATCTAACAGAACCACCCTTATCATTGGGGTCTGCTGAAGACCCCAAGATCTCCTGCAATGATTTTGCAAAGTTTTTTGCAGACGAAGTGGCTCAGATTCGGAAAGAGGTATATTCCACCGTGGTAGAGGGGCTGGGGCGGGAGAGTGCTAGCGTCCTGTCTGGTCAAGTTGCATGGGATCAATTCCAATCTGTTACCTCCACGGATGTGGACAGGCTGCTTGGACAACTGAAACCAACCACCTGTCTCCTTGATCTTTGCCCATCCTGGCTCATAAAAGTGACCCAGTGCGTTTCTGAGCACAAATCAAAGTGTCGGCACTGGCCTTTAAAGCCCTAAGCGGCCTCGGCCCGGTATACCTGAAAGAGCATTTCTACCCCATCAGTCAGCCCAGATACCGAGTTCCTCCTCTGAGGGTCTTCTGCTGGTTCCCTCGCTGCAAGAAGCGAGGTTAAGGGACCCAGGCAGAGGGCCTTCTTGGTAGTGACACCCTCACTTCAGATGTCAAGGAAATAAGCAACTATCTGACTTTTAAAAGGCATCTGAAGGCAGCCCTGTATTGGGAAGTTTTTAATGTTTGATGTTTCAGTATGTTCTGATATATGCTGTGAGCCGCCCAGAGTTGCTGGGGAAACCCAGCCAGATGGGCAGGCTATAAATAAAATTATTATTATTATTATTAGGTTCAATCCCTGGCATCTCCTAGTAAGAGCTGCTGCCACTCAGTGCAGACAATACCGAGTTAGATGTATTCTGACTTGGTACAAGTCAGCTTCGTATTTTCATGCAGTATTTATTGAAAGAACTGTCCATTCCTGAAACACTTAAGCAAGCAAAAGTAAAGCATGCTTAAAACAGCTGCTAAATTTTATACTGCAGTTTGTTCAATCAAGATATGAATACAGACAATGAAGTGCCGGAATTAATCTTTCTCAGAGTCTTTTCAACACTGACACAGGTCTACTGCAATAAAGACTGAAGTGGGACATTCACACAATCTTGAAACAGCTTGCTTAGGTTTCCCTACATTCGTTTCCACTCTTCAAAGAATTGGCAGTAGCTTAACAAGGTAGAAGGAATGTGGATTTTTCAGTACCCTTCAAACATGAAAAGGTACTCTGAATACTGCAAGGAAACCTCTTTCTGGCAAAAGCATTCTGAAAGAATTCAGGAATCACCTGCTTGCAACCAGATCTGGAATTACATTCAGCATCTCACCACTTTGATCAAATTATCCACTCCATTTCTACAGCTCTACATTTTGCAGACATCAATATGGTTAAGTTATTTAAGTCACTCTGCTCTGCCATATACAGCATTTGTTACTGTCAGGTGAAGTAGATCAGATAGGACAGTCTACCCCCAAGGACTCAGACTTGACTATTTATAACTTCATTTTTGAGAAAAGTGTAAGTTTCTAATCCACAATGTTAATGCTCAAACATTTAACCAATATAGCATGCTCTAAAAATGCAGAAACAAAAAATGAATGTAGTAGTGTACCAAGAGAGGCTGAAAAATTGCAAGCAGAATTAGATGGGTGTCATTTATAATACCTTAACATAAGACAGCAGTACTCTTTGCAATCCCCTCACTTTCTTCCGTTAACACTTAAATATGTAACATCAAATGTCATGTGGTATTATTATTTAGTCTAGAACTCAAATTATACAGTTTCAGATGCTGATTAATTTCTGTGTTGGCGGGGCAGGGGGGATGCTCAGAGAGATAGGCCACTTAAAAAGCTTTGTAATGAACATGCACAGCAATGTGTTACATTACTTCTGTCCAAAATAGACCAACTTGTAGTACTATTACGTCATTCATGTTTGATGGAACAGCTATTTCACAGTCCATTCCAACTCTACAATTCTATTATGCCTGCATTGCAGGGGGTTGGACTAGATGACCCTCGGGGTGAGCCTAGGCCTTGCCGATCAGAAGGTCAGCGATTTGAATCCCCACGACGGGGTGAGCTCCCGTTGCTCGGTCCCTGCTCCTGCCAACCTAGCAGTTCGAAAGCACGCCAGTGTAAGTAGATAAATAGGTACCGCTCCGGCGGGAAGGTAAATGGCCAGCCACCAAAAACCATAGTATAGTAGTGTGTTAGGCAAAGCATTTCGTCATATCCTGCAGTCAAACAACAATGCTGTTGGAGGCGCTGGTCAAGTGCTGCATGGGCCTATGCCCATCAGTCTGCATTGTATTTTCTGCCTCACTTCTTGGCCCACTAGAAATACTACACCACACAGTGAGAAGGAGGGTGGGGCAAGATTTTGCTCTGCAAGCTACACAAAAACAAAAAGGTAGCTTTATTTCCTGCCCAGCTTACTTGGTTTTCTGCCCTGTGTTTATCCTCATTCATATCCTAATGTAATTTGAAAGGTCTTTGAAAACCCCCATGGACCAGCTAACCCCCCCACATGTCAATAAACCAAGCCTCTGCAGGAAGTCCTCTTAGCATGTGGAAGCATCTTCCATTCAAGAAACAGGGGCAGCCATGCTATGTAAAGTAGGCGGATGTGTAACCTTTAAAGGTAATAGTAATACCCTAAACTATCCCATTTTGCCCTCTTCCTAGAATCACTCTGAGAACATAGATCAACAAACATAACATTTTAGTTTCCTGTTACTCATGTTGCTTTGAGAGATACTTTATATTTGACTTTCTTCAGGAACGCTTTAATCTTGATTGTTTTGTTTGATGTTTTAATGTTTTGTAAATCACTTTGAGGCTTTTCCTTAAAAGTATCAAGTGTTCTAGGGAAGGAATAATAATAACAACAAAAATAAATATACCTGCAACTTCTCGCATAGTCATGTTTTGTGGATTTGAGGAAGCAAGGCATTATGCCTCATTCAGTCAGGGAACTCACAGAGGGCGGCAAGTACTACATTAGGAGAGTACCTCCTCTCCAGCTCTTGTGCAAGAGAAACAATACCTTTTCTTAAGTGGTACTGCTGCCTCACATATGTACACAATCTAAAAAATGCACTTAGCATTGTGATTTAACTGTTGATTGTTTTTATTTGATTAAATCTGCACAATTATACAACTAGCATTGCTGGGGGTTTTTTACCTAGAAACAGATGTAATTAAATGGTGACGGTTTTTCACAAGTAAAGGGCCTTTTTGTGATCCAAGAAAATAGTACAGAAAGGTGTGCAAGACACTAAATTTCACCAGCAACTTCCCATTTGCACTTGCTTCATATATCATGCATTTCTGGAAGTCAGCATTTGTGCATCTAATTTAATATTTCAGCTGACCAAAAGTACCCCATAGTTGTGCTTTCGAATTCTAATACCTATATACATCTGCAATATGTATCTTGTTGTTGTCATTGCTGCTGCTGCTGCTGTTGGCAGCGGCATTCGTCTGTCTCAAGAGACAATGGAGTGCACCTCCAGGGGTGAAGTAAAACTGCATTAGCAGCACTGAAGTGACCTCCCCAGAGCGCAAGCCTGGGCAGTGTGTATGGAGGTCTTGGGCTGCCCAGCCAACAAGACCCTGCTCTCGGCCATGCTGATGTGGTCCAAAGAAAGCAGAGTAATACATTTGGCACCAGCTTGGCTGAAGGAATTGCCAGAAGGTGGTGTACAAGGCGCCATCCAACCATCTTTGGGTCTCCACTCTAGATTTGTGTAGGGTTTACTCCTTAGCTTCTTCCTCTCCCAATGATATCCTGCAAGGCAAGCGAGGTTTAAGATCAGAGTTTCCTTCTTCTGGGTGGGCTACGTTCACAGGTTGACGGGCCCCATTTGCCCCTCACTTCCCTCTACAGAACATGCAGAAGCAGCTTTCTTGACCAATTCCAAACCAAATCTCACCTTCAGTGGATTTTTGATACATGATACACCAAAGTCACATCAAGTACGCAGCACAACTGCTATAAAAACACCCCTTCTACATAAAGCTATAATTATGACAGACACTCGGGCCTGCTCAGCAAAACAGTAGACAATGTTAATCCTCTGATTACAAAAATGAGCTTTAGTATACTATGATTTCTAAAATGAGGGCTCTTCGTGGATGCTCATTTAAGATCTTTAAAGGAGAGCTTTAAGCTCTCGGTACTTATTTTTACCTCATGCCTTTCATCTAGGACTGAATTCTGGAATTATATACTTAAGAGAGATTTGAAAGCCATGGCAGGAAATAGGCTGAGCTATCCACAACAGAATGCCTTTCCAGCATCAGCAATTCTTAGCTTTCTTTGCGTGGAAACACATTAAAGTGATTTTTTTAAAAAACCAGAGGAATGAACTGACACTGTGTCATTAGATTATTTCCAGGAGGGTAAACTGAAACAGAGAATGCAAAGCAGTTAATAGACTGTTATATGGCTGGAGAAACTGCAATGAACATCACATCATCACTATTCTTCTGCAGAATGGGGTACCTTGCAATTAAAGTGTCCTTGCTTGCGATTATAGGGCTCTCATTTTGTTATAAAAGCCACGCAAAACCAGTCACCATTTATAGAAGCTAGAAGTGGAGTAGAGATTACTTCAGAAAATAGATATGCCATGGGATTAGATGTTATTGAAACCAATTAGTTGATGGCTATCTCAGCAGGGAAGCTAATTTGATCCTTAAATGTTGCTCTGGAAGTGCTGCAAATCAAGTGAATGATATTCAGTTACCAGGAAGCCAGAATTTATAATGCCCACAAAATTGATCCCAACAACAGAGATGCTCCAAACTAATATTCAAATACAGGAAAGCATTTGCTTCTTGATGATGATGATACATAAATAAATAAAATAAAATAACATAAAATAACATAAAATAAAATGGATTATTCAAGTGCCATGCAAAATAGCTCCAGAACAATACAGTACAGCAAAAGGTTGCACTCTGATTTAATTATGAGACAGTAAAACATTAAAGACAAGTAATAAAGTAGATGTAGATGATATAAACAGACGTGACTAAATAAAGAGACGCCTGAATGGACTGTATGCCTATGTACTGCAGGCAGCACTGGATTTAGGGTGTGGCAGGCAGTTCCCCCCACACAGGATGCTGAGTATAGAGAGCACAAAGCTGATAAATAATTGAGAAAATTCATTTATGGGTGCCAAATTTTGACCTTGCACAGGGCGCCATATTAGCATAGATTACCAAAGTCCGCCCCGTTGCAAGATCCACATAAAACTAATATAAAAAACTGTGTTTCAACTATTAACTGAAATACTGCATAAACTCTTCCATTAAGCTTATTTGCCACTTTGTACATGCCCCTGAGAACAGTCTACAGCCAGCTTTTCACCAGAGACCAAACAGCATGGCTGAGAAACAGTTATTGGGCCACTGCCTCTGCCATTTCATAAACGTGACAAGGGCATTTAATCTCAAAGGGGCAGAGCGCTTTAGAATTCTGTAGTTTTGCCGTAGTACATTTACAGAGCAATCCTGTAGATGCCTTCTCAGAGGCAAATCCCACCAAGTTCAATAGGGCCTAGTTCCAGATAAGTAGGTGTGGATTGCAGCTCTGTTCTCATTCCTGCCTTAAGTAATATGAGGTGTGTATTATTTAAGGAGATTACAAATATTTATACCATTGTGCAAGCTTGTAATTCCATACAGAACTTGGGGCTTCCGAAATTTCTGAAAATGGTTCGGCTGCTCCTAGACAGGACAATATTAGCAAAATGGAAAGCCCACATCCAAAAATGGAAAGCACACCTAATCACAACAACATCTCCCCCAATTTTTGTTCATTCGTGCTATTTATCTTATGTCAGACACCAATATTTGCCTCTCAAGGGGAAACAAACCCAGGTTTGCTATTGGGTGTGGGGCAAGGCATGTGGGGCAAGTGTACCTGCATGATACACATGTTCCCCAACACTAGTTTGTTACATTAACACATTGCATTTTAGGTCTACCCTTAAAGCAGGGGTCCGCAAACTTTTTCAGCAGGGGGCTGGTCCACTGCCCCTCAGACCTTGTGGGGGGCCAGACTATATTTGGGGGGGGGGGGGAATGAACGAATTCCTATGCCCCACAAATAAACTAGAGATGCATTTTTTTTAAAAGGACATATTCTACTCATGTAAAAATACGCTGATTCCCGGACCATCGATGGGCCGGATTTAGAAGGCGATTGGGCCGGATCCAGGCCCCAGGCCTTCGTTTGCCTACCCATGCCTTAAAGCTTTCAAGTATACGCTTAAAAAAACAGCTGCATCAAGTACCCCTTAGTCATTAACTTTAAAACGCTTTCTGTGCTTTCACACACTGGGTTTCTTGTACAATAGAGGACAAATGGTTTGAAACATGCAGTAGGTCTGATACCGTGAATCTTATTTTTTTCCCCTTGTACTTGATTTGAACTCCTTCAATCATCGGCCTCAGACAGGAGTTTTGTGTACCACTGCACAGCAACCCTGAGACTCTGGCAGTGGGGCTACAGCAGCTTGCTGGTGTCCTCATTTATATTACTCTTTGCAAAAAGACAACAACAAAAACCCATCACTTACCATTTAGAACAAGTTTCTTTTATTGGCAAGAAATAATTAGCATCCCCCAGAGAGGGGAATTTGAAGTTGGACAGGATAATCCAACAACTCTTATAACAATCCTAGTCATAAATCAACATTTACTGCAATTCCAAGGTTGTTGGGGGGGGGGTTGGGGGGAGGCCATATTACTGAAAAGAACTTGCTTCCCCATGAAGGTGATTTCAAGAATGAAACTACCCCACACAGTGTCAGATGCTATTTTTGCTGCAGCATCCCCAGCCTTTTCTTTTTCGCATTTCTGGGACAGATTTCATACAAAGTACTGCAGTTTCTCTCTCTTGAGAAACCTAAACTTAAGTGTGTCAATTGCCTTTCCCATTCACTTACCGTAACTCATGCTAACAGGCATACTTGCTAGTGCCGTGTTTTCCTTCCAATTTGGAATGCCCTTCTGCAAAGTCAATTGCTAACCACTTCCTCTTCTTCATTTTCCTTCAAGGTATAGAACCTGATAAAAATCTGAGCACCTGTCCAGAAAGACAGTAAACACTAGGTGCTTTCTGACATCTCACGGGGCATATCCAGAAAAAGGAGCTTACTTCCTTTTCTTCTCATTCCAGTTGTGAGTAAGAAATAAAAAGGGAAAAGGGGTTGTTACCAAGTTCAACCTCACCCTCTACTTAATGAGTGATTTAATGAGCTGAACATGCACAAGAGAGACATGCAAAGTAATCACAATGACCACTGCGATAGCTCAGTTGGTAGAGCATGAGACTTTTAACCCCAGGGCCGTGGGTTCAAGCCCCACATTGGGCAAAAGATTCCTGGACTAGATGACCCATGTGGTCCCTTCCAGCTCTACGATTCTATGATTTTATGTTATGAAGGTACAGTAGACTTTGACCTGTTAATCAAGCCATTACCCCTGGCCTGAGTGTCACTGTGATACAAATTTTCCCTTTGATAAACTGGTTGGCTCTTCTGAGTACAATTTTATGGTTAGTTAATTCAAGCATGTCAAAGAAACTGCATGCAAAGTCATAGGATACACTCTAGTAACAACAAACAATGAGGTATTCTATTCCTAGTGAAGGTAATATACATTAAACGGTCTATGCTAGCCAAACACTGCTCTGGAAGATATAATTTAGTTCCTCTTTGACATCAGATGGTAGTTATAGTTATGTACTCTCAACACTAGGCAGGGGACCCTGCTGGCTCCCTCAGCCTGAAAGCGAGGTGAGCGCCACAACCCCACAGTCGCCTTTAACTGGACTTAACCATCCAGGGGTCCTTTACCGTTTACCTTTACCGCTGTCAGAAGTTGATTTCTTGTTCCATTCTACCTGCTAAGTTTTTCATAGACCTAAACATGTTGAGAAGGCTATTAAACAACTTTACTTGCATCCATCAGGAGCTTCTGTAAGGGGATGATGAAGAAGAAGAGAAGAGTTTGGATTTGATATCTCGCTTTATCACTGCCCTAAGTTGTCTCAAAACAGCTAACAATCTTCTTTCCCTTCCTCCCCCACAACAAACACTCTGTGAGGTGAGTGGGGCTGAGAGACTTCAGAGAAGTGTGACTGGCCCAAGGTCAGCCAGCAGCTGCATGTGGAGGACGGGGAATCGAACCTAGTTCACCAGATTACGAGTCCACTGCTCTTAACCACTACACCACACTGGATGAGCCAGAACATTGCTTTCAAAGAAAAATCAAGGGTAGCTCCAGAGGCAACTCTTCCTACCACACATGGAAAAAGAATTACAATCTGGAGCAGACAGATACTGAGAAGGGTCTCAGGTGAATATGAGGGAAAGGATAAGGCAACTCTTTCCTGTTTCAGCAGCATGACATACAGCAGGTATTGGTCGAAAGCTGTTGCGGGGAAACCCAGAGTCATAGTCATTACCATCACCTCTTCCTGAATTGTTCCCAGGTTGTTCGGGAAGTACAGAGGCATTATCATCAACACCACCACATTTTTCCACATTGTTCCCAAATGCTAAAAGCATTTGTTTTGAGGGCGGGGGGGGGGGGGAGAGAAAAGACGACTATGTGGGGATATGATGGGAAGCTTATAAAATGACTCATGTTGTAGAGAGATTTTCTTCTCCCTCTCTCATAATATTAGAACTTTGTTGTCACCCAATGGAATCAACCGATTCGTTCAATGGGTTTCCTCACAAGTAAGTGTCCATAGGATCCCTGCCTTAGCCACCTTTTGCTTCTTGCTGGAGACCTTCTCTTCTGAATCATAGTTTCAGCCCTTCTGCTTTACAGCCTTCCAAAAAAAAAAGTTTCATATATTTTCCTCCCTTAGTGTAAAATGTGTTATTCAAGAAGATTCTGAAAGAGGCTGTGCTTTTAAACATACTCAAACAATATACCGGTATGCAGTAATCTCTTGTGATTACTGCGAAACTAACTGGAAGTGGCAGGCGTGCTGTGCAGCTCAGACACCACTATCTATGGTCACATTCTCTCTCTAGTCAAAAACCTACAAAGTAGGAGGGGTGAAACACTATTTTCAAGCAGGCCATTCAGACTGATCAATAAAACTGTCTGTGCAGAGACAGGCACAAACCAAGCATGCCCCAAACCTAAGAAAGTGCATGATGGAACTGGGTAACACAAGTGGTGGGCAGGGTTAGATGCAAGTAAGAACCAGTGCCTGCATAGCGTACTTATTTCATCTGCTGAAAAGGCTCTCTAAATGGTTTTTCCCACAGCTAAGCTTCCAAGAAGACCCCTAGCAATATGGAAATGTTACCAGGTGAGCGATGATAAGCAAAAAATCAACAGATAGCTCCCCCTCCAACTAAGTCTCCCCTAAAAATTCCAACCCACCTATCGTCCTCCATCAACTGGTAGAATGAATCCAAGTAGTATGCCAGAATTCTGGTATATAGTAGATTCCCAGCAAGTAAACTTTCAGATTCCTAGTAAAATAAATAGATAAGGGCCGAGTGAAAAAGAAACCACTGATTCCGCATCCCAAATAACTGAAGATGCCTCCTTGTGTTTACCTCTCCTATACCTTGTTAACCTTGAGTAACAGAGCTGCAGCAACAACAGTTCTGGCCCATGAAGAATCAGAATAGAGATCAATGCTCTAATTATTAGCAGAAACTGTTTTGATTACTGAAATACCTTGCTTTAATTTTTCTACCACAGTTGCAATGACCAAAGTTGAGTTGGACATAGCTGAGGTGGTTGCCATTCAAACCAAGAGAGGGAACAAGCATCCCACCATCCCATAGAACATTCCCAGATTTCCAAACTATGGCTGCCTGAGATGGATTGTTGTTACTGTTGTTGTTATTGTTGTTGTTGTTGTTGTTGTTGCTGCTGCTGCTGTTAGGATCAAACAGGGCATGCAAGCCAACCCAATATGAAAAGCCATGTTAGCATTGTTACCTTTTAGGATAAGGTGTATTTTGGGATTTCCAGCTTTGGAACATTAAGAGAACCAAATTTAATATAGTCCTGTATGAGGTTCATCTCCAACTATACCAGAGATAGCCAATGCGTGCCTCTTCAGAAGGAAGTCACATTGAGTTCAATGGGAAGCACCTCCAGTGAAGTTTGCAAAGCAGTGTTGGGGAATCTGTGGCCCCTGGCTGTCGTGCATTCCAACACCCATCAGCCCCAGCCTGTATGTCCAATGATCAGTTGGCAGTTCTGGTCCTGAACATCTGGAGGACATCGTGTGGGCTATGCCATTCATCCTTAGCTCCATGGTACAAAAGCGGCCCTAATAAGCTTAATGAGGAAAGCACTTGGCAGACTAGTTTTATTTTGTAACCTTTAGGGCATCCATCAAAAGAACTGGCAAAATACATTTCAGAAGCAGAAGCCTTGACTGGAACACAGGAAAATTACCCTTCCTTCCTCTCCCGCCTCCCCTCTCTTGCAAGAAACGGACCGAAAATGTCTTTATTTCCTGTAATACGCAGCCGAGTAGCAAGAAGTTTCCATATGGCTGAGTAAATGGACAGTTATGCAACTGAACAGGACTAATTATACAAGTAAATAGTTAATATGATCACCATAAAGGCCCTCAAAAATTAAGAATTTCCGGTGCGCTAGTGGGACTTTCTTCCAATGTAGAAATAGGAAAAGATAACAAGACAATGGCCTATTTAGAAGCAAGGAAGAGGAAGTTCAGGAAAATCTCTAAGCATCACTCAAGAGAGGAGATGGGGATTTTTTTTTAAATATAATACATGCAAACATGCCATGGTGTATGGTGATATCTGAATGCAATGTATTTCTAGCATCCATTTACCAATACGTATATGATACTCAAACCACAAATTACTTTTAAGGGCACCAGTTAGTAGGGAAGGGGGGGTGCTACTTTAAATGAAAAATAAGAGGACAGCATGAAAGAAGCTACCAGCATGAGTTTGACCAAACTGCGGGAGGCAGTGGAAGACAGGAGTGCCTGGCGTGCTCTGGTCCATGGGGTCGCGAAGAGTCGGACACGACTAAACGACTAAACAACAACAAGAGGACAAGACTCCCTTAAATGTATAAAACTATTTTAAAAATAAGCTGGTCATTATGGCTTTATTCAGGCTGCATCAAAAATTCCGTGCAAAATTTTGATGGATACATCAAAAGCCATGTGTCTTAAATTGTGATTAAGGCAAAGGAAAATGAATCTGCAATTCCTCCTATCCCCAGCTCTCCTGCTTTCATTAATTCTCTTTGTTCCCTGCCCCGCCCCACCCCACCACAATATTTCACATACTTCTTAACACCATATGTAGCACAGTTTTGCCCAACAGCTTAGCATGCAGGAACCACACAGGCTGCTGGCTCATCTAGCACCCACAAACTGAAAGGAAATCCTAACTTGCTGTTTAAAAACATGAAACTTCCTGCATGTAATAGGAAGGTCTCAAGCCTTAGGCTTCCCCCACTCCCCAAACTTTCTAGGTCGCAGCAGTGGTGGGAGCAGTCCATGAACTGTCACCTAGTAGCTATCCCAACACTAAAACTGATTTGCAAGAGAGAGGGGGCAAAAAAAGTTATTTCAAGTCTCCCTTCTCCCTTCCTCCTGCAATTCCCCAGGAAACAGGAGCTGAGGTCTCTGGGATTAAGTTTTAATCATCTGCTGCCGCCAAGGAACACAACCCAAGAAAGCAAAGTAAGAAAGCAGAGTCGGTTTTGCTGGTAACAGCTTTCATTGTGACAGCTTGCTCAGACGTGGCGGAGAAAGGGACAGATGATTCATTAGAAGTGCTGAAGTGAACAAGCTGTACAGATTTTGGTACAGCTTCCACCCCCAGCCCCCCACCTTCCCGTCACTTCCACCCGCAGAAGGCCATACTAGTCCTATTCATCACACTGCATATATAATTGGTTTGTTGCTCCATGCAATTAACAGGCATAAAAAAGAACCAAAGAAGTGTGTCCACCACACCAGGGTAGAAAGGTAGCCAAAGATGCTATGAACAGGATGCACCTGTATTTGCTGTAAAAGAGGCTTTGCCACACACTTCAGTTCAAAAACACCGGGTCTTAAAATAAAAATTTAAAAGCACTGGTGCCTTCAAGACAGATAACCAGAGCAGTTTTTAACATCAAAGATGATCTATCTTGGGCCCTGAAAATGCCCCCAGCAAGGCTTTAAAAATAGATAGGCAGTTTCCTGTTTCACTATAGGAGGAAATCTGACATAGCCAGTTACCAAACTATAGAAGTACCAATTAAACTCCCACAGTATAAGTAATACTTGAGATCTTAGGAGAGTCACTTCTGCTCTTTTGCACCAGCTAACTCAACATACTGGATATATGTTTCACTAGACTCTGTCAAAGTTTGAACGCATTATTTTAACTGAGAAGCTACAGGTTATCAAGCTTAACACAGAGCGCTTATCTCCAAGACTCTCTGATTAAATGAATCAAAGAGTTGGAATGGACCCTGGAGGGTCATCTGTTCCAATCCCCTTGCTCCATGTAGGCTGCAACTACAGCATGCCTAATAGACATCTGCTGAAATAGCTCCTGCAAAGGGGAGGCCACTACCTCCCACAGCAGGCTCTTCCACTGTCAAAAAGCTCTTGTTAGAATGCTTAGAAGAAATCTGCTTCAATGCAGCTTCCACTGGTACTGCTCTCTGCAGCGACAGAGAACGTCTATGCCAATGAGGCACAGGGATGCTCCACTAGCCCAGCCAAATGATGTAGCAGAATGTCAAGTAGATTACACCACTTCAGACTCCAGGTAGAAAGTATTATTTATTTAGAAAAGGTGTTTCCTTTTTTAAAAAAAACAAACCTCAGTGCTATAAGAAAAGCAGCACCACTTGCTTTTGTTAAGTTTTGTTTTAAATATATATACATAACAAAAGCGTGGTTTCCCTACCTGCAGTCTGAAATGATGATGTGGTCAAGTGATCTGTATCATTTCAGACTGCAGGAGGACATTTTTTGAAGTCTGCCTTAGGTAAAAATAACCCTGTGGGTAGAAAAAGAGGGAGTTGTGGGGAACATTAAACATGGCCTCCCCCACTTGCAGACTAAGTAATACGGTTTGTCTTACCACCTCAAGACGCCGCCACCTCATTTGCACCTCATTCTGTTTCATGCAAAGATCCAGCCACATCCAGGTTCACAGGAAGGACAACCAGCAGCCCTTTAACCTGTTCCGCTGTTTGGCCTGACCTGATGGAACATGCAGGGGATTTCCAGGAAGTCACACCCAAGGCTGTAGAAACAAGTTTGGTTCTGCCGCCTTTGTTCGCTGCTGGGAACTTTACTCCTTACTGGACTTGGCAGGGAAAGAGAAGAGGAGAAGGAGCACAGACTGATTCCAGTTTGAAGCTATGCTGCTTGCGCTCGCTGGCACATCCTTACAGTTGTTTTGCAGGGTGAGAAGAAGGGTTTGCACAAAAGAGACGTTCTCCCCACGCTACCGACACAATGGAAACTGCCCCTGCCCAGAGATTTTACTGAACAGATTTCCACCCCGCCTTAAAAGTCAACAGAATTATTTCCAAGATTGCCATTCCTGAAAAGAACACGTCTGAGAAAAGAATGCTAGCAGGCTACTAGTTAAATGATCATTTGCATTTCCATAACCAAAAGGTATCTCAAATCACTTTTTAACTATCCCTCAGCTAGTGTTTTGCTCCAGTCACTTTACGGCTTTGCATATTCTCAGCATGAACATAGAATGAATCAGTATTGCACTCTGTGGATGCTGAACTTGCACTCAAACAGTTGACAAATATTGGACAGAAAACATAGCTGATCCAAAGCGACATAATAAAATGCCTCGTGCAAGCCTCAAATTTGATGAGAACACAAGCATCCGATACAGTATCGCCACCACTACAGGTAAGGTCCTGCAGGTATAGCACACCTTTCTTGAAGCTTGGCAGTCCTGTTGATTCTACTTTTATGAATCACCTGACTCTACAGAAAAGACCAAAAGCTATGTTATATGTTACCAGCTGGAAAACATATAGCTAAGATCATGTGAAAATTTAATATATATATTAATCAATCTGCTCTTTAATTATGCAGTCACAACTGCAAACCACTCAAGAGACTAGAAAGGTCAACATAAAAAAATGCACCAGAGCCAAATGTTCACAGAAAGATGCACAGAGCAGAAAGCAACATTTGAAGAAGTCTGTGAAATTACAACAGGAAAAGGAGCCAGAGCATATAAGTTTGTCATGTCTATCACTTTCCCTCTCTCCAGGCTCTACACATAGCCAGATAACTGGCAGGGAAATCCCAGTTTAACACATTGCAGAAGGCAGTGAATGACTACTACTCATCCCCAGCCCCACCCAAATATAGCCAGCCATTGCATAATTGCATAGTTAGCTTGGCAACACTCACTTTGGGGAAGTATTTTGGAGAAGCAATGTGGTGGTATGAAAGATCTGTGAGTTGTTTAGAACAGTATCCTGGATTAAAGTTGTTTTAGTTTACTTAAAGTTGTTTTAAGTTTACTTTCACTTAAAGATTGTAGATCTACTTCCCCTAACAATGTTTCTCAAAATTGGGTCTCCAGCTGTTGTTAGACTACAGATTCCATCATCCCTGACCACTGGCCTTGATAGCTAGGGATGATGGAAATTGTAGTCCAACAATAGCTAGGGAGACAAATTGGAGAAACACTGCCACAACAGATCTCCAATTCAGGAGCTGGCAAGAATGTGCTTGCTAGGAGAGCTTTAAACTGAATTGTGAGAGGGAGGGAGATAATATTTCAGAGGACAGAGGGACATCAAGTGCTGGTGTACAGGAAACTGGGGCAGCGGAACAGAAACCTGTTATCAGGCAGCAAAAAACCAATAAGGAAGTAGCTGGAGGGAATGACTCACGGTTTCAACTGTCTCTATACTAATGCACAGAGCATGGGAAACAAAAAATATAAACTTGGGAATGGCAAATATGATATACAGTGGTACCTTGAGTTACAAACGCCTCAGGTTACAAACGCTTCAGCTAACCTGGAAGAGTTACCTCGAGTTGAGAACTTTGCCCCAGGATGAGAACTGAAATTGTGTGCCGGTGGCGCAGTGGCAGCAAGAGGCCCCATTAGCGAAAGCACACCTCTAGTTAAGAACAGTTTCAGTTTAAGAACAGACCTCTGGAACAAATTAAGTTCATAACTAAAAGTACCACTGTAATAGACATTGCTGAAACATGGTGGGATGGGACTCATGATAAAGCATCTGGAAACCAAGCCTTATGAGGAATGGTGGTCCAGAGGGTAGGACCCAAACCACTGGATTAAAATTACAAGAAAGGAAATTCCAACTAAACATTAGGAAGAACTTTCTGACAGTAAAAGATGTCTGACAGTGGAACGGCCTACTTTAGAAAGTAGTGGACTCTCTTTCACTGGAGGTTTGTAAGCAGAGGTTGGGTGGCCATCTGTCAGGGATTCTTTATCTGTGAATCCTGCATGGCAGCAGTTGGACTCTATGACCCTTTGGGGTCCCTTCCAACTCTATGATGCAAAAGACCTGACACAAGAGTTATTTTCCATCTTCCCACATCAAAAACAAAAATACTTTGGATATTAAATATTACAGATTACCTTTGCAGTGTATTTATGACAGTGGATGCAGCTGACAAATATTGTAGACCCTGCCACATATTTATGGAGTTGAGGCATAATGCCCAGTGATCAGTATATTTGACCCTGCTCTATTCAAAGGGCTTCTTCAGGAATACAATACAGTTTCTTGCCTTTCAGGCCAGAACCTGATTAAGAATTAACACTCCTTGCAAGCTTTTGACCAAACAGCTATGAACAAAAAGTCAGATTAGTATTATGCAAGTCACAGCTGATGCGTAGTGAACTTTGCAATGTCCACAACACCATCATAACCAAATAGGGATAGAAAAATCTCTCTCTGAAGCAAAAGAATCTAATACGACATATTACTCTAGGAAAACAGTATTCCATGGCAAAAGTTCAAGGACTGAGAATCTGAAGAAGCTGCTAAATAACCTTCATGGTTTGACAGAAAAGTTTGCAAAATTAAATGCACCACAAGCCAGAAAGTAAGCATGCATATATCACTAGCTTCCCATGAAATGTCCCTTTCTAAAGGGCCTGACTCATGATGTTTCTGTGCGTGGGGTTTACTGGGGGTTTCAATCAGCACAGCTGACTCAACTCCAACTTGTTCACAGCCAGAACCTGTGGGAGGAAGGTTCCTATATCCTATGCTTGAGCACGAGAGGCAGTTCCAAGATTTTTTTAAAAGACGTTTTTTAGACATCCAAAGGAAATCATGCTTTGGTCCAGAGAGGCAGATTCCCAGCATCCTGTTTTCATCCCTGCAGTTCCTGGTTCCTATAAGAAGCAGAACTTGAGCAACCCACCTCAGCCAGCGCGCGCACACACACACACACACACTGCAATCAGTACCTCCAGCGCACCCTGGAGCTGCAGGGAGTGTGGGTCAAGAGTTGCAAGACTCAAGCAGATTAAAGGGACATTTCGCACATTACGGCAAGCCTGGCTCTGCTACCAGGTGTAGGTACAAAGCTAAAGGACCCCTGGACGGTTAAGTCCAGTCAAAGGCGACTCTGGAGTTGCGGAGCTCATCTCACTTTCAGGTTGAGGGAGCCGGTGTTTGCCCACCGACAGCTTTCCGGGTCATGTGGCCAGCATGACTAAATCGCTTCTGGCGCAACGGGACACCGTGATGGAAACCAGAGCGCATGGAAACACCATTTACTTCTCTCCTGCAGTGGTACCTATTTATCTACTTGCACTGGTGTGCTTTTGAACTGCTAGTTTGGCAGGAGCTAGGACAGAGCAACGGGAGCTCACCCTGTTGCGGGGATTTGAACCGCTGACCTTCTGATCGGCAAGCCCAAGAGGCTCAGTGGTTTAGACTACAGAGCCACCCACGTCCCCTCTCTACCAGGTGTATCCACACTGAAAGATGAAACTAGTCACAGTTCCCCAACGAGTGTTACCTGCATGACAAAAACAAACTTACGTGTAGGTGTCGTAGTTGTGTGCACCTAAAAACGTGCCCTGTGAAGGGGACCTCGAGCTTAATGTCCTGCCTAGGCAGGCAGGACAGCCTCATCCCACCACCCACCTGCTTCTCCACACCCCCTTGTGATTTTAAGTATCTCTATGGTGGTACCTATATGGAAAGAGTCTGTACAAACAAATCCTTCTCATCCCAAGCAACTTTCAAGTCCAGTAAGCAGCAACCTTAGTTAAAAGGAGGAAATCTTCTGCTACATTTTCTGGCCTCTCCACCTTCCGCTGCCTTTGATGATGCCCAGCTACCAGTGAATTTCCCTCATCACCAGCTGCAAGTTTAAGATAAAATAAAAAGCTCTCGCTGCTGAAACTGCCAAATATGAGGTAATTCTTCCCCCTCTAATAAGCCTCCCCCCCTCCACCCCAAGAGACCAGATCCAGCTATTTCTTCTTATGTTAAGGCACTAGAAAGGATGCAGAGTTACAATTACAGGCTGTTAACAGGATGATTACAGGCTTTTTTGATTAGCTAATAACCAATCCCAGTAGAAAGGTACATTTACATTGGCAGTTCCTCATATGACCTAACGCTAGAACTGCCCTACCACAGTGGGGCTTGAATACATCCCACATTAGATGTGTATTTTAACTACTGAATAGAAGCCTGCAAGACTTGTAATCCCCTGAAGGCAGGAATAAAAATCTCTGCTAAAAGTTGGAAGCACAGGAAGGAAATACTGCTGCTGCTTGACAAAAGCTGGATGTCTGAAAAGCCACCCGTCATCTGTCTCCAGTCAAGTCTGCACAACCAAGGAGTGCAGGAAGCTAGAAGACACCTTAAAAGTGGCTTCCCTAGGACAGTGGGCAGTTGCACGTACTAAAGAAAAAGGCAGAAGCATCAGCTTTAATACTGTGATACAGTACAATATGCAAAGGGCTTTGTACAGTGCTATTTTTCTACAAAAAGAGGTACTGGAACTCACCATTAACTCCTCCCTTGTTCTCTTATAATGGCAATGGCGCCCACCAGAGAGGTATCAGAACTGAGTTCCTGAGGAGAAAGCCCTGGCATTATATGAGAAACCAGCTTGCACACTGCTCACCTGCACACTATCCATTTATGGCAGTTTTATACGAATCCTGGGAACTGTAGTTTGTAAAGGGGGTTGAGAGTTGTTCTGAGACCTCTTCACAGCACTACGACTCCTTTCAGTGTCACTTTCTGGCAAGCATTTTCCTGCCTCTCTAATCAGGGTACATATATACTTAGGTAGGTGGCCACTTCATCCATGCTTCCAGTGGATTCTGGCCCAGGAAAAAAACTTATGTCACAATATGCCTTTTAAAACTTGTAAGGTGCCACAATGTGTTGCTGATTTCCTGGAAAAGACACACATAAAAAAGATCCCTTTGAAATTTGGTGCTCCCTTACAGCTGATAAAGGCACCTCCAAGAGCAATGCATCATAAAATTGGGCAATTAGGATTTAATTGGGCAGAAAAGACCATTCTAATGATTCAGTTTTCCCATACTGTACTCCATTTCTTTGTAAGTCTACATCTGTCCTACTATACAGCCCGGGCAGGCAGATAAGCACAGATGCATCATTTTAATTCCCCACAAAGTGATGCATTTATCTTATCCTCATACATTTATATAATATATATTGAAAGAGGGACAACCAATCTTATTGTTCTTTTAATGGGTATGGGCCCCTTCTATGAAGGCACTTAATACTCCACACTCTCAGGGTGAGGGGGCACTTCACTTAAGCCCACTCTACAGTCTTGTTTTGCTTCTAAAAGGGATGAGAAAATCAGTTCCTGGCACGGGACCAATATTAAAAAAAGAAAAAAGGATATAGCATCATGTCCCTACTATTTCACTGAGAGTAGCTGAAGAGGAAGCTCCGCCAGTAAAAATGAGGCAACTTGTTTTTATTTAAAAGCAGAAGTGAGACGAACCAAAAAGCAGGCACATACAGTACCTATCACCACCTCAAAAAAAACAACCCTTTGTCTAGAATTCATGTTGTGGTTATGTGGTATGGACAATATACATCAAAGCCCACAAGCCAGCCATCTATTCAGATCTCACTTAAACCAAGAAAGAGTATGACTCCTAGGACCAAAACTACTGTGCATCTCTACACAACCTCCAAACATTGCTGGTGGAACTCAATGACATGGACAAGTGTATGTTCAAAAAAGAGAATGCAGCTGTAAGAGTAAGATTAGGGAACTGGCTAGCCACCCTCTGCTCCCTTTGCCTACACACACCCTCCTCATTCTCTTCTGCCACTCCCAGCTTTTTCCTTCCACCCAAATCATGCTCCCAGAAGACAGATAAAGCAAGGGAGGGGAGAGGCAGGATGTGTGGTTTAAACCCAGGGAATCAAGTGTTGTTTTTATTTGACGTATTGTATATGAACGGTCAGTGCCCACAGTAACAATACTTCATGACTGATTTCATTTTATATGTATAAGTGTTTGAGTATCTGCGGA
This sequence comes from Podarcis tiliguerta, assembly GCF_965153285.1. NCBI lineage: Eukaryota > Metazoa > Chordata > Lepidosauria > Squamata > Lacertidae > Podarcis > Podarcis tiliguerta. The sequence continues at coordinate 68,844,720 of NC_139535.1, read as the reverse complement.
TACAAGTTAGGTTCAATTTGGGGGAGGCTGGACCCAACTCTAGAAAAGGGTATGCTATAAAAAATTTGTTAAAAGGTGCCACAATATTCCTTGTTGTTTGTGCATACAACATAAACCTTACCACATTAAGACAATGCTACCATAAAATTAAAGTGTTAGTCCAACACAATACAAGCTTTCCTCCTAAGTTTTTTTTTAACTCCCATGAAACTCGTTAACAAACATTTTTATTAACTGCCAGAACTCTTTTATTATCTGAGACATACTTTTACAAAGCCAGACTTGCATGGCACACAACCCACAGGGAGGAAATGGCCTCTTCTTCCTCAACTGGTGGCTAACCAGTGACAAGCCTCAGCTAAGTGGGGTGACAGGCGGACAATTAAGCAGCACTGCACTGTGCCATAAAGGATGCAGCCAACCCACATAATACACTGCCTAGGGATGGCATGAGGTTTAAAAGAAAATGTGGCAGACAGATGTAAGAGACAGCTGCAGAAGTTCCAAAGACATAACCCATGTAGTGGTAGCAAAGCTCAACTTCTCATACAAACTATTGTTTTTAAAAAAGAAAGGGGTGGGCGACAGAAAACAGCATTGCACTTTTGGAGAATGTTTGTTTGAAGCCCTCTGTTATTCGGGCCAACTCTTCTTGCTCCCACTTGCTGACTCAAAACTTGGACTCTCGACTTGGGTGCTGTGATTAAAAAGCTTTATTCCAAAAATCAGCACAGCGTCCCAACGAAGGCCGAGCTACAAGATCATAAGGTGTGGCAGAGCTCCACAATACATGGCTGGGCATAAGCTAAGATGTTGTTCCAACGCTTGATGTGCCCTCTAAGGTCCCCTTCTGAAGAGTAGGGGGGGCAGACATTTATGCAGTTGCTTTCCTGAGTATCACGACTGGGCAAGCAGGCACTCCTACCAGTAGGCAGTTTCCAAGGTCTATTCATGCCAGCATGGTCAACTCCATGTTCTTGGAGACAGAGGTGGAGACAACGGGACGGGCTCACTGTCTGATCTACCCATTGGCTCCTCACTGGTAAGGGGAGGTGCTGAGTCCATGCCGATGGCAGTGACATTGTGCTTGGGATATACTATGATAGCAAGGCAGGCCACTCTTCTGAAAGCCCTCTCAGCACTTTCTCCAGATCCAAGGGGTTTGGGGAGATCTTCAAAGCAGGAAGCTTACAGGTGGACCAAACTCAGCCTAGTTACCATCCCCTCCCTTTCGGCTTACCTTCCTGGCCTACACTGATAAACTAGTACAGGAAGAGATGGAAGACAGGTATAGATGAGTACAAAAAGGGGTTGCTGTGGGACCCAAGCCAAAAGCCACAACTGCAGTCTTCCATTACTATGAACAGAACGAAAGGGAGACTGTGGAGATTCTGGTAGAAAATTAACCCCATTCTCAAATCATTGACAGCTATTACATAACGTGAAGCCAAGGTCTTTGAATGTAATCTATATCCTTTAAAGCCATTTGCCATGTACTCCTCTGGGATGCGCATTGCAACCTACAGTTTTGCAATTCCAGCACAGATTTGATGTTGCAACTTTCCTTTCCCAGCATGATTTGTGTGTATTTCTTTTTTCCAAATGCACATCTGCATTCGCTCCTGAGTGTCCATCACAAGAGTGCATCCTGTATTACTTGCAGAACTCACCGTCACTGCACCACACACATAAACAGAGCGGAATGGACTTGCCGACTCCCCTTAGGCCTTGTGGAACTTTTATCAACTGGCCTTAAGCAGCAGCAAAAGTTACATCTTAAGCATTGCTATGCACTCATAACAGAATACGAAGCATTATGTCAGATATGGAAACTGCTCAAAAAGGCTTATGCAGGACATGACTGTCAGGTTCTCTTTACATAAGAATATTCTTGTTGGGGAGAGATGGGAATAAAAAAGAAAACATTAACGTAAGGCTTATGGACCCTAACATGCTGTTGCATTGGCAAAGCAGCCATTAGACCAGACCTCCAAACCTTGTGACCCACCAAACCAAAGACAATCCATCAGCCATATGTTAGGGCCTCCTTAGTGCTTGACAGCCTCCACTACCTTTGCAATCCTAGACAAGCAACAACAAACAGAAGGTTTTGCAGCTCCCAGTGGACTGCCTACCATACATGACTAGTTACAAGTTGTGCAGGCCTGGGATCGGAGCAGGCTCTCGTGTTCTCTGCTGACACAGTGCTGCGATTTGTGGATTGTTGTAGTGAATTCAAAAAGGAAGGTTTGCAAAAGGATTAAAATCCCATTATTCAGAAAGCCAAGGAAAAATGCTACCATTTGATGATGATGAACTCAGAACAGGTAGGAATTGTGCATGTAAGGTGTAGGGTTTTTTGCTGTAATACACAAAACCTGCATAATGGTTCATTCTCATCTGTGCTAACCGTCACCCACATATTCAAAAATCAGTCGTAGGCTGGAATCTAGCTAAGCATGAACAGCAAAAGATAAAGCAGAAGGGGGGAAGTAATGTAGCATGATCAGAGCATAAAACAAATCCCTTTAATCTAGAACAAAATTAACCCTAGTTGGGGATGAAGCTTAAGTCTGCACTCATAGGAAAGGCAGAAGGAATGGTTTGATTTTAAAACAGCAGCAAATACAAGTTTTAAGAAGGGGCTTTAGATGTTTAACTATCATAAGAGTTAGGTCAGACCCTTGTCCAGTTTACCACACTGATTATCTAGCAAGCTTGGCAGGATCTGAGCAGGAGGTTGTGGGATAATGGATCACAGGAGGACAGGTTGGCTCCAAGAACAGCCTAGTTTCATAATGTGACATCTGTAGACATTCGCAGTTCAAACTGCCACCAGGCAGAACTGCCACAAATTCCAGGCAGGAGCAGTTCAAGCAAACACAGTTTGCTGGGTGATGGGGAGATCTTGCCTTGCCATAATGGTCTGTGACACAGCAGCGTGGACCTCCATGCATGCCTTATACCTGGAACCTTGATCGGTACATACATGGATGGTTTCTCCTACTTGACTTCCTGTGCACTTGAGTGCAGAAAAGAGATTTGAAGTCTTCCTTTCTGAAACAGTACTATGATGGAGAACAATCCATCAGGAATCTGCTCTCCAATGGAAATTCCCATCTGTGTCCCATTTAATTCAACAGAACATTCAATGGAAAAGTTTCCAGTGAAGTCAGTGCACTTTCTATTCCTAAAGCACAGAAGAATTGGAGGCTGAGTTTGGACCAGTTGGTCTTAAGGCTACTAACAGAACAAGCATCTGCCCTGTACATTCACATTTGGGTCTGGGCATCTTACTCCTTCCCATTGCCATGCCAGAACTTTCATTCGTGCAGATACAAGGCTAGCAGAACCTGGTCTTGAAGGATAGCTCTGCTCCTTTAATAGTAGCATGTGTGCAAGTCAGTGCAATGTGTTCAGAAACTTGCTGAGAACGGTGATGGAAGAAAATATATTTTCCCCTTAAATGTTAAAAATGCAAAAGCTTTTTTAAAAAATAAAATCTGGAGTTAGCAACTGCATTAACGCAACAAAAATATAATGGGGGGAAACGCAAAAAGACTAGATGAAAGTATTTGGCTCCTCATTGTCATTTGGGCAGAAAAGGGCAAATAAAGTTATCAAGGAACTTCCCTATGAAAAAAGGTTACAACATTTAGGCCTTTTGGTTTAGAAAAAGGGTTAAGATGCAATCCTAACCCCTGGCAAGAGAAAATAACTGATTAGAACTACTCCTCTCCACCAGTGGAGATTTACCAAGGAACATTAATTCATGCAGAGGTTTTTATTCTCTCCTGACAGTCAGCTATCTGGAAACCTTCAATTTAAACACAAAAGTACTTGTGCAAACTAGTTTGTGTGTTAAAACAGCAGAATGCACTACAAAGGACTGCAAATCTCACACCCAAAAACATTCAAAGTGTAAGGGGGGGCGGGAATCAAGGATAGAATTCAGTGTAGTGCTCAGTGGAGTATGTGCATAGGGAACAATGTCCAATCATGAAACAGGACTTCCCTCTCCCTCCTTCCCTTCTCCTCCTCTCCCATACCCTTAAACCTGATCTGGGGTTTCTCCCAACCCTCCAGAGCAGATTTAGAGGGTGCAGAGGGCACTCAGAGACTGGAGATGAGGGAAATACCATTGCATGAGCAGCCCTCATTCTATGTACACAACAACTTAACTGAAACCCACCCCTACTGCTGATGTTACACCTGATGCAGAGATGCAGCAGTATTGCCTGCTTTCAGTGGAGCACCACCTTGTGTTTCTTCATGAATCTCTCTTTTGGACATGCTCTTCTGCATTGGAGGTAACCAACAGTGCAGAAATCACTGATCCAAATCCCACCTGCTGCAGAGACGAAGAAAGTTTATGAGTGGGTTGACGGCTGGTTGTTTGTTTGCAGCATGTACCTCCATTCCTTAGAGAATGCAGCTGAGGACAGGAGTTCCCCTTTCTTCCAAGTGCAACTGCGGCCCTCCCAGGGACTCAGGATCAGGACTAAAATTTCATACCATTTATACTGGCATGTATGGGTGGGCAGACAGGCTAGTACTTTTTGTGGGCTAGTGACTTCTACAAGGTCATTTGCAAGTCTGGAGCAAAAATAATGTAACGTGCGTGCATAAGGCAACATCTGTTTCATAACAAGCCCAGCTCTTTACGCATTTCCAATGTGGCCTTTGGGTGCTTGACTGAGTTGCCCAGCCCTTTTTTAGACTGTTCCCTGCTGCTGCTTGTCATATTTGTTAATCTTCAACACCCACTATTCACATTTCATCTCTGAGTCTCACTTGGAGCTTAGCATTTGCAAAATGTTCTGAATAATTTACACATGTCATTATGAGCAAAAGAAGAAGGACATGTGTTGACGAAGAACAGGCCACTCTGAGTATCAAGGAAGTGATAAATGGAGACAAGAGGAAAATGCCACAAGCCCTATTATTCAAAGGCTGCTCCTTATACATCAAACCTCAGTAAGCCTTAAGAAATATCCCTCAATGCAGATACGGCAACTAATACACTATTTTTAAAGTAATTTGAGTGTCCTATTTGTTCTCTACATCTTGGTTCATCAGGAGCTGTTCAGTGCAGTACTTGTACTATCTTGGGAGAAAAAGCACTAGCAGTCAAAGACAAAAAGGCTAGTACTGGTACCTTGGTTTACAAACTTAATCCGTTCCGGAAGTTCATTCTTAAACCAAAGCATTCTTAAACCAAGGTGCGCTTTCCCATAGCAGCGGGGGACTCAATTTACATTCAACAGGAAGTGGAACATGTTCTGCTTCCAAGGCAAAGTTCACAAACCAAAACACCTACTTCTGGGTCTGCAGTATTCTTGATTCAAGTTGTTCATAAACTAAGCTGTTCTTAAACCAAGGTACAGTACCACTGTACAGCTCATATACAACAGGCTTGTCCAACCACACTAGAAAAGTAGAGCTGTGAGTCAACTTCATTCCTAATTCAGCCTCCACATTCTCACTTTGCTTAATTTGTGCATATAGCATCTATGTTGGAGATTATGTCATGTCATAAACAAGAAATCTTAAGAACTGCCAAGATAGCTATATGTCTCATCCTCAAACACATCAGAGCCTAGAGAGAGAATATATTGGGCCTGAAATTCAAAGGACAAACAGTACTGAACTGGTAGGATGCTTGCACTAAATTCTAGGGCATCGAGTCCAGATTCTTGGAGCTCTTTGAATCTTGATTTTCACACCCAGAAATTGGGGTTTGTCCCCCCACCCCCATCTGAATTTTGGGACATGGGGGACAAGTGGAATATCTACAGAAGGAGAATACTCCTGTACATTAATAACAGGATAAACCTTTTAGGGTTGTGTTTTATTCTTAGGTTTGGTTTTACTGTTATTCTTATTCTTACATTGTGAGTCACTTTGAAATGGCTTCATGTAAAAAGTGACAAATAAATATAATTATTAAGAAAAATAAAAATTAAATAATGAATAGGGTATTTATGCAGATAGTTCCAAGTAGAAGAGAACTACAATTTGTAAAGTTCCAGAATGCTCCAAGGACTTTATTAGAACTGCAGTCTCATCAACCAGGCTATTTCAAATATCACGAGTTTTATGTCCCATTATCTTACCAGAAAGAATTCTGTGGAACTGCAGGCACTTTATGCCACAATAAGATGCTAATTCTAAACCAGATAGCAATCTCTCGCATGTGGAAAAACACAAAGGCTGCGATTATACTGCTGGTCACGAGCTGGCGAAATTGTGGCTATGTTCTCCATTCAAAATATAAAAAGACAACTTCAAAGTAAAATTCTGAACAGGCATGATCAGGACCTCTATGAGGAGATTTCAGATAAAGAAAGCAGCACAGAGCTTGCACACTTCAAATGTGACCCCAAAGTGGGAGGAAGGGTCGTGAAATAAACTTCACAGCTACAGCTGGATGCTTCTGAGCAATCCTACAACTGCAATCCCAAAGAACCCAGGCCATGAATAGTCAGGCCAGCTGCCCTCCTTTTTGGATGAGCAACTCAATGCATGCTAGTGGGAGCCAAAAATAAGTTGAGGCATGCAAAGCTCCCAAGCTGCCGTGTCAAGTGGGAATGCAGCATCATGTCACGTGGCAGCATCTTGATATCTGTCAACACAAGGCTTTGTCCCAAAGGAACCCCTGCAAAGCAATAAAAATAAAAGCATACATCTGTTCAACCGGCAAGGCTGGAAGGTCTCGGAAACAGAAGCTAAAATGAAATTAAAGGGGCTCTTGGAAATGTGCTTTCAAAGAAGCGTAGAAATAACCGCATAGCAGAACCCAGAAATTAATTCATAACTGTCGAATTTATATTATGCCACACATTCACCTGTACTCACTAGACTCCTACACAAATGCATTGCACATTTCCGCCAGGTTCAAGGATTGGCAGATCCTTTTGGCCCATCCCAAGTAGGGATAAGCCAAATGGCAGCCGGTCCCACACAGGCTGATGGAGGTGGCCCTCTCTGTCTCCCTCTGGTGCCGTCAGGTGGAATGGAGACAGTTCTGAGGAGGCCCTAAAAGAGTTACAGTGGTACCTCGGGTTACATACGCTTCAGGTTACAGACTCCGCTAACCCAGAAATATTACCTCGGGTTAAGAACTTTGCTTCAGGATAAGAACAGAAATCGTGCTCCGGCGGCGCGGCAGCAGCGGGAGGCCCCATTAGCTAAAGTGGTGCTTCAGGTTAAGAACAGTTTCAGGTTAAGAACAGACCTCCAGAACGAATTAAGTACTTAACCCGAGGTACCACTGTATAGCAAAATACTTGAACTGCTTGCCTTAGCCTAGGATGCAATCGGCAGCAGAAACAGCAGCAAGTGAAGTTGTGTAGCATTATTTGGTTAGCCAGCCATTAATGCTGCACACCTATCACATTACCAATCATTCACCATACACTTATAAATACGTCAGCACAATAATGGCCCCCACAAGATTATAGTTGGTTTCCTTGGATCTCTGTTTAGGTAATAAAAATGTCAACATATTGGCTTGGATCCTAAATTAACTTAAGGAAGTTCAGGCCACACCTCCCCAAAGGTGCTCTAGAGAGCAGGGGCTGTGGGAGGGGGTGCTTCTGAAAAAGCACAGAGAGGGTGGTGGGAAACTTTCCTTCCATGAGCTTCCTTAAGTCAACTTGTCTTAGAATGTCAAGTCTGGTTTTGAGCAAATTCCTCTACTTTTCAGCAGCTCCCCACATCCTACTCCACAATCTTCCAGAGGGCCTTTGGGAGAGGGGTGGGAGTTTATCCTTCCTTCCCACTGATAGGTATACTACTGGTCCAACATACAAGAGTAAAACTCTAGTGAGATAATGGGCAGCAAAGAGTCAATTCTGGACACGTAGGCTGTTACCTCTTGTGTTCAGATAACTGATTCAACTTCTGTAACTTGTTTTCCATAAACACATGAAGAAAAACAAATGCAATTCACTCAAATGGTCAAAAGCCCAATGGTGTGATCCATACGCTCTCCTTAGATATGAGAAACTCCAGATTCCATGAAATCAAAGGAATGGAGCCATGTGAGGGGTAAATCAGCATCAGAAAAAAATGGGCAGGGCAAAGAGATGTAAGGAAGTCCCTCCTATCCACCCTGTGATCCTGCTCCAGGATTTCATTCAGTAACTTGGAGTGTACAGATGTACATACTTCTACAAAATCAAGGCCAAGGTGTATCAATACTATTGCACAGTTTCAAAGTTACTAGCTAATAGAAAGTCATCGCAGGCATTGAATACTATTGCCAGCCTCTAGTTTTCAAAAGACTTCATTCCCCAAAATCACACTTCCCAACAGGTTAGGATTTTGCTGGCTGCAACAGTCAGGTTCTACCACACACCTTTATCTCAATGGGCTTAAGTTCAACAATTGAATTCTGCAGGATCTATATAAGATTACAACTTTGCCAACAATGAGACTATTTTATCGTTTGGGGCCTTCTGAGCAACTCTCTCAGGTAGGCAGGTTCTCCTGTGCCTTGCCATACACATACATTTCCCAAGAATGCTATGTCATTATTAATGACAAGCAAGTGAGCACAAACAATGCCAGTGATGAGGCAGACAAAGCCCTCAAGGCTTGTTTAGTACAATTAATTCTTTCAAAGAGCTCATCATAGGAGTGCAATTATTTGCCTTTGGCTCACAAAGAAGCAGACCAAACAGCAGGCCACCACTCAATACACACCGCTGGACTGCTTCAGAATGAACCATTTCAGAAGACACGTACGCAAATTGTGTCTCAAGACCATGAATTCAAAGGCTGTGTACACACTATACCTTTAAAGCACATTCAAAGCTCACTCTTTCCTGCAAAGAATTCTGGGCACAGTATTTTACCTCACAGAGTTACAATTCCCAGCAACCCTTAAACTCCAGCACCCAGAATTATTTGAGGGAAAGAATTGTGTACAGTGATACCTCGGGTTAAGTACTTAATTCGTTCCGGAGGTCCGTTCTTAACCTGAAACTGTTCTTAACCTGAAGCACCACTTTAGCTAATGGGGCCTCCTGCTGCTGCCGCACCGCCGGAGCACGATTTCTGTTCTTATCCTGAAGCAAAGTTTGTAACCTGAAGCACTATTTCTGGGTTAGCGGAGTGTGTAACCTGAAGCGTATGTAACCTGAAGCGTATGTAACCCGAGGTACCACTGTACATGAATGCCTCTGGAATTTTGAAGAGAAGGGGCAACAACCATAGGGAGTAAAGTTATTCGGGGGACATGGCCTAGTAGCATTAAAGCAGATATTCTTAAGTGTTCTTAAAAGTTCACACAATTTAGATGCTTACAAGCTAGTACCATTGTTCTGCTAGTTTTCCACTCTTGGAAATTAACAGAGAACCCAAGTGATTTTAAGATTTCCATGGAAATTCCAAGTGAGTGCACATAACGCCTGCAACGTTTGTTTTCCTGGTACTCTGCCCTCCACCATTCCGCAACAATATCCTGTGACTGAAGAATTTCAGATGCAAGGACAGCTCTGCCAAGTGCTAGAGATAGAGGGAAATACAACTGTTTTTAAGCCAAACTGCCCAGTCTATAAAACAGCAGTGGGAAACCTTGGGGCGGGGGCCAAATGAAACCTTTCGAGCCCCTCTTCCTCTGGCTCTTGGGGCTGTCACTTAGGCAATACTCGCAAGCAGCCCCACTTTGCACCCTTCTTGCGTGTTTTTGCCTGGCAAGAATATGTCCTTGAACTCCAATAATGCCATTTGCTTTCTTGAATGAGGATGGAGAGAGGTGGGTGTACATGCATGTAGAAATCTCTTGCTGGAATGTAGGCTACTGTACATTCCCACCCACTGCTCCTTCCAGGTTTTCCCCTGGTTATGACCACCATTGGACTATGACCCGCATAAGGTTGCTCAATGAGGAAATGTGGCCCTTGAGCAGGGGGGTGGAAGTCTTTGCTGTACACCATCAGTTCTCTTTGAATTGTTATACACACAGGCCTTTCACTTTCACAAAAGGGCCAGGAGGAGTCCAATGATCAGTCAACAATAGCAGACATGCTTTTAAAACTATATAACCAAAGCAAAAAAGCCAGTTAGTCTACAATCAGACTGCTTTTTATATAATGCCACTATATAAAGAAAGGCTGTTCTTATCTTCCCTCAACACCTGTGCACTGTGCACATGCTCAGAGATTCACATTAATACTGCTGTTCCTAAGAGAAGCATAGCCATTAACTGCAGAATATGAACTCTCTCATTAGGTTTGTAGTCTGGTATTAAACAGCTAGATTTTCTCTGTCCTCTGAAGGGTTTTTTAATTGTTTTTCCACATGCTTTTCTCTCTACCATGCTTCTCTCTCTACCTGTGCTATACCAATGCAGGTGAAATTTCAAGGATTCTAATACTACTGAGTCTGATCTGATTCACGGTTTCCCTTTCAGATTTAAGACACCATAACAACCACAACCCCTTCATCATTCCCCCTTGCCATTCAGACGCCTGACACCACAGGGAGATTGTCACTCACTCTTAAGGGCTGCAATGAGCGACTTCCCATCTTTTATGAGCTCCTTGATGAACTTGTTGGTCTTGTCCAGTTCAGCTTCGTGAGACTTCAGCCTCTCTCGGAACTGAGGGCTGTCCAAACAGCAGTCACTAAATTCCAAGGCAGGCAGACCCATGGTTCTGGGGTGGATGTGTGTGTCTTTTTTTCAGAGCCCTTCCAAAAGGAAACCTTTTGCAAAAAGCTAATCAGCTGGAAAGAAGCAACACACAGGGAATGAACCGTCCTTCCCAAAACGCTTCAGAAACAAAACAAAACAGCTTGTAAAAACTGAAAGTATATGCAGTTCATTCAACAAAATTAAAATATTCACCCACTGAGCGAGCAGCCTTTATTCTGCTCTCCCGGGAGGTCAGATTTTTCAGAGCCCCCGGAGGCAAAACAATTGAAATGATGATGGTTATGATGATGAAGAAGAGCAAGCAGGTCAGGCAAGGTTTTGCACCGAGGAGGAGCTGCTTCAGATGCCAGGGGGAGAGGACAGGAGCCGTTTGGAAGAGGGGGGCGGTGCTGCTGCTGCTGTGGCTACTGCCGCCGCGGTAGTAGTAGCAAATGCCGCTGCTGCCGCCGCCGCCCGAGGACTGCTCATGGCGAGAGCTCCCAAGCACGCTGCAAATTCAAGGCGAGGCGACCGCTGCTGCTGCTGCTGCTACTGCCGGGTCCTTCTCTGCCTCTTCTCCCACGACCCGGCCAATGCTGCTGCTGCCCCCGCCGCGTAAGAGAAGAGCGCCCGGCAAGGTCTCTCGCGCGGCCTCTAGCAGCGGCTCCTCAGCTCAGCGCAGCCACCTCCGACGGCATCCGGGATCCGCCGGGAGACTCCACTTCCCCATTGGAACGCGGGGCATCTTTTTTTCCCGACCGCGTCGTCAGGAGGCGGAGTGGGGGGGGGGTGGTGTTTGGGTTTTGTTTTTTTCCTCCTCTCTCGTTTTCCCCCCTTCCTCAGAACGCAGCCCCGCCCCTCTCGCGCCCGCCGCAGCCAATCAGCGCCGCGCCTACTCGCGGGGCAAAGAAAAGGGAAGGGAGAAAAGATGTCCCTGCGATGACAGGCCGGCGGGGGAGGGCGGGGCCAGAGTTCTGTCAAACCGCATGGAGCTCCTTGTGTGTGTATATATGTGTATGTGCGCGTCCTCCCACCGCCGCCCTCGCTCTTTCCCGCCTTCTTAAAGGCACAACCTCCAAGGGAGGGGAAGGCGAGGATTGCTCAAGGGCATTTCTCGTAAACCTGTTGCTAAACACTGAAGGGAACCCAGCCATTTTCTCTGCAGGGAACCAATTAAGCAGGCCCCTTGAGGCATGTTTTTGGCACGGAGAGGTAGTGGGGACTGAGCCTAGCAGTCCTTTGCAAACAACCACAAGCCACGTTTCTTCTGGCCTCGGCTCCACACACACAAAAAAGAGGTCCTTTTCATAAGGGGCGTCACCTTCTGTTTCCCTTCCTTCTTTTTGGCCCCTGCGTTCCATATCAGCCTGAAATACAATTACTGTATTTTCTGTGTCTGTTGGTCTCGTTCGCCTTTTGACAAGCAGGGCAGAAATTTTCCCCACGGGGGCAATTTCCCCCAACTAGAAAGCGCTTTACCTGTGGAGCTTTTGCCTGGTTGGTAGTATGACTCCTCCAGAGCAAGCTTATTGTGAACGTCCGCGTCCATTTTATAGGTGTATAAAACAGCTTAAGCCGTGGCCGACAGCCGACAGCTGTAGTCAGACACACACTCAGTCTCTGTCTCATTCTTTTGCAAACTGGCTATACAGTACTTCTTTTTTTCCTCTGTCTATCCCCTCCCTTTCTCAGCTGGAGATCTGTTACTTTCTGTAAGCTCTGGTTAATAATGCATTTCAAAAGCCAGAGATTTTCAACTATTAGCTTCCATGGATAAAACATTAGCCAAACACCCTAGGCCTGGGCTATTAGCCAGTAAACACACCAGCGAATAAATTATCAGCCAGCAGCCACTATAATTGGGTAACCCAATTATATTTGCCCAACATAAATAATACGGTCCCAACCTTTAATACACATATGTATGTAAGAATGTTTATAACATGAACCTTGCTCCAGGAAGAAGAAAATGACCATGAATCACTACTACATGTTATCTGATTTATATGTAAGGAAATTTACAATTGCCTACTGATTAAAAAAAAATAGCAAAGAGAGAGGGAGACTAGACTGGCTAAGAAGAGCCAGATGGCAACCCTATTTTTCAGGGCTTTTGTCAGGATTAATGCATATGAAAGGGTGGCAGGAAGTTGATTTTATCACTTTTTAACATAAATGAAGACTTTTCTTATCTGGTACATTTTACACACCCAAAAACACTGTAGAAACCAACATTGCACCAGACGTTCACCATTGTCACATTATTGAAGAAATAGTGTGATATATTTCTAACAACTATCCTTGAATTCTTTCACCATATTACTATGTCCCTGATCACCCTCCCATCTGTGTTTAGGATTATCTCTTCCATGAAATGAAGGAATTAGCTGTTTCAGGTAATTTGCTGTGCTCTTCGAAACAGATGGACAGAGTTAGCACAATTCTAACCAACTCACTTAATGCTTCAGTTGTTTCACTTATATGCCACCATACGCCTTCGCTGCCAACTTCATGAACAAGTCATGTATTCTTGTAAAGTATCACAGCAAAGTCTTAACTGCCCCAGTTTTAAGATACCAGCAGTATCCCACTAATCCTCGTCTTACACTGTACTTCAGTCCTATCCTCTGATGAAAGCTAGTCATGTGCAAGGATCAGTACAATCCTTTTCTTTTACCCTAGTGGCCTTAGTGGAATTGACTCCAAGGTAAGCAAGTATAGGGTTGCAGCCAAGTGTAGTACTGAATTGTCCTCCTTCCTTCACTATTCTGCCAGAATAGATACAAAGAGGACACTGTAGATATGCAACAACAACAACAACAAAAGAGTCCCGTCCCACCCCTAATTGCCCTTTAGATTGCATATAAAGTCTTTGTACATATGGTGGTGTTATGGCTGGTCTCACAGCAGTGCAAAGTCATGCCTCTACAGTATTTTGGAAAAGAAAAGTGCACAGGTACATAAAAGCAATGTCTGGGAAAAGGAGCACACACCTCTAGATTAATGGCAGGAGCCCATGGCATAGTCTGCTCCCAGCTATATAACACATTTAAAGGAAAATGTAATACAAACATTATGACGCAGAACACACACACCTACCCATGTGTCTCTACTGCAGCAACTGTATGCTTCATTTCAGAAGTGAGGGTGTGTATATTTCCTTATCCCTTCCCCTCCCAATGGAGATATTATATCTAAACAGTAGAAATGGTCCTGTTTTACAGTGGAAGCTGATGTCTCGACATGTATTATTGGGGTTCAGGGCCTTAATTCCAGCCACATATTTCACCCCTACTTCCCCCCCCCCAGCCCCACAAAAACCACTTGTGGCCCAGTCCTATGCATGCATTATTTGAACTACAGTTCAATAGAAAAGTGCATAAGATTACAGGCTCACTGCATTTCCCATACCACTAGCAGAGCTAAAGAGCCTGCTGGGTTTCAGAGCCATATAGGTTCACTCTTGAACAGGCATGAAGATTGAATAAACGGCTAATTGAATTGCCTTTGTAAGGGCTGAAGAGGGGGGAAACTGTGAATGAGAAATGTGAGAGCACTACTATGCCAGATTTTTCCTTTCATCTTCCAACTAGGAGACAGATAAAGGAAGAGCAGCTTCCAAGGGTTATGCAATATAAATGTGTGGTTTTTAAACTACCTTCAGGGAACATTTTTCATATCAACTTGTCTGCCATGGAGTTTCTACACCTTGCAGAAATTTATAGGGCAGACTGTTAGGTGTATACACAACTGATGCAAGGACCTAGACAATGTATGAGAAGTTAAAACTGTCAACCTTGCAGAAGCCTAGGGGCAAGCCTAGCCTAGCAGCACAGTAAAGCTTTTTCTATTGGCTGCCTTCTATGACTATAGTCATTGCCAAGTACAGATGCAAACAGTAATCAACAGCAAAAGCCACTATAGTATAGAGGTAGGAAACATTTTCAGCCCAGTGGATCCGATCCAGAAGCCCCTCACCACACCCAACAATCTACTTGGACCCATTTTTCCTTTGCAGTGCAGTTTGAACTCAAGCCACTCTGCAAGGTCACTGCTAATCAACTGATTGTTGTGGACTTTAAGCCTTGCTTCCAGGAGGGATCAATTCCACTGCTCCTGTTGGAAGCTCCCAAGTTGAAGGAACCCCAGGGGGGCTTGCATTTAGCACCTAATTTCACAGGCACCAATTGCAAGCTTGCCAAGCAATAACTGCAAGTGCATTTTAAAGCTCTAAATAGTTCACTACCTGTGTTATCTTTACCTGTCCTACAGACCTGGTGTTAGGGTATTTACTTACTTACTTACTTACTTACTTACTTACTTAGAAGATCTGAAGATCATCTGAAGATCTATGGGTGATTTACAGCATAAAATTGCAAAATAAAAACATGAAATGTAATAAAAACAAGAACAAAGACAAAGCAGCCAATGACCCCTCCTTCCACATTAGGAAGACCCTACCCGATTAATACATATAAGAGTTGTTTCCCTTCCTGGGACCACCTTGCTGCCCTTGCTTCTGTTAATAAAGAACTGTCATGTGGGGCGGAAGGAACATCTGAGGACCATATGAGAGCAACAAGACATCAATCAGGCGCCAAACACAGGAACCAGAATATTAGGTGTGAGTGGGCGGGTGAGCAACAGCAGACATTCAAGATCCAGATACAGGTATCCTGCCATAGGAGAGGATAAAGACCTGCTGAGGTTGTAGAAACCACAATGCCCACCAGACCATATGAGGACAAGATCTAGGGTGCAGTGCGGAAGGATAATATAATACTTTATTTAGGGTATTGAAATAGCTAAGGCTAGACTTCCTTGGTTGTCCCATCCCATATTTGTTAAGGGTGAAGCCGGGAACATCAGGACTGGGATGGCTATGTAAGCAAATCACACCCAGAGAGAATGAAACTAAACTCTCTAGAGACATCTTCTGGCTGACTCAGGCACAGCTCTCATATGTTGCAGAAAAATCAGGTTATGTGTGGCTTCAGAGAGTGATTTCACCCAGAAAAAGATGGTGAATAGAAACAGAAACAAATTAATTTAAACCTATGGACCATAAAGATTTGCTAATCAAATCAAGCTGCAGGCATCCATCGGGGAATCGTGCCTCTTCAAGCCACATCACACTGTTCGGTTCTTTTAGATACACTAGTTAAGATTGTTTAACTGTACACCTGGAAATGTGCCACACAAATATGACCATGTGTTTGAGAACACATGTGCCATGTAGGAACAAGTCAGGTAGCCACAAATGGTTATAGCCAAGGTAACCAATTTCTGAACCAGCCCTTGTTGCTGCTGCTTTTACAGTATTTTGATCTGCAACAATTAGCAGAATGGGCTGGGTTACGCAAAGTGAAGCAATCACCTCAAGCACTGCATACACAGCCAGGCTCTCCGCCTCTAACTTCTCCTTCGCTAACTTGCTCTAGGAAGGGTCAAGAGCAGGCATAGGCAAACTCGGCCCTCCAGATGTTTTTGGGACTACAACTCCCATCATCCCTAGCTAACAGGACCAGTGGACAGGGATGATGGGAGTTGTAGTCCCAAAACATCTGGCGGGCCGAGTTTGCCTATGCCAGGTCAACAGGCAGGGCAAGAGTATTCATGCTGCAGCAGCGAAAAATGCTGTCTAAAGCTTGGAAAGGGGGGTAGGGTTAAAGTTGCAACAAAAAAATTCAAAGTTTAGGGAGCATTTTTACCCTACCAGCAAACTGTGGAAGTGGCTGCATGTCCAGAATGCCTCAATCTGAAGAAGGACCCCCTTAGTCTTTCCCAGAGTGAGGCAGGGAGTGGGGAGGAGGGGGGTGAGTCAGAAACCACAGACCCTCCAAGTGTCCCTATTTTCTAGGGACAGTACTGGATTTACAGCAGCTGTCCCGGTTTCTGATTTGATCCCAGAACATCCCGCTTTCCCTTAGGACATACCTATTTTCATCAGAGAAATGTTGGAGGGTACAGAATTATGCAAACCCCCCCCCAAGCCAAGGAGAATGTTGAAATTATGCAAACCCCCCCCCCCCAAGCCAAGGAGATAAGTAACAATAAAACCTATAGAAGACATCTGAAGGCAGCCCCGTATAGGGAATTTTAAAAAATGTTTAATATTTTATTATGTTTTTATATATGATGGAAGCTGCCCAGAGTGGCTGGGATAACCCAGTCAGATGGTTGGGGTATTAATCATCCTCATCCTCATGGAATAGGACGTCCCTATTTACATCAGAGAAATACTGGAGGGTATGAAAGCCTTGCTGTGACTAAAACAGTAGCAAAAAAAAGTAAGCAGAGAGGCAGAGTGGGGAGGACCAGCAGCGCCAAGGGAGAGAAAGAGGAGGGGTGGCAGCTGCTCAGGCACTGCAGTCTCTTGCACCAGGCCTGCTAATAGATTATGATATTTAGCTTCATACTGTTAAAAGCGCCATTTGCTGCTAAAGCAAGAGAAGTGGGTCAGACTGGGTTTCTTCCCTAACCCTTTTCAGCATATGCTCATTGAGAAATCCCAGTTTCCTCCTGTGCCCTGTATGCAACAGCTGAACCAGATAGCACTTCCTGTCTGTGAAGGGGGCATGGGTTGTGCCTTTAGAAAATAGCCTAAATTGCGCAATGTTCTATCCACCACGGCACACTGTCTCAGATAACCTGAGGACATTTCTTCACAGCTAAAAACTTTCACCAAGTTTGAACGCTCGCTGTTCCTTAACAGTTCTAAGCCGTGTTCAGTACCCATCTGGTTTCACGGCCTTGTGATAATAACTGTTTAGCTACCCACAGCCTCCTCTGGAGCTCTGTTAATGACCTTCGTCTTTCTTTCGTCTTTCTGCATATTCGTTACAGCACACCCCTGCTTTGCTTTCTCTGAGCTCAGATGAAGGAATATTCTTTTTTTAGTTTCCTCTTTCTTTCGTTCCTCCTCCCCCGAGTGTGCTGCCAGTGCAGAAACTCTAAGCCTTTGGCCCAGCTCCACCTGACTCAAATGTACATCTGCAACAATTTAGTTCTAATAGAATTGATTTACTAACCCAGTCGTGGCTGACTACAGCTGGTCTTAAAGAATCTGGTGTCAGTGCATGTTATAAAACAGTACTATTTCAATGAAATCACCAGGGAGAAGACCTGAGAAACAGCAAACTATTTCCCACAAGTAATTAGAACCCAATCTCAGCTATAAAGGTGAAAAAGCTTATGGGTTGGGATTGCCATTGTTGTTCTGGCAAGCCTCCTGTGCCTTTGGCAGCTGCAGAAGTAATAACTCAACAGATGAAGTTTCTTTCCCCAGGACAGAGTCAGAGTAAAGGGGAAAGCTCTCCCTGTTGCTTATCCACCTCTAATGCGGCTGTAAAAGGCACAAGGGATCTGTCAGAAGGATGGTGACAGCTCTGTTATGGGGGGTCGGGAGACGCCATGTCACAAAATCCTTAATAAAATGTTATCATTTTATTGGGGTTGCTTTCAACATTTTATGTCCTTTCCCGAATGTTGAAAACATGAGTGCAAGAAGCTAGAAAAACCACAGGTTTTATGGTGGTACTGTTAAAAAAAAAAAAATCAGGTGTGAATAAGGCCAAACTAGGAATTAAGTTAAACATCTGGTTGCATTGATATTCACACATTTTATGTATTGTTTGGGTGAACCTTCTGACCTTGCAAGCTAAACTCTGGAGCTGCATCACAACATTTGATAATGTAGCTCACCTTTCCTCAAAGACGGACTTCTTTTACTTTCCCCCACCATATCTTTAAAGATTGCAAAGGGCTGAAGAGATTCCCGGATCCCGCAGGCAGACTTTTGTGTCAGTGGAACGCTCCCAGTGGAATGAACTTGCATCCAAGTCTTAGATGTCTGATAATTCATTAGCACTTCATAATTAATTGCTGATTTCATTGCTTAAATTCGTATTATTCCTTTCTGATTAGAAAAAGGTTATCAACACCTGAATGAGAAATGAATGGCTCTCATCATGTTCAATATAATAATTTTATCCATGCAGTCAACTAACTGTTAATGGAATATCAATGGTAAATTATAAAGAAATAATGAGTTGACAGACAAATGGATTTTGATTATCTGTAAGAAATTGACTCCAAAGTGTTGAATTCTTTAAAAGCACATATTTTTTATTTTGATTAGTAGGCTAGTGTAGATATTGATACAGTCATATTAAGGAACTAGAAAAAGGGCACAATCCCATGGTCCCTAGGACAGCATTCCAGGAACCACGGAAAGAGCAGGCTTCCTCTTCGCCTATACAAACACCCACAGCCACCCATTCTCTAGTGGTGCAAGGAAACAGGGGAAAGGAGTGTGTGGTAGGGATTAGATCAAAGGGGGCCTTGGGTTGCCCCTATCCAAAGTCTCCTGGTTCTCTTGGCACATCCATGGAATGGCAAGAACCAATGCCAGCCCTGAGCTCAAAACAAATATGAGGGGATGGGGAAATGGGAGCACCAAAATGATCTAAGTAGACCATCTGTCCCCTCAGCTTTTAGTCTGGCCAACACAAGTCCAATAGAGCTAGAATATGGTTGTTCCTTTGCCAAAGACTTCATCTCCCCGCTATAGTAAACGATCTTTAAAATTTCTCTCTCTTTCTCTTGCATGATAATAAAGTAGCATGAACCCCACACGCCCTCACACAAATAAATCAAGTTTCAGCAGTTTACTCATAGCAAAATGGACGAAAATTAAGCGAGGGATGCAGTTAACTAGTCCCACTAGTGGAAGCCCACCCAAGGACTTCTATTAGTGCAATGGGGCTAATTCCAGGCCTGCTCCAAGTATCGTCATAAAAACCACAGGCCAAACAAAACTGTTATTCTACAGTGCACTGTCGTTTATCAAAACGTGTCAAATTAATTAAGGAGTACAAGTTGGTGCTTGGGTCAAGGACAATAACTCTTTCTATTATCATTTTTAAAACATCATTTGTGCTCTCTGTTTGAGTAACATGGACACATACATGCATCTCAGATTCAACAAGCAGTGCATTATTATCTAGAGAAGTCTAGAATCATTCCCATTAGTGTTGCGTGAGGCTGGGGAAATGTCAGCTACAGTTGTCCCAAACACAAAGATCTAACTATTTGCTTGTATTTCCATAATTCTACTCATTCTGATGATAGAACTGAAATCTGCCTAAGACTGATTCACACTAGGGCCACGCATTTGATTTGGAACAAATGAACAATTGGAGTGAATGGCGCTCGAGCTGGCTCCGTTGCCATATGTTCCGAAACAAATGCTCAGAAGTGCAAATGGATATGAAGCAGCAAGGGGGGTAGTTCAGTGTCGGAGCATCTGCTCTCCTTAGGCTAGGAAAGTCACATGCCTGAAACCCTGGAAAACCACTACGAGTCAGTGTAGACAATACTGGGCTAGATGGACCAACGGTCTGACTCATTTAAGGCAGCCTCTGATGTTCCTTCACACAGTTAGATGGTTGAGAAAAACAGAGCTCCTGAAATAATAGTCTTAAGGGGCTAGGAATGTGATGCACCCAAAATTATGGCTTTGAAAATCAGACACTAAGTACTCCCTTAGAATGGCTAATATATGAAAACTTGCATAGCAATTTTTGCTGATCAGTGCAGAGCTTTTGCACACATCATGGCTTGGAGCAGAAACCCTCACTCGGTGTTGCTTAGCAGCCTTCAAATAGTTACTGGAAACTTTTTCTCCTTTCTGTTTCTGGGGGGCGGGCAGGCAGTTTCTATACACAAAAGACTTGGGTATTAATCAAACATTTTTGAAGGATATAGATTTCTAATAATTACCCCCAATGAAGCAGGAACATAACATAACATAACACAACACAACACAACAACAACACAACACAACAAAACAACATAACTGGAACCCTTTTTAAAAAGAGAAGATTCCCCATTCATTCCTACACTATGCTAAACTTTGTGTTGTACTTCAGCAAATCCTATGCCAGTTTGTTCTCTGCTGCAGTGTATTGAAAGCTGTCCTGATACCATCATGGACACAAATCATCATGGATGCACAATAAAAAGAACATATGGAGGGCTCAGAAGAAAGGAATCGGGCTTTTATTAATCAAACATTGGTTTTCGTAGCAAACAAACAAAAATCCACAGAGTACCTTGATTGAGCACCATGAAAAGTGCACCGCGAAGTGCAAGAGTTATAGACGGAAAGATGAACAATGATAGAATCTGTCTTCCAAAAATGTCTGCAGGGATTTCTTTTGTCCTACATAAAATTGCCATATAAATTGATGTATGTCAGCAGTTTTCCTTAGAGAGTTGGTGTGATAAGTAAGCCTGATTTCTTTTATTAACACCTTGAGTAGCAAATTATCTAATTATGACAGGAACAGTCAGTAAAAAGATTTGCAAAATGCAAGGGATTTCCAGCTCCTTGAAGGGTGAGCCTTGAGGAAGCCGGAGGCAAAGGAGGGTAGGGCCTGTTTTGTGCCTTTAATTAGAGTATGAAAGAAGAAACTTGGCAAGTGTAGCTTTTCTCACCACTGCAGGAGGAGCTGTATATGGGAGCTCTTCATCTGCATCTCTTCACCTTCTGCAATTTGGTGTTTTAGATGTTTTGAACTACATATTCTATCAGCCCTAGGTAGCACATACATGCTCCCATCAGTCTCCATATCCTAGGGTCATGATGGCTGAGGCATCATTATTAGTATTAGTATTTTGCACACACCCCGGCTCGGTGCCCTGGTGGGGGACGGGGGACGGGACATGCCTGTTCCTCTCTAAACCTGGTGCTGCTCTTAGGCAGTGTCCCACCTTATGAACAAGGTGGTTTTCTTTGCATCAGCACAGACCATTTTTTTCAGATGTTTGGAATGGCTAGAAAAGCTCCCCATTTTTTGCTGCGAGCCACTCTGTAATATCTGTGAGCATAACTTTAATTCGGTGTCTTCTGGATTTACCTAGATCTCTCTATTGTTCTCCCGCAGCCAGCCATGTTCTATTCTAGGCCAACCTCCCCCAACCTGGTGCTGCCCTCTAGATATATTGGACTACAACTTCCATCAGCCCCAGCTAGCTTGGTTGGTTAGTGGTCATGGTTGAAGGGAATTGTAGTCCAACAAAATCTAAAAGACACCAGATTGGACAAGGCTGTTGTGGGCTGTGTTGTATTTGGAACAGAGGCCTTTATTTTCTGTTAATATGCTGGTTCTTCTTCCCGGTTTCCATTTCTGAGGGCAGACTTTCCAGAAGTTAGTTGATGTAAGTAATTCCATATGAACAAAAGAGAGAGAGAGAGAGAAATAGCATTCCCCATAATAGCTATTTAAAGCAAATTTATTTAAATTGCAAAATAAAAGCAATTTCAAGTAGGTTTCACATGAAAGGCTTGTTTGGCCCCATCTAAAACAAAATCTGTAACTTAGCATTTACTGCAGCAGATGTAGCTCCTATACCTGGCATGACAAAGCACCTTAAACAAAATGTCATTAGACATTGTTACAGATGTTTTAAATATCCCAACTTCTTTTCAGAATCAGAGTGCATTCTGTGCCATTTGTCCATCTTATTCTGAAACAGAATTTTAGTCATGGGGTGGGGGGTGGGGGAGAACGAAGCAAAATAAAACTACTTTGTCAATAAAAGCGATTTTTATTTTTATTTTTGCTAAGCATGCTGTTTTGCCTGTCATGTAAGCCAGCTGATGCACACGCTGAATCTGTTCAGACAGTTGAACAGCACTGTTTCATACACGTTATATGATATTCCCTCTTGGCCAGGAAATAATTGTAGAGACTGATTGATGTTTTATTAACTGAGGTATAACAACCAGCCACTATGTTCTAATGAGAGCAGCCCAGAACATTTTGCTGCATCACTCTGCTCTAGTATCTTCCCTGGCATCGAAGACAGACTATACTACCCTATGGCTTCCCCCACTTTAAATTTATGGGGGCGTTTTGTTTTAAGATCAGGACATTTGCCCATCTCCAGTCCTGGGGCAACTCAACCCTTTCTCTTGGATTTCTCAGAGGTGGTTCTGAGAGTACACCAGCAAGTTCCTTTAGTACTCTGATGTGCCATTCATCCAGCCCTGAAGACTTGGATTTATTTAAGATTATGGTCCTTAAATAATGGTCACCTGTTTGTGAGTCATGAACTGCAATCCTGACTGTCCCACTGCCAGTTTCTCTACTTACATGATGTTGTGCTGCACAACTTGTGCATGGTGCCTATTTTGGGAGAAGACAGAAGCAGGGGCTGAGCAGCTGATTCCCTTTCACCATCCTCGCTGAGCAGCGAGCCTTCTCTTTCTTCTTCTTCCCCTTTCTTCCAAAGTGCCTGAAAAGGCCCATTTTGTTGCCTCACTTTTCCTGACTCTCTTTCTGCAAGTCTGGACTATTCACTTGTCCTTGTCCTTAGTGACCTGCCCTCATTTCCATTTCTTGGACATGCCCTTTTAACTTTCCAATTAATCGCTAACATTTTTGTGCAGCAGACACATTGCCTTTTCTAGGACGTTTGTTCTTTCCCATTAAAACAGTGATTATGCCTTTATCAACTCTTTCTTCAACTCCTACCCATCTTATTACCTTATTTCTATTAACTAATTCCCTTATTTACTGTATTATGGACTTATTTGGAAGACTTTCAAGGGAGCTTAGACAAGGCTATCCATGGCTCATAACTATGATGGCTGTGTAACACCTCTGATATTAGAGAAGGTATACTTCTGAGTACCAGTGGCTGGGAATTACAAGAGGAGAATGCTCTTGCACTCTGATCATGCTTCGGGGTTTCCTCCCATCTAAGTTGGACACCGTGCTGCCCTATCGTCTGATCCAGCAGGATTCTTACTATATGACTGAAGATTCTTAATTTAACAGCTCTGTGTATCCCATGCTCATTGGATACTACGTCCTATTGTCGAGGCAAATGTTATCTTGGCAGCCAAATTCCATAACATTATGTTATCGGGTGTTGATTTCTATGGTATTCT
Organism: Podarcis tiliguerta; assembly: GCF_965153285.1. Taxonomy (NCBI): domain Eukaryota; kingdom Metazoa; phylum Chordata; class Lepidosauria; order Squamata; family Lacertidae; genus Podarcis; species Podarcis tiliguerta. The sequence goes on along the minus strand of NC_139535.1, from coordinate 68,821,117 downwards.
TTTGTCTCACATTTAAATTGTCGTTCTGGCCATTTCCCCACAGTTTTGTTGCTGTATTTTACACATGGTGCAGAGAGCTCTTTGGGAGAAACTGGACATATTTTCAAAATGATTTCATTCTTTTATCCGTCTTCTTGTACTGTAATTCAATCTGCAGCAAACTGAAAGCATGGGAAACTGTATGAGTACTGTATTTTTCGCTCCATAAGACACACTTTTTTCCTCATAAAAAGTAAGGGGAAATGTCTGTGCGTCTTATGGAGCGAATCTGTGGTCCCTGGAGCCAAATTGCCATGGGGCAAAAAGCAGAGGATGCTTTTTTTTTTGAAAGAGGGAAGCCGATGAGCAGCTGATCAGCAAGCGATCGGGAGGGAGACTCTAGAAATAAGGGACTCTAGCGATAAAGGAGGCTGCCTGGGAGGGGGGAGGTAAAGACAGTGAACTTGCAAGGAGAGGAGACAGGAAGATTAAAGCAATGAGGAGAGAAATTAGAAGAAAAGGAGGAGCAAAAAACTGCTCCAGCTAAGGAAAAGACACTAAGGCAAACAAGAGGGAAGCGGGTGTTGAAACAAAGCCTCTGAGCAGCTGATCGGCAAGGGATCGGAAGGGAGATCATAGAATCATAGAATCATAGAATCATAGAGTTGGAAGAGACCACAAGGGCCATCGAGTCCAACCCCCTGCCAAGCAGGAAACACCATCAGAGCACTCCTGACATATGGTTGTCAAGCCTCTGCTTAAAGACCTCCAAAGAAGGAGATAAGGGACTCTAGAGATAAAGGAGGCTGCCTGGGAGGGGGAAGGTAAAAGCACATGGATCCTCAGGATTTTTGCATTGGGTGACCCCAAATTCACAGATCACATAGCATGTCCATGGCTACAGCCTGTGCAGCCTGCACAAAAAAACATGCATCCACTGTTTCATGGGGCCGGAATGGCGCAAAAACGTGGTTACGAAGCACGGATCCACATGGATCCTCAGGATTTTTGCACGGGGTCAATAAAGAATGGGGGAAATTTATAATTTATCTAGGAGACCACTGTAAGCAGATGAAAAACTTAGCAGGATGTTAATAACACTTGTAATGTAGCAAATACTATGGATAATATGGAAAGATATAAAATATGGACTATGAAATAATATGCAGTTGAGAAGGTGGACAATAGGATCCATGGAGGGGAAGGTGGGAAGTCCAGAGATTTGGAGAAAACTCTAAATAGGGATATGTAATTTGGATTGTTATAATTCTATATTTGTAAAATCAAATAAAAATTATTATATATGTAAAAAAGGAGGCTTGGGCAGTGGTGAGTTGGGGCGGTACCTTCCCATTTCATATCGGGTGATGAAACAGGATGGCAACATCCTTGCCTGTCCCTCAAAAATACCATATAAGAAGAGGAAAGGAATTTCTGCAGCAGGGCACTTTCCCTCCCCTCCCCTCCTTGAATGTACACTCTGTAAAATGGAAGACCCTGCAGTATGAGGAGACCAGTCTTATAGCACACAGTCAACCCAAGTGGAGGTGACGATCTTCTTGTCATTGCCCCAGTCCCATCCCTTCTACTGAGCTCATTCACAGGGCCGTCCTAAGCACATGCAGTGCCGGGTTGCAAAGATCCACCTGGCCCCCCTAGATTGCCCAGAGTTGTCAACCTTTTTTTTAGGGGGGGACCCCAAAGTTGTTGGCTTTTTTAAGAAAATAGTTGTTTACCTTTAGAACAGTTGTGGGACACAGGGACTCACAGCACCAACCAGGAAAGGGTAGATCTTGCCTCCCCCAATTTAACCCACTCCCGAAACAATCTCTAGTACATGGGTTAGGTTAGGCAATGGCATCATTGTGGTGCACCAGGGGCCTGGAAACTTCTGTGGCGTCCTACTATAGCACTCTATAGCCTTACATTAGCCCCAAAGAAGTTTGCACTCTTCGTGAGTGCATCAAGACTACAGTGGTACCTCGGGTTACATATGCTTCAGGTTATATACACTTCAGGTTACAGACTCTGCTAACCCAGAAATAGTACCTCAGGTTAAGAACTTTGCTTCAGGATGAGAACAGAAATTGTGCTCCAGTGGCGCGGCAGCAGCGGGAGGCGCTATTAGCTAAAGTGGTGCTTCAGGTTAAGAACAGTTTCAGGTTAAGTACCTGAAAAGAATGAATTACCTCCAGAATGAATTAAGTACTTAACCTGAGGTACCACTGTATTTTCAAGCTGTGCCGGCAATCCTTTCTTTTTGCATCGCTGCTGATGCAATGAAAGTGCTGAATCAAGTTCCCCAGAACGGAAGGCAAATGCAACTTCTTCCATTCCAAGCAAGTTAAGCATAACGCCTGATCTCATGGCTGCCAGCCATTGCACACAGCCCTTTCTGGGCACCACTAGACTGCCACTGTCCCTCTGCCGTGGTCATGATTTGACCTTCAGGGAACGCTTACACCCACAGCCTAACAGGAACCATACGTCAATGGAAATCTCAACACAGAGCTGCAGTACTGCACAGATAATGAATTTCTGCTGACACTGGCAAAAGACTCGCAGAACTCTCTGCAAAGGCACATTCAAAAATGCCACAGACAAAAGCAAGCGACGATTTTTCTGGGTTGAATGCCTGGATGTCAATGGAATACGAGAGAGAGAGAGAGAGAGAGAGAGAGACAGAGTTTTCTTTGTCTAGGTTCCTAGTGCCTCGGTTCCAGGGGAATGACATTAAACCAGGCAGGCATTGTGTGAACAGGCCTGTCTGATACCATTTGTGCTAATCACTGGACTGAGAAAAGACAAACTAAGAAATGCTTCAAGATCCCAGGCAATTATGTATTGACTGCAAAGACCAGACAGGGATGTCTACGATTCTTGCCTTTGCTCTGGATTTGTGTGTTTGTGGCGGGGGCTTTTTAATCAAATCTCATTGGATCAGATGGCATTAACAGGATTGACGGCAAGATGTCAAATATGTGGAGGGCCTAACCTTTTATTTATCATTATATGGCTTTGTTTTTTTTTAAAAAAAAAAAGGTGGAGGCACTGAGATGTTCATGGAACAAAACAAAACAAAAATAGTAAAATAGCAGGAGGAGACAAATCCAAAGCACAGAAGAGCTGGCTTCTAATTGATTTTATTGAAGAACTGATTAAACTGCTACAGAAGGATTGTGTAAGAAGTCAGGCTTCGGAACCAGCTCAGTAAAACTTACCATAGATCCCATCTGCACTACACATTTAAAGCAGTAGTATACAAATTTAAACAGTCATGGCTCCCTACCCCACCCCAGAATCCTGGAAAACGTAGTTTTTTAAGGATGCCAAGAAGTCCTTAAGAGAGCCCTATTCTCCTTACAGAGCCACAGTTCCCAGAGTTCCCCAGGAAGAGGGATTGACTGTTAAACCACTTTGGAAATTGTAGCTCTGTAACTCTCAGCACCCTTAACAGATATACAGTGGTACCTCAGGTTAAGTACTTAATTCGTTCCGGAGGTCCGTACTTAACCTGAAACTGTTCTTAACCTGAAGCACCACTTTAGCTAAGGGGGCCTCCTGCTGCTGCTGCGCTGCCAGAGCACAATTTCTGTTCTCATCTTGAAGCAAAGTTCTTAACCTGAAGCACTATTTCTGGGTTAGCGGAGTCTGTAACCTGAAGCGTATGTAACCTGAAGCGTATGTAACCTGAGGTACCACTGTAGTATCCTAAGTATGCTAAGAAACTAATGGCTGCTCTGTCCAATGGCTAAAGACTTGCAAGACACATCTAGGCACTTTTTAGATGGCTTCTAGCTCCTCATATGCTTGGCATTATGATTCTGCCAAGAGTCCTGATTCTAATAAGTCCTGTGTCGAGAGCAGTGGTGAAAGCCAATCTTTTAAGAAGACAGAGTTCTTTCACCAGTGTGAATTCAAGCCGAAAAATATCATCATCAAATGTTTCATTTAAAGGGAGGCGAATCAGTTCCAGTTGTTTCTGGAGCTTGGCCCAGTTGGCTCATCAGAGGCTGCAGATATGGTCAGCGCTCCCCCTTGTGGCTGTTATTGCGAGTACATGTATTGTAAGCAATCATGTTCCATCTTCGACCTCTGGTTCCCCCATACGTTGCCACAACTCCCATCCCCTCCAGCCTGCTTAGCCAATGGTCAAGAATGATGGGAGTTCCAGTTGAACAACATCTGGGGTTGCATAACACTAGGAAATTCACCAAATGCGGATCATAATGCTGTATTGTTTGTATAATGCTGTATTTTTTTTTAACACTTGATTGGGAGCTGCCCAGAGTGACTGGGGAAACTCAGCCAGATGGGCAGGGTATAAATAATAAATTATTATTATAAACTATTATTATAAGGACCAAACATGAAAATGACCTTCCTGGACCCCTCCCTGCATTGAGAACACTTCCAGGTTTTTCAGCAATCATCCTGATCTGTTTGCGGGAAAGTTATATGACATTGTATCAAGCAAGTCTTCTTCCCGCATTTTCAAGTGCATTTCCTATCGCTTTATTGCATTACTTCGGGGGATTGGAGGGAGATAGGTAGTACCCAATCAGCTTTGATTGTGCAATCTGAATTTGCTAGCAGTTTTACACTTTGCAGCTTTCCAGTAGTATTGGCTACTTAACCATAGTTAAGGAGTAGGCCTGGCTTCACACATAATGCTAAACCGTGCTTTAAGAAGCCATCATTTAATAAACCATTTAATAAACCATGGTTTATCACTTGCGAATTGGGCCAGTCTCAGTGCTAAGTATTACTCTGTATGCTAGTCTGAGCTGCAAAAAAATGAGCCTGAGTTAATTCAAAAGCTTCCACAACATGGTTTGGGCACAAAGCATTTTAATTTGTTATGTAGGTAGATCCCGTATTAGAGTTTGTTTCTTGTTTGAACCTTCCTGTTCTGGACTAATTGTTTTATAGATATGCAAAAATGGGAAAGCAAACTTTGATTTTAAAACGTAATTGGTTGCTGTGCTTTGAAGCAGCAAAATCAGAATGGCTTAACTACCACCCACTTTCTCCCCAGGGCAGAGTGTTTGGAAAATAGTATCAGGGAATGAAGTAATGCTGCCCTTCAGACTGCAGGTGCCAGTATTTGACCACTTTTGGACACCTTTCAGTTTTCTTGTGGCCTTGTAGGACCTTGCATTTCCCATAGAGCTTGTTTTTACATCCATTTGCACTTTCTGGAATATGCTAGAGAACTGATGTAATCTGAAACAAGAGAAAAGAGCAGTAAACCACAATATTTACAGATCAAAATGTATCCGATTTTATTATAATGGGTGGGAGCAAACATAACAAGGGCACCACCAATATAGTAACTTTCTGGTGAGATCAGGAAATTAAAGCTCAGTAGAAGATGCATTTGAGGAAGAATAGTACTCGGGTTTCAGAGTGTGTCATGTACCCAAAGAGGTTTTCTGTCTGCAGAAACAGCAGCAGTCAGTGCCAGGTAAGTGCCTATAACAAAGGCTGAGCCTGAGCTCTTATACAGTGGTACCTCGGGTTACATATGCTTCAGGTTACATATGCTTCAGGTTACAGACTTCACTAACCCAGAAATAGTACCTCGGGTTAAGAACTTTGCTTCAGGATGAGAACAGAAATCATGCTCCAGCGGCGCAGCAGCAGCGGGAGGCCCCATTACCTAAAGTGGTGCTTCAGGTTAAGAACGGACCTCCGGAACGAATTAAGTACTTAACCCGAGGTACCACTGTATATGAAAGAGAGTATCTGTGCTCATGTACACAACACCTTTGCCTTTTTGCTAAATAGCTATAACCGTCAACAACAAATCTGAGATTATGTTCTAAGACAAGGGCTCTCAAACTAAACACAAGGTCTGCATGAAACCTTGGTCCTTCCGCTTTTAGAAAGCAGGAACACTTTGTGAAATCAGCTGGACTTTGGAACAGTGGCAAACTGAGCAAGGGGTCTCCCCAAACTCAGCAGTGTTGGCTTGCCATGTTTTACAGGAAGTGAAGTAACACACACCTCCCATCTAAAGGTCCATTCCAGGAGACCATAATGCTGTAGATCACAAAGAGCGATCCGTATCCCGTGGCACAATGCGCTTGTGCATCTGGCTGTTAACCAGAAGGTTTGTGATTCGAGCCCATCCAGGGACGGCTGTAGGCAGGATTCCTGCATTGCAGGGGGTTGGACTAGATGACTCTCGGAGTCCCTTCCAACTCTACATTTCTATGATTCCTGAGTACCGCCAGGGCAAAGGAGGATGCCTGTATGGCTAACAAGCAGAGTCAAAGAAGCTATTAGAGGCAAGAAGGCTTCTTTTAGCAAATGGAAGCCTTGTCTAAATGAGAATAAGAGGGAACACAAACTCTGGCAGAAGAAAAAAGCAGACAGTAAAGGATGCTAAAAAAGAAAGTGAGGAGCACATTGCTTAAAAACATAAGGAGCAAAAACAAAGAGGGAGTCGAAGGTATGCTGAAGGGAAGATAAGGATATTGCAGAGAAGCCGAAGGAATTCTTTGCATTTGACTTCTTCATAGCAAAAGATACAGGGCACATCTCAGTGCCTCAACCAATTTTCACAGGCAGGGAGTTTGAGGAAGTGAGGTGAACAATGGTGACAAGAAGCTGGCCAATCCATAGGTCTGGACATCATCCACTTGAGAATTCTAAACCGAGCACTGGAAAGTGGCCAATATAACACCAGTTATTAAAAATGTATTCAGGGGATATTCTGGAAATTACAGGCCAGTTAGCTTAACATCTGTTCTGGGAAAACTGAAGGAAAGCGTTTGTTTTTTTAAAGGTAGAATTACTAAGAATATAGAAAGACGGCTGTCATTTTAAAGCAGAACCGGGATAACTTGTCTCAGCAAGCTGTACAAGTTCTTTGAGAGTGCCAACAAGCCTATAGGTAGAGGTGATTCAGTTGACATTGTGTGCTTAGACTTCCCAGAAGCTTTTGACAAAAGTCCCTCAGCAAAGGCTCCTCAAAGCAAGATGAGGTGAGCTCCTCTTGTGGATCAGTAAGTGGTGAAGAAACAGGAAGCAGATACTAGTGATAAATGGACAGTTCTCCCACCAGAGAGAAAGTGTAGTCTCCCAAGGTGCTTTAAAACTTGTTCACAAATGATCTATTCTAGAGCAGGCTTCATCAACCTCGGCCCTCCAGATGTTTTTGGCCTACAACTCCCATGATCTCTAGCTAGCAGGACCAGTGGTCAGGGATGATAGGAATTGTAGTTTCAAAACATCTGGAGGGTTGAGGTTGAGGAAGCCTGATCTAGAGCTAGGAGTGAGCAGTGGGGGATCCGGGTTTGCTGATGATACCAGAAGGGATTGTTAAAAGCTCCAAAAGGATCTTGCCAAACTGGGTGAATGGGCGGTAAAATGCCCTGCTTGTGGACTTCCCAACTGGTTGGCCATTGTAGGAGTCTGTGTGGGGCAGTGGTTAGCATGTTGGAGACCAGGGTTCAACTCCCCACATTGCCATGAAGCTCACTGGGTTATCTTGGACCAGTCTCTATCTCTCAGCCTGACCCACCTCACAGGGCTGTTGTGAGGTAAAGATGGGGAGAGGAAGTATGCCACTTTGGAGGAAAGATGGTATATAAATGTAATAGTAAGTCCTGAGACTAAATTTGCCTGACTGTACCACTGGTTCTTTCACAGCATAGCATGGTTAGTTATTATGTGTTCAGCTGCACTTCTTCCGTGTAAACAAGAGGGAGTGTGCACAGCAAAATGCTCTGTGACTGACAAGGCTGGATGGCTTGCCTCTCCTGCTCCAATGTTGTGAGAACGGCAAAAGTTCAAAATGAAACCTCTAACTTCAGCAAGGCATTTTGGACAGAGGGATTTTATGGTCCATTGATAGATAATGAAGAGGAATGGAATCTGTGAAAGGCTGGGCCCCACTTGTTAGGGAAGCCTTGTCTCAAGCTTTTTCAGCTTCATATCCAAAGACAGGCATTTATCACTCTCAAGAACTCTCTGCGTATATGTGAAGGAGGCAAACCAGATGAAATCTTTGTCCTTTCACCTGGGCTTCAGGCCAGCCTTAAAATATCTCTTGTACCACATCCAAAAACAAGAGGGGGGTGGGGGGAATAGAAATGCCAATGATTGCTCTTATTTTCTTAGCTCGTTGAAAGCGGATGTCATTGCAGTGACTTGTGCTTTCAGAAAGACGTTTGTTTCAAGGTCTCCATCTCAACCTACAAACTTCTGATCCTGGTAAGTGATGCTGAATTTTTACTAGGGCTTTAATGTGTTGTGTTTATCATGTAGAAAGTTGGGGGGGGGATCTGCTCCGCTCCCCATTCTATTTTCCATAGACTCTCGTTTCCAACTGCACCAATATGTGAAAAGAGGAATGAACCACACCCCCCCCCCTCAACAAATCAATTTCCTCTTTAGTAGTTTGAAGCAAGTCCCTTCCTTCAGGAGTGCCATCTCAGTTTCTGAACTTCTGGCATCCTTTCTTGCATGGACTAGCCAGCCCCCAAATTCCTCAGAGTTTAAAACACCTCTCTATTCTTCACTGTGGTCTTTCAAATTTTGCAGAATTCTTCTAATTTTTCCTCTTGACTTCCTGCAGTTGAAGGAAGCCTCATAGTGGTTTTTCCATTTGTTTTCCCCACCTCCATCCCAAACGATCTGCAATATGTCTGTGGTTATTAAAGATCACAGCATGGTATACAGATTCAGCTCGGGTGTGTTTGGCAGCCTTCTCTCTCTAACCCATGTGCGTCAAGCTTTGAGGCAGACTTCCTCTAGCAAAATGGGGGGGACGGACCTAATCTTTATAAGGCAATAGCTCTGCTTCATATTGGATTATTTTATACCAGATGGAATTTAACTTAATTACACTGTCTGAGCAATGAGAACACAGAACTTTGTGAGTCCCTTTTTGAGTCAGGCCTTTTTTAAAATTATTATATGTATGTGTGTGTGTATATATATATATATATATATATATTGATCTTCATTTTTTTCCCCATTAGAGTTGGGAAGAAGAGCAGACTCTCCAGATGTCCCTACTTTCCAGGGATGTCCCTGATTTAGAGAAGCCATCCCAGTTTCTGATTTGATCCTAGAATGTCCCACTTTTCCTTATTCCTTATGTCCCTATTTTCATTGGAGAAATATTGGAAGGTATGGAGTTATGCGATCCCTGAGCCGTCTGAAGGCAATCCTGTATAGGGAAGTTTTAAAATGTTTAATGTTTATTATTATTTTATATATATATATATATATTGGAAGTTGCCCAGAGTGGCTGGGGCAACCCAGTAAGTTGTGTGTGGTATAAATAGTAAAATTATCATTATGGAATGGGACGTCCATAATTTCATCAGAGAAATGTTGGGGGGTACAGGAGAGAAGGGATTCACAGAATTCTGTGAGAATCTCACAAAAGTTTGGCAGCAAAACTAAAAGCTCAGGTTCTATGTCTGATTTTGTCTCCTACGATTTGAGCAAAGAGAAAATTTATCTTCTCTCAAAATGAAGTCACCATTCCAAAGCAAAAAAAAATTTAATGGGACTTGAATCCCAAGACCCTGTTCTCCTTTTAGCCTCCTTGCCTCTCTGTAGCTCACATTCCTATTCCACATGGTTTCCACAAGATAAAAAGTGATGGCTTGTTCCCCCTCACCAATCAAAGTCCTTATTCTTTCCAAAGCCACTGACACAATGAAGGGCATTTTGATGCCTATACAGGGATATCTACTGTAGCTTCACAATCACAGCTTTTTCTTCACAGGAGAGCACCTACAAGCTCCTTGTGATGCTGGGAAAATATTTACACTGGAACCTACTTGTGAGTCAGACAGAAGGGGGCATCAAACCGCACCCAGATTTTTAGTAACTCATCAATAGACACAACAGCTACTAATCCTCCCTGGGCTTTAATTTTTACCTTGAGAATAGCTTACGGAGAAGTATGATGAACAAAAAGTCTTATGTGGGAGAAACCCTGTGACTCTTAAAAAGGGAAGATGGTAGTAAAAGTGCTGAGAGCAGAAGCCAGTGAACTACTGGATGGTGAGATGCATATATAGGATGTATTAATCCTCGTACGCACATTAGCCTGGAAGTGGGTTAAACCACAGAGCCTAGGACTTCTTGCTGATCAGAAGGTTGGCGGTTCGAATCCCCGCGACGGGGTGAGCTCCTGTTGCACCCTGCTCCTGCCAACTTAGCAGTTGGAAAGCACGTCAAAGCGGGAAGGTAAACAGCGTTTCCGTGTGCTGCTCTGGTTCGCCAGAAGCGTCTTAGTCATGCTGGCCACATGACTCGGAAGCTGTACGCCGATTCCCTTGGCCAACAAAGTGAGATGAGCACCGCAACCCCAGAGTCGGCCACGACTGGACCTAATTGCCAGGGGTCCCTTTACCTTTAGTTCCCATTGAAGTCAGTGGGGCTTATTTCTGAGTAGATATGCATGAGGTCACATTACTACTCATCATGAAGTAATAGTGTTGCATGGAGGGGGAATCAATACACTCTTTTTTCTTTTAGATTTGTTAACTAACTCAGTAGTGCTGTGGGGGCAGGAATTTGGAGCAGACCTCTAGGGGTCACAAGGGACAGGTGAGCTCCAAAATGCAGCAGGGTTGGATTATCACATTTTGAAGTAAACAAAGAGCGACCCCGCCCAATAAGACCATTAAATCCAGAGTCTGCACCCTGAACAGAAAACTAGAATAACCTTTTTTAAAAAAAAATTGGGGAAATTTTGAACTAGGCTCATTTGCATTGGAAAATTTTCAGTTTGCATCAAAGAAAAATTATCATATGCTAGAGAGTATGGTTACTTTACTTGCCTTTAATAAGTGTTTAGAAAGTTAAAAACTTCCCAAGCTTTCCCAGTAATGCATTTGTGCTTGGCCTTCTTTCACTGTTATCAATGAACTTATGATGTGGAATTTTTTCCATGGAAAAATAAAGCCCTAGTAAAAACTACCATCCCATATCACTGATGCATGCTCATGCACAATTTTGTATTCCTCCGCCTCCCCCCAATCCCATTCCTAACACTTACAGCAGCCTTCTCCAATTTGTTGCCTCTCAGATCTTTGTGACTACAACTCCCATCAGCCATGCTTACTGAGGCTAATGGGAGTTATAGTCCAAAACATGAAGAGGGCACCAGGTTAGCAAAGGCTAACTTACTGTGAGGACCCTGATGAATGGAATAGAGAATGTTCATTTGGGAAGCATTGAAGTAGCATTGAAGTCCGCTCTTTATTGAGCATTTGTTTTGATTTGTTTATGGTGCACTTATAGGACAATAAGCACTGTGGTTTTTTGGAGGCTCTTCCTTTTAACAGACACCATAAATAGTTTGTGTTTCCAGGGCACCATCTCATATTAATTCCTACATGAAATTCTGCTCTGACTACTTTTCTCCCCCCACCCCAATATATTCTGAATGCATTTCTTTTTCCTTTTTTCTGTTGTACCTTGTCTCTCACTCTTTCGTAAGCTGCTTTGTGAGGACATAACTGCAAAAAGTAGCTTTCAATATTTTGAAAAGGCAAATAAACTGGATGAGACAGCTGAAAAACCTGCCTGCTATAAATGAGGATCTGCTCCAATCATGGGCAGGTTCTGTTTTAACAGGGCCAAATCAGCATCACCAGGTACCTGCCAAAGTCCAAAACCTCTTCAGGGCCCCCACTTCCAGCCCCACAGAACCCATTGGCCTTGCTGCACCTTTCATTTGTCAATGTCTTCTTGTAACCCTCTCTGGCCCTGGGGCCCAAAGGGAAGGGAAGTGAAAGGCCAGGCTTTCTCTCTATGTGGAGATCGGGATTGGGATGTGAGGGAAAGACTAACTGAGTGAAAGGGGTTGTTGAGGTGGAGAGGGACTCACTGAGGGCATTTTCTCCCAAGGGGTTCCCCAGAAACTGAAGCTAGTAATGTCACTTTTTCCTCAGCTGAGTATATCAGCACCTGGTGGGCAAAGTGAGGTGGGGAGTGTCTTCAAGAGAAGGAAGGGCAGCAGGTGGCAAGGGGTATCTGGTGCGCCCCCACCATCAAGCGGCCCTTTTCAAAATCAGCCACTATACCAATGCTCCACTTTACATGAGTGTGTCCATCCTTGGGTGTTTTAAAGAGATGGGTCTGTCACCATCACGTCCAGTTTTGCCTTTATGCCATGAAAAGTAAAAAAATATATGAAAAAACGAAAAGGGGAAAATATTTGCCTTCTGCTTGCAAATTTTTACGATCCCGCTCTAGTGCAGTCCACCCTTTCCTTAGCAATGGAAGCCTCAAAATAAATACAGATCTCTCGCCGGCTCAGTCGAGTGGGTCCATCTAGTTTAATCATCTGTCTAGAGAGGAAACCCATTAGAAGCATGATTTACTTAAGGGCTGTGTTGTTGCTGCTGCCGCTGCTGCTGCTGCAGTGCCTTCTGCCCACCAATGACTGTGCTAGCGGATCAGATGAGCCTGTTGTTCTTCTTTACCGGTCCTGCTGTCTGTCAGACGATTGTCTCGGGTTTCCTCCACCCTCCCTCCTCTCCTGCCAGTGTCAACTTGTGGCTTTAGATTTAAGGGGTTTGTCTGCCACCGCTCCATCAAACAAGGTCTCTGAGGCAGCTGGAGAGAGCCGGACAGCAGCCGGCACTGAACAGACAGAGCTTTCCCCTCTCTCTGGTAGCAGCACCCTGTTCTGGACGCAGTTTTTGGAAGGCTTGCAATGACCTGATCTGCATGCTGTGACCTGTCACTTCTGTTCTCTGCAGTCACCGAGGGAAGAGGGGGAAAGCTATATAGCACCCAAGAGAAACTGTACAGGAATCCTGTGGGAGAGGGAAACCTGCAGGCATACTGGGCTGGCACACCTCCCTCCCTGTTGTCCAGATTGCTACAGGCAAAGACTCTGCTTCCTGACAAAAGCTCCCACAGCCGTCAGCAGGTAAGAGGAAAACCATCCGGTGTGAGCCCGGGATAAGGGATCCAAGCCAAGAAGGGGCTGAGTGAGAGAAGGAAGATAAATGAGGGAAAGCGGCAACTCCAGAAGGAGTTTGTGGTTCTTGCAATGCAGAGGATGCTTCCTGGCTCTAGAAAAGACAGCAGTTGCCAAGATTGTTCTGCATGTTGACATTAAGGCAGTGAATTGGGGCTCTTGGCTGAGCAAGACTTACGGTGTACTTTTATGTGCAAATAGCATGGCCCACAGGTTGGAGGGTGTCAGGGAGTAAGAGTCTTCGGAGGCCAGGAAGGAAAGTCTCCCCTTCCCGTACCATCAATTGCGGCAGTGGAAATGATAGGAACTGTACGCTGTATGTTTGCCTAAGAAAAAGAGGGCTTGCTGGATGAGTTTAGCTTGGATGCTAATTGTATGCTTAGTGCTTTCCGTCATAGCAGCAGTAGCAATGTAGTTCCCTAGTTGTGTATTTATTTAATTTATTTGAGTAATGCATTTAATAAATATACATTGTTTAGTTCCCTTTGCCCCCATATCACTCTAACTTTTAAGGATACTGATTCTTCCAAGGTAGCTTACAAGTGAAATCAAACACATTTTAAAAAATGAGCAGACAATACCAAAACATAAAAATCCATCCAGCTTCTTCCCACAGGGCAGTTGATGTCAGTTGGCCCTATGGAGAATGGAGATGGGGTGGGGATGGGGAATCGTCCAGCGGAATAAGACTTCTAACATTACCTTCGCCTGGTCCTCTTTTGACCCACGGGTCAGTTGGTGGTAGAAGCGACAGTTTAGCTGAAGGAGGCTGGGGTGTCTGCACCACCTGCCTCCCACCATCATTCATGCCTCTTCTTTCCTTTCTGCTTGTGACATGTCACAATGCTTCCAGACGGGTGTTTATTGTGGGATTGGTGCTGCTCATACATGCAATTTTTTAAAGCACCCAGTAAGCATCATTGGCAGCCTATATCCCCCCCCTTAACTATTGATTTACCTTAATGTGAAAAATCTGGTAAGTTAAAAAGCAAACAAACCTGTTGCCAATGACCCATTTCTGATATCTGTTTGACCCTTTTGCAATATTAAGCCCTGGTCTGGGAGCACCCTGAGTGATGGGGCTCTAAAGGAGCCTTACGTGTGCTGTTTATGTACTCAACATATCTCCTAAAGCATTGTCTATTTACTTACTTACTTACTTACTTACTTACTTACACAATTTATATAGCACTTAACTACAATCATCTCTACAGGGACGCGGGTGGCGCTGTGGGTTAAACCACAGAGCGTAGGACTTCCCAATCAGAAGGTCGGTGGTTCGAATCCCTGCGACGGGGTGAGCTCCCGTTCCTCGTTCCCTGCTCCTGCCAACCTAGCAGTTGGAAAGCACGTCAAAGTGCAAATAGATAAACAGGTACCACTCAGGTGGGAAGGTAAATGGCATTTCCGTGTGCTGCTCTGGTTTGCCAGAAGCGGCTTAGTCATGCTGGCCACATGACCCGGAAGCTGTACGCCGGCTCCCTTGGCCAATAAAGGGAGATGAGCGCCGCAACCCCAGAGTCGGCCACGACTGGACCTAATAGTCAGGGGTCCCTTTACCTTTACCTTACAATCATCTCTAGTGCTGTACAAGAAATATAGGACAGGTGAAGAATTGGGGGGGGGGTTGTTGTTACTGCACTATTTATTGCAGATTCTGGAGTGATTTTATCTGGTCCCTGGTGGCTCTCTATGTTTTAATTGCTGTGTGGTAAAATGTTTGCTCACAGCTTTACACATATATAGAAAAGAGAATGATATTTCTGGTGTTGTGTGTTTGTGAAAGAAGACCCTACATTTTAATGTTAAATCTCAGTTGGCATTTTTAAAACCCAGACTTACAGCTGTTTGGATGGTGATGATGGTGGTGGTGATGATACCGCCTAATGTATGTGCTTCCAAACTGTAAAGCTCTTTGCTTCAGAAATGGTGCCTATTTTATTATAGTGCCTGTCATCTTGTTAGCGGGTTGGCTTGCAAAGCAATCTGACCACATGAGATACAAATGGCTATAGGACAGGGATGTGGAAGCAGATATTTGCCTGACTGCCTGTCTTTCCATCTGCTTGTTTGTTTTGCTTATTTGAGATATGATAGCTCCATGATGTGAATTTCCCACATTCACACACACTTGGGTTGGGGGTGGAGGGATAGATATCTACCATTCCAACCTACGGAGTACTATACTGTTACAGCCATGATCTTTGATAGACCTTTCTTGCCTTCATATTGCAATCCCGTCACATGCCTATTGTGATGCTCACCACACTTCACCAACAGAGAGAATCTCTAAGGGTGCGGTGCTTTGGTTTCCTTTGGAAGGGGGACACTGAAGGCCTATTGGCATTGTGTAATATTTGCACTACTTTACAAACACACAGGTCAAGCATAGGTGGAGGCTTGTGCTAAAAATTCCAGCAGGCAGCCAAGGTCCATTGCTCCAGGGAGGCAGCCAGCACCCTGAGATGTTTATGGAGACCAAACTCAGCTCTCTCTGGGTGCTTCCAGATGATCTATTTATTAAAAGAGATTAACCCTCTTTTGAGCAAATATCCAATTTTACAACAATAAATTTTCAGTCAGATTTATGGTGCTATAGCAGAGACAAACTGCTGCAGGTTTTGCTAGTGCGTTTTCACACATTAACATATTTCAGACACATCGTTCAAATCCAGAGATCAAGTACCCCAATTTGGAATTTCCCTACTTAGATATTGAAATGAAAGCTACCTGAAATGGAATGCCGTTTAATATGCCATTGGTAGGCCAAAACTAATATTTGATTGAACTGAAATTGACACACCAAGCAGTACTATTGAGTTCAAGGTAAAGGAGCACAGTATGGTCCCTAAAATCTTCTGCCACTATACACCTCAACCTTTTGTAGTTTATAAAAATGACACCTGTTGAGCTAGTGACTTATAGCTAGGCAAACATGTTCTACTTGATGAGGTCTACAAATGTTTGAGATTTCAAACTGATCCCAAAAAATGGTCACATGTACAGCAAGATTTAAAGTGCTGAATAAGGAAATGTCTCCTCTTTTTACTCCAATTTTTGAACAACCATACGATATATTGCTTTGCTATTTTGGTAAAAACCACTGATGTGCTTGATTCAAGCTTATCAGGGAAAGCAATCTTTCACTGGCCTTGTGAGGTTCTGAACATGTGGATGGAAACGAGAACTGAAAACTGCCCTGTGCTGTCTTGATGAAGGGCAAATTTTTTTTTTAAATTCATAATAATAGCTACAGCCTATGGGAATAAGACTTGGCCTTATATTAATTTCTCCTAACTCTTTCTCCGAAATAACAGCGCTATGTGAAGGGGGATAATTTTCAGTGCCATTGTGATGGCATTCTCTTGGGCCTTTTGGTTGTCAGTGATGTATCCTCACGGCAAATTGCTCTATGAATTAGTTATCACTGAGAGAAGAATTGGCATAGTTCCTATTAGAAAGTGTTTGGGAGCCCCCAGTTGGGTCTTCCAAGCCCCCTCTAGGTGAATGTCTGACTCATGAAGATACTTAAGTTCGGACATATTGAGGTAAATAGTTATTTGGTGCTTGACATCATTCGTGTCTTGATGTCTAGTAAACTTAGTTGAAGGACTGGGTGGTTTTTCCTGAACTTTGGCCCTGTTGTAGTTCTAGTTGTTTCTGCTGAATGGATCTAGTTGCCGGGTGTATGTGTATTGTGCTCACTCACAATGGCAGATGCATCTGTCAATTTTAGTGGAGTCCAAATACGTGATATAAACACGCAATAGAAAACAAGCTCGGGAACTACTGACACAATAAATATTTTTTTTTGCCATTGAAAGCACTATTTTTAAAGGATTAGATCAGTTGTCACTAATGTTATTTGTCAGTGTGAAAGAGGGTGTATTTATCGCCCCGCCATCTGACTACATTTGTATCTTTGTTTGAAATCCCTGGGAGTTAAACTGCTTGCTGAAGTAATGCAGTAATGTTTTGGGTGTCTCAATGCAGCTAAAACCAAGCCCTCTTTCCAGCTCTGCTGAAATCACATTGCTAAAGCCCCCATGGGCATTGCTGCGCTTCCAGTAATGAGTATCATTAGGTAACACTTCAAGGTGCTTGATTACCGGATATGATCCATCCTATCTGAGAGCTGCCAGACACTGCATACATATACACTAGATCTTTAAACTGTATCCTTCAAAGCACATTCCTCTCTTATAGAATCCTGTAGTTTGTTGAGGGTGCTGAGAATTGTAGCTCAGTGGGGGTTAAGCTACAGTTCCTAGGATTCTTTGGTGAGGCGGAGAAATGTGCTTGTGTTCACAGTGAAGAAGTGCGCTTTGACACATGTGTCAGGCAGGACAACAGGGACTGAAAAGTGCAGTCATAATAGATGTAGCATGATAGACATGTATACCACTTCCTTCACTCTTTTTTAAAGAGGAAAAGCAAGTGCAGCTGCAACCAGGAGCAGACAAACAGTGGAAGGACCAGCTGCGAAAACCTTTCTTCTCCATCTGCTTTCCTGCTCAAAATCAAGCTCTCTCTTCCACCTCCTGGGGGAAATGGGTGGATCATTTCTGTGTGGGTGGAGAAGCAACTGGGAAGCCATTTTGAGTGTGTGTCATTGGGAAGGAATAGTCGCAGGGGACTTAAGCAGCTTCTCCCCCTGCTGCCATTTCTTTACTCCCCAGTGTAGTGTTTAGTTTATAGTTTAAACTTATAGTTTAATACAACAACTGTGAAACTGTTATATCTGTCTACCTTCTAACACCCAGTTTGGCCCTGAGTGGTTCTGTGACTTGTGATAGGGTGGAGGCAAGGCCTCTCCTCTTCCCGGAGGGGAGGGGTTGTGAGTGGAAGCAGCTTCCCGCAGCAGTAGGGAGGTGTATTCAGCTCCCTCCTTCTGATTTGCCCCGCTGCCGCGACCAAGCCCTTCAGCCGGCCAATAGGGCTAGCTGGTGGGCGGGGTTAGCTGCATTTAAGCAGCCGCGGCAGCTCTCTGTCCCCAGTCTGTTCCACAGCAGCAGCAGTGCTGAGCTCAGTGAGACAGGAACATGGGGAGGCAGCAGTGATGTACGGGAAGGAACACAGGGTGGATGCTTGGACTGATGGGAACTGTAGTTCAAAATAGCTAGAGGTACCAGGCTGGCAAAAGCTGCTTCAGGCACACACATCCATCCTGATATGCAAGGTACCTTCCTCATCACTTTTTGTGTTTCCAGAGCCCATTTTGAGTGGTCTGATGATTTTTCCAGAAGGCTTCCAGGTGCAGACTCACGTATGAGATTGCCTTGTTCCTTCTGTGAATGAGGGAAAGCTCAGAAAAGTGCAGGGGAGAGCACATTTGAGTTGTTTGCTTCCACATTACTCGGCTCACGAGAGTAGAAAGTTCATGTGAGTAATTATTTCTGGAAGCGAGCAGCTGGCTGATTATTAACATAGACTCACAGAGAAATGTCCGTGCTACCATTCATGCATTATGAGGTAATGCTGTACCCCTCTGACACATAGATTAGTCTTCATTTGAGGTGAGGCAGGATGGGGGGGGGGGGGAGAACACATGAGAAGTGACCATGTATGGATATGTAGATTCCATATGTTGATCTAATGAACAGATTGCCTAAATTTGGAGGAGTATTCAGGACATGGGGTATATAGAAGTGAGCCAATATTGGCTGAATCATGAAAGGAAAAGTAATAAGAATCTCAGGTGATTGAAAAGTTGTTTGTATTACAGCATGGAATTAATTTGCAAACTTGAAATCTATGGTATATATATGTAAGTATAGTCTTGGGGGAAGGTTTCCTCATTTTACGTGCATGGCTCATTATATTTCCCCAAGATTCTTCCAGGGAGGGTGGTTGAGGAGCTGCAAGATGTTGTGGACCTTTCTCTCCATGGACAGAGGGGGAAGTCTGGGGGTACAGCCTAGGCCTCAACAGTACTGTACAGTGCCAGAAACCTCCACTTCTAGTGCAGCAGGGGCAGAAATGAGGCATGTTGTGGGCAGATGTCCTGATGTAGCCCTGGAGAAGACAAAAAAACCAGCCAGCCCTGGTCATCTAATCCAAACCCCTCCAATGCAGGAATCGTTTGCTCAATGTGAGGCTCAAACAACCCATGACCCTGAGGTTAAAAGTCTCATGCTCTGCCAACTGAGCCATCTGCCTGCTAGCTTCTAAAATGGTATCTGTATGTGTCGCACATGGAGACCAGAACACTGGTGGAGGGGCCTGCCCAGTCTCCTGATCATTGGACCAGTCCAAATACTGAGCTTTAAGTACAGATGGGAGCACATTATTGCCTTCAATAATATGTGTGAAGGAATGATGCTTCTTGTATGTGTGTGGCATTCACCTAGGTGTGTCATTTCATAGATGCTTAAGTTAGTAAGTAACAATGCAAACAATTTTGTATTGATCTGACTCATAATTTTTTCCAACATAAAATAATAGGCAATTTATATACTGGTTTTCTTAAGGCATTGGTTGGTTTACTAATCCCATGAGACTCTGCTAATCTTATTTTGTGACTAACTAATGTTATATGATCACAGCCTCACTGAGTGAATAAGTGCAGTTTTAAAAATTGTGGAAAAACTAACTGTTCATGTCCCTGCTTTACTATAAGCATCTTATTTTTTAGCTTAAAAGTTAAAATTCATTCATTACAGCTGCACCCATTGTTTGACCTGATCTCTTTGCAAGCCTGGAATTAGCTACGTTGAAAGGGTAGGTATTAGTCTTTTTTGTACTTCATGACAATTCAAGGAATCTCCCCTTAAGTACCTTGTATTTGTGAGCTTGAATCTGGCCCAACATGCTTCGTGTTGAATGCCTTGCCTACTTGCAGGTGTTAAAGTGGAACTGCTCTTAATGATAGCTTAGAGGTTTCGGCCAGCAACGAATGCGTCAGCCTGCCTCCCCATAGGAGTGAGTCACTGGAAGCTTATTATGTCAGTACTTCATCATCTGCATTGTCTCCTATTGTCTTCCTGGCACAATTCAAAGCTTGAAAAAGAAGGAGGAGGAAAGCCATAGATCTCTTAAAGCCTTTGATCCAACATATCTAAGGGACCACCAACTCTCCATGATGGTCTGGAAAAAGCCATTTTGAACTGGCCATTCATATGGTAGGGCCAGATCGCATCTCTGTGCATTATTCCCGATGCCATGCCCCAACTGCAGGCCCACATGCTGCCTTCCTATAGCACCTCCTGTCTTTTGTACATGTATTGTCCAAGTGGCCCTAATCATGGTTGAGCATTCCGGTGGCACCCATCTGAACAATGGCTAACACTAGCCAGAGTTTTATGTTTTAAGGTTAGAGCTAACCATGGTTAAGATTAATGCCAGTGAAAATGGTACCCAATTTTAAAAGGCAGGGAGAGTGTGAGGGAAATTTGTGTGCAAGAACAGAGAAACTTTGAGGAGGGAATGTACATAGGGCATGTACACACTGCATGATAGCATGCATTCCTTGCTGAAGGCAGGTGCCTTTTTGTGGTGCTCTAAACATGATGTCACCCCCATCCCACACTATCTGTCAATCTAAAAATGCATTCTTCTGAAAAGTTTAATGTGTACACAGAGGGCACTTTCTCAGGTCACTTCCCATTGGGCAGACCTTCTGACATTGCAGGGCTGTGGTGCTCTGCCTCGCCATGTTTAAATGGTTTATGAATAAAATAGGCAAAATAGGAGGTGACTGAGCTGCCTCTGTGTACTGATTTACAGTGGTACCTCGGGTTAAGGACTTAATTCGTTCTGGAGGTCTGTTCTTAACCTGAAACTGTTTTTAACCTGAAGCACCACTTTAGCTAATGGGGCCTCCTGCTGCCGCTACACCGCCACCACACAATTTCTGTTCTCATCCTAAAGCAAAGTTCTTAACCCGAGGTAATATTTCTGGGTTAGTGGAGTCTGTAACCTGAAGCGTATGTAACCTGAAGCGTATGTAACCCGAGGTACCACTGTATATCCTCTGTACACCAGTATATCCACACACTCATTTCAAGCCCCTCTTTTGAAAGACTACAGTTTTTAAAAAGACCTGTGGAAACACTAGTTGAGGGGAAGGGAACAGAAAAGACGACTGTGTACTAGTCTGAAATTTTGCCCACCTGTGTATACAGACAACAGGGATAGCAGTTGCAACTTTAAATGACATCATCATGAGAAGGAGTGTACAATTGCATACTGCAATGTACAAAGTGCACTGTGGAAAAAACGGCTCCATGTGTACACAGGCATAGTCTGTTCCCGATCCCGTATTGTTAAATTGTTAAATTGTTAAAATGTTTTTCAGAGAATTAAATCTGCCCAGGCCCTCAATAGCAGTAGCATAAATATAGAACTTCCTTCCCATGTGGCAGAGATAGCCACTGTGTTGCTCTCCAGAGGTTTGACTACATTGCCCATCATCCCTGAGGGCTGATGGGACTTGTAGTCCAACATGTGGAAGGCCGCAGGATCCCCACCTTGCACTACAGAGTGTGTAGATGGCTTTAAAATTAATTTCTTCTATACAGTTTATATACACACACACATATACAGTGACTTAATGAACAGTAACCTTGATGCAAATCTCAAAGCAGAGCATTTTTCTTTTAGGATGTAAGCAACCCAATTGCACGTCTCCTCAAATGGACATGTTGGTGCAAGCTCACTCTACTCACCAGAAGAGATGCTTCATTTAGAATAGTTTCCTACAAGGAAATAACTTTCTTAGGATGTCATATACTCATCACTCGAGGCAGTGCAAACGTAGTTTTCCAACAGTATAAAAAAGTGATGTTCCTACATAAAATGATATTCTTGTAAGAAGTATAAATGCGTTCTGTCGCCTCACGGTTCAAATTTTGATACAAGATGAAGCTCTCCTTATGCTGGTTGATAAAGTGCCTGTACACCACTTGTCTGTTGTACGCTTTTTGACCAGCATCTGGAAGTCCAAACTGACTTCGCTTAAAAGCATTGGGTTTAAGGTGTGAGGAGAAATACCTGCCATGGCCCATTCCCACGTAGAAGTCATCAACTGGCTTGCTGTTATCAAGGGACCAATAGGTAGGGGGTTGTTCCTGGCCGTAGCTATTGCTAAGCATGATGAAAGGTGCACTTTTCTCTCTCTTTTACGCAACCATCCGGACACACATAGTACAAGCAGAATCCAAATACTGGTCGTTTTGTTCATTTTCATGGTGCTTCTCCTGACTAAGTTGTGGGTTCCCTTTTGCAAATAGAAGAGGAAGGGCAAAACAGCAAAGAAGTTGTTCTTACCCTGTTTATAGTCTGGCTAGAAATAGCAGGTATCTTGTTTGAGAGTCTGCCCTACATTTATTTACATTCTTTATCCAGCAGTGAAAAATGGCGCCTCATCTATTTACATCACTTAAGGGTCTCACTCTCTGGAGCAGCAGATTGTTTGAGTCTCTCTTTTAGGCGCTTTCCAGAAGTTCAATAAACTGAATGAGTTTGGTATTTCACTGGTTCAAGTTTAGGCAAGGGCACGAAGAAAAAAATCTGTTCTGCATGGTTAGGAAAATTATACAAATATGTCTTTTCCACTGAATTTTCAACCACTTGAGGTAAGACACAGACACCTTGACTTCCTAGTCTACTGCAATAGCTCCAGATCCAAGTGATAACCAACCAGCCCAAAACACCCTGGGTCTGAAGTAATTTGGGTGTACAATATTGCAATGATAATACAGTATAGAAACAGGAAACTACCATGACTACTTCAGGCCCAGATTCAAAATGTGAACAAGCTGTGCACCTAACTGCAGGAAAGACCATGGGGCATCTCTTCTTCCCCACCTTCCAGAGATTGTCCTAGGTAATTGTTAGTTAAACCAGTGAAAAGAAATAATGAAATCTACTGACAACTGGTCCTGTATAGGCCCTCTTGAAATGAATTCCAAAGGTAGGAGTTTTGTGAATTGCACCTATGTACGGTAATAAGAAGAACACTCTAGATCAAACTTCCTAATGTTTAGTTGGAATCTCTTTTCTTGTAATTTAAATCCATTGGTTCAGGTCCTACCCTCTGAAGCAGAAATAAAAAGGCTTGCTCCATCTTCCATGTGTCAGCCCTTCAGATATCTGAAGATGGCTATCATTAGCGTTGGAATAATAGGCATGCATTTCAAACAAATATAGACTCTTCTTTAGCATTGCTTCATAAGGCCTGTTTTTGTACTTTGCCTCTTCATATACTACTTACCCTAAGTCCTAAGAGCATCATCAGAGGCCCTTCTCTGAGGTTCCCAGCAAGCTGTGATACAGCGGGTGGTCAAATGAGAAAGGACCTTCTTTGTACTGGCCCTTGGTTGTTGAATGCTCTACCCAGAGAGGCTTGCCTGGCACCTACTTTATTATTATTATTATTATTATTATTATTAGTATTATTATTATTATGCACCAAAGAGCCAGCGTGGTGTAGTGGTTAAGAGCGGTAGACTCGTAATCTGGGGAACCGGGTTCGCATCTTCGCTCCTCCACATGCAGCTGCTGGGTGACCTTGGGCTAGTGACACTTCTCTGAAGTCTCTCAGCCCCACTCACCTCACAGAGTGTTTGTTGTGGGGTGGGGAGGGAAAGGAGAATGTTAGCCGCTTTGAGACTCCTTCGGGTAGTGATAAAGTGGGATATCAAATCCAAACTAAATCTTTGATCTGCTCAGGCCTTTTAAACTCTGTACTTGCCTTATGTAGTATTATGTTGTGGTCATTATAATTCTGTGGAGTTCATAAGGGTTTTTTTGTATATTTTAGAGATTGTTATGATTTTTAGATTCCCTGATTTAAAAATAATTGTATTTCCTTTTACCATGTTTTAAGTGCTGTTGTGCAGAATTTTCTTTCTCTGGAATTTGCATTATTTTTATATGCCACCCAGAGAATAGTTGTTATTGGGCAACTAAGAAATAGAATAAACGCAACAGGATACAGCACACACATGCTGCTGAGCCAAAATGCTGGTTCACACAGTCTGGCTCAATCTACTCTGACTGCAGCAGTGAAGGTAGCAGCATTCCAGGCAAAAGTCCTACCCCAACTCTGCCACGGGAAATTGTGTTAACTGGGAATGGAAGGGAATGAGATTGAATCATGCAAAAAATGTAGGGTGTATAATTGAGTTTGGGCCCCTCCCAAAAAGGTGCAGTCCTCTTTTACTTGATTTCTCATACTCACTGTGCAAATTTATTTTTTATGGCTTCCTTCTTCATTTCCCTATATGTGAGTCAGTCCTGGGAAAGAATCAGCTTTTTTCTCACATGCATCTTAAAGGGAGAAGCAGTCAAATGCACATGCATGACAGATTTTTGACATAGCACATAAATTTATAAATAAACAAACAACACCAGGTGACATCAGGTGTGGGGCAGGTCGAGGGGCAGCTACCAATGCATGATTGGATGCCCTAAAGTCAGTTTGCCCAGTCCTCTGATGTCACTGGGACTTCGGGTGAATTTGGCCCACAAGACTACTGATAATGATCCGGCACACAGAGCCAAAAGAGCTTTCCACCCACATTCATTAGGGTATCGTACTATAACAAATGGGAGGTGGGACATCATTAAATAAATCAATTTAAACTGCAAAAAGGCGTGGAAAGGGCTAAAATGGTGTGAAAAGAGTGGGAAAGCAGCTATCAATCCTGGGAGCCTTTGCGCCAACCTTTGAGGAATGCGGAGAGCTGGACTGAGAGCCACCATCACCACCATTCATGCCAGTCTGGTAAGCGCTGCTGGCTTTTTAAAAGGGTTTTTTAAAGGTTTTAGAGGGTGTTGACAGGCTTTTTAGCCGGTGTTCCCCAATATATGCAATTTCACATATACGCTCGGTACCCAGGAAAATAACTGCCCTTCATCTGAGGATTACACAGTGGTTTATGGTATAAAAACACAAAAATACATAATGTGATAACAAACAAAACAATACCCTACCACAGTTTAAAAGACCATAGATTTTTTTAATTAGCCAAAGACCTGGGAGAAGAGGAATGTTTTTGCCTGGTGCTTGAATATATGCAATGAAGGCACCAGGTGAGCCTCCCTGGGGAGAGCATTCTGCAAATGGGAAGCCACCACACAGAAAAGGCACCTGTAATGTTTAATAAAAGAAATACATAATGTGACATCATCGGATTCACCATTTTCTTACCCTCACTCAGATTCATTGAATGCTTGCTTGCAGGGAGAGAAGTGCTGACTACAATCATGCTGTTCAGTGCCATTTCTGTTACAGCCCAATACTCTAATATGAACTACATCAGAGACATGCCATGAAGATGTGTGTACTCATATATTGAATGTGCTAAGGAGAAGGGGGAGTGGTGAGGATCAGCGGCTTCCACCATATGTCTCTGTATACATGAAGGCCCCTTTAGAAAGATTGTCATATCTGGTGAAACCTCAGTTGTTTTGGGCTACAACTGCCTTCTGCCCCTGTTGCAGCCCCAAACATCCGGAGGGCAACAGGATGGCGGAGGCTACTGTAGAGCCTACAAAATCACAATATCAAACAAATCATTACTTAGAAAATGTAATTTTTATGTGGAAGAAATTCACAGAGAACATACATGTTGTAGCAGCTGTGATGACAGTATACTTTCCACTGGGTGGGAAGCACGCATATCAAGAGGGGAAAAACATCTCCTGGGTCTGTTGTTTCTCTGGCCTGCTATACGTTGTGATATCTTAGGGGTGCTGGAAAGGGTTTTCAGAGAGTGTCCGTTTATACCAGATGTAACCACTCCTTAAAGAGACATAAATCGATGAGATATACACCCCGAGGCCCGACTCTTTGTGGCAATAAAGATTTCATCACACATTATAGGGCAGATGGGTGTTAGTTCATTGAGAGTTCTGGCTTGTAGCATAGATTTGTTTAGTTACCGTTTTTGACCTCTGCACTATCACTGGAACAAATGGCTTTCTGTGGGCTGATTCTCATGTTACTCCTTAAAGATATTAGCATAGTGTCATACACTCAGAGGGCATGTGAAGGTATGTGTGAACCGAGAGTGAGAAGTGCCAAGAGGCAAGCCTGTCTCTGACAGCTGTTGCAAGCATTAATACTTTGGGCTTACTGGACATTAAAGTATTCACACAAGTGGTTTGTTCAGGTCTGTTCACGTGAACATGGGAATATGTTATAGCAGGGACGCCAGGGTGGTGCAACTCCCATCAACTGCAGCCAGCGTGGTCAATATTCAGGGATGATGAGATGCTTACTCCTAAGTAAGTGTGTACAATGGGTTGTACAATCGCCATCCTTGAAGACAAAAGCTGCATGCCTGTGTATACTTAAGCTCTGTTAGACTTAAGAACAACCATTTAAAGGATTAAGCTCTTAGGAACCAAAGGAAGCTGTTTTGCATCAAGTTAGATCATTGCTTGATTGAGCTCAGTATTGCCTACACTGACTGACAGAAGCTCCTTCTGATTTCAGGCCGTGGTCTTTCCCCGTCCTACCAGGAGGGCCAGGGATTGATCTTGGGGCCTTCTGCATGCGCAAAATGTTCTCTGCCACTGATCTACTATTCTGCAAGTAGCTGTGAGAAGTTCCCACATAGAGAGAGAACCACAGGCTATGCTAAATGCTCCTTAAGTGCATATCTCCTTGGTAGTAAGCTGCCATAATAACTATCCCTACATAGAAATGATTATCTTAGGGCAGTTTGTGTTTACTTGGAACCTTCTTGCTTTAGATATAGGAAGATATAGGAAAGGGTGGCCAGGAGATAGACAGCTCCAATTGCACGGCATAAAGCGTCTCCTTCTGAATGTCAGAAGGAGCGACATTTGAGACTTCATTAGTTTCCTTGATTGGTATGTCCTGCGCCTGATAATTAGGTCTGAAGATCTGAACCTCCCCTGGCAGCCTTGGAGAAGTTGCTTGGGAACAGCAGCTTACCGGAAAGCAACATAAGCCTTTCAATATATAAATAGCTTGGGGGCAGCCCTTCTCTGACATGCTGTTGACCCCATTCTGCCAACTGTTTTCTCATCTCAGAGAAATTGCTGATTTACATTATTAAACCAGTTCTCTTGATGCCTACATCTGCATACTCGTCTAGGACTATTGTAGGTTATGGGGTTTAAAGGACATTTTTATTTTGATAACCTTGTGGTCAGTGTTATTCATCATCTGTCGTTCAGCATAGAATCTGTTTCTGGAATCTCAAAAATCTAGGTGAGCCTTATCAAAATAATTCCTTCTAACCCTCCCTGGCCCTTAGGACTAGCCAGCACTTTCTGTAATAAACATAAGTAAATAAAAAAACAACCCCATGCGTTCTTAGCCTTGCCAGCTTTCCCAAATGTTTATAACTGGAATAGATAATGCAGGTTAAACATTTGTGCCTATTTTTTTATTTACATGATTTATTTCAAGCACAGAACTTGGAGTTCCCAAGCAGACATTTTATTTGCTTCTTTCCACCTACCCCACCGCATTGTTCAGGCCAGTTTAATTGTGATGAAAGACTGAATTTGGAGACTCACTTCTGCTGAGTTGGCATCATTAGGCACCTGCTGAGTCCCATGCCTTAGTGGGAGCCCACTGACAATCATCTGCTCCCTCCAAGTGAGGAGCAAAAAGAAGCACCACTAACCTCATTCTGCCCTGTCCTCTCCCTTTGGGAGGTGTTGCCTGTGAAGCTCAGAGAAAGGCAAGTGAATGGGCACAGGCAAATTGCAATGGTGGCTGTGGCTTAGCATGGGTTGCCAGCACCCAGAGTTGAACAGAGGGGTGGGTGCGAGAGAAACAGAGAGAGTACACATGCACATTCAACTGCCTAACAGTGCCCAGGTCACCCAGGAGATTGCAGCCGCAAAGATAAGAAAAGAAGAGTCCTTCTGTTGTCTGGAGAGATCACTTCCTGGTTAGCATGGAGAAGCTATTTTCAATGGAACCCAGTGACAGAAGCTGTATTAAGGCAGTACTGGGTGTTGAAATTTTGCACCTGGGGCAACCTGCTCTGTGGTCCCCTTGCTACAAGAAGATGGAGGAGGGGGTCCCACTCAAGAAGCGGGAGGAGGGGACAATTAAGAGCCCCTCACGCAAAAGGCCTCCTGTTTCCAAATCTGCTTTTTGTTTCTACGCACTTGTTCATGAACACATATCTTTTATGTGTTCTGGTGAAAAAGCTAGTGTTGGGAAATTGGTCATACTGGTCTTTACATGAGAAAGTTGGGGACAAAAGTAGATGCATGGGCTTTGGTAGCCTTGCTTACTTTTGTGAGGGGGTTGGGGTGGGGTGGAATCCAGCACTGACTGTGAGACAGAGTCTTAAGGTCTGACTTTTACTACTGGGAAAGTGAAAGATTCATGAAGGGTAAGTGGTTACACGCAAACTAGTCATGTTCTTGCCTCATGAGAGCTAGAGGTGGGCAGGAAAATACAGGAGGCAGAGAGAAAGTGAATCACAGTGCTTACTTATCCCGGGTGGAAATAGAATGGATGCTCTGATGCCAAGCCTTTGGAATTTTTTCTGCAACTGGCAGGTGCAGCGTCATGACTAGGTTTAGAGGCAGTGCTCCTCCCCCCCCCCATACATTTTGCAACCTGAGGTAAAGGACAAGATGGTTTCTTCCACCAATTGCACATACAAATGCCAACCAGACAGATACTTGACTCTTACTTGTGCCTTCCACAGTACCTCAGAGCTACCTTAGAGAGGACAAGGTGGACCATGTGGCACACATAGCTCTGTTTGCTCTGTCTTGTTCCCTGTCCCTCCCAGTATCTGCTGTCTGAAAATGTCAGGCAAGCCATAAAGGTGACTTGGGAGCAGTAACTCTTTCAGCCACGCTTACCTCACGGGGTTGTTATAAGGACAAAACGCAGGCACGGGAACCATATATGTATGATGTCTTGAGCCTTATTGGAGGAAAGGTGGCTTATGCATTCAGTAACAAATTGAAACAAAATAAGAATCCAAAGAACTGAAGGGTTTACCAAGAAAGATATGAAGAAAACTCTGATTTAAGAGCTGATAATGTTTAACACAGTAACTCCTCATTCCAGGCAGACTGTGCCAAAGTCAGTAAATTCCAGCAATATCAAGTGCCAGTGAATGCTATAGCCGTTCCTCAACCTTTCTTCCCATGGTGCCTAAACACAGTGAAAAGCTGGGTGGATTCTTATCAGAGCAGCTGGGTATATTTGGAACTGTTATACCAACAAACCTTTCCTTCAGCTTCACCTCGAGCACCCTCTGCTGGAGAGCTGTTCATTTTCTGTCAATCAACCGAAGCCCATGCTTCTTTTTGGAATGATACAGTCTCAGCATTCTGTCTTCTGCCACTTCTCAGCTGGCCTATGTGCTTAGAAACATTATTTCACTAAAGCTGTTGGTTGTGTCTGTTTAGCTCAGTGCCTAGCCAACCTTTTCTGATCCACAAACAGTGTGATGTCAAGCTGGCTATGCATACGGTGGGAATACCATGCTGTGTATATGAAGTGAAATAAAGAACTCATTCAGATATGCATGTTTATTGCTTGAAGAATGCAATATTGAGTGATGACCTGCATGTGTGAATGAGCAATCACGGATCAGACAAAGCTGTTGTTTCACCTGACCTCACTCAAGTGGCCAATAGCCAGGTGCAAAATGTGAATTTCAAATGCCATAATCAGGATGAAAGCTCAATAAGCAGGTCATCTAGAAGTGTCATGTACTGTTGTTTTAAGCACTGATCATAAGGGAAGAAACTCTTAGGGCCAGTTTTCCATGTTTACTAACATCAGGTGCAAAATGTACTCAAATTAACATATCAAACCACATACAAACACAAATTGAAGTGGTGGAAAATCATGAAACACATACATTTTAAATAGATGGGCAGGTTTCGCTGCAAAACACACAGGAGCAGCAATCAAGTTTAATTTCCATGTGAAATCCAGCCATTTAAATGTTCATGGTGCTCACTGTGCATATATATCTTACCAGTTAAAAATGGGTCCCTTTTACATTTGAAGTGTAACTTGTCCCTTAAATGCCGTGGGAAGGGCAGGGGTATGAATCAAGTCAGATAGGGATGGGGAGACCCAGCTTTCAGAAATACATATAGGCAATTTTAGTCACCAGGAGTTTGCCACATCATTTGGTATATCTGGCTTCTTGACAAAACCCTCTTGATTGTGACCTTTTGCTGGGATTAAGATAAGTAGGCATGGCACACTGGAGCAGTGTAATATTTTGAGTCAAGTACTTTATATATATATATGAAATAGCTTGAGTTTGGCACATACAGACATTTCCATTGCTATAGTATACTAAAGGAAGAACACACTGGGTTTCTTAGTTAAATTGATAGTCAACTCTGAAACATAGCTGTCAACGTTTCCCTTTTTTAAAGGGAAATTTCCTTATTCCGAATAGGATTCCTCGCAAGAAAAGGGAAAAGTTGACAGCTATGCTCTGAAATATCCCTGATGAGTCTCCCAGGATCCAGTTTTACAAGCTCTCAAATGTTCCAGATTCCCCTCAAATAATCTAAAGGCTCATGGAGACAATTCTACAATTGTACAATGCAAGGCTCGGGAGAACTTGGATTTCTTTAGGAAGAGGGCATATTGCACTGGAGAGAGACAGAAGGGCAATTGAATGTGATCATATTGGCCACTGTAAAAGAAGACGTGGTGGTCAGTGGTTTTAAGTTCACATAGCTTCACACATGTAGCTTAACATGTATCTTTCTTTCCACTAGTAAGTAGAAACTTATGGGCTTGCTGCATATTCCATGCAAACATAAATAGATCCCCTTTTAAAAGGGGAAAAAATACTTTGAGAGAAGATTCTAAACAGAAAAAGGGCACAGGAAGAGTACTTAATATTTTCCTTACTAACTATTTCGGTTTTTGTTTTTATCATTATGACACTCCTCTGTGTGTTTGTGCAGGATAGCTTGGGTATGAGGGAATAGAGCACTGTTTGTAGTCATGGGAGCAGATTTCTATTCCCAGTAAAGTTTCTTTCACAACTGAAAAAGTGCATCTATTCACAGGTTTCAGTTACAAAAGCACCCAGACTACTTTATTTTATTTTTATTTTATTTTTTGCAGAAAGGCCTGGGCTAAAAGTACTGCCGACTCAAGCTTATAATTTTGTCCAGTGTTATAGCACTGAAAACCCTTCATTTACTCCTTTGCTTTTTTGTGGGAATTTTTTGTGCTTTGTTTTGTTTTTGTCAAGAGGATCAGGGATGACCAAGAGGGTCGCTTAGGCGTCTAGAGGGGGGAAGCAAAACCACCAGCATGCTTTAAAGCAGAGTGGCTCTCAGGTGCTGTGGAGGATATAAGTGAGATTCAACTATCTGTCCAATTGCCTTCTGTATGTAGAATTGGGTGTGTGTGTATATAGTCTTGTCCTTTGCCTCAAACAGCAAAATGTCTTGGGTTGCCCTGCCTCTAAGCTTGGCCCTAGCCATTAGGTGCGCTTGCTGGTTACAGTGAAAACCAGCACATTTTTTCTGGGGGTATTCAAGGGTATGCAGTACCAGACACCCCCTTTTTTTCCTTCTAAATCTGTGTCAGAAATGGACTCCATGGCTGGATGCTGCATTAGTTTGACTTTGCCCCTCAAGGTAGTGTTCAGAGAAAACCGATTGTTTTCAGTTGCCTAAATCTGGACTATTACACAAATAGTGTCATCTCTCAGGTTGTTTTTATGGTGGCTTTATGCTGCTTTTTGTCCTGGTCTGTTTCTGTTTTTCTCTTTGTGCTTCTTTTTTGGAATCGATTGGTTTTTGTGGCATTGATGCCATAAACTGACATAGCGGACTTTATGATAAAGAAATGCCATAAATAAACGAAACATAACACCTTCTTCTTGGATGGAGCCTATATGTGCACGCATGACAGCAAAATCCACAAGACGGAGCATGTCCCATATTACGTCAACTCCTGGGGTCAACGGACAGGGCCTAGCTGTGAGTGGCCGGCCTGCTGACCACAAACAACTGGCCATTTATATTTTCGGACCCCAAAGACACAAATAAAGAGACAGAGGAAAAGGGACAGAATGGTGTCTATAAATGGCATGGTGAAATAAACGTATTAAAGGCCTCGCCTTGGTCCAGGGGAGATTGGTCTGTTTTTCTGAAATACAGAGGAGGAAATGGCTAACTACCTCTGTAGGAGGTGGTTCGGGACAGGATCTTTCTGCTAAGGAAGCCACACCTGCAGCAAGACACCAAACAAACCTCAGCAGTATTGTTTTTGTGGTCTGACATTTAGGCCTGTGTCATACAGAAAAAAGAATGAGGAGGTGGAGAAGGGGAAGGTGGGGTGAATATCTGGCCCCATTTAACCTCACAAGGTTGTCAATAAGGAATAAAATATTTTGTTTTTCTACAATGGTTTTTGTTCAAAAATATCAACCTTTCTCAATGGTTAAACCTGGATCTCAAAACGTATCCAAATCACTTTGACACAGCTTCCATGTGACATTTGCTGTATCATTAAAAAAAAAAAATCAGCAAGAGAAGGTTATTGTGCATTATTCTCCTACCAAAGTAGTAAAGAGAAGAAGAAGAGGAGGAGGAGGAGTTTGGATTTGATATCCTGCTTTATCACTACCTGACAGTGTCTCAATGCGGCTAACATTCTCCTTTCCCTTCCTCCCCCACAACAAACACTCTGTGAGGTGAGTGAGGCTGAGAGACTTCAGAGAAGTGTGACTGGCCCAAGGTCACCCAGCAGCTGCATGTGGAGGAGCGGAGACGCGATCCCGGTTCACCAGATTACAAGTCTACTGCTCTTAACCACTACACCACACTGGCTGGGAAGATCAGTGAATCTCAACACAAACATCTGAAGTCCTAGCCAAACTCTATTCAGTGATGTGAGGCAACTTGAGGCTGCATTCTGTAAACTGATATTACCACACCTCAGCAGCAGCAATCCCCTCAGGTGAATTCATAGGATAAGCAAGATATGCTAATTATTTTTACATTGATTGGGGCTGGGTGGGATCATTTTGCGACTTTGGTTGAAGATGCCCTGGACACTTTACAGGGGAGATGCAATACAAGGCTAACACATTGTAAAGACGGGAGAGGCACAGAAGTGGCATGGAGAACAAGGAATGAATGTGAGCAAATAATACAGCCATGCATATTTGGGTGTTGTTTCAGTAGTGGTTGGTTGAGGTTGTGGGATGGTTGAAACCAATTATTTGGTTTCTTCCCCACCCTTTCTCCAAAGAACTCAGCATGGCACATATTGTGTGCCTCCTTACAACACACTGCAAGTCTAAGGGATAGTGATGAGCTTAAGGTCACAGTCACCCACTTTTCTTTCTCCCCAATTTAAGTCCAGCCTTCTAAGCACTATCTCTTTGAGCTGGCTTAAGCTGGCTCCTTTGAGTGTCAACATTTCTGAATTTTCTTTGGAACGATCAAAAGTGATCACTAACAATCCAAGTGACACCTTTTTCATGTTCTCAGGTGCAGAAGCTGTAGTGTGTGTGTTTGTGTGTATTCGTTGGTGTTAGAAGAATGGGGTGACTAATTTTGTTGTGGTGTATGGCCTCTGCCTGCATGCTTGATGCCTTCTGTTGACCACAATGACTAATGACACTTTCCATTTTAAACCAAAGAGACTCAAGCAAAGATTATATTGTTTGATGTGGACACATGATTACTCAGAAAAGAGTGAAACGAAGCCAACATTCTTTTGCCTCTGCTTAATAAGCCGTAATTTATTTTTCTTCTGGAGTCTACAGATAATGTAAACTTCTCTCCACTAGAACTACTGAATGTTCCCAGTTACTGTATCATGATTAAGTTACTCACCAAACACAAACACCACAGAGACCAGTTGGCCTGCCTCAGGATTTCTTTTTGTTGTCCACGTAGAAGGAAATGGTCAGGCAGCTTTAGGGTTACGCCCCACTGATGCATACGGACAGAACTCTGAAGCAAAAGGTGTAGATGGGTCTGATGTTTTCTCTTGATCAACAAATGAATCAGTAGATTCATATGACAGTTGCTAGTTCAGCAGGTTGATTGTGAGAGCCTTACCTGTAAAATGCTAAACTCCAGCAGACAATTTCTTTCTGGGACACCATTGTCACCAGGTGAGCAAATATTTTTTCATGATTTGTGGGATAGATTCTTTGGTTTGATTCCACAGAAGGAGTTCATAGTGGATGAAATACTCATAACATGTTTTCACCTAACAAAGGCTAAGAACATTTTAGTTAACTCCTAATACAGAAGCTAGTTCTCAGTGATCGTTAACACAGCATGAATTACCTGTACAGATTTGCATCTTTTTATAGCAGAGAGGAAGAGAAGCACATGGAATTAACTGCTCTCTTGACTGCACTCTCTTAAGGTAGCATTAGGAGCAAAGGAAGGAATAAGCTAGGGATATATGAATTATTCCTGAAGCATACAGATGTGCAAACTTTTTCAAAGTACTTTTGCTTAGCTCTAAATCAGGGATGGCTAGCCTGTGGATTCCGACTCCCATCAGCCCTAGTCAGCATGGCTAATGGCCAGGGATTATGGGAGTTGTAGTTAAACAATATCTGGAGGGACACAAATTCATCAATTCCTGTTCTAAATAGGCAGGGATACACACACACACACACACACACACACACACACACACACACATATATACACACACACATATATGGGTCACGGGGGTCAGTCTGGATGATACATGATACATATGGATCCCTTCCAAACCTGTGATCCTGTATATGTGAGGCTAGAGTCCCTGAGAGAAAGCTTGCTGAACCAGTCAGAGTAGCCTTTCTGTTAAGGTAATGGCCTCAGCTGTCCAATTAAGTACTTCCATTTTTACATGCCCAAAGAGATTTCCATAGAGACAAATGGGTGGGCCTTTTACCACCTCACCTGGCTAGATGTCACCTCATCCTAGGATAGTGAACAACAGGCCAAGAAAGGAGCTGTGTGTGAGAGTGAAGTTTGGCTGATGCTGGAAGCTGGAGGACAAAGGCACCTCTGCTCTGACCTGGTCCCAAAGATGTGACTTGGGGCTTCCCTGGAACTCTAATGGGGAAGCAAGGTCTGTTGGGATGGCAATGCTTTGAGGATCTACATGATCTGTTCAAGTTGTACAGAAGTGTAAATAATGTGCATGCACTCTTATTTTCCAATATAGATGGATTTTAGGACAGGAGCAGCAGATATTCTGAAACTCCTGTCTACCATAGCAGTAAAATGTCTCAGTCTCACTTTTGCAATCTTGTTTATCTTCCATGGGATAAAATTCTAACAATATAAAATTTTATAATGTTTTCTTTAAGACTGATACAATGGTAGGCTTCAAAGGGTGGAAACACTTTCCCTTTCCTCCCTTTTATTTATTTCCAGTATGCTATTCTGGTTCCAATAATAGAGAATACATTTTAGGCAACAATTCCTTTGTAATCTTAAAGCTTCTGTAATTGTTTTAAACTTAGATACTTTTTTTTTAAAGGAGTGTTTCTTAAGATGGTTATTATAAAAATCCCTTCACTGGAAATACATTGGTCATTTTTTTATTTTTATATCTTAGATTATTCAGACCCAAACACTATTCACCTCGCATCACTTCTTTGCATCTCTTTACGCCATAAGTAATCCAGTTTGATCTATTTTGATTTTACACATAAAGGAAGTCAGCAAGGACACTGCAGAACTTAAGGGCCTTCTTAGTTTATCACAGACAGTTAATGCCAACATATTACAGCCAAAATCCTAAAGCAAGCAGAGGGGTCTTTAGGATGCTGTCAGGAGCAATGCCAAGGAATGTATTTTCAGATTGTCAGTATTCTGTGTGAGGACTTCAGATGTATATTGGAAAATTGCATTTGTACAATTAAACTGGATTAAAGCACTCCGTTGCCCTAGTGCAACAATTTCACCTAAAAAAGGAAAGATTTTTAATTTTCAAAACTTTATTGAAAAGTTAAATGCTTAATAAACCTGAATAAAAGATCCAGGATACAGTCACTGCTATGAAAATGTGGCTTGGGGGGCAATTCAATTTGCATCACTTGATATAAGGTTTAAGATCGGTCCAGGAAAAAAGAAAGAAAGAAGCCTTTACATGCTTGAAATATAAGTAAATTTTTAACTTGGTGAGTATTGGCACTGCAATAAAGAGCAAGCAACATTAATGCAGATGTTTTAGAATTGCTCTGTATTTGGCAAAAGGTACCGTAAGTATTGTGATTTCCTTTTGAGTATAATTCAAACATAGTTTGAATATGGGTTGGTTTGCATTTTTGCCTCTAATCATGAGAGTCTTTCTAGCCGTTTAGGGATTAATCAGAGCACAGTAATTATAGTTAGATCACACATTTTTAATTGCAGAAAAGAAATATTCCATATCCTCTTCTATGAATAAAATAGATTATGGCATGAGACTCTTAATCTCAGGGTCAGGGTTCGAGCCCCAGCTTGGGCAGAAGATTCCGGCATTGTAGGGGGCTGTGCTAGATAAACCTTGTAGTCCCTTCCAGCTCTGCAAGTCTATGATTCTATGTTGATAATGCTAGAAAAGCACCTTAGGCAGAGAAAACAAGAAGTATGTTTTTAATGCAAAACATTTCTCCTCTGTATAGATGTAAGAACTGTCTCTCTGCAATGAACACTTTTCTTATTTGAATATGAATGCAAAGGTAATTCAGAACATAAGGAGAACCCAGCTGGGTCAGGCCACAAGCCCATCTCATCCAGCACACTGTTCTCACAGTGGCCAGCCAGACGCCTGTGGGACAGAGCTGTCAACCTTCCCTTTTCTTGCAGGAAATTCCCTTATTCCAGCACCGTTTCCGCTGCTTCCCACTGCTATCCCGGATTGTTGGATATCCCGTAGACTGTCCCCGGGACAGGTGAGGCTGCTGAGCCCTTATTTTCGAGGCTGCTGATCTCTTATTTTCAAATCTGAAAGTTGACAGCTATGCTGTGGGAAGCCTGGAAGCTGGACATGGGTGCAGCAGCACTTGGCCTACCTGTGATTCCCAGCAAATGATATTTGACAGTGGAGGTAGACCATAGGCATTGTGACTAGTAATAATAATAATATAATAATAATAATAATTTATTATTTCTACCCTGCCCATCTGGCTGGGGTTCCCCAGCCATTCTGGGCGGCTTTCAACAGAACATTAAAAACAGAATAAAACATAAAACATTAAAAACTTCCCTAATCAGGGCTGTCTTCAGATGTCTTCTAAAAGTCGGATAGTTGTTTATTTCCTTGACATCTGGTGGAAAGGCATTCCACAGGGCGGGTGCCACTACTGAGAAGGACCTCTGCCTGGTTCCCTGTAGCTTCACTTTTCGCAGTGAGGGAACCACTAGTAGCCACTGATAGCCTTGTCCTCCATGAATTTGTCTCATCCTCTTTTAAAGCCATCCTGATGTAGAGCTTTATCCCCCTCCCCACACTTCTTCCTGATGTAACTCTTCCCTCATCCCTTTCTTCCTGACTGAGGGAGGATGTCATTTTGTGGTTTGCCTCATGCGCCGAAATGTCTTTGGTCAGCCTTGCCTATTGGGGAGTGGGGGGGGAGATACTTCAACTCACTAGTGGGAGGGGCTGAGCAGGCAGAGGAGGGGTCAAAGGGGCAGGACCCAGGCTCATCACCAGGAGCCAGGTGTCACCTCTGTAGGTGGGATCAGACACACCTACCCAGGCAGAGTGCACATTTGAATACGTAGCGATCTTGGATGTTGAGAGAATCTCATCACAGCTCATCTTTAAAAGCTGGGGAGCGGGGGCAGTTGGGACATCTCTGATGCTTGCACTCAATCCTGCATCTCTTGCAGAGGAGCCAACTCCTAGGGGCTGTGGGGGCTTCGGCCCCCACAATAAGATATTTGAGGGGGCCAGGACTCCACAAAGCTGATGGGCATTCCTATTCAAATGGTGTGTTGTGCCATGTGATTGATTATGTGGGGCAGGGCTTACCTGGGCCCCCACAATATTTTATTCAAGTTGGCACCCCTGATCTCTTGCCTTGCTCATGTACTGAGCTCATGCTGCTATGAGCCTGAATAAAGTTCTCTTCTTTACTTGCAATTCATAGTGTTTTGGGGCAAAAGTGCGTCAGGTTGCTGAAACATGGCTTTCTCTTCTAAGTTCATGAAGAGGAGATTTTATATATATAATATAGTGTGTTATGATGAACTTAATTTAGTTTGGAATTATTAATAGGGAAGGGGATGTTTCTGGTACTGGGATTTTGCATTTGTGATGGTTTGATATTTGTGATAGCTGTGAGATATGAACGATATC
Source organism: Podarcis tiliguerta (assembly GCF_965153285.1). Classification (NCBI taxonomy): domain Eukaryota; kingdom Metazoa; phylum Chordata; class Lepidosauria; order Squamata; family Lacertidae; genus Podarcis; species Podarcis tiliguerta. The sequence goes on along the minus strand of NC_139535.1, from coordinate 68,782,907 downwards.
CATTGTTATCCAAGACACAGTCAGAACAGAGCTGTTAAAATCAATGAACTGGAGTTGCTTATGTCCACAGATTTCAAAGGGTCACGTGCTATGTGAAGAAATACTTTCTTATGTCTGTCTAGAATCTTTCAAAATTCAGCTTCATCAACTTTTCATATTATGAGGGGGCGGGTAATCGCTCTCTACCAGCTTTCTCCGTATCTCGCATAATTTCAAACACCTCTATCATGCCCCTTGTTTTTGCCTTTCTTTGTAAACGAAAAAGCCTCAAATATTGTCACTTGTCCTCTGAGGGGAGATGCTCCAGCCCTTGAAAAAGTTGCACTGTTCCTCAAATTGCATCTGAGATGATAATAAATAGTAGAAGACACTGCAATGAAGTTTTTAATTCCCCCCCAAAAAATATAACTTTGATGTTTTGTTAAATCCAAGTGGTGCAATGATGAGCTTGCTCATACTTTTTTTTTTTTTGGTCTTCAAAGCCAGATGTGGCAAAATCAAAAATTTAACTCCAAGGCCTATGGCCCTTTTGTTCAATAGGGAGGGCATGGCCTCAACACAGGGATGGGGAACTTGTGACCCTCCAGACATTGCTATACTACACCTCCGATCAGCCCTGGACATGGGCCAAACTGGCTCCTGGGGTTGATATTGAGTCCTGCAATATCTGAAGGGCGGCACTTAAGTAAGTAGGAGGTTTTTTCAAGGGAAGAGAGTGAAGCCACACCAAACGTATCCACCAGGTGTCACTCTTGCAAGCCAATTTTCAGTTGTATTCAAGGGACATGCCAAAACTAAGCTAACCAGTTGTAGGTAAATACTGTGAAGCTGAATTCAAATAACACATGGAACTGGCTCGCCAAGTTGTTGCAAAGAATCACCAAACAGGCAGAAAGCCCATTTATTTTTCAATTATACTTAGGTTCATTTTTGTTGCCCCTAACTCCACCCCAAGAGGGACTAAGCATCACAACATAAACTAAATTAGGCACAAAGAAAAAAAGCTCCATTTTCAGCTGAAAGGTGAAGGTGGTTTTAAGTTCTTACTGTCAACTATTTTACTACAAAGGAAGCCATTGGTTATGTAGCTGGGCACTATAGAGAGATGTTGCGATAGGGTAATTCCAATGTCAAGTGATCCAGGGACTTTTATCTTACTATTTTATATTGCTTTTATCTTCAGTGTAAGAGAAGGTCCCAGATCTCAGTTTTAAATTTTTTATCTCTTCCCATTTTTGAGTTATGAAGGTTTGAAATTTCAAAAAATTGACAGTTTTGGTCTTGACAGACTACACAAAAACCTTAAAAGCTCAGACCAGAATTAATATATTTCAAAACTAAAAAACCCCCAATCTCTTCAGAACTTCATGGGCTCTAATACGATATGGCACATGATGAACTTACTTTAAATCTTAAAGTTAATTTACATATTTTTTTAAAAAAGTAAGTGATTAAAAAAAAACTAATATGCTTTAAAAAATTCCATAAAAATGTATTGATTATTTCATATTTCTAAGAGCTTCCTGCAATTTTTCATCTTGGGATCTCAATGGGATCACATTAAAAAAAAATTGTACATACATAGATAGAACCTTATTGGGTTCTATTTAGGATGAATGGCTCTTCCTGGAGTAAAATATAACAGAATAAACAAGACTTCAAACCATAATACCAGTTACTTCAAGCGTTTCCTCAAAATGTTATCCAATTAAAGGGTTTCTGAAAAGCTAGTCGGGCTTTTCTTTTAAGCCAGTAGTAGTGCCACTACTGATTGCAGCTGCTATTTACATTTTCTAAAAGTGTTTAATTCACTTCACATCTGGTTTGGGCCCAAGGCAAGGGAGATGAGTTAACTTGGACTCTCTAGTGGCCAACCATGTATTTTGTACAAATTATACAAAATATAAATAAAGCATGTTCTATTGACAAACAAAACACTTAAATAGCTACCTTTCTACAGGTAGGATGGTGCAGGGGGGGGAGCATGGACGTAGCCAGGATTTTTGTTAGGGGGCAGGCTTTTGTTAGGGGGCAGAACCTCTGATTTGTATTGATTTTTACTTATGGGGGGGCAGTTGCCCCCTGCCCCCCCCAGCTACTTCTATGGGCAGGGCCACAGGAAGGAAATGAGGTCAGAAGGGGGTCATGGTTGGAAAAAAGTTGGGAAACAGTGATCTAGAAGAAGGAAGTTAGGCGGAAGGAGAGGAAAGGAATAGACAAATATGGGCAAGAAACTCAGACAAGCCTCCCAGACAGGCACTACAATATATTTAAAGCGCATGAAATAATTTGCTATTAAAGCATATAGACAGAATTTTCTCCCTGCCCCTAGCTTGTTCTTCCAGCCCACTAGATTTACAATGTACTTTTCATTTCTGTCCGATGTGTTCTCTTGATGCAGAATGAGATGAGTACAAAGAAATCCATCAGATTTTATGATCCCTTTGTATTAAATATTGATAACCTGACAGAATGTCTGAGGCAGCTCTCTGCTTGGCAAGAGGAATCACTCAGCCACATAAACCAAGAAGTCTGTACATAAGCAATTACTTAAATGTTACTGTAATGGGCAGGATAGACACAAAAGTATTGTTTTTACAAGACAACTGAAAGTGGGGGAGAGTGAGGGGGTGGCATTGTTTTTAAGGAAGAACAAGAAAAATATTTCTTTAAAAGTTCCCTCAGGTTTATACCTCACCCCCCCCCTCGAAAGAAGATTTAAAACAGATGAAGAGTGAAATGCAGTGTAGATAAAGATGAGGAAACAAATCTCAGTGGTTTTTAAAATACTATTTATTTAACTAACTAACAAGAAAAACACATATTTAAATCCACAGTACAGTGGTACCTTGGGTTAAGAACTTAATTCATTCCGGAGGTCTGTTCTTAACCTGAAGCACCACTTTAGCTAATGGGGCCTCCTGCTGCTGCTGCTGCTGCTGCTGCGCCACCAGAGCACGATTTCTGTTCTCATCCTGAAGCAAAGTTCTTAACCTGAGGTCCTATTTCTGGGTTAGCAGAGTCTGTAACCTGAAGCGTATGTAACCTGAAGCGTATATAACCCAAGGTACCACTGTACAGCATGTTGAGATGGTTACAAATAATCCACTTGTATAATAAATTATATTCGTGTAATTTAAATAATCAGATAACAAAGCACTGAAATTAAATTTGGGGTCAGATCCAAAGTATGTTGTTTGCTCTGATTGAGTGCTAAAGAGTGGTTCTCCCCAGTGTGGAGAAGCCCTAAGTCTGCACATTAATTCAGCTATGCCTTCTACAAGGGGTCTTCTTTGTAATCTGACAAGTTCTGCCTAGAGGTTCAGGCTTATTCAGCTAGCCACATCCAGGGCCAGAACCCTCCAATAAAGTCTGAAAATAGAAAGAGCTCTCCTTGTGGGAATCGACTAGGGCTTTCCTGCAAAGGTCCTGAATAACCTGAAAGAGAGAGAAACAGAAGCAGGGAAATGAGAACAGGAGTCAAAGGTACAGGGGCCAGCTCAGAAAAAGATGTCATACTCCAGTCTGTATCCATGAGGTAGAGGCAAACTTTGAAATACCGTATTTTTTGCTCTATAAGACTCACTTTTTCCCTCCGAAAAAGGGAGGGGAAATGTGTGTGCGTCTTATGGAGCGAATGCAGGCTGCGCAGCTATCCCAGAAGCCAGCACATCAAGAGAGATTGCTGCTTTCACTGCACAGCGATCCCTCTTGCTGTTCTGGCTTCTGAGATTCAGAATATTTTTTTTCTTGTTTTCCTCCTCCAAAAACTAGGTGCGTCTTGTGGTCTGGTGCGTCTTATAGAGCAAAAAATACGGTAAGTTATGTGGATCAGGCTGGTGAGTGTCAGACCCAAGAGAATGAACATTTTGGGGACAGGTGCCTAGTTATAGGAAGGAGACTTCCTGACTGGCCTGGGCTCAGAAACAAAGGATTATCATGCGAAGGACATTTATCATGTGAAGGATTATCACGTGAAAGACATTGCCATGGAAGGCAATGAATTAGTCTGTCAGGAAAAGGTGGAGGACTTTTGCAGGAAATGTAAATTTCGGTTTGTTCTAATTACCTGGGGTTGATAGAAGTTGCTTGATAGAAACTGCTCCTTGATAACTGTCAAGAATTAATGCTAAATAAGGATTTCTATTTGCATTAGATATGGCAGAAATTCCGGGGGACTAGGCCTGCATTTACATAGTTCATTATGCATATCAGTCACCATGGGGAAATTCCCCTATCTTTTTGGCTGGAAGACCTCAGCTTCTCTTGATGGGGGTATACCCAAGTCTAATTACCTCTAAATACACAGTATTTGAGTGTGCACAGTGTGCAAAGGCATCACACTCATTGTTTGAAGCAAAGAGAAATCAAGCGCATCATTTCAGGGCATGTAGAGAGTTCCCCAAAGGCACACACCCTTCCATTGTCTCCCAAGACAAAGGGATGCCAACCAACCAAGGAGAGTTCCAATGAAACTATGCTACTGAAGGCTACTGAGCTCAGTGCAAATTATTTCCAGGTAAACATTGTGCTGAATGCCTACCTACAAATGAGACAGTCCACAATGGTTCATTGATGTCTGTTATTAAACTTTTTATATGGCTTTATGGCATGTTTTATGTATTGTTGTTGTAAAGCCCTTGGATGGTTTTTCTTTTAATGATATAACAGTATGTAATTATTTTTCAAATCAATAAATAAAACTGAAGCTGGGTGCAAGTGACTAAAACCAGTAGACAAACCTGCTTCCCAAACTGCCTGAGATGACTACGCTTTTGGGCTGCCATTCATGACTTCCCTGGCCAAGCCAAGGCCAAAAGCCTTTCCTTACAGGGTGTCTTAGTCTGGACTATTCCCCCTTTGCTGCAAGATGTCATCTTGGACGAAGCCTCCTGGCCCTCTCCAAGCTTTTTAATCATTAAGCGGGTTAGGCCTCTAACCAGAAAAATCAGGCCCCTTGTGTTGTCTTTGGTTTGTCTCCTCTCCCTCTTGCGTGCGCGCGCACACACACACACACTTTCATTCCCGTAAAACCCAACCTCTCCCTGCCAAAAGTATAATAGCGAGCCCATGAGGAGAGCTGTGTGCAGAATACCAACGACACGGTCATAAAAGTATGAGAACAGTGTTCACGTCTAGCACAGCGGGACAATGGGGGTGGAAAATAGTATTCATTCAACTTCTCTTGTGGAGTCAAAGGCTGCTGGCAAGCAAGGATGGGTTCTAAAAATAGTGCCGAATCTTAAAAGGAGAGAAGCAACGTGGAATTAACTAAATCATTTCCAAATGTCCCATAGAGCTGTTCTGCTAAAACAATCTGGAGAAGCACTTGGGTCCTTAGACCACTGTATATACAGAAAGGGAGCATCATGGTCAAGCCCTCCTTGTCTTAACAAATAAAATGAATGGGTCTGAGCTGGTTTTCTATTTTATTTGTACTAGACGATGGCATATTAGAGAAGAGGCTGCAAGGTGCTTGGAGAGACACCTCCTAGGGTATCTTCTACGACCTGCAGTCAGTAGACCGTCTGCTTTGACACAAGAGTTTAAATGGGTCATACAAGAGCTGGAACTGGACCTGTCAATATCTGTCCTACTTTTCATTTTATATTTTTGCGTCTCTCCATTCAGCAGAGGTCCCTAAGATCAGGTGGTTCGGGACAGAAAGAAAAAAATAAAAAGAAACTAAACAGTTTTGCTACTCAGTTGAATTGTGGGCTTTCGGCTGGATAGCTGCCTCCAGCCCAGCAGCATAAGAGGGTATCTCATCCACTGGATGAGAAGGAGACTCAAACCCAGTGTTGGCTGCAGCGCTGGCTGCTCCTCTTCCATGTGCCCCTCCCCCCCCAAAAAAATTCAGAGTAGTTTTTCAGCAGAGCTTGGCTTGAGGAACACCCTGTGGGTTGTCTCAAGCTGTTCATTTCCTATACCTTGAAAGTAGAACTTCTGTTTAGAAACAGCTTTGTGTCTAACCCAGCTCATTCTTCAGAGATGAAAAGGATTCCCATCCCTCACTTTCTTTTAACCATCCCCTTGATTTGTGATTGCTTTGGCAGTAGGTGCTGCTATTCAAAAACCTCATCGAAACAGCAGGCAGCAGAGCACCCCGCCCCCGGCCACCAGTGCTGTGTATCTCAGAAGCAGCAATGAAAACATTTCCCCGTATCCCCTCTGCCTCTGCTATCTTCTCATAAGGCAGGGGTGGGCAACCTGTGACCCTTGGTCTCTCATTTCATGCAGGTGAGCAAGGTGGGTGGAAGCAATGGAGGAATGCTGAGAGGGAGAGGGAGAAAATGGGGGGGGGGGGGAGAGAGACTATTGCTATTATCTATGGGCCTGTTGAAATTCTCTTTCAGGACTGAAACCCAGACACCCAGACCGTGCAAGAAATGGCTGAAGGGGAAATCACGACATTCACAGCTCTGACAGAGAAGTTTGATCTCCCGATGGGGAATTACAAGAAGCCCAAACTGCTTTACTGCAGCAACGGAGGCCATTTCTTGAGGATACTTCCTGATGGCAAAGTGGATGGTACAATGGATCGAAATGACCAACACAGTAAGCTTTTACCTGCTTTTTATCAGTGGGTCTCAAACTGAAAGCAGCCCTTATTGTGGTGGCCTATTGGGGTGGACTTTGGTAATCTTTGATAATATGGTTCCCTGAGCGAGGCCCCCAAATGTATCTTCTCAATTATGAATCTTCTCTGTTTTGCACCCCCTGGGCTTCGTGTCCTGTGCAGGGGAACCACTCACACCACCCTAAATCCAGCACTGGACCTCTCCACTATGGAACCTTTGATCATTTGCCATGGAACTTGGCTGTTTGGCAAAGGATCCTGGTGGCACATTCTAGAGTGCACTGTTGTGGGGGGTTTCTACTCGACCAATGAGAGCTGAGTGTAGCCTAGGACATGCCGAACACCAAATCTCATTCTCCTCTACATGACAATGTAGCAAGCATTGATGTTTAAAGCATGCCAAAGGCTTCCCATCTATATGCGTGTGTTTTTAATGTGTGTGTCTATGATAATTCAACATTAAATATGTACGCATGTGTAAGTTAAACCGTTAAATATAAACCACCACCCCTAAAACACAAATCATAGCCGCAACCACAGACACAGGTAGCTGAAAACAAAAAAGAACTGCAAGCCAGGAGATAATGGTTCGATTTGTGTGATCAGTGGACATGTGTGCAGGACGTCTGAACAGAGTCCCTGCAATGCGCAGAATGATCCTTCCAGATGATTGGGAATCTTGCACTTGGAGACAGAGGCTGCTGTGGGTCCAGCCACATATGCAGAGGCTTCATCCTGCTGCATTTCCCTTACGTGTGTTCACTGAACCCACAGCCTGAATGCCTGAGATTCAACAAGATAAAGACTGCAGCTGGTTAGGAGGATGTCTGCATTGTGCATCACAATCTGTAGGTCATCCCCTGGCTCTTTCCATAGACCTCAGTTAGAAGCTAGTGCCCTGCAAGTTGCTCTGTAACAACCAATCAGCATCTCTCCCCTCCATTCTCCCAGACAGTATCGAGTCAGAGAAATGTGTGGAGTGAGATCTCTTTGTTCAGCATTTCCCAACCCACTGCAAGTGGAGAAAATTCGACGGGATACTGTTACACTGAACATGCCTTTTACAAGAAATTTTACTAGGCGAGGTGCAGATCTATGGCAGCGATATGTCCCTTATAAAGTCAAGCTCAGCCCTTAGCCTGCTTCAGCCAGCAGCATTACCATAGCAATCTCTTGCAAGTACTGTTGGTCTTGATTGTATAGCCTTATCCCTGCTCATTTTAATCAAACCTATTGAATAATTGCCCTCATTGGCCCTGTATATATTATTACATTTACAATTCCAAAGCACAGGGAACATGGTGCCTGCTCTAAACCTCGGAAAAAATGATGCCCTGTATCGCAGAACACCGAGGAAATCAGGCACTTATCTGGGCCTTATTTGTTCCAGGGCTCAGGTTCAAAATCATTAATTAGCATGAGTGATGGATCCTTGAATATGGGAAAGAATAAATAAAAGTGTTTCTGATCATGTACAGACTGCCTTCAACGTGTTCTCGCCCAGCCCCCAAAACTAAATATATACACTCTTAGAATTACGGAGGAGTACTTTAGAGTCGTTCGCGACTGGACGTAACTGTCAGGGGTCCTTTACCTTTACCTTTTACTTTATGCATAGAAGCCAGCACCCTTGCCCAGTTTTCAGCTGACTGGCTTTGCAAGAGGTTCAATTACGTGACTCCTTGTGGTCCCTTCCAACTCTACAATTTGATGATTCTATGACCTTCAGGATAGGTCAAGCACAGTGATGAAAAGCAGCAGTCGTGGCACTGGTGCCAACAATATTATAAAACACTTAAATCCTACCTGCCCATATTTCCTACTTGACCATATCAATTTACTTTCCATGTTTGGGGACCGTATGCAGTACCCTACAGTAACTGAAGGTCCTATGGATAAGGAATGTGTTTTATCGCTGTTTTGTATAGGATGTGTTCTCAACACAAGATCCATTTTCCTCTCCCCCTTCACAGCACTTCATAATGGATTCCTGAGGGAACAGAATCTGCTGAAATGCTTATTCTGTGCTTTAACATGATGGAGAGAGGAAGTGGGAAGGACGAAGAATGCATGGGAGCCAATAGTTTCCTCCTTAGGACAAGAACACTTTATTCCCTTACTGGGATTCAGTGCTTGCTCCTTGCTCCGTGTGTTCTGAAGAATGTCCTAAACTGACTAAACGGGGCTTTAAGAGAGACTTTATCCTTGATCAGTTAAGAGCAGCAGTTTCCCAAACTTTTGCCTTTCATGCATGTCCAAACTACAATGTTAGGAGCAAATGCATTGCTTCCAGTTTCATCGTGGACTGTGTCACATGACTATTTCATAAAGTACTTGTTTCCTACCCATAACACTGCAAAGCAGGGGAGAAATGGGTCTCGCCAGTGCTTTTTTTTTCTGGGGGTACTCAAGGGTACACAGTGCCAGCACCATTTTTTCCCTAGAAGAAAAGCACTGGGTGTTGCCCTGTAATGTGAATCAGTTTTCCCATGCTGCCTGATGAATATGGCCTAGTGTTTAGCATCCTTCCTCAACATCAGGGGTCAGCAAACTTACTGTGCCTCAGACCAGTGTCTCCAGCACTGATTGCGCAGTGGGCCAGAGGGCAGGGGAGTGTGTGCCCATACGCGTGCGCACACGCTATTTCTAACGCACCTCCGGGTCGGAGGAGCACCGGAAATAGCTTGTGCGCATGTGCACAGGCCTCCTCCGACCCAGATGTGCACCAGAAATAACACTTGCGCATGCGTACAAGCTATTTCCGGTGCTCCTCCAACCCGGAGGTGGGAAGCCGCGCAGCACAGTGCCGGTAAAAGCAGGTGGCAGCAGTGAGCGGCAGCACGGGCTGGATAAATGAGTCCCTTGGGCCTTATCCAGCCCGCGGGCCTTAGTTGGGCACCCCTGCTCAACATGATGCCTTTCAGATCTTTTGACCTACAACGCCCTTCAGACATGTGTGTGTCGTGGTGAAGATGCTGGACTAGGACCTGCCAGACCAGGATTCAAATCCTTCCAGAGTCACTGGGTGACCTTGGGACAGTCACAGTCTCTCAGCTTAAGCTACTTCACAGGGTTGTTGTGAGGATAAAAACCAGGGAGGGGAGAGAACTGTGTACATCATCTTGTGCTGCTCAGAGGAGAAATGGGATGGAAATGTAATAAATGAATGACTAAAACCGCCAACCACTCACTCTGCTGGTTGGGACTGATGGAAGTTGTAGTCCAAATCATCTGGCAGATGCCAGGTTGGGGAAGGGGGGGTGTGGGTAGCTCAGAGTGTGATTTGCAGGTCCAATCCCTGTATGGGACAGCTGCATATTCCTGCATTGTATGGGGTCGGACTAGATCAGTGGTTCCCAACCTTTTTTGGCCATGCCCCACCTAAGCATCTCTAAAATCCTGATGTCCCCCCCACCCCGTGACATATAATTCCTATTACTCAAAAAGTGAAATCCTTTTCACATGGAGGAAGCCTAAAAGGTCTGACTCATTCTCGAATTGCCCCCCTTAAAAATTAAATTGCCCTCCTGTGGGGCGTGTGCCCCACGTTGGGAACCACGGCACTAGATGAACCTCAGGGTCCCTTCCAACTCTACAATTCTAGGATCTAAGGCAGCTGTGGAACACTACCTGTATCTATGGCTCTTTTCTTTACAAAATCATACATACAGATGTATGGCTTACGGCTCCACCCATGCGAATCTGCGTTTTGAAGTTTCAACGCTATTACGGTCACAAAATGCTTGGGAGGCTTGTGGAACTCCTTTGTCCCAGGAAACTGGCGGGTGAGATTGGCAGCTTGATACTGGAAGATAAGACAGGAGAATAAGCTCAACTGTTGTGATGGTCCAGCAGCTCTGACATGCACCGTGCTCCACTGTGCACTGGAACACACACTTGCAAGGCACTGATTTCACAGGAGGAGCCTCTTCCTGGCCTGTGTGTGTACTCTGTGCTGCTGTGCACTTACTGGAATACAGCTGGGCTCCCTGCTGCAGGATGTGCTGACAGGAGGCAGTCAGACGCGCTCTCCAAATTCTAAGAAAAGCACCTTCTTCTTTTTTTTCTTTTTTAAAGGAAAGCCACAGGAATATGTGGTTTCCCTCCCCTGCCCCAACTTTGCTCTCTGGTTTGTTTCTGAAGTCAGTTTATGGCAGAGGTTTAATTATAAATGCCATTTACACACTCACACTCTCACACACACGCTCAACAGTGGACTGAGCGAAGATGATCTCATCCTGAGTAAACATAGCAAAGGACAGACGGGAAGTCTCTAACCCAGAGTAAACTGGCATGCAACCTTTCAGAAACCCTGTTCAAGCAACGGAGGTAGGAAAGCAAACAAGGAGGGAAATCTGCAGAAGGCACACAAGCCTGCCTGCCGTTTGCAAGGAACAAGCTGGGCAAGATGCAGGAAGAGAGACATGCTCTGAAATACAGAGGCCCACCCCTCCCGACAAGTGTATTTGCTAACACCTCTCTCTTCTGCAATGCATAGGCAGCACCAGCTCTAGATCCAGGTTTTTTTTGGGGGGGGGGCGCCGGGCAAGATGCCCTTTCTGAGTGGCCCCACTGCACTGCCATCATCACTGAACACCCCCTGCCTGGTGTCCACTGATGCTGACCTTTGGTGTCAGCCCTGTGTAGCTAGCTCAGCATGCAATATGGGGTCTGGGCTTGCACTGTTTGAAAAGAGAGCCCCCTCATCCCACAGGGAATCCTTGAGGTCAACCAGTTCCAACTCCCTGCTCAGAGCATGGTCTTCATAAGGGCATAACATCTTCCAAACTTAGCAGACACTCAAAAGCAGTTACATGGCACAGGGGAAATAGGTTTTGTTGTTCAAAGTAAAGCCATCAGTCAGTCCCACTGCCTTCAGGGAGTTCTGCGGACCTCAGAAAAGGTTTGCTTTTCACAGCAGAACATAAGGAATCTGGCAGGAACTCCTCTACCATTAATTGCAGAGATATCAAGAATAGGCTCCAGAGGGGATGCAGTGCTAGTCAAATTTCTTATGTTGAGAGTTCACTTCATCAGATGCCTTGAATGGCATCCTGAGTTGGCAAATATACACACATAGATAGATACGTAACTATTTTAAGCTGAGATCTTCCCCACTTCACAACAATATTGTTTTTATGCACTGGAACACACACTCACAATGCACTGATTTCACAGATAGGTGTTTGTGTAGAAGGGGAAGAGAACATTGTTCAGAACAAAGAAAAACAGAATCCACTCCAGGCTTATGTGTTTTACAAGAACTCCAAGAGTCGCCCTGGAAGCAGGAGCAAAAGACCTGCACCTAGTTTTTAAGAACATGGTGCTGACAATATTCTGTCCCAGTGAGCAGTACAGCCGCCGCATTTTGCCCTAGCTGCAGCTTCCTGACCTACCACAAGAGCAGCCACAGATGGAGTGCATTGCAGTAGTCCAATAGGCTACCAGCCCATAGTCAGTCTATTGTGGTCCAGAAATGGCTTTACCTATCTTATGTACCCTAGCTGGTAGAAGGCATTCCTAGCCACTGAGGTCACTTGGGTCTCTAGCAACAAAGATGGATATACAGGTACCCCCAGTCGACAAACTTGGTTTTTCAGAGGAAATACAACCCAATGCAAAGCGAGCAATTGATAAATTATCTGGACTTGGGAACCACCCACCCACAGTGCCTCCGTCTTGCTAAGATTCAGAGTCAGTTTATTGGTCCTCACCCAACACACCGCCAAGACTAAACTGTGCACAGCATCTCCTGATTCAGATGTTAAAGAGAAAGAGAGTTGGGTATCATCAGCATACTCGCAACACCTTGCTCCAAATCTCCTGATGACTGTTCCCAACTTCATATAGATGTTAAACAGCATTGGGGACCAGATGATACCCTATGATACCCCACAGCACAACTGCCGGTGGGCCAAAAGTCAACCACCCAATGCTGTTCCCTGAAACTGACCCTGAAGATAGAGTCAGCTGGCAGTGTTTATTTTTCTCTTACTTTCTTTTATATTGGCAAATATTTTTTTGTTTTAAAAATGGAGTGGGGAGAAAAGTGGGGCCTTATTCTATTACAGTGGTGAGAAACATGTGGTCCTACAGATGTTGTTGAACTCCAGCTCCAATCAGCCCTGACCATTGGCCATGCTGGCTGGGGCTGATGGGAGCTGGAGTCCCGCAACATCTGGAGGGCCAAAGGTTCCCTGCTCTATTGTGTATTCTGATCATCTGGTATTGAGGGGGATGCTGCTTATGTACACAGAGGTCCCATTTAGCCACCACCACCAGATGCTGGAGGTCCTCTCCTCCACGAATTTGTCTAATCCTTTTGAAAAGCCCATATAACACAGTAGCCATTGCTTCATTTTTGTGGTAGCAAAAGATTTTCCAGGCCTTCCCAGTGTCCAGCTGTGTTGTAACAAGGATGGATTCCTACTCCCTAATAGGTCAGCAAGCTGTAAGAGGAAGAACAGCTATGAGCTAGGAAAAGCATTAGCTCCATGTGAAAACACACACACACACACACCCCTCCCACCATGCATCACTGGCACACTATAGTCTTCTCAATGCTTTCTCCTCCCCCCCTCGGAAAAATGTTGCGTGTAGCCAGTGTTGCTTTCTAAAGGGTGTATGTTTGCTAGCCTGTGCCAGAAATGAGCTTAGCGTAAATGAGCTATTAAACTTGGACATCCTGATGAAAAAATATTTACAGAGGAAACTCCTTAAACGGGTATGTGCCAGCGGAATAACCCTAGTTATAGAGGACAAGTCTTGGGCTGACGACGTAAGTAAACTTGGGTGGTGCCCTCACTTTCCACAACCTATTGAACTAATCTTTGTAATGACATTTGTACAGGGCCAGAGCCCTGACTCTGTTGAAGTGAACAGAGCCCATTTACATGGAAGGATGTGTACAAACAGAAATCTCGTTTCTTTTAGTGATAAGCAGTCCATCCTCTCACTCACACCACAAAACAGCCACAAAAGTAGGAAGAGGTCTTCTTTAATGAGGCATGGGCTGCTTCTAGGGGAAATATAATCTTCTCCTTCACCCCTTCCTCTCATGCACTCTCGCTCTCTCCCTCTGTATGTCTGTGTTTGCACACATGCAAATCCTGAACACACTTGCCTCAGAAAAAGTCATGCTGAATTGAATGAGCAGACATGAACAGGGCTGCTGTACAGGGTGGTGGATTGGAACCAGTGGCACCACTGCCAGATTGTTGCTAAGTGTCCCTTCTAAAGCAAAATAAAGAAAAAATGAGAAAGACAGAGAAAGGAAGCAAGAGGATCGTGGGAGACAGAGAGAGAAGGTGGCAAATGGATATCTATGGCAAAAAAAACCCACACCTCATTGTTACTGACCCCAAATTACCCACTGGAGTTTATTATATAAAATAAAGGATTGGTTTAACAATTGTAATATAAATAAAGTCAGTTTTCCCCTGACTACATTATGTAATTTCCTCTCTCTTTCTCTGTTTGGTGTTTGTTATGAGTTGTCCATGAGCAGCCAACTTTTTCTCAAAGACAAAGTCATTAGAGGATTCAGCATCATCTTTTATCTTGCAAGATCACATTTCTTAAAACAACAACAGCAACATGAATATGAATTAAGAATCGTTGCCCCAACCTCCCATAGGAAGCAGTTCTTGTTTTCATAAATGGCTGTTGGCTGCAATTTTCACATCTACTTGTAGCTGTGCATTCAGAGCTACTGCACAGCCCAAGTGATCCTGGAGGGTTGTCAAGTTCTCCTTCAGCAGGGAATGGTTCATCTGATTGAGTCATCTGAATGTGACTTAACAAAATAATTCCCTGCCACTGGAAGAACCTCTGGCATGGGTGCATATTCCCCTTCATAACTTTTGTCCTGGCACACTGGGCTAGTCATTCTAACTTACTTTTTTCTGTGAGATGGTTCATATTTAAGGGGAGGCATTAAATGCTGATGACTGGTCCAGAAATGTGAAAGGAGTCACACCAAAAGAATAAATGATCCCCTCAGATTTGGATTTTATGCAACCATGGAGAAGAAGGAAACAGAGATATTTGTAATGAATGACTTTACAAAAGACTGGAAACCTGAGCAAGGAACAGTTCACACAATGCAATATTTTGCTGCAGGTCTCAATTGCTACACCCATGCCACATTTTTTCCCTCCAAGGAGCTTAGAGAAGCTAGCACATCCTTTCCTACATCTTTGGACCACTGCTTTACCTTCCTGCTGCTGTTCTTATTATTATTTTCTATTGCAGTTCAACTGCTGCTAAGTGCGGAAAATTTGGGTGAGGTGTACATAAAGAGCACAGAGTCTGGGCACTACTTGGCCATGGATGCCAATGGCCGTTTATATGGCTCGGTAAGTATGAGGTTTCTGTGGGACTGGGACTGGGGGAGGTTTTGAGGTTTGCAGATATATTGTAGGCCACAGGCAGCAAATAGACATTGTTTGTTGTTTTTGCAGCTGGGTTGCCACATTTTGCCCAGCTTTATTTCTGGAAAAATAAATAAAATAATGAGAAGAGATGTTCCAAAATACTTCCAGATATTGGATTTCGTATTTGGAAGGAGCAATGCTGCTTCTTCCTCCAGCTGCCAAATCACAGAGGGTGATGCCATTAGGGACATTGAGCCAAATTTAACCCTAGGATAAACAAGCGTCAGAGATGTTGTATGTGCTGTTCACTCAGCAGGCTGGAGTGGTGGAAGGAGAGAGAAGGGGCTGAAAAGAAACAACCCTGCAGAACAACAGACAGGTGGAGCCAAAAAGCTAGTGCTGCCATCTTGGCTGTTGCTCAGTGGCAGAGCATCGTATTGGCAGGCAGAAGGTTCAAGGTTCAATCTCAGCATCTCCAGTTAGGGCTAGGCTGACAAAATCCTGGAGCGCCACTGTCAGTCAGCGTAGATGGACCAACGCTGAGCTAGATGGACCAATGGTCTGACTTCCTATAAGGCAGCTTCCATCCAGGTTTCCCAATCACATGGATCAACACAGAATCGCAGAATTGTAGAGTTGGAAGGGACCTTGAGGGTCATCTAGTCCAACCCCCTGTGATGCAGGAATCTCAGCTAAAGCATCCATGACAGATGGCCATCCAATCTATGCTTAGAAACCTCCAAGGAAGGAGAGTCCACAACTTTCTGAGGGAGTCTGTCCCACTGTTGGAAAGCTCTTACCATCAGAAAGTTTAGCTGGAATCTCCTTTTTGTAACTTGAAGTGACTGGTTTGGATGCTACCCTCTGGGGCTGGAGAAAACAAGCTTGTTCCCTCTTCCATATGACAACCCTTTAGATATCTGAATATGGCTGTCATGCCTCCTCTCAGTCTCCTCTTTTCCAGGAGAAACATTCCCAGCTCCTTCAAGCTCTCCTCATAAGGCTTAGTTTCCAGACCCTTGATCATCTTGGTTGCCCTCCTCTGCACACGTTCCAGCTTGTCAACATCCTTATTAAATTGCAGCACCCAGAACTGGACACAGTATTCCAGGTGTGATCTGACCAAGACAGAATAGAGTGGTACTATTACTTCCCTTGATTAGGACACTATACTTCTGTTGATGCAGCCTAGAATAGCATTAGCTTCTTTTGCTGCTGCACCACACTGTTGACTCAGAAGGGCACTTCCAGACTCTCACTATCTCTGGGTGGGATTCAGTCACACTGCAGCAAATGTAGGCTGCACAATTAACACACCTGTTTCCCCCCAAAGACCAGACTTTTCCCAATGAAAAAAGTGATGGGGAAATGCACTAAAAAGTGTGAGATGGCACTTGCTTGATACAGAAGCCAGCACCATCCTTCATTGCTGACGGACAACTCAGCTGCTTCATTTGCTTCCCATTATGAATGCACCTCTCTCTTTCTCTTTTCTTCAGCAGTTGCCAACAGAAGAGTGTTTGTTCCTGGAAAGAATGGAAGAAAACCATTACAATACCTACACATCAAAGATGCACGCAGATAAAAACTGGTTCGTCGGCTTGAAGAAGAATGGGAAAAGCAAACTGGGACCGCGGACTCATTACGGCCAAAAGGCAATCCTCTTCCTCCCCCTGCCAGTTTCACCCGATTAGATAGTTTCCCCATGTAGCAAAATATGTTCCTTAGACCGAAGCAGCCAATAGACTTTTCCCTTTCCTTTCCTTCGATTCTCCCTCCTGCTGGGGAACATGAAAAAGATGTGGGAGATGGGGGGAAATGCAAAGCAATTCCATAAAACATGCATGTATACAAGCAGAGTGCACAGGCATCTCAGACACACTGCCTCCAAAATGAACCAGGTCACTTAATAGTCATACAACAGAACGTACCTTGGTGTTCAGCTTCTACGGTCATATATGTAGCAAAGCTCCCCTTTTTCTGAAACCCGCATTTAAACCATATGATCTAACTTCCAGACAGCTTTTTCATAATCCTTGTGTATCACATGGAATCATAACCAACAATGCTGAAGCTATCCTATTATTTAAAACAAATTTAACTGTGTGCTTATAGTACCAGGATCCTTGCTTCTTAAAAAGTAACATTGCTCTGGTTCTTGGTAATATTTCTGTAATATATATTTATTTATGAATAAGACTGTATACAATCTACATTAGGCCATTTTAACTGTAGACAATCAATATTGTGTATATTACATAAGACCAGTGCTTTTTTTCCTGGAGTGGACGCAGGGGTACGCATACCCCTAAACATTTTGTGAATCTAAGTTTGGCCTCGTTGAGGGGCAGTATTTCAATATGAGCAGGAAAATGAAAGTACCCCTAAACCTTTTTTTTAAGAAAAAAAGCACTGCATAAGACAAGATCTTGAATACTTTGGCAAGGAAAATGAGCAAACACAGAACAAATATAAAAACACAGTGGAACATTTATATACAAATGTAACTCCAGTTGGAAGCAATGAAAGTTTAACCATGAGCCAAAATCCTGCTGATTTCAATGTGGCATTAAAGATGTGGTCTGCACTGTGCTGATGGTGACACTTAGCCCCACCCCTCAAGACCAGCACAGTCTGTTGAGCCCCAGAAAACCCCAGGCAAACCAGAGATCTGGAGCTGGCAAGGCCCACAGGCCATGTGATAAAGGCCAGCACTGCTTATGGGTAGGTGCAGCCATCATAAGTGCCCCCAGTTAGGACGAGTGTTGCAGCTGGGCTTGGTGCTCCAGGCTGATGGGGCTTGATTCCACCAGTCACCGTTACATGATCAGCTATGTCAGAACCAATGAACAACGTGCTCTTTGGTTGCCTGATGTTTTTGGGGAGTGGTGGGGGCAAGGAGCTCTGGTAGAAAGCAGATTTCCCTAGGGAACAGACTTAGAGAAGTGTGATAGGAATTTATTGTTCATCTGCAGTCATATTTTGCCACATATTTCATTTACTTGCCGCAGGCATAAAAACAACCAGCTTAACTGTATGCAATGACTGTGTGGTTAAATAACCAAATTTCCAATGACCTTCTAAGAGAACTTGCACTTTTCTCTGTCCTTGCAAGATACATGGAACCTTGTTGTGATTTGCAGGTCATATCCCAGGTTCCGCGACCTCTTTAAATTCCATTGATTTCCACGATTTTGAAGGAGGGTGGGCCTGTTTGCATGCCATTACTCTAGAATCTAGATCATTATAGGGGCTGCAGAGATGCTGCATTCAATGTTGACTAAACACACAAAAGTGGGAGCAAAATACTGCACTTTGGCCCTGACCTAACCTCCCCCCCCCCCCCCCCATTCCCAGCTACATGCATTCAGCATCATTTCTCAAAAGTGCCTATTTATCTGCCTACAATACAGGCATAAGCTCTATGCTGAAGGAGAGGACAAAACTAATAAACATAACATCTGAATGTAACATCTGTACATTCTAGAGTGGTTTGGGGATACAATTGCAAATTGACCAGTTGCAAAATGACAGATGAATCACTTTCTTCCCTAGGTATTAGTACTGTAATCTGTATTATTTTACTGAATTTCAAAAGCTGCTTGATCAGCCATATATTTGGCATGCCACAGTTTTTAGTTCCAAGGGAGGTAAACTATGCTATCTTGCTGTTCTTATTTCCGGATTTCCCAGTGTGTTTTCCACAGCAGCAAAGCATGCAGATTAACTTCTGATTAAACATTCTGCCTTTCCTGAATTTTATTTTATCATTACTAATTACATTAATTGTCGCTTACTACAAACATATCTCAAAGTGGCATACAGTTATAAAAGTATACAATAGAAAATTTAAAGTGTATCAAAAAAACAAAAATCAATTGGCTAAAAGTGCTCAAATCAAAGCTTTTCTGATACACTAATTTGCTGGCAATCTGTTTTCTGTTGTACCTCAACATATCTGGCACTACCAAAGGACACCCTCAGTGCTTCCCCACTGTCAGTTCCTACATCTCACACCAGTAAGGGTTATTCATGTCATTACTTGAGTGTTTCCAAAAAGTCACACTTGGTTCCAGAACAAACCCAAACATAGGGCACTCTGTGTTACCCATTGGACCATCTGCTCCTAAACCATCACTGCAGGTTTCTGAAATCCTTTAGGCCCATTTGCTAATAACATTCCTCAATAGATGAAGTAGTGGCCTTTTTGCAGGGATGCGTTCTTGTGTCTCATTATTTTCTTGCTTTGGTTTGGGACAGGCCTGGGATCCTATAACAACCATAGGTGCAAGGGGTGGAGAGAGATAGGCAGATTTGGCTTAGGCAAATGCATAGAGGGCAGGTCTATCCCTCAGCAGCTTGCTGTTGTTTAGTCGTTTAGTTGTGTCCGACTCTTCGTGACCCCATGGACCAGAGCACACCAGGCACTCCTGTCTTCCACTGCCTCCTGCAGTTTGGTCAAACTCATGCTAGTAGCTTCGAGAACACTGTCCAACCATCTTGTCCTCTGTCATCCCCTTCTCCTTGTGCCCTCAGTGGTACCACTACATCAGTGCCAAGGTGTTGGAGAAAAAACAGAGAACCGTCTTCCATTGCAATACTCACATTTTTAATGGGAGGAAAGTGACAGCCACCTGTGCCAATAAGCCCACTCAAAACAACTTGGAATAATTGCCCCAGTCCTGGGTCCCTCGCATTCCAAGCACTAGCTCCAGATGTTGCAAGGCTGTGAGCTAAGCTGCATGCGACAAGGAAAAGCTTCCCAGCATCACTAGCCTGGTATTTGTGAACAGGAAGGATTTCAGATCAGACTACGGTGATCATAGTCTGGGCCATGCTCAGTGGTGATCTGCTCTGCATGCAGAAAGTCCCAGGCTCAATCCCCAGGTAGGGCTGGGAGAGATTCCCTGCCCAAAACCCTGGAGAACTTCTGCCAGTCCGGTTCTCAACCTGTGGGTCCCCAGATGTTGTTGGACTACAACTCCCATCATCCCTGAGCTCTGGCCTTGTTAGCTAGGGGTGATGGGAGTTGTAGTTCAACAACATCTGGGGACCCACAGGTTGAGAAAGGCTGGTTTAGACAGCCCTGAACAAGATGGGTCAGGGGTCTGACTGAGCATAAGGCAGTTCCCTGTGTTCCTACCCTGAGCTTGAGCAAAGCCTACCTACCAAGTATTTCCAAAAGGGAAAAAACAAAACGTGTCAGGGTGCAAGTCCAGTTTACCTAACATCCTGTCTCTAGTCCTAGCATGTGGGAGGTATTTCCAGGATAGCAGCTAAAGGAAGGGTATGTTGTTATTTCTTGGACAGAGGACAATTCAGGAAATCCGTTCCTGTCCCAAGATAGAAACTTTTCCTCAGCAAAGGAACAGAGTTCCACAGAACCAGAGTCTGCAAGAAATATGCCTCTGATTCACAAGGCACTTTTCTTATTTGCTGGAAACTTCTTTTCTCCAGTGTGTGTGTGTAGGGTTTTCTTTTCTTTTTACTGCTATAAGATACAATTCAACAGTACTACATCGCAGCAAGCACTTCGTTTGTCAAATGAGATCAGTGTTTCTTTCCCACCATTCTGTTTTTCTTCTGTTTGTAAACTCCTGCCAAATTTTATTCTCGCTTACTCCTTCTCGATAAGACCCCCTCCCTGTTCCCAGTCATCATCCTCTCCGGGGATTAAGCGTTTCTGTTGAAATGCCCAGCTGTCTTTTCTATCTATGTGCATTTGCTCCACCTGGCCAGCTGGAGACTCTCATCTGATGTAATCCAACCAAGAGGAGCTTCCCTGCTCTGTTTATGCTCCTCCATACAGTCTTATACAAACTGCTGGGACCAGAACTGACCATGAGCTTGTCCGTGTTTCCACTTGTGGACTGCCTAGAAAACGCGGATCCGAGCAATTTTCTCCTTGTCCTGCTCCTTTCCGAGGGAAAACCTGCTCTTTTGCGATAGATTGGAACAAATGGCAATCCCAAATCAACAGTGTTGTACTATAATTATACAAAAAAATTATACAATATTTATACAATAAAAGGATGGGGAACCTCTGGCCACAGATGAAAACTTCCCTATGACAATACATCCTTAAACAAAGAAAATGGTTTGTCAGGAGAAGGCTAGATAAGAGCCCTTGCCCCTGACCTCTACTTTTCTGTATGCCCATTTTTGCTTTGTTTATGTAGAGGAATAGTCAATAAAACCCATGGTTTGAAATGGTGCAGAATGCATCCTACAACCTGATCTGTGCCTTCCTTGAGCTGAGACTTTATTCTGAGTAGATCAAAGCAATACATGTATGCAGACTGTAGGCATGTTTTGAAAATGCTTAAGCAGCAAAAACATGGATCACTTCATTCAACAGTGCAGTTACTTTTTGGCTAGAAGACTTACATCAGGACACTTGTGATTGTATGAATATGCACCTGTCGGTTCTGCAGTGCAGTTATAGAAAGCAGGTATCCAAATATCTTAGCCCTCTTGGATATGAGCCATCCTTCACATAAATGACTTAGCATTTAACTCCATAATTCATTCACCTTGATAAGGTTCATGTCCATTAACCTGATGCCGGAACAGCTTAATTTTGATGGATAATAGCTGGAAGCCCTGGGATTAAAAGAAGTGCAAGGACACAGCGGCAGCAACTTTCGCAAAGGACCAAAACTGTGCACTAAAATGCAAATGGAACTCTTGGTGCCACAGGGAAAAGCCAAAGGAAAGTGCAAGGAAGTCTTGATGAAAGGAAGATACAGTAGTAGTACAGAGGTTAACAGATTTGGAACACGGCACGAGAAACTGCTAGAACTAGTTTATGGGCCATCTACAGCTAACCAGCATATATAGTCAGGTTTTGCTACCATCACACACTCACTCTCTCTCTCACACACACACACACACACACACACACACCTCTTTCAAAGAACCAGGTTGCCAATTGGGTGCAAACAGAAATGTCTGTGTGCACAGGTGATTGGAACTTCTAATTAAATCCGAAAGCTGGAAAACGGTAATATCGGATTTAGTTCTGCTGTTTCCCAGCACCTCATTAACCTCAGGGCATTCCTTTCATTAGACATCTGAAGCCTGGCTATTGCTAACCTCACGTGTATACTTGACACCCAACTGGGGGGAAATGTCAACACTCCTGCCTGAAAAATAATCCCCAGTAATTGCTCCAGATGGATGAACAGGAGAGAACAGCACTGCCAGCTAAAGCTATAGGCCACAAATTATCCAAAACGGACTTAAGCCTGCCTAAGCCCATCAATTTCAATGGGTTTAAGGCTGCTTAAATCTGCGCTGGAATATGGCCATACACGGTTTTAAGGAGTTTATCCCTCCTCCAGCTCAGATGAAGAGATGAAAGATGACAAAACCTTCCTTTTAAAAAATTGATTTAATAGATTATCGGAACTAAATATCTGTTAACGATGGAAAATGGGGGTGTGGGGGGCAGGATAGTTCTCAAGCTGCTGGGCTGAAGGGGGAGGCAAGAAAGTGAGTATATTTTGTATGAATGGGGCACAGGAGGAGAGGGTTGGAGGGTAGAGGATCTTCAAGCACCTGAAGGGGAAAAACTGAACAAGACTGCAGCAGCACAGGATGTTTGGAATGTAAAAGCTCTTGCAGAGAGGTTAACACATCCTCCCACAGCCCCAGGATAGAGAGGGCCCCTCGGTGTAATAAAGAAAAAGCTGGCTGGACATATAAATTGCAGCTCTAAAGCCCATGACAAGCTGGTAACTGAATAATGAGGATGAAGAAACAATCTGTAGAAAAGGAACACAGAGACAGAATTACTGGGTCCTATACTCAGAGAACTTCAAGCGGATTGGCATGGGGTGGGGGTGCGATTTCTTACAGGTCAGCTTTCTGCAGTTTGATGCACACAAAGCATCCACATAAATGGAGCTGGTCCAGATATCTGTTCAGCCTATATATGGGAGGCTATCTAGGGGCAATTAAAAAAGAGGCCTCTCTTTCTCCCGCTAAGCCTTAGGAGTTAAATTAACCCTAAGCTTGGAATGGGTGTGTTTCCCTTACCTGCCTTTGAGGTAAGGTTACCAGAGGTCCCCGTATCCCGGGCATAGTCCTCAGATTTACAAATCAGTCCGCTGCAAAATCCTATCATTCCAACTTATTTCAATGAAGTGTCCCCAGATTAATTGAAAAAAAAATCTGGTAACCTTACCTTGAGGACCAGTTGCAATGAAAGATACGGGTTGCTGACTTTTTTCTCTCAGGGCTCCCATGCCTTTAGCAGTTGCTTGGCAAACAGAAAACCAATGCCTGAACCCCCCTCTCCCCCCCCCCCCGGAAACTGTAGCAGCTGAATTGTTCTGTGTATCATGTACCTGTTAAAGGCACAGGAGCCATTTTAGAAAACAGCTGGCAACTCACAGAATGACCTCTCTGGGGCTACTCAGTGAATGTGCACATGGGAACACTGAATTTCCTTCACATGCTATGCCTAGGTAGCCAAGTGTTTGAACTGACGTGGATGTGTAATGAGTCTTCCTGCTCTTGTGAAAGTGCCTAACATGTGTACATGCGTAAGTCCCTTTTCACAAGAGTAAAAAAGCATGAATGGGTGGGCGCATTCATACTGAAGGGGCAATCCATGAGTGTGATCGTCCTTTACATGTGTAATCATATATTGAACTAATTGTGGTTTCATAAGCAGGTTACCAACTAGTTTATGCCTTTAAGCACATATTTTGCCACGATAAAGTACAATAACAATAGTTGCATCTCAACCGATGACAGTATTAATTATTTCCTACGTTGAAAAAGTCCACGTTACCTTTTCATTCCTAGCAAATCAGACCTTCAAAAAGTCCACAAATAATTCCAGTGGTCTGTCAAGAGAAAATTTTGTCAGGCGATGTATGCCGGCTGATAGACAAGCAGGTGAAGAGAAAATGCATTTTAAGCTTCCCGATAAAACATTTTGAGGGTGGGAAAGAGAGATGACTGATCATTTCTGGTGACAACACCTCCACCTACGAGGTGATTCTCAGTCCAAGGAAGACACAATCTGAGGTATGGTGGTCCACATATTACAGTTGCTACACTGAGATGCTGCCTGCACGGTGGCTAGTCCATTACAGTGGTACCTCGGGTTGCATACGCTTCAGGATACATACGCTTCAGGTTACAGACTCCGCTAACCCAGAAATAGTACCTCGGGTTAAGAACTTTGCTTCAGGATGAGAACAGAAATTGCGCGGCGGCACGGCAGCAGCGGGAGGCCCCATTAGCTAAAGTGGTACTTCAGGTTAAGAACAGTTTCAGGTTAAGAACGGACCTCCGGAACGAATTAAGTACGTAACCCGAGGTACCACTGTATGTGGAAAGCACCAAGCAGTGCATGCAACAACTGTAACACCCAGGTCAGTGCCAGGGGGAACTAGAAAGGGGCTCCCCCTACCTTCCTTAGAGAAGCCCTCTATGGTTTTTTTAGGAAAATGAAGGGGAGTTCCTCATTCAGTTCCAAAGCTTCTGTTTTCTGTCACACACAATAGAAAGTCTGAGGAGCTAGCAAGAGTCCACTCCCACCCACTTCTCTTCATCACACCTGACCTTTTTACATTCACAGCCTACTGCCTCCCCAAAGCAGGAAGCAAGAATCTTCACATTTCTTTTTCAAGTCTTCCAGGTTATAAGCAGACTTTGGAAGGGATGGAAACCAGTATACAGTCTCAGCTGTCAGGAGGAAAGAAAATTAAACAGGCCTAAAGACCACATGCAGAAAATCTTGGAGGAGACAGAGTGTTGGGTCAGTGCTTGCATTCATTTTTCCTTCACACACATTTCCTGTGGCTTGTAATATTCCCCTAATGCTACTTCTACCAGCCCAGCAATCTCCTACCACAATCTCCCAGGTTTCCTCTCATAATACCCACACCCTCCTCCCAGTACTTTTCTCAATGCCTGTCAACCTTATCCCTCCAATCTGTCTTTTCTACCAGGACTCCCATGAGCTTCTTTCACTCCATCCTTCCCAACCCATCTCGTTTCCCCCCAGCCTCCCTTCTCCTCGGGGCCCTTTGCCTAAGATCCTGTTGCTCTTGCATCTGTTGATAGTCAGACCTTTACTTCCAGCCTTCCCTTCTCCATATCCATGCCTCTCCAGTGGGAACAGGCTGCAATCTGATAAGCAACACCCAAATTGTTTCAATGTAGGGTACCACACCACCAGAAAAACAGAGAGTATCTTCCAGATCTGAAAATAAAAGCAGTGATGAGCTTAGGGTTAGAGCAATGGAGGCTGGCTGGAGGGCTATGCATCAAGTACACAAAATGTAATTCCCCACATCAAATAAGGAACTATGGTTCTTTCCTAATATTTCTTTATTTCTTTATTTTATTTTTATTGTTGTTATTGTTATTTGGATGCTCCACCACTGAGCTACAGCCCTTCTCCTGATAGTGTAGAATATCCGCCCTCCCTTCCCCACAGGATCTCTTTAAAGAAGATCAAATTTCCTCTCCGAAACTTTGCTGAAGGTGGTCCAGTCACCATTCCACTTGCAAGACAGATAGATTCATAAGAATATGGTGAAGGCAAACATTACATTAATCAAACAAACATGTTGTGAGACCTTTTCTATATACCAAAGCCATCTACCAAATCTAAACAAGGAGCCTAACATGGAAAGAGGTTTTTAAGATAACTATGGGATTTCAGTTCTTCGGAGAACTAAATCTATGTTGCTGGATTGAGTTAGTTGATCAGTGAGAGCCAGTGTGGTGTAGTGGTTAAGAGCGGTAGTCTTGTAATCTGGGGAACCGGGTTCGCGTCTCCGCTCCTCCACATGCAGCTGCTGAGTGACCTTGAGCTAGTCACACTTCTTTGAAGTCTCTCAGCCCCACTCACCTCACAGAGTGTTTGTTGTGGGGGAGGAAGGGAAAGGAGAATGTTAGCCGCTTTGAGACTCCTTAAAAGTGAGTGAAAGGTGGGATATCAAATCCAAACTCTTCTTCTCTTCTTCATCTAGGAGCAGAAGCTGACTTGGGCATTGGGCATTATGATCCCAAAATTTGGCATGCGCCCCCCAGTCCCAACTCTTGCACTGCCTTCTCTGAAGGCAGGTAAGGAGGCCCCTGGCTTTGGGAAGGAGATATGAGGGCACTAGGACCCTGTCAGAGCCCTCATGCCTCCTTCCCAAAGCCCAGCACCCTCTGCTCAGTGCCCAGTGCATGCACACCTATCACACAGCCCTAAATCTGCCCCTGCTAGGAGGATGGCCATGTTTTCTACTTTACAGAGGACAGTCCTCTGTTTGAAGTTGTCGCCTATCTGAAGGGCTGCTCTATTTAAGGAAGTCTTCTATTTTAAGGACTGTCTGCTTCAGTTTAAAGATAAAGAACCACAAGAAAGGAGGGCAGCAGCCTTGAGGTTGCTCACCCAGTTAGCAACTGGGCAGGTGACTAAGCAGCCACACAAGTCATCTCTACTCTTACCCACTATGGTGAGATGTATTGTATTTCTGTTTAAATTATAGGAATTATTTCTCTTGTTTGGTGAGACATTTCCTCTCTTTTTTTGCAATGTGTAATTGACCAGCTGTCTTCTGATCTGAGGAAGAACACACAACTGATTCCTCTCTCCCACCCTAATCATGAAGACCTTTTCATTGTGTTTGTGTGTGTGTGTACATATAACACTCTCCAATATGTGTATGTGTGTGCGTATGTGTGCATGTGTTTTTATACAAATGCTGCTAGTTAGAGAAGAATGTAAAATTGGAGATAATAGCTTCCATGTGCCCATGTTACCGATATACAGGGAATGGCATGTTGAATAGTAGACTGCAGATCAACTTCTTTGGATTCACATCTTTTGCCATGACATGGTTTCTGCAAAGGGAGCGATCCCTGGAGGCCACAACGTTGCTCTAACAAATGCACCCCTTGTTGTGGGTAGATGAAGGTCTCCCAGGATTCGACCTACAAAGCTGAACTGATAGATTTTGCAGTCCCTCCATATTAGCTTCTCTGTGCTGCATGGAAAGTGGTCAGGGGAGTGTTGCGGACATCATCGTCATCATCATAATTTTATTATTTGTACACCGCCCATCTGACTGGGTTGCCCCAGCCACTCTTGGTTGATGCTGATGATTTCATTATGACAAGTAAAAAACCATGAAATTTAGCAACCTGTAACCACCCAACTCTCTCTCTCTCTCTCTCTCTCTCTCTCTCTGTGTGTGTGTGTGTGTGTGTAGCTGAGTGCCTGAAGCAGCTTGTCTCATTTGATTCTTAGTGGGGTGGGGGGAGCTGAAACACAGACCCATCACAGCATTAAAACTGGACTGGCGTCTGCTGGCAAAAGGACTCCATGCAACAACAATAACAACCCGGAGACACATTCAAATCCCTCATCATCATAAACCCCCTAACAAAACATAAGACCCTTGTCAAAAGCAAAGCAAATGTTGCAAGGAGCTGGCGGTAAGTGGGGGGGGGGGGAGGAAAGGAAAGTAGTTTGTTCAGCAGATAAAATAGTATGATTGTCTCTGGACTGGGTTTATTTGACCTTCTAACTTTCAGCCAAACAACATTTTCCTATTAAAGCCTTCCTGCTCAGCAGGATTAGGGGGCCCTGAAGCCCACCCTCAGTGCCAGGGCTTGAAATCAATTCAAAGTGATTTAGGAAGCTGCTGCTGCTGCCTGAGGCTGCCATCAGGGGCAGGAAAGGGCCTATTAAGCGCAAGGGAGGGAAGAATTGCTTCCTCTCAAATGAGAACACTGGGAGGCAGGGCAGGAATGCAAGCAGGATGCTACTTAACAAAGCCGGCTGATGGGCCTGTGTCAGTCTGACAAGGGCATGGGAGTGACACCGCGCCTTCCTATCGCAGAGGAAGAAGCCTGTGATCCTGCAACTGATTATCTCAAATGGTTCCGGCAAACCAAAGCAGGAAGCTGCCTTTCTCTTTCTAGTCATTATGCTTTCTTCACGGCTCGCCTTGCTGGGAATCCCATACGCAGCGATGGGGGGCAAAGGGAGATCTAAATATTAAACAGATAAAGCTAGAGTAGACCAAGCTGTGCGTTGCTTGTGAGCATGTGTTGTATGTTCTTTTGCTTTGTGGTTCAGAATATTAGGAAATATAGGAATCCTAGGAAGCTACCTTGTACCACAGTTAACACCTTGGTCTACCTAGCTCAGAATTGTCTGCTCTGACTTGGCAGCTGCTCTCCAGGATTTGAGAAAGGGGTTTCTTCCTAGTCCTGCCTGGAGACACCAGAGATTGAACCTTCTGCAGGCAAAGCAGATGCTCTACCACTGAGCTATGCCTCCCCCCCCCCCCCCCCGTCTGCCTCTATACTTCCAGAAAGACTGTGATAAACAGGAAATAAACTCTCTGACCAGATTAGGGAGGAAATGGGTTTGTAGGCAGCTCAGAAAGAAGGTTCCCCAAAAGCTGAGAAGAAAGTAGGTTTGGACCTCCCCAAGGGAAGAAGAAACAGAAGACTCTAAGGTTGCCATGTGTTCTGTATAATGCAGGATTGTCTCGTATTTCAGTGTAAATTGCTACGTCCTGTATTAATAACAGTTTTGTCCTGGCTTTCAGGTCTTCTCTCTCCCCCTCCCCAGTTAGGGACACCCTGTTAGGCTGCAATAGATTGTAATGGATTGCTTTGGAGTCACTTCGGCACCAGATGATGAAGAAGAAAATCTGGTATTAGTACTGGTGTGGCTTTTCTTGTGAGATCTTACCCTTCTCTCACAGTTTGCATAACTGGAGTGATATGGGATGCCTTGCACCATCTCCAATGAGCATGAGAAATGAAATGGGATGTTAACAGCATACTCATGGTAAAGGTAAAGGGACCCCTGACTATTAGGTCCAGTCATGACCGACTCTGGGGTTGCAGCGCTCATCTCGCTTTATTGGCCGAGGACCCTGCGCAAAATCCATGGCACAAAGGTTAAGACGCAGAGCGGAAGTTCCTAAACAGGACCTTTTGGGGCCAGCTGCCAGAGCACAGTGCCTCCAGTTCCCATTCCAGGCCAGTGGCCCAGAAGGATGGTCAGTGGTGAAGAAAGGCGCTGAGAGATGCAGGGGAATTCGTAGGGTTGCACTCCCTCCTATCCTTCTCCTAGTTAGAGTGACCAAGATGGTTTCAGTACTGGTCTCAGACCTAAAGCCAGATTAAAACTAATCCAGATATCAATGCCAGTTAAGAATGTCTGGACTTGTATATAACATTTTTTAAATTTTTTTGGTCCAGTAGCACCTTAGAGACCAACTAAGTTTGTTCTGGGTATAAGCTTTTGTGTGCATGCACACTTCAATTGCTCACTTGATCACCGGCGCAACAACAGAAGATTTCCAAAACGAGTCTCCAACACGTATCCAGAGTCCTGTGCTGCAAATGCTCACAGGTTTTCTGAATGAAACGAAGCTGTTGGTGTTTGACCATGTAGTTCTGGCTGTGTATATTTCATAATGCCTCATGATATCATTTATCGAGATAGTGTTAACATCTGTTAATATTTGATATGCTCTCTTTGTAAGGACTCTATTTTCTATAGTTTTATTATCACTTTACAAGAGGCCTGCAGTCAAATGCATGCATTTTGTGCATTAGCAACATCATCATCATCATTGCATATTATATTTTACTAGAGTCCCACAGAAAAAACCCCAGCTTATTTCAGCTCAGCATGTGACTATCCCACCTCAACTCTGCCGTTCCTAACTCTATATGCCCTTCTTGCACTTTTCCTCCCCCTCTCAGACATCTAACTCTTGACCTTCATTTCTCCCTTTCATTCTTCTGATCAAGTTCCCTTCCTTCCCACACCTCCCACTTTCCCTGGCCTACTAACTTCTTAGAATGGTGAGTCCTGCCCCCCAATTCTCAAGTCTGAGTGGGTTCGTAGCAAAGCCCCGGCAGACCCACAATTCATAATCCAGGACCCTGTGAGCTGCAGAGCATTTTGATGTGCCACAATCCCATGATGTAGCATTGCTCTGAGGTAGGCATAGCCAAAGCAGTGTTCTCTGGGTGTGGACGGACTCCAACTCCCACCAGCCCCAGCCAGCATGGCCAGTGTCCAGGGATGATAGGAACTGTGCTCCAAAGGCATCTGGAGGACACTCCTTTGACTATCCCTGCTCTGGTGCTTTTTTGGGAATGTCAGAATTGCAGCTTCCTACCTAACTACTAACTAACTACCTAACTACCTAACTACTTTCCTCCCTAACTACTACTGGGAAAACCATAGCTTTTACTATACGGACCTTTGCCAACAAAGGTCCATATAGTAAAAGCTATGGTTTTCCCAGTAGTGATGTATGGAAGTGAGAGCTGGACCATAAAGAAGGCTGATCGCCGAAGAATTGACGCTTTTGAATTATGGTGCTGGAGGAGACTCTTGAGAGTCCCATGGACTGCAAGAAGATCAAACGCATCCATTCTTAAGGAAATCAGCCCTGAGTGCTCACTGGAAGGACAGATCATGAAGCTGAGGCTCCAATACTTTGGCCACCTCATGAGAAGAGAAGACTCACTGGAAAAGACCCTGATGTTGGGAAAGATGGAGGGCACAAGGAGAAGGGGACGACAGAGGGAGAGATGGTTAGACAGTGTTCTCGAAGCTACAAACATGAATCTGACCAAACTGCGGGTGGCAGTGGAAGACAGAAGTGCCTGGCGTGCTCTGGTCCATGGGGTCACGAAGAGTCGGACACGACTGAACGACTAAACAACAACACCTAACTACGGAGGGAGGCGGGTGGTGCTGTGGGTTAAACCACAGAGCCTAGGACTTACCGATCAGAAGATCGGTGGTTCAAATCCCCGCGACAGGGTGAGCTCCTGTTGCCCGGTCCCTGCTCCTGCCAACCTAGCAGTTCAAAAGCACGTCAAAGTGCAAATAGATAAATAGGTACTGCTCCAGCGGGAAGGTAAATGACATTTCCGTGCGTTGCTCTGGTTTGCCAGAAGCGGCTTAGTCATGCTGGCCACATGACCCGGAAGCTGTATGCCAGCTCCCTCAGCCAATAAAGCGAGATGAGCGCCGCAACCCCAGAGTCGGTCATGACTGGACCTAATGGTCAGGGGCCCCTTTACCTTTTACCTAACCACGGTAGCTGTTCCTCAATTTATTTCAGCCATGGACACCGGGTGCTACAGTTCCTTTCCTGGTGGGATGGGCACAGGGGGGGGGTCCATTATTGATGTCCTCTTTTTCTTTTGAAAGTACTATTTTGCTATTGCTAGAGTTAAATTTTGCCGTTAAAACAAGGGGGGGGGGGACAACAAACAATGAAGCTAAAGTCAGTAGTTAAAGCTTTCCCCCACCCACTCAGCAACACAGGAAGAGAAAATGACACGGGGCAATTTAGAGAGGCCATTCAAGGGCCAAACTGGGGTGGGGGTGGGGAATTCATCACTATTTCCCCAGCTGGATCCACACAAAAAAGAAGAAAGTACTAAGCAGCAGCTGGATTTACAAACAGGAGGCTTGGCATTAAGAAGGACATTTGCTGAACTGGACTTACGTATGAGTAGACCTTACTGAAAGACATGCCCATGGGTGAAGGACATTGCAGTGTGCTATTAAGTCATGTGCAGGACATCCACTTTTTTCATTCCGCTTCCAGCTAAATGGAGAAAAGCAATGTCTCAGCAGCACTCAATGGATTCTGCCCTGGAATCGCCCTAGGGCAACATATCCAGAGGCTCAATTACTACCATTAGGATGAATTCCCACAGTACATTGATGCATAAGCCCTTTTTCGGGCAATGGGAACTGCTCCCAACTTCGGGTGCATCCAAATAACATATCTATAAGCCTAGGGCTTGCCGGTCAGAAGGTCGGCGGTTCGAATCCCTGCGACGGGGTGAGCTCCCGTTGCTCGGTCCCTGCTCCTGCCAACCTAAGCAGTTCAAAAGCACGTCAAAGTGCAAGTAGATAAATAGGTACCGCTGTGGCGGAAAGGTAAATGGCATTTCTGTGCGCTGCTCTGATTCACCAGAAGCGGCTTAGTCATGCTGGCCACATGACCCGGAAGCTGTACGCCAGCTCCCTCGGCCAATAAAGCAAGATGAGCGCCGCAATCCCAGAGTTGTCCGCAACTGGACCTAACGGTCAGGGGTCCCTTTACCTTTACCTTTAAGCACACATCAGTCATGGTGGTAATGTACCTTTTTACATGTACACATGAAGCATTTTAAAGGCCCACCTTTACGTTGTAAGGTGCAAAGGGACACAGAGTCACGGTAGATTCCTAGCATTTGCTGGAGTGGAAAATAATTTATATTTTTGAAGTAAAGCAAGGAGGAAGATCCAGAAGGGGGCAGTACAGAGGCAGTCACCAGTCTTGAAAAAGACATTTAGATTTTTTTTATTTTATTTTTTGGTACTGTCATGCTTAACATCTCAGTAAGTCAGAAGCCTTTGGATTAAGCCCAGAAGAGGGTGCTGCCGACCTCTAAGATGTTACAGCAGGGGAAAATTTATACGCTGTAAGGTTTACCACCTGCAGTACAGCTAGCTGCTACATAAATAGAAGGCTTCCTTCTCAACACCCTTTCTAAAGGAAATGCTCCACGCCCCCAGGCAAACAGCAAATCCACTAAGCAAATCTCACCAGTAAGGAAGCTAAACAGTTCTCCCATCCGATTTGGACTGCAAAGACGCAGCCCGGGAGAACTGGAAGAGGAAATGACACATGTACTTACATTTGCTGTGACAGCTTTCGCTGTAGCCTGGATGCAAACAAATCATGAGAAAAGCCACGTTTAAAAATAGCGAGCATGGGATGCCATCGCAATCGAAAGATGCTAGGTGACAGTTACTGGAAATGGACAAAGAAAGCAGATGGGGGACACCTAAGTGGGGGGGGGCAGTGGAAAACAGAAGCGGGAGTCAGTGCCAGTGGAAGACAGAGTAGAAAAACTCTACCCATAATTCTGAGTTAGGGGCAACCATGAGACTGAGGAGGAGGAGGAGGAGGAGGAGGAGGAGGAAGAAGACTCTAAGTAAGAAGCAGGTAGGTGGGGGCTGGCTGGGCACACAGTTGGGGCAGTGCCTCATTTGCCCCACTAGACCAGCCGCCACGATGGGCTCCAGATATTGTGGCAATTCCCATCTGCAATTCCCATGTGCCCCAGCCAGCACAGCCAATGGTCAGGAACCACAAGACATTCCCAGATAGGGATGAGAAGGATGAAAAGCTGGTAGCCTTGCAGAGAACAGAGTTTCCTCTCTGCCCCCGGCAGCAAATCAATACACTGGAGCAAATCAAAGGCATGTTGCACACTAATTCAAAAACAGCATGTTCTCCCGTTACCCAAACACTGAGCCCAGAAATGAGTGCAGCTTTATACTTCAGTAGTCCCAGTCAAATCTGCCCCTTCTTCCCAGTCCACTGTGCTTCTGTAAGGATAGGGGCAACGGCAAGATGCATACCCTTCTCTGACGCAGCAGAAACCTCGTTTCTCTGGGACTTCTTATTGACATGCACTGTTTTGTCAGGACTGTGAGGGCCTCTCAGTGGCTTAGTCCCAAGTACATGTGCATAGCTATATTGATCAGTTGCTTCAGCGGATGAAATGGAAGGGGGGATTTTTTAGAGTTTTAGAGGAGAGCTCACAATGAGTGGGGCACAGGAACCAGCCTCGTGCCCAGTCTAGCTTGCTCAGTGCTGCTGTAGGCTCTACATTGGCTGGCAATGGGTTTCTCCAAGGTTTCAGGCAGGGGGTGTTCCCAGGCTTACCTGGAGATACCAGGTGTTCTACTGCCACTGTCAGAGGTATCATGCCACTGAATACCAGTTGCTGGGAATCACAGATGGGCAGAGTGCTCTTGTGCTCAGCTTGCAGGTTCGAGCTCCATAAGGGACAACTGCATATTCCTGCATTGTAGGGGGTTACGTTAGATGATCCTCAGGGTCCCTTTCAATTCTATGATTTAAAGCATATATTCTGCCTCGGAGTGCTAAGCCTTTGTTTATGAAATAATACGCCCTTTCACGCTTCCTTCAACAACAGCACAAACTTATGCAAGTCTTCAAAAGCATGAGTACAATGAGAATTACTCCCATGTAAGTGGTTATAGGAGTGTAGCCCAAGGATGATTTACTGCGGGAATGGGCAAATTTATTTAAATGCAAATTAACATAGATGGTTAAAAAGGTAAAGGACCCCTGACAGCTAAGTCCAGTTGCAAATGACTCTGGGGTTGTGGTGCTCATCTCGCTTCACTAGCCAA
Source organism: Podarcis tiliguerta (assembly GCF_965153285.1). Classification (NCBI taxonomy): domain Eukaryota; kingdom Metazoa; phylum Chordata; class Lepidosauria; order Squamata; family Lacertidae; genus Podarcis; species Podarcis tiliguerta. The sequence continues at coordinate 68,748,721 of NC_139535.1, read as the reverse complement.
GGGAGCTGACGTTTATCCGCAGACAGTTTTTCCGGGTCATGTGGCCAGCATGACTAAGCTGCTTCTGGTGAAACCAGAGTAGCGCACAGAAACGCCGTTTACCTTCCTGCCGGAGTGGTACCTATTTATCTATTTGCACTTTTACGTGCTTTTGAACTGCTAGGTTGGCAGGAGCAGGGACCGAACAATGGGAATTCACCCCGTTGTGGAGATTCGAACCACCAACCTTCTGATCGGCAAGCCCAAGGCTCTGTGGTTTAGACCACAGTGCCACCCACATCCCAGTAATGTAGATGGTTAGTCAGTTATAATTAATCAGCTGTCAGCTCTTAAAAACTATCTGCTTCATTTCAGCAAGAGGGTGAGTAGACTTCTGAACTTAATAGATATGTCCCCACAACTTAGAAGGGCACATGCACACTCAAACACGGAGACACACGTCAAAATGTGTCATTGGCCCTTCTCCTACACATCATTTTTTCATAAAACATATCCAGTTGCTTTTCCTGGAGGAAAAGATGGTGGAAGTGGAGCAGAAGAAGAAGCGTACTTTCCGGAAGTTCACCTATCGGAGTGTTGACCTGGATCAGCTCCTCGACATGTCCTACGAGCAGGTGATGCAGCTGTACAGCGCCCGCCAGCGCCAGCGGCTCAACCGCGGCCTGCGCCGCAAGCAGCACTCCCTCCTCAAGCGGCTGCGCAAGGCCAAGAAAGAGGCCTTGCCCATGGAGAAGCCTGAGGTGGTCAAGACCCACCTGCAAGACATGATTATCCTTCCGGAAATGGTGGACAGCATGGTTGGCGTGTACAATGGGAAGACCTTCAACCAGGTGGAAATCAAGCCTGAAATGATTGGCCACTATTTGGGAGAGTTCTCCATCACTTACAAGCCCGTTAAGCACGGCTGACCTGGAATTGGAGCCACCCACTCCTCTTGGTTCATTCCTCTGAAGTAAGGGGTTTTGGGAAGAGTTGTGTCTCTCGTGTAAATAAAAGGGTTTCCCAACAAAAAAAACTTAAAAAAATAAAACATATCCAGTTCTCAGTCCAACTTCTTCTCATAAGAGCAACTGGGTTGTGTGAACAACCTATTTATTTCCTTGTTTGTTCCATTAAGTATTGCTTCTCAGTAGCCACGCATAAGATTCTGCTGTGAATGTCTAATTGAGAAACACCACCAGCTTATATTCTCTTTTATTTTAATAAGACATTTCAATTGTGCCTCATGGTCTACAGCAAATCTTCCTATAATACCTTTTCTGTTCGTAGCTAGATATTATCTGTCTTAAATTCCACAGGCCAAAGTTTTCCTGAATGTCTTCAATCCCAAACATTTCCCATTTTGGTAATCCTTAGTTACACTCCTCAGGATATTATTCAATACAATGAGAGTCTCACAGGAGTGTCATTCCAGCTATGATTGATAATTACAGATGTAAAATTTTGCAAAACTTGTTTTCAGCTGAATTTGATTTATTTGAATGCAGCTACATACCAGGGAGAGAAAATAAATGTCAAACCTCAAGTTGCTAAGATCTGAGATATGAGGCAGACGTTGCATTACATCTGTGTAGCACCGGACTCTGTGAGAAATATATAGCACCAAATCTCTCAGGAGTCAGTTGGACTTTGGATGTTTTCCCTAACAAATGTCACTGGTAAAGGAATGTCCCACTCCACTTGGAATATTAAAATGTGTGGCTAAAGAGAGGAAGGCCTCATTCAAACCAAACGCAAAACCATAGTTTAGCATTATGGGAATGAGAATGAATGAGCCTTGGGTTTATGTATTCTCCCTTCCTCTCTCTCCAGCACAGTTGCGAAGAGGAATCTAGAGGCATTTGCTCCCCAAAACTAACTTGGGACAAACTGTAGATAGCTTTTAAAACTGTGGTCCAATGTCAAACCATGATTTACAATCCTGGTTTGTTTGGGTAAATTATCATGAAAACAAACTAAGGTCCCTGGGGTGGTATTCAGCTACGTTTTACTCACAATATACCGATTGAAATTAGTCATGTTCGTTCATTTCAACGTTTCTACTCTCAATAAAACCTAGTTGGAAATAATTACAAACTGCAAGTAGTTGAAAACAGAAGTAGATGCTTTCAATTTCCTTCTGACAGCTGTGCTGGAAAAAGAGATGGTATGAGGAGCATGCAAGACCAAGGTTCACCCAGGCCTGTTCTCATAGCAGGAAATTTTGATTTAATGTTATGGTTAAACTCAGCCTGAATGGCTGGCTTGTGTTTTTGTACAGTATGCACTAGAGAGACAGCTAGCAAAAATCAGTGCTACTCAAAGTGGAGGTGCAAGGACAAAGGTGCTGGTCCGCAAGCCATCAGCTGTGAGTCCACAACAACTCCACCGGGACCAAATATGGTTCTGTTCCCTGGCACACTGGGGAGAGTGAATTGCTGGGCCACCACATCAGATAGTTTGAGAAGCACTGGCATAAATGATAACACTTCTGTACTGGTTCTAATTGTTCAGGGTGTGAGGAGGAAGAATCCTGTAACAACTACATGTTCATCTGGCCTTCCCAGCCCTCAGGTGTGACTCCATACAAGCAGACGAACTGCCAGTCACAGCCATTACCCTCCTCAAAAGAAACCTGGGGGTAAAGCAAGAGAGAGCAACTACCCACGTAATCCCAACAGGGTGGGATGGCTTTATATAATGACGGCTTAATGACCGTTCCTGCGGCTCTCACTGCTTAGGGGTTTTTGGTAACACAGCTTGTGACAGGAAATCCTGTTTTCCGCATTAGTTGGGATATATATATATACAAATAAGACATGCATGTACACACTTATATGGTACCAAACACCCCAAGCATTATACACTGGAATTTCCAAGGATATGAATCTTCTGATAGCCACATCCTCTCTGACTGTGTTTCCTGATTGGGGAATCTATGCAACTGGTCCTCTGGGAACAGGGCATTGACCTTCCTTTCTCCCCTCACCCTGGCTTCTCTGTAGACATCCCATGCCCATCACCGTCCAAGGAAGCAATTCACATCGGCATTCTTTGCACATACTTGCCCTAAGCCCCATTTTAAAAAACATAGTTTTAAATCATCGTCACCATTCATATTTACATAATATTTAGAAGGCATATGGAGAGCCCAACTGGATCAGACCAAAGTCCAGATCCATGCTCTTGGGACATGAAGGCAATAGCATTCTCCTATTGTTTCCCTCCCCATGCCCTGCCCCACTGAATAGCTCCAAAACTTACACCTGGGGGGAAACCACCAGAACTTAGGGAGCATCTAGCTCAAAAAGAATAATATAATGGTGAATCTGTACACCCCCCAACCTGGGGCAATTTGAGGAAGTGCTTCATATACATTACATTGTTGAAATCCTTAAAACAATTGTGTAAGGTTATAAGTATTGACGGTTTAAGTATTATTGGCTGATGGAGGGAATAGGATGCTGAGATTGAGAGAAAGCAGTTGGCCTACAGTCACCAGGTGAGATCAAAACAGATGCATGCAATATCTCAACTGGGAACCTCCTGATTTATAGCACAATCTCATAGTCACTGAGTTACAACTATGCTTGAAAGACACTCTTGTGTCTAAAAAATGTAACACAGGAAGGATTCGGTGTCAATGAATCAATGAATTTTTAGCTGATCAGCCATCTGCCTTTAAACTGATTAATTCATCCATCAATTAACTTTAATTAAATGTGAATATTACCAAAACTTCAGCATGGGTGACTTTTTGAGATTTTAGAAAATATAACTTTATCATTTAATAAACAAAATCTACCGCTTATTTTTAGGAGGAAAAGTCATTATTCTGATTTTAAACTTTACATCCAGGTTTTCTGAACACGCAAGAGCAACATTAGCCTCAAAAATAAGCGAGGGGGCCTTTAACATGCATGCTCTCCAATTAAAAATGCCCCCAAGTATTAGGTGACTCATCTATCGATTGAACTGATAAAAGCTTGCAGCCCTGCCTGCCTTGCTTGTAGACATCCATCCTTTTAAGCCAACACAGAAAAGTGGATGCAGAAAATCGGAAATAGTTCCAAAAACCCAGCCAGGCTTTTCTTGTCTGGCTCCTTTTGTTATGTACTATGGTTATTATTAAAACATATTTTATTTGTAAGCTTTATATAACACCCTTCAGCAAAGCTTCCGGGGCAGCACACCAAAAAGATAAAATGCATAGATGAAATGCAATAAATGGCAGCATATTTTTAGAAATAAATTAAAGGATTGGACAAATCTGGGAAGGGGAAGGCTGTCAGTGCTTACTAATCCTGATGCCTATGTTCTACTCCACTGTCAAGAGGCAAAATGCCTCTGAGTACCAGTTGCTCGAAATCACCAGGGTTGTGTGTGAGAGAGAATCCTGCTGCTCTCAGGTCCTTCCTGTGGGCTTCCCACTAGCATCTGGTTGGGCAGTGAGAGAACAGGATGCTGGAATAGATGGGCCACTAGCCTGACCCAGCAGGCTTTTCTTACCTACTTATATACCGTATTTTTCCGTGTATAAGACTAGGGTTTTTTCCTTTAAAATTCTGTCAAAAATTAGGGGGCGTCTTATACACGGATACATCACTCCCATTTTCTTAAATCGGGGTCCCCCAAAATAGGGGGCGTCTTATACATGGGGACGTCTTATAGACAGGAAAATACAGTAATATATGTTCAAAGCATCTTTGCTTAGTGCTGAAAGGATAGCAATGCTGGTGCCAGGCAGATCTCTCTGGGGACAGAATTCTGCAAATGGGGTACCACTACTGAGAAAACACACACTCTCACTCTCTCTGCTTGCCACTAACCTCAAATGGTGTGGCACTTGAGTACCACTGAGCCCGGTCTTGGCTGGGGAGGGCGGGCTATAAATAAAAATTTATTATTATTATTATTATTATTACCTCAAAGAGGGCAGGTTGGTATGGGAGCTCTCAGGTGGCTTATGGTATAGGGCTTTAAAGCCAAGAACTAGTGCTTTAAATTAGCTTTGGAAACAGACTAGAAGCCAGTGAAATTATTTAAATACCAATGAGATATGTTTTCACCAACTAGTTCCTGTAAGCAAGTCCCGTGGCTGAAGTTTGAACTAACTGCGTTTTCTTGCGGTAGACACATCCAGGAGGGCAGATTCTTAGGCCTCACCATCACCCAGCATTGAAGTAGACGGTACATTTGCCAAACTCTGCTAAATGTACCAAGAGGAACAAGCCGTGCCAATATACTTTTTGAATTCAGGCTTCCAGGCCTCACAAGTCCCCTTTCCTCTCCCCTCCTCCTGCCTCTCTCCCATTTTGATTTACAGCGCAGAAAACTCAGCATTTTCAGACTAGCAAAGTTCGTCCCATTTCCTTTCTTTTGCGGGTTAGGGAGAGGGGGAAGTCATATATCCCCAGATACCCAAGCGGTGTAAGGGGGAGGCCGCTTCTAAAAGCAGGCTCATAAATAAAACAGGATTTCAAATCCAGATCAAATTAGTGAGCTCTGTGCAAACATAAGAGGTAGTGGCTCTGTCAAATCGCTCCTAGTGCATGCAAGCTGTCATTCCCCAGTGCAACAGCCTGCCGGGCCTCTGCACTGCCTCCCTTCCAAGTTTTCATAGGAAGCACTACTCCCACCACAGCGTTTTGTATTTCAGACATATCCTAGGTCTCTTGGGGATCACAGCACTAGAGTTCTCCTCCAATTTGCCCTTCCTAAACCACTTGAATCTCATTTATCCTGCAACTGATTTAGGGTTGGGGGGGTGGGGAGCTAACAATTTCTGTGGATCCATCTGGATATTATTAAAAATATGTTTTCAATGCACTGAGGCTGCTGGCAAGAGACTCGCTCCTCGCTTCCTCTGTCCTGGACATCTGAGGCTTAGGAGCTGACTTTCGCAAGGAATTTGGAATATTAGTTTATTTTTCAAAAGCAACAGTCAGTATTTTTCAGGTGTTGAGGCCTTGTGGGTTCTGTTCATCTGCCCTCCAAGGACTTCACATTTGGAGTTGCCATCTCCTGTTCTTTACCTTGCTTGGGCAGACAGCCATCTGTAACATTCGTGGGTCACTAAGAACGAACGGCTACATGACACAAGGCCTAATTTGTTGCACAGGGCCATTCATTACATTCAAGTGTGCTCTTGCGACGGCCATTTACGCATTGCCAATAAAAGAGGAAGAGAACCACCACCACCCAAAATGGATGCAGATGGGCATAAAATCTGCAGGTCCCAACTGATATGTATAGGTGCAAATTTAGAAATAACTGTTGTAACTGAAATAGAAATAAAATCCATCTCACCACGGCAGGAAAGACTGGGAGCAGGCGACCTATGGACCTCCCCCTAGTCTGCTAACTGTGGATGAAATGCAACAAAAACTGAGACCCTCCAAAGGAACTGGAAGTAGGAACAAAAAGCAGTGGGGTAAACAAAAGGGGGGGACGCGGGTGTTGCTGTGGGTAAAACCTCAGCACCTAGGACTTGCCGATCACATGGTCGGTGGTTCGAATCCCTGCGGCAGGGTGCGCTCCTGTCGTTCGGTCCCAGCGTCTGCCAACCTAGCAGTTCGAAAGCACCTCCGGGTGCAAGTAGATAAATAGGGACCGCTTACCAGCGGGAAGGTAAATGGCGTTCTGTGTGCAGCGCTGGCTCGCCAGATGCAGCTTGTCACGCTAGCCACGTGACCCGGAAGTGTCTGCGGACAGCGCTGGTTCCCGGCCTCTAGAGTGAGATGAGCGCACAACCCTAGAGTCTGGCAAGACTGGCCCGAACAGCCAGGGGTACCTTTACCTTTAGACAAAAGGGATATTGATTATTCTAACACGTTTCAGACTCTACCGGTCCTTCAACAGGGACATTCAGAGAAATAAGGACTGAACATTTAAATATGCTCGCTCTCTTCTTTTCTTAGGTTGTGGATGGGCAGCTTCAAGCCCCTCACCCCCAACTCTCCCTTCTTGTTTTTCTTTCTTTTTGAACAACATAAGATCAGGTGGACCACCCTTCATATTATAGAGGATGCCGTCAAATAGAAGAGGGTCCTCTGAGGGCCTTTCAAATAGAGGACGTCCCTCTGCAAAAGGAGCTCCACACATGACCACCCTGTGCATTCTCTTCCCACCCTTTGAAATTAACTAGTAGCAACCATTGTCCTTAGTGAGCAGGCCCCAAATGTCTTAACAGGGTGTGATGGAAGCAAGAGAACTGTAGAGATGATGGAAGCTCTGAAGTGGTTATCTAGTTTCTTCCCCATTCCTGCCTTTCTGTCAACAGAAGTCGGGCTCTTGCATGTCAAGCTTCTTGGAATCATGTCTTTCCAATGAGATGTCCAACTGCATTTATCTGGAAGGATAAGACAAACACATACACAAAATATTTAACTCTTTTTCACCCTGGCTGCCTAACCAATTGCTTATACATTTCACTTCCTATATTCATCACCACTACAGAAAACGGCTTGAGACATCTGGGTTTGCTTTTAGTGAATAGATGGATTATTTGCACAATAGGCATTTCTGACACTACACCTTAAACATCCCTGCTCTCGTTGCATGACCTGAACACTACACTCTGCATGAGAGTCATAGGCATTATCCTGTTATTTGGCTTAATGGTTTTGGTGTTGATGGTCTTGCCTAGGTTTAGATGTCTGGGTTCAAGATAGCTTTCAGATCCCCTCCATTGCCACATTATGTGATCCATATGGAAACAATATCTTCAGTCTTCAAAGAATAAGCTTGCTAGCTGCCTTTTGCTGAATCAGAGGCCTTCAAAGTTGCAAGTTTCCTGCAACGTGACTGTATGCACACCAAGGGAAAAGACACACCTTGCTCTGATCTCCTTCAAAATGACTACGGAGGGGGGGAGCTTTTCTTTATATCCTTTGTCATGTGGACTACTCACACAAAGAGGAAATTACACTTTTTATGACAGGCAGGAGGACTTTTATTATTAGTTCAAATACTAACTTCTTCCTCCACTCATGCTCACTTCTATGTTCACTTAACTCAATAGATGTCCTTTCCTTCTCCACCTTCTCTCTGTGCAATGATTTGCAGCAACCATCAGCATAATAGAATGCTGTTCTCTCCACCCCAGGCAGCTTTCAAAGATTTTAACCTCTTCTACTTATCCAATGCATCTAACTCCTAGTTAGGCCAATAAATACATCAAATATTTGTAACTCAATGCCAGATCTGTTTGTTTTTATATTAGGGATTTTTAACTAGCTTAAAAATATCCACTACTCATCTCTTGAGTTTGCTTCAGATCTGCAAAAACTGTAACATCATTTAATTTCTTTAAGGATTGCCAGATCCACAGTTCCTTATATCTGGGATCTCCAACTTTTTCTTTTTTCTTTTTTAAGGCAGTGTTCTGGGGAGGGACTACTAATCTCCCAGCATCCATGCCTGCTGCCCATGCTGGTTATGGATGATGAGAGTTTTAGTCTAACAACATCTGGGAACCCAGGCTTGAGAAAAAGGCTACTTTATAATAATCTTTGTTCCATCCAGCAATGAGAGTTTCACCATGACAGATCACCTACATTCAGGCATAGCAGTGGTGTTATATAAAAGCAGCAAAGAGAAAGGTTTCGTGCTATAGTTTGGATTAATATCCCTTACAAGACTTACTTTCCTTCTGAGTAAAATTTCTATTACCTCTTCATTAACATTCGGTAGAGCTACCAGAGGTTAGATAAAATGGTTTGGAAGATCAGAATCACCTTGCAGGCCACATTGTTACACTCACCTGCCCTGGATTCTGCTTCTCTACTAAAACATAGGCAGGTAACATTTGTCCAGTTCTTCAGGTTGATTATTATTACTTGGTAAGGAAAACTTTCCATAAATTCCTAACAGTACTCAGTATCAGATCATGTGGGCTTGAACTGATTGAGAGGAACCAATATTCTTTCCCCACTTCACTTCCAATGGCTTCCCATTCTTTCTTTGTGTTAAACTTTGCTCATCACCTGCTCACAATTCATAACCAATGCAGACAAAATCACTGAACAATTCTTTCCATTGTGTGCGAGTAATGCAACCACCCGACTGACTGTCAATCCTGCAATTGCCTCTTCCTTTCTTTTCTTTCTGACATACGAGTAAAGGTAAAGGTAAAGGTACCCCTGCCTGTATGGGCCAGTCTTGCCAGACTCTAGGGTTGTGCGCCCATCTCACTCAAAGAGGCCGGGGGCTAGCGCTGTCCGAAGACACTTCCGGGTCACGTGGCCAGCGTGACATCGCTGCTCTGGCGAGCCAGAGCCGCACACGGAAACGCCGTTTACCTTCCCGCTAGTAAGCGGTCCCTATTTATCTACTTGCACCCGAGAGTGCTTTCGAACTGCTAGGTTGGCAGGCGCTGGGACCGAACAACGGGAGCGCACCCCGCCGCGGGGATTCGAACCACCGACCTTTCGATCGGCAAGCCCTAGGCGCTGAGGCTTTAACCCACAGCGCCACCCGCGTCCCGGACATACGAGTAGGGCTCCCTTATTGTTACTAGCATCTTTCGCTAGATATATAACTCACTCTTTGGCTTTTGAATTTTCTTCCTCTAATGTATGACATATCCTTCTCTGCAGCATCTCCTGTATGATTCTCCTTTTTCTTTAGAACACTGAAAGACTTCTTTGCCTTGCATCTCCACTTTTCTTTGTCTTCTCCTGATGTTAGTCTGCAAGGTTGTATAATCTATACAAAACTGTCATCGCTCGTAGATTCATCCTTCTTGTAATCTCATATCCCAGGGACCTTATCCCCAAATTAACTTCAAACTGACATCTAAGCCTGTTCACCATCCTGTCAACAGTATAACTATCTCAACATATAGCCTTTTTATTTATGTATCTTATTATATGTACATATTCCATCTTTTCCCCCCTATCAAGGGATTTAAGGCTTTGTTTCTCACAGATCTTAAGGATCCCAAAATCTTATAGAGTCATAAAAAATGCTCAAGGCAGAAATGTTTAAAGCAGCTTGGAAAAATAAAAAAGATCTTTACCTGGTGTGGCATTAAAGAAACCATTGTGGAAAAATAAAAAAGATCTTTACCTGGTGTGGCATTAAAGAAACCAGATCATGGATGCCAGATAAATCTCTCTGGGGAGGGCATTCCATAACCAGCGAATAGCTACTCACTGCAACTCATTTGGTGGGGGCACCCTTATTGGCAAGAATAGAAAGAGCATGGCTGGCCCAAGGAATTTTGTAGCCTGAAGCAGAGCAGCAAACAGTGCTCCTACACACGTCCCAAACCAAGGCGCATAGCACCCACAACCAGTCCAGTTATTTTGGCACCTAAGGCAGAAATTCCCACAAGAACCTCTCTCTTCCTGGCAGGAAAACCCCCCCGCAATAATAATAAATTAACAGTGCAGTTCAGCACATGTCTATTCAGAAGAAAGATCCACTGAGTTCGATGGGCTCCCAGGTAAGAATGTATAGAACTGGAGTCTCAATAACAATTTGCTGCCTTTCAAGGCATCCCAAATCACCTGCCTGATACATATAAACCACTCTTATACAACTTTAAAGTCATGGCTCTCCAAAAGAATCCTGGGAACTGAAATTCGTTAAGGGTACTGGAAACTGTAGGTTCATTAGGGGTCTCCTAACAATTCTCAACTACAATCCCCACAATTCTTTGGGGGAAGCCATGATTGTTAAAGTGGTATAGGAACCCCTGACCATTAGGTCCAGTCGTGGCCAACTCTGGGATTGTGGTGCTCATCTTGCTGTATTGGCTGAGGGAGCCAGCGTACAGCTTCCGGGTCATGTGGCCAGCATGACTAAGCCGCTTCTGGCGAACCAGAGCAGCGCACGGAAACGCTGTTTACCTTCCCGCTGGAGTGGTACCTATTTATCTACTTGTACTTTGACGTGCTTTCGAACTGCTAGGTTGGCAGCAGCAGGGACTGAGCAATGGGAGCTCACCCCGTTGCAGGGATTCGAACCACCGACCTTCTGATCAGCAAGTCCTCGGCTCTGTGGTTTAACCCACAGTGCCACCCGCGTCCCATAGTGGTATAAGACTGCTTTAAATGTATGGTGTCCATATGACCTGAGGCAGTCATCTCACTGCCTAATGGTAGGATTGACAGAAAGTATATAGAACTTCTGTCTCATTCTTTCTTCTTCTTCTTTTAAAGGAAGGTAGCTGGTCCCTGTTTTAAATGCCTGCGTTATACATTGGCATTGTGGATTCAAGAATACTCCACTCTTACAAATGCTTTGAGGGGGCTGTGATTCAGAAAGGGGTTTGTTGCTGTATCCAGAGCACAACATCTGAAAGGTTAACAAGCCACTTTGTTGTTATCTGTGCTCTGCGAAAGGCAGACTCCGTGTTGTCAATGCCATGTAAACAATCCAAAGACATTTTCAAAGGAGATTAATCAGAAGGGGAAATGCACTTGCCATCATGTCCACATCCACGTGCAAAGCTCACTGTCGCTAGCAAAAAGACCACATTTGAAAAGTAACCCTTTAAAATGGCCCCATTGTATCCAAAGCAGAAGAAAATAATGAATTGTTAAAAAGCAACGCATTATTGAAGGGCCATAGCTCTGTAGTAGAGCATTCACTTTGCATGCGTAAGGTCTCAGGTTCAATCCCTGGCGTCTCCAGATAGGGCTCTCAAAGACTCTTATCTGAAAAAGTGGAAAGCCACTGTCAGGGATGGAGAAACCTGACATGCTCCTGATGGTCCCAGGGGGTATGGTTTGAAGGCACATGAAGTAACACCTTGCTGAAGCTAAGCAGATTTGGATCTGGTGCCTGAATAGGGAACCACCTGAGAATCACATGTACACTACTTCGGGTTCCTTGACTGAAGAAAAGTGGAATTATAAATGTAAGGAAATAAAGCAATGCAACTCCCATCGTCCCTGACCACTGGTCAGGCTGGCTGGGACTGATGAGAGTTAGTTGGGAATCCACGTTATCCAACAAAATCTGGAGGGTCCCAGTTACCCACCGCTGCTCTATGCTAAGGTTGGCCTTGGCAATGAATGTTAAAATACTAGTCTCCACTTCCCCAACTACCAAGATCTGAGTTGGGGAAATTCCAAAAGAAACTAACAGTTCATCTTGGAGGTCCTTATTGAGTGATATGAATGGTTTCAAAAAGGGGAGGAGGTGGACTGGGGGATTTAGGCTCTGACATCACCTGTGTTGTTCTTGGCCACTGCTTTATAAACCATTGCTTCCTGCTCTGCACTTTATTTATCCCACATGTTTATCTTCCAATACACTTTATCCTGAAGGATGTTAATATGCATTTCTTTCCAGGCTGTTACATCCCATTGGGATAAACCCTAAATATATCAACTATTGTTGCGTGCTTCTGACTTTTAAAAAAATGTACTGGCTTCTTTGGCCTATGCAAGAATAAAATAGATGAATCAAATGCATGAGGCAGTCTACTAACTTCTGAGTTTTGTTATCTGCTGAATTCTTCAATCCGGATTCACTTTTTATAATTCTTCAATGGAAACATAGCTTGGAATCCATTCAGGCAGTGTTTTTCAAACAACTCATGGAAAATCCTAAAGTTCCTTGGACGCATATCAGAAATTTCTCTGGGACAAGATCAGTAATGGTGGACTAGATTAGAGGAACGACCATAGGCTGCTGATAGCACATCAACTTTGCATGCAGAAGGTTCCCCTGGCACCCTCATGCAGGACTGGGGAAGGCCTCAGTCAGAAACCCTGGAAGGCCACTGCCAGTCATAGATAATACTTAGATAGATGGCTGATAGATATATAATACTACATAGATAATACTAAGCTAGATGGCAGCTTCCTATGATCCTAGATTAAGGTTACCAGATTTTTTTCAATGAATCCGGGGACACTTTTCAACTTCAGTGGATTTTGTATGAGGACTGATTTGTAAATCCAGGGACTGTCCCCAGGAAACGGGGACGTCTGGTAACCTCATCCTAGATTCTCTGCAAGATGCTAATCTTTTCCATTGCAGTGCATCCCTGAGCAAGAGTCTTGGGGGTTTTCCCAGGCACACTCTCAATTCACACAGAGCAACTGCAAAGCCCAAGAAGTCCTGGCCTGCATGAACTGAGTACATGCCTAAAACATCTCTCAGAATCTTAATAAGCTAAGAGGAGCCTGCTGGATCAGGCCAAAGCCCCATCAAGTCCAGCACCCTGTTCCCACAAAGGCTAACTAGATGCCTGTAAGAAACCCATAAGCAGGATTTGAAGACAAGAGCACCTTCGCTCTCATCTTGCTGCATGCTTCCTGTGCATCCCTCCTTCCTGTGCTCCAGAGGGTTTGACAGGCACATGGGAGAGAAGATGTAGTCCAGTTGTTCAGTGGTACTTACTCTCAATAAACATGTATAGAATTGCAGCCTAAATTATTTTTGTCTAAATTACAGATTGCAGCCTAAATGACAGAGTCAGCATGGCTCAGGGGACACAACATTGGACTGGGGAAAGCAGGGTTCAAATCGCCATTCAGTTATGAAGTTCCCTTGGCCTGTTGTTCTTTCTCTGTTCAGCCTACCTCACAGGGTTCCTGTTATGATAGAACACATGGGGGAGTGAACTGCACATAATGCTCCTCATAACAAGAAACAGGCCGACAGTGTCACTAATTTAACAGTTGCAGGCCTAACCATATTTATGAGAAAGTTACTCTCGCTGGAGTCAGTGGGACTTACAAGTAAACATGCTTAGGCGCAGATTGTAAAGCATGCCTTGAGACTGACATCAAATGAGAGATTATTCAGAAATGATGTTAGAAGCTCAAAGAGTAAATTCCCCTTGGAAGCTAGATTACACCGTATATCCAAGGGCTGTATACTAATCCCAGGGGAGGCCACTCTCCCTTTGGTTTCCCCCTTTGTTGACATTATATCAATACCTCCCGTGCTTTGGAAGCAGTGACCAAGAGTGCCCTGTAATGCATTCTGAGTCCCACTTGACCCTCTGGAGGCCCCACAGGCCCATATTTCAGCCAGGCCTCATTTTGCATGCGATCCAACAAATGTAGAGCCATGGGTCTGCAGCAACACTTCCTATGAGCCATAGCACCACGTACATTGCCCAGAAACTCAAAAAGAAACCAAAGCTTTGAATTTTTTTTTCTTTAACTGAACAAAAATTGATCTCATGAGCTTGAAAACCACAGACATAAATTTGGGTTTGGCTAGAGTCTGTGTTTCCTTTGGGCTCTTCAGCATCCCATATGAAACAAGTTTTAAAACCATTTGCAAGGCTAGTCCAGCATATTACAAGGAGTGGCATGCATCAGGCAGTTCAGCAAGCACATTGCTGAGATAGATGTTCTAGTCCCACTTCCACCCACCAATTGACATGTGCTTACACACCTTGCAGTTCCAGGAATGGATGCCTTATATATATTGTGGAGCTTGTCTGGAGTGCTTGTTACTCTCCAGGAACTAAAGTGCTAGCGTGTGGCACATGCCAGTGTTAGGTTTATCAAGAGCCTTGTGTCCAAGACCCATAAAAAAGTAACACAGCTCTACCTGAGTGCTGGTAAAATCTTCTTTGGTGCGTCCTCCATCCAGTTTTGGATAGCCAAAACCATGGAGTATGTATCAAAATGAAACTAACTCGGAAAAGATCTGTAAGGATGCTGTTGCCATTGAGATGAAATTTCACAGTTGGCTAAGTTGAAAAGGGAAGAAGAGATGACTAAGGACAGACGTAGTTGCCATTTAAAATACTTAAAAGCAAGAAGAAAACAGAGATCAATTACAAGTGGTCCAGAATGAGGCAACAGACAATAGACTTCATGCTGGCTTTCTCCATTGGCTTCAGTCAGTGACGTGCGGTGAAATTTTTCATAGGGGAACAGTTAGGGCCAGAGGTGCCAGCTTGCGAGGGCAATTGAAGGAATGATGTTGCACGTGTGACATCTCAATGTCTCAACGTTGCACTCATGAGCATCCCTGGGAAGCTTCCCAGGCTTCCCAGGAAAGGATGCACCAGGCTTTAATACTTTAATACTCTAATTTACGAGGAGCATTTAGAGGGCTAGCCTAGTCCACAGACCGCACACCACAGGCTTCAGTAGGTTTCTAGAGCTAACTCAAAGCTCTGGTTTTGAACTTTAAAGCCTCAATGATCTAGGCTCAAGATACATCTCATATGAACCTATTAATACATTCAGATGTTCCTCAGGGTCCCTGCACTGTGTTTCCCCACCATCTGAATTAAACAAGGTTTTTACTCAGTAGATAGGACTGTCTCAGTAGCAGCACTGGGATTATGGAGTCCATTCTCCAGGGAAGCTCTGCCCCATCACTGTTGTCTGTTAGACAGCAGACACCAGGCAAAAGCCATTTTATCCCAGAGATCTTTGAGAGGTATTTGACAGAAATAATGGCTCTGTTAGCTTCTTACGTTTAACTTCTATGTTTTGTTTGCATTGTTTTTGTTTCATTTTAGAATTGTTCTAATTTTCATTGAGGATTTTACAATTTGTGTTAGCTCCCTTGGGTGTTTTAATGATCAGGTGGGACATATATTTTGGGTAGGGTTAGGGTTAGGGTTTTCCTTCTCTCCTCTCCCATATATTTTGGGTAGGGTCAAGGTTAGGGTTTTCCTTCTCTCCTCTCCCCTCTCCTCCCCACACCCACCAAAACTGGCTCGGAGTAGGAGTTTCGGGAGAACCACCAAGACAGCGCACAGAGGAGAAGGCAGATTATTCCATCGAGCGAGCTGCAGTGCTTGCACAGACAGAACAACTGGATGAGTGCAATGTTGAATTTCACCCATTATAAATATTCACCAGACCCGCTGAAACAGAATAACAGCTTCAAAATTTGGAAAGCTTCGTAATTCTGAAACCTGTTCAGCTTTAGAGTGACTCTTCATTCTTGCGAGCTTTGAAGGAATGGCCAGAGCCTTCCATTTGGAGATGCTTTAAAATATTCTGCCTTGAGGCAAAAAGTTGAGCTATTTCTGCATCACAAACAGGTTAAGCAGGTTAATGGACATTCCTATTCCACAATTCCGTGAAAGGAACACTGGGTTTGCAGCACTGAAGAATCCATGGCAATTAAATTGGTATAAATCTGATGTGTTGTTTGTATAGCATAAATATGTTCTTGGTGGTTTCTTCCATGACATATGTTGGGTCACAGCAGATACCTCTTCTTGTCTGAATGGACACTGCTATGTCATTTATGTTCAGCAAATGCAACATTCTATTAAAGAGAGAGAGAGAGGAAAGGTCTGTCACATGTAGAACACATGGTTTGAATGCAGAAGGTTGCAGATTCAACGCCACCACCACCCCTAATCCCCAGATAGAACTGGGAAAGACCCTGTCTGAAGACCCTGGGCTGCAAGTCGGTGTCAACAATTCTGAGCTGGATGAACTAACTGTCTGAATCAGTGTAAGGCAATTTCCTATATTCCTAGAAGGGTGGATAGGTGTCAGTAACTTGGAAGATATATGAAAAACATACTAAGATGTTTTAACTGTTTGCCACAAAAGGAAAAACTGCTAATCCCCCCACTTTTTCTTTTAAAGAATATGTCTGCCATTTCTTTCTCCACAGCCCTGGTGGCCAATCAGCCATATGGACTGATAAACAGCTCAAGGTAGCATTTAGGTGATCATCCATTTGGGGATTGTGTGTGTGTGTACATGTTTTCTTCAACGCTCCCTCCCTCTAAGTTGTTCCCAGGGGATTTCCCTCATTCCCTTGAAGAGGCAGCTGGCTATCATTTTACGAGGCAGGAAGCAGCAGAGGAGGAAAGAACGCAGACAAATTACCAAAGGACAAGGCAAATTAGGTGCTGTGAATACATGTGGCACTTTAAAGTGTCTCCTCTGGTTTGAGCCGTTCTTTGTGTGTAGCTTTCAGCGGAGGCACAGCCTGGGATTGCAGATGTGTGTCCAGTTATGTATATAACAAACAAACAAAAAGGTCATTTTGTGCATAGTTCCAAGCAAATGTGTGGAACCTCTTCTCCAAATTCCCTAGGACTCTTCCAGATGATGGAAAAGGCCAAAAGTCTGTCAGCGATAAAGAGGAGGCTAAGGCAGACCTAGGTAAGCACAGGCCAGCTCTCTCATGCTGGGATACCCTCAGTGCATGTGGGGGGAGGACTGCTGTACAGTGGTACCTCGGGTTAAGAACTTAATTTGTTCTGGAAGTCCGTTCTTAACCTGAAACCGTTCTTAACCTGAGGTACCACTTTAGCTAAGGGGGCCTCCCGCTGCCGCCGTGCGATTTCTGTTCTCATCCTGATGGAAAGTTCTTAACCCAAGATACTATTTCTGGGTTAGTGGAGTCTGTAACCTGAAACGTCTGTAACCTGAGGTACCACTGTACTCAAAGGAGATTAGCTGGTTCCCCTCTCCCCTCACTCCCTATTTAAAGAGCTGTGTTTTCATTTTTAAGCCATGTAGTGTTCTTGCTGGAATACTCTACTGGTCAGAAGCTGGCCTCAAAGAAAGATAGAAAAACAAAAAACAAAATATCCTTTCTCATTCGTAGATCACTTTTTTCACTTGAAGTTCCACTAAGCAGTGCATAATTTTTAAAACTAAATAAATAAATGCAAAACAATGCAAATGATAAGATCAGAACAATACACTAATTGATCAAAATGGCACCTGCAAGTGTTACTGGGGACCAGTGATATCACTGGCAGTAGCCAATACCTGCTTTTGACACACGCTGCCCAACACACAGAGCTGCTGTCTGTCTAGCACTCCTAGTGTGGTACTGCTAGCAGAGAGGGGGGAATCTTATTTTCCAGGTGACAGCAATTTGCAGTTTGAGTGCCGGCAGCCTCCAGTTTGGCTCTTCCTGTAAAGGACTCTGCGTTTCCTGTGCAATTAGCCATATGTCTAAAGAGGCTTCTCTCAAATGTGGAATGAGTGATGGGAAAACCAGCAAACAGCTGACACTGCTCTTCACTGTGTAGATTTGACAATGCTTTATATTCATATAGGTGAAAGGAGCCTTCTAGTAAGAGTCTCAGTTGAAGACAGGGTTTGCAGGACTCATCATGGCCTTGATGTCATAGCTTCGAGGGCTTTTTCTTACAATCAAGTGGTATATAAAATAAATAAGTAGCTCAGATGAAGAAGAAGGGTGTCCACAAGGCACGGCTAGTTTTATGGGGGAAGGGTGGGTGGATAGTTCAGTGGCCAGGAGGACACACACTTTCCATACATCCTGTCCCAAATACATCTTGGCATTTCTCCTTAAAGGATCTGAGAGGTTCAGACTGAAATCCTCTGCCTAAGAACCTTGAAAGTTGCAGTTAGTCATAACAGAAGTACCAACCCAGATGGACTAATAGTCCATACATCTACCCAACAGCTCCTAAGCTTCAGAAGGAGTTTTTGTACATTTTTTTTTAAAGTTTCTAACCTTTGTCTGATAGATGTTTCTTACTCTTTGCTTCTCCTCACATTTCAGTTAAGTCAGCATTGCCAACAGCACATGCTTAGAATATGCAAAAGCCATCAGCGCTGCTGGGTATTCTTTTCTTTTTTTAATTCTGAGAAGAAATGTTTGCACGAGGCACATTTTACAGTGAGTGAAAATTTCTTTCTTAAGTTCCTGTTCCAGACTTGCCTGCCTAAGCTACAGCCCAGGAGGGAGAGGATCCAGCCAAGTGGTTTGTTCAGCTACCAGGGGGAACATTTCCAAGAGGATAAAGCTACTGGACGGAAGAAGAGGAAGGAAAGGCGGCAGAGGATCTGCTTGATGTCAAGAGATCCAGCTGGAATTGGAAATGGGCGCCACTGGATAATTCTGGGGAGAGAAGTCGCAGGCCTACAGCAGCAGACTTCCTGAAGCTCCTTTGCCTGATCTCTACTAGTGCAAGAGAGGAAACGGAATGGGCCCCTGGCATCAAGCAGGAGTGGGCAAACTTGACCTAATTTCAAAAGACCTCTGCAAGCCATCAGTTCAAATCTCTAGCAAGATCAAATCTCTGGCAGCATGCTGGGTAGAAAGGTTGGGAGGGAGAGACAGTCGTTCCATACATTAAAAGTATGTCCAATGCACATGACTTTCCCCAAAGAATCCTGGGAACTACAGTTTGTAAAGGGTGCTAGGAATTTGGTCTCTACTAGAGTTCCCAAGATGAGGGACGCAGGTGGCGCTGTGGGTTAAACCACAGAACCTAGGACTTGCCGATCGGAAGGTGGGCGGTTCGAATCCCCGCGACGGGGTGAGCTCCTGTTGCTCAGTCCCTGCTCCTGTCTACCTAGCAGTTCGAAAGCACATCAAAGTGCAAGTAGATAAATAGATACTGCTCCGGCAGGAAGGTAAGCGGCATTTCCGTGCACTGCTCTGGTTCGCCAGAAGCGGCTTAGTCATGCTGGCCACATGACACGGAAGCTGTACGCTGGCTCCCTCGGCTAATAAAGCGAGATGAGCGTCGCAACCCCAGAGTCATCCGCGACTGGACCTAATGGTCAGGGGTCCCTTTACCTTTACAGTTCCCAAGATTTATTTTTGTTTTTTGGAGGAAGTCATCTGCAGAAAGACATAGATAAGGGGGTGTCCCTGTCCAGTTTTGGTTTTGGCCACTGCCAGGATGCAGCTCCCACCAGCTGCTCAAAAAGACTGCAACTCTTAAGGGGGGGGGGAGGTTGCCTGATCCTCTTCCAAGTGTTCCTTTGTGCAGTTTGACAATACATATGGGCAGGATTCGCAGCTGATGTTGCATCTATCAGGTTATCTGTAAGCTCTACACCAAGAGAGCAATCTGAGTGTCTGACCCTTTTTGCTGATCTGCAGGAATATGGCTAAAAAAAACCCACCTTCACCTTCATTCACAAGCACCAGATTCATTCATATATATATATATATATATATATATCCTCAAAGATTTAGTGACTAGCAACATGAACTCTCGGAAATAGAGTATTAACTCTAGGAAATCAAGAGCTGAATGAGTTATATCTCGCATGGAAATGAGTTGGATTAAAGAGGCAGGCTTGCTGCAGCTTGGTGATTGCAGCCCAAATCCTTCAATATCCTGCCGTTCATTGGTAAGGGCTAGAACATCTCAGCAAAGCCAGATCTTTATAAGGTGACAAATCTGAACCGGGAGGTGCCTGGTGACAAGAGGAATAAAAGAAAAGCAAGCTAGCAAAATAGGAGACTTCGGGGGGGGGGGGAGATTTCCTTTCTAAGCAATGGAGCAGCATGCAAGAAAAACATGGGTATCTTGAAAAAGGAAGCAGAAATTCCCACTGTCTACTGCCATGCCTTCTTTCTTATTACATTTTGGAAATCCCCAAAATGGTATTGTCTGCTGGGTAACATGCCGATATATATTCATTTCTTATCTGTTCTGTCATCCTAGCATTACAAAGTAGTCTGTGAAGCCCAGTGTTGTTGTTTTAACACAAAAATGCAATCTTATATGTGTCTGCTAGGAAGTAAAGCCCCATTGAGTTCAATGGAACTTGCTCCCAAGATAAGGGTCTATAGCAGGCTTCCTCAACCTCGGCCCTCCAGATGTTTTGAGACTACAATTCCCATCATCCCTGACCACTGGTCCTGCTAACTAGGGATCATGGGAGTTGTACATCTGAAAACATCTGGAGGGCCAAGGCTGAGGAAGCCTGGTCTATAGGACTGTACCCCACAACACTGGTCCTGTCTGCAGGCAGCTCATATTATTTTGAAGCAGCCAACAAATCCCAGTTGAGAAGCTGGAGAAAATGTGGGTAAAGATTTGAGATCATTGCAGATATTCCTCATATTGTCCAACTTTTTCAGATAAAAAAACAGGATATGTGTCTTCTGGGATGTGCTCCCATGTGAGTCACGTGACCTGCACCACAATCTCGCCCTGATAAAACACTTTTCTGGGATGAGATTGTGGGTAAGATTGCAGCACCCAAATGGCCACCATGATATTGAGCAACAAAACAGGATGTCCCATTTTTTCTGGACATTTGGTGAGTACATCTTCCTTTGATTAGATTGACTTCACGTTTATTAACCTGGCCTAGTTTCTGAGTTGAGTTGGCTGCCGCAATGCTGTATGAAGTGGACCTAACAATAAATCAAAATATGTTAATTTCTCACCTCTTATTCAATTTCAGTGGCTTTTAATATCCGTCAACTTATTTGATGAAGCCAGAAATAATGTATGTATTTTTAAAATACATTTTGGCACTGTGGTTCCCATTTATTTCCTGTCTGGAAGTCCTTCAAGCTTCTGATCAAATTCCAATCAAATACAGGTGCCTATATTTTTTTCTGACTATGATGTAAATGCCATGTTTAACTTATATTATATAGTTAGGGAAAATTTCCTTATGCTGTTTCACTCTAGCTGTTCCAATGCTAAGAATTGTGATAAGTGAGTTTCTTTATTGCTTTACTGGTCTTATATTGTTGTGCGTGTGTTTTCTTGCCTGAAATCAAAGCAGCATACAAAAAAAAAACCCAAAAAACTTTAAAGTGAATATAAAATAATAATAAAAACAACCTAAAATGTTCATAATAATATGCATAATAGAGCAGCTACAACTCTACCCCAACCCTACTAACAATATGTGGAAATTAAGGCCCAAGGCCTAAGTAAATAAAAGTGTTTTGGCATGACACTTAAAATTAGCGTTCCGTAAATGGGGAGCCACCACTGAGAAGACCTTTCACACCTCCCTTGGAAAGGAGCACACAGAGAATTTCCTCAGATGATGAACACAGGGTATGTGTGGGTTCGTGAGGGGAGAGGCAGTCCTTGAGGCACCAGCACTTTGCCCCCCCCCCCAGTTTTTAAGAAGAGGGCTAAGCCCCCTAAATATCCAGTGGTGATGTCATGGCATTGTGCAACATCATGTGTGGGACGTCACGTGACATGACATCAGCCCCCTCAATTGTGGTCAAAAGCTGGTGCTAATGCCTTGAAGTATTAGGGTCCTGGGTTGCGCATATATATCATCTGAGGATCACAGGACAGTTCACAACCAGGAGGTGTAGCTTGGCAAAATGTGTCTGCACTATTCCCACCCCCACCTCCCATTCTTCATTCCTCATCCGCCTTCCACTACCTTTTCCTGCTCTGAGTAAGTGTGCAGATATTTCTTGTCCTGTTTGTGTGCACCTTTAAAAAAAACAAACATATTACTAGGAATATGCAGGAGTACCAAGACCAAGCTTTATTAGCTTTGGGCTACAATCCTATACAGTTACCTGGGAGTAGTGATGGAAGGATTTGTCCATTTTGGTTCTCTAACTTGTTCAATTTTTCAACCTTAAATTTTGTTCTCTGCATTTCTGCAGCATTTTTCCTCAAAAATCCTTAGGAAAATTCATTGGCATTTTAGTGCAAACTCTCCTAATACACACATTTTTGAATGCAGAATTTTTATTACGATATGTGGATGCTATGAAAAATGGAGGTATGTAATAATACTGATTCTACAATAAATTCTCAACTGGCAGCACAAGTCCTTGCTGAGCCATAAAGGTCACTGGGTATGGGGATGGTTTTATAGCTTAGTTCCTGGGTGACACTGGACTTAGTGTATCTGAATGGAGGCAGGAGTTTTCTGTTGTTGCTCTGCTCTTGTTTAACAGGCAACAAAGTTCTGACTTTGTGCTTTTTTCTGACCCGTGCTTTTTTCCGGGGAGGAGGGGGGGTACTCAAGGATACACAATACCGGCACCTATTTTTGTTGTTGTTAAAAAGTGTAGCACTTATTGTAACAACTTCATGGGGAGTACTGGCACCTATTTTTCTAGGGAAAAAGCACTAACTCTGACTGATGTCTCATCTAAACTTTCCATGACACAAAGTGTCCAGTCACTTCCACACAGCACTTCCACACAGAAATTTACTGTGTACAGTAAAGTGTTACCTCGGGTTAAGTACTTAATTCGTTCCGGAGGTCTGTACTTAACCTGAAACTGTTCTTAACCTGAAGCACCACTTTAGCTAATGGGGCTTCCTGCTGCTGCCGTGTCGCCAGAGCCCGATTTCTGTTCTTATCCTGAAGCAAAGTTCTTAACCTGAAGCACTATTTCTGGGTTAGTGGAGTCTGTAACCTGAAGCGTATGTAACCCGAGGTACCACTGTACTCCGTGCTGCTCATGCATGCAAGTTTTTCACAGCATCCTCACAATGTCATCCTCATGAAATGTCATCCCACTTTCTCTCCCATTTCATCCTGATTTGCCATTACTACAGGTTTTTTGTTTAGTTACTTAGTGGATTTTCCTTGGAAATATTCCCCCCAGATTAAATGGGAAAATAATGTGGAACAGCATTTTGGTGGCAGCTGTGCATGAGATGCACCAAGTCAACAATCAAACTGCCATGTAAAAGTGCCCTCAGTCTCTCTCATACTACTTCACATACTGTAGTTCTAAATAAGTATTTTAAAAGCCTTTACAGGGAGGGTAAGAAATAAAAAAAATGTTGGGTAAAATGTCCATAACAGAACACTGATGAATGACAACCTTTTCCCAACTGTGCTCCCTTTTTGAAAATGACACTCAGGACCATATCCTTCCCAATATCTCTTTAACAACACCTCTACGCAAGAAAAATCTGCCATGCAATTCTCCTAAATATTTAAAGAAGAGAAAGGCACCGCAGGTTTTTCCACACAGGCAGATAGTGATTTAAAGAGCAGACTGATTGTCAACATTGCAATCATTGCTTGTAGTCTATAATCCTGTAAAAGAAAACTTTGCTGCAGAACCAAAAACTAACGTTTGCCTGGGGTTGTTGAAGCTTATGCTCCCTAAAGTATCATTTAAGTTCCTCTCCATAAAGGATATTATGAGTAATAAGAGTAACTGCAACTGCGGCTTTAGAAAGTGTTTTTACCAGCCAGTGCTAGAAAGGATATTTTAGAGGTTGTGTTGCTTAACTTGTGGTTTGCTGCCTTGGCTAGCTGGCATATAGTAAGTGCATTTTTGTTGGCATCTGGCTTCAACTCCCCATTTTAATTTATAAAAATTTTAAAAAAGTATATACCTGGAAGAATTCCACAGACTACAAAAAAATGTTCCTCTTGAAAACTAGTTACCAGTTAATGATAATTCCACTTTGGGCAGGAAGGAAGGGTTTAGACTTGATGTCCCAGGGTAAATCAGGAGAATGTTAATCACAGACATTTCTCTGTTACTCAAGACCAGTTTACAATGGCTTCCTATAGGAAACACTCAAATTCCATGAGAATGTTTAAGAATATTTCCTTAGAAGAATGACATATTTATTTCAGATATGTTTTAAAGTATTTTAAATGTTTTGCGGGCAAGGAAAGAGATTCATTCTGCTAAATTCCTTTAAAATAAAGTTTAATTTGTTATACTGAAATATCCTGAAGGGTGAAAGACGGCTCTTGCAAAGACAGATTATACCTCCTGACAGCTTCACAGACATTATGGAGATGCAGAAGCTACTCTGCAAAAGCAAAATGTTGAGTGGTCCTGATACAGCTTTACAAAGTAAATACACACATTAGAACACAGAATATGTTCAAAATGTAACTGCTTTTCTCCATGTCATGTACAATTCAGAGTTTAGTGTTGCATTAAACAAAGGCCAAGTAAGTACCAGCTACAATAGTAGCAGTAGCACTTGGGGAGCCCTGCGTAAAAACAGCATACTAGCATAGGTGCAGAGTGCAGAACCAGGTCCAAAGGTATTATTTCCAAATCAGAGCCATTAGGTAATGCTACTTTCTGACTGCTGTTTATTGTGGGTTTGGTTGGTCCTCATGCATTCAAGTGTTTTTGCAGTGTCCACGTTTTTCAGCCCATATTTCTCACTTAATCTGCAACCTGTCTGCAATATTAAGGCCCACCTGGAAGCACCCTGAGCCCAGAAACATAGGATCATCCTGGTTTTCCTGAGGAATATGTCTCCAACAATATGACAGCAAACTCTGAAGATCTGTTCCATCTCCAAGGTTGTTGTGATAATAACAGCTAAGGGAAATCTATTTTCCTTCCCTGCCTGATGCTAAAAAACTGACTTTATAGTTTATAGATTGTGATCCTTGTTAATCATGGCAAAACAGTGTTAGTATTGCCAGTCATGGGGACGCCGGTGGTGCTGTGGGTTAAACCACAGAGCCTAGGACTTGCCGATCAGAAGGTCGGCGGTTCGAATCCTTGCGACAGGGTGAGCTCCCGTTGCTCGGTCCCTGCTTCTGCCAACCTAGCAGTTCAAAAGCACGTCAAAGTGCAAGTAGATAAATAGGTACTGCTCCAACGGGAAGGTAAACGGTGTTTCCGTGCGCTGCTCTGGTTCGCCAGAAGCGGCTTAGTCATGCTGGCCACATGACCCAGAAGCTGTACGCCGGCTCCCTCAGCCAATAAAGCGAGATGAGCGCCACAACCCCAGAGTCGTCCGCGACTGGACCTAATAGTCCGGGGTCCCTTTACCTTTACCTTTACTGCCAGTCATGCACTCCAAGAAACCATCTCCCTTCTACCTGAGAAACAGGGGGAACAAGTTGATAGCAATAAAGCCAGCTAACTGGCCTCCTTTCTGAAGGCATTTAGGCTTAGTTCAGATGTAATGGCCAACCACAGATTGCCACTGTGTTCATGACTTGAGCTGCAATGAACCTTGGCATTGTGCACTCCCTCTTTCCATTTCTTTCACCTTTGTGTGTGAAGGGGAGAGATGAGATGTTTCTGTCAGTGCGTTGAGCTGCTTTGTTTGAATAAGTGAAACTATTAGCTCACAAACTAGGGTATCAAATCAGAATGAGGCAGTTGATACGAAACCAGTTTGTTCACAAAATAGGATCTGATCCTGGTTTGAGATCCTGTGACAAAACAAGAGTTTGTACAAGTCACAATTCCACATATTCAGGCAAAACAGGAAAGTGGTTTGTTGCAAGCCAGAAGCATCTCATTTCCCCCTTTGCACATGAAAAAAGCGCAATTCCAAGGCTTGCCATGGTTTAGCATTACATCTAAAAAAGGCTTGTCCATTTATTCTCCTCTTCATAGCTGGTGAAATCTTGCTTACATCTGGTTCATGTTAGAATTTCAAAAATCATGCTCTTCACTTAAAAGAAGATCTCAAAATCATGGTAGGATTGTACAGTCTCTTGTGACATAGTAGCACTAGTGCTGTTTGAACACTTACCGTAATTTCTTCTACCACCATAGGACAGTTTCTGTTCCCCAGAAATGTTTTGATAGCAGAGCAGTAATGTAAAATCCAGTACCGTATTACTAAATAAAACTTTATTGCTATGAAATATTGATAATATAATGTAATGTAATATATATATGATATGCCAATATTTAAAGTTTTAAATGATTGCTTTTCCTTGAACAGACCAAAACAAAGTATAGCAATGCAGGAGCCAACATCTGTGTTTGGTTACTATCTAACTGGCATTATTGCATACTAATTGATCTAAATTCATCAAGTCTTGGTAAATGTGGAGTGTTATGTGCAGACTTGTATGTGCATGTATGCGTGTTTAAGTGACAGGTCCTGATGGGTGGAGATTGATGGCCAACGTGAAGAAGAAGAAGGAGAGAAACACCAAAACCTGTATAATTTCTATAATAACCAGGGCAGCTCAAACACCCTGAGAATTTAACTGATAATAATCGCAAGGGTTAGCATACTAATTTTTAAAGTTTCGCAATCCAATCCAGTAAAACGGGCAGATGATACTGTAAAAAAAATGGATGAGATAGGAAAACCAGGAAGTAAGATAATAAAATGTAAATGAGCGGGAAATTATAAAATGCATAAAGCTGCACTCCCTAAGGGAACAGCTGTGTATGCTAATCCCTCCTGGGCTGCTCCTTTTGGATCTCCCTTCCTTCCTTCCTCCGGCCCTCTCTAATAGCTCCCTTGTTCCTCATGGACAAAACTAGCCCTTTGTGGCTCCTCTCAGAACAACATTAAAAACAGGAATAGGGAAATTGTAAACAGGAGGCTTTTGGCCTAGAGGCCAAGGCACACACAGGCCTCTGAGGCCTACTTCATGCTAAGCAAAGAAACAGATCTTTGTTGCTAAAGGGATTAGGGCTGCAGGGTTTCTGAGGCACTGTTAAGGCATTCAGCTGGCCTGAAGTAGGGGCTTTGTAAAGAGATACCTCCATTATATATCTGTGAGCGGAAATCATTCGTACTCTTTATACAATCTGAGTCATGTGATATTGCTGGACTATTGAACGGCTCTGCTGTGGCAGGGTCCCCTATCTGCTGAAACGGTACATGTTTGATCAGCTAAATGGATGGCTGTATAATTAGCTGAAGTAACTTTATTTCTTTTTATAAAAAAAAAGAAGGAAAGAAATAGGAGCCTCTCATTAGTTCTTAACCGATGTACTAAAGAGCAGCTTACATAGAGATAACACGGCAAACTAAATCACGGGTGTTAGAAAAGTTAAGATACGGGCAGAAGACTTAATTAAAATTCATGGTACGATCTACAACAATTTTTAAATCACCATCACAAAATTTGCTGTCCAGGAACAGGACAGGACAGCCAATGAACCATGCAATTATTGGGCTCCCAGGTCTTCCTGGAGTTTGATGGAGATTGCATGGCTGCAAAATAGAGAGGAGGGGAACATAAAAACAGCGGATGGCTTTTGTGGTTCATTCTCATAGACTCTGTACCTGAAGTGCATTGCTAAAACATTTCCACCAATTCATTTAGTGGGGTTTTTTTTTATGCTGGAATTTGATGTGCTCTGTTTTTTGTTCTGTTATTGATATTTACTGCTTTATTTATTGTTGTTATTATTATCTTTGTAAGCCACACTATAGCTTGAGCTAATAACAGGGCTGGGGAACCTGTGCGATTGATGGGCGCATGGTGTCCTTACTTCTCATGCTGCCCTCCCTGAGCTGCTTCGCAAAGCCGTCCAGGGCTGGCTCAGGAAGGGTGGCATCCCATTGGAGCCAATCCACAAATATCAAAACCCGAAACAACCTTCTCTTTTATTGGTTAGAAAACTGACGGTTGCGGATTTATGTTCAGAATCCAGGCAAAGTTACATACTTTTCATTCTTTTGGGTGAAATGCAATGTTAGTCATACTCAGAGCAGATCAGACGAAACCAATTGGCTTCAGTCTGGACATGACTAATGTTGGATATCACTCACTGATTTCAGTGGGACACATTTAAGAATGCAAGAGTTAACTTTGACTGGAAGAGTTCATGGATTCTAAAATTTAAAATCTTAATCTAGATTATTGTTATGGAAGAGAATATAAACTGAACAGGAAAACATTAAACCTCATTATTATTGAGCTATATGTTTCTTAACAGGAAATTTATTGCTTCAGTGATTATAATAGATGTAAGTTGGTGGCATTCTTATTCTTTTCAGAAAGATGTGTTTCACTTGTAGCATTGATATTAGGAAGGGTAGACAAATATGCCGCTTAGAGATTCCAGTTAAGTCTGTGGTACCAGTACTCAATTTTACTTTTTAAATGAATTACTGTAATCAATCCTTTATTTCAAACAGACTTTTGGACAACTTTCTATACTGGGAGTAAGTTTGTTTGCAGTTTATTAGGATTTTTGTCCCCCAAGACCTCTCAGCATCCTACTCCATTCCCGTTCTTGGACTGCAAAAAAAGAAATCCCTTCCGAGGAACATGTTTGCAAAAATAATTTTCTATAATTAGAAAACATTTCGTTCAGAACACATTGTTGGAAACTGCTGAGTTAGTAAGACTCCAGGATATTTTATTCTTCTGCATTTATTGGTAATCTTGACAGCCAAATGATTTCCACATTTATATTAGGGATGAGTGGTAAAACCTGACCAAGCGTCTGAGCAAGCCAGATATTATTAGTTTAAGTAGGTGATATATCCTCTGTTGGGGAAACTACATCCTTTACTTGCAAGGAAAAGGACTCCCTGACCTTAATATATTGCTTTTTCTTTACTTAATGCTTTAAGCACCTGTGAATCATTGGATCAATCCTCCTAAGGACTTTTTTTTTTAATTAAGCAGAAAAAAACCCAACCCCACAACTAATAATCTCCTATCTGTGTACAGCCCTTCCAGAAGTAGGGAAGCATTGTTAGAAGGTTAAAAAAATATAGAGGCCTTTTGTGGGAGTGGGGTGGCATAAAGGTACATATCCAAGTCCAATGTTTTGTTATTTAAATTATACAGTATTTTAGAAATGTATTCAAAAGCAAATTGCTGGAGGTTGGGGGGGGGGAGCTGAAACCAGAGGACATTTGGTGTAGTCCTGCTCAAAACTACCCTATTCATATGGGGCAATTTGATTACAAATCAACAAAAGTATAGTGTCCAGATCAAGGGAAGTAATAGTGCCACCCTATTCTGTCTTCCTCAGACAACACCTGGAATACTGCATCCAATGCTGGGCACCACAATTAAAGAAGGATGTTGGATGCTTTAGCTGAGATTCCTGCATTGCAGGGGTTGGACTAGATGACCCTTGGGGTCCCTTCCAACTCTATAATTCTATGAAATGGTAGGGGACACCTGGGATGATGAGCCCCTGACTGACTCCAGCTACAAAAGCTGAGGCTGCTGAATAGACTCTTTGGCTGGAATACTGTTTAAGGGGTATTGTTTTATTTTTGGGGAGGGTGTTATTTTTGTTATTGTTTCCTGTTTGCTTTTAAAAAACAGATCTTATGATTTACGTGGAAATTGTTGAGTTTGGTTGTGTATTCTCTTGGTGTTTTATTTATTGTTTATGACTTCTTTTGCTATGTTGTAATTGTATATTTTTTCATCTTGAGCATGCTTTGAACTGTGGAGGTGGTATACAAGTAAAATTATTTATTATTATTATTATTATTATTATTATTATTATTATTAATACCCAGCCCATCTGGCTGTATGCATGTTTAGTATTGCGGAGGATGGTAGGGCAAAGTGAGAGGAAGAATTACATATTATGGCTCTATAGCAAAAGCTGTGCCTCAGATCACAGACATGTCTAAGCAACAAAAGGAATGGCAAAACAACTAATATATGCAATAAGCAAAGAAAAATTATTAATTAGTAAGGCTGATCAATTAAAGAAGTTCTTGGCTGCAGTCCTATATACACACTCACATGGCAGTACATTCCATGGAATGCCATGAGGCTTACTTCTAAGCAAACATATATAGGATTGCACTATTAAATAACTTAAAAGGTGCTCTGATTAATTGGGCAGCAGATTCCTTAAACCTGCAATTTTTATAAGCTTATATAGTAAAAGCATTTTTTAAATTTAAACAAGTCCCATTTTTCAATAAATGATTGTTTTGTATTAAAAAAATAAAAAATAAAAACTGCAGGTGGCAATGGTCACCTTGAAAGAGACATTATCCTATCACACACAGGAGGTGGATGCCTGCTGTACAGCATGTGTACATAATCTTCTTTCCCATGTGCAAGTTTATGCAAATTTAACAGGCAGATGCAGTAAATTAATTGGCTAAAACTCAAATGATTAAAAAAACTAATGTTTGTTTAATTGCAGCCTTTGTCACTCTCATGCCCTCCACATCTGTGCTGTCTAGGGCTGATAGGAATTGCAGTCCCAAACATCTGGAGGTGTATAACCCTGCCAAGCCAATTTCATGGGTATGGAGGCATGCAGGAGGGAAGAAAGAAGAAAAAGTTTTGTTGCGTTATGCGGCGCTCGCACTGATAAGGCTTATTTGACCTGCCAAAGGCAGAATAGAAATGTATTAAATACGTTTTGTGCACACTATCTCTCTCCTGTGTAAATCAAGTTCTGGGACCTTCACAGTCTCTCCCATATATTATAAATGGATCAGTTAGTTAAGTATTTCTATGGTTTTACTTGATGAAGGGGGTAGCTGCCCCACTGCCTCCCCCCCATTGGTTACGCCTATGCCTGTTGCCAGTTAGCTGAAACATCATGGAGATGGCTTGCCTGCCCTCCTGTATTGAAATCTCTACATGCAAAAAAACCCCAGTTGGGGGGGAGGACGAGAGAGAGAAGCCAACCCTGTTTTCCTTGCATTGATTATACATGAACAGAAAGCCCTTTGCTGTGAACACTTTTGATTTTTGGCATTGAAAGTGTTACAGAAAACACACCATCAAGATCCTTTGAGGCTTTAATTTTCTTTTCTTCCTCCCCATCTTCCTTTGATTTTTTTTCATCCCCTCCTTTCTTAATGTCCTTTGAACTTTTAAAAAGGCACTTTGAAGACATGTCATAAAACAGTTTTTAAATTCATGATCTTCCCTTTGATGATCTTGCTATTTCATATGAACTGCAACCTCAACAGGATGTGAAAACCAGAAGAGCTGAAAGCTGATACCAACAGAAGAGGAAGAAAAAGGACAAAAACAATAATAATAAAAATCTTGACCACCTTATTTGTCAATAAGGAGCTTATAACCCTTATTTTTTTCTCTCTCCAGCTTTTGGGGGAACAGAATTTGCACAGCCTTTTTCTGATCACAAAAGTTATCTTATGATAAATTGGGCTGTGACAGTCCACTATCGCCTTCTCCCTCCGGGGTCTCAAGCAGAGGGCCTCCCCAGCCTTACATAAGATCCTTTTAATTGGAGATTAAACCTAGGACCTTTCACACAAAACATGCATTTAATCACCACTAAGCTCTGCTCAGAAGCTCAACACATAGGACCTAAAAAATGTGTAGGACCTAACATATAGGATTGAAAATGTTTCTCTGAAGCAGGTAGGTGGATGTGGGAGATTACTAACATGATGACATATGAAATAACTGCATGTGACAGTAAGAGCTGTAACTGGATCTCTTGCTGTCTTTTAAAGAAGTTTAACAACAGGAGGGCAAGAAGAGGAAATATTATCAGAATCACAG